>NC_082719.1:71939989-72567025 GCF_030144855.1 Hypanus sabinus
GAGGGAAAACAAATTGAACAAGACAAAATTCTAAATTATTTTGCATATAATAGATAGCAATTCAGTCAATAAAACTAAATTTTGCAGGTGCTGCAGTACATGCAGATCATAATGATCATTCTGGAGTAATTAACAGATATGTGCTTCTTGATCCATTCTCTCTGAAGATTGGAGAACAGGATATGGTAGTGGGAGTGAAGGGAGGTGATACAAAACCTGAAACCCAACAATTAGATCAACCACAGAGAGCTCAGAACAGAAATGTGGTCCATGAGAATTTATACAATATAGAACCATAGAACACTACAGCACAGTACAGGCCCTTCAGCCCTCTGTGTTGTGCTGACCCATATAATCCTGAAATAGTCATGAAATCAATGGTAAACAAAATTTAAAATTGAATGGCAAGTAACTTTTTAGAAATGATAATCAGGAACTGAATTAGCATTCGTGTGGATTAATTAGGGAAAACCACATGAATTTGTTAATACCAAATCATGTTTGACTACTGATTAATGAGAAAAAATTACTTTATGTGGTGTATATGAATGTTCAAAGTGCATTTGATAAAATAACACACAAGTTTGACATTAGGATTGAAATCCTTGGAAAAAAAACAGTAGAGACAAGGATATAAAATTGGGGTAGTAGTGAAGGTTTTTTTGTTCTGATGGGAAACAGATGCCAGGATACTGCTTTTCTTAATAGAAATTAATAGCCTTGAATTTGGTGTCCAGTGAACACAAGAAATTAAAAACATGGGGAATAGAAGCAGGAAGAAGTACTTGGACCTTTGAGCCTGCTCTGCTATTCAGTGAGAACATATATATCAAAACAATTTTCCTGCCTTCTCCCATATCCCTCAATTCCTCCAAAATCTAATAACCAATTAATTCCCAGGATTCAGCAAGTCTCCAGGGTAGAGAATTCTGAAAATTCACAACCTTGTGAGTTAAGGGATTTTGAGATTGAGCCCTCACCTCAGCTGAGGGAAACATTCTCCTCACATTTACTCTGTTAACCCCTCTAAAAGATCTTATGTTTCAATGAGACTGCCACTCATTCTAAGCTATAAAAAAGGCTTAGACATCATTTTAAGGCAATTAAAACATCTATCACTACTCAAAGTCAATGAAACTCGAACTGATAAACAAGTGCATTAATGAAGTTAAAGAGTTAAATGTTTTGCTGATTCTTTTAGATAATAATACACGTCTTGTCACGTACCTGTAACCACAATTAAACATGTTGTCTGAGCAGCTTGTTCTTGTTTTATAATTAACTTGTAGTTGAAACTGTCTTTATCTGCATCCTCATTTCCTTTGTCTTTAAATAAACTAACTGACAATGTGGTGGTCAAACTTACTTTGAGGATTTGGTTACAGTTTAGAAAACATTCTGGTTTATTGAGACTCTCCCTCTCGAGTCCCATTTTTTCTAATTGTTTTTTAAACCATCTTTAATTGACCTATCTTTTAAAGAATGGGATAGATTTGGTATTAAACGATTTCAGGATTTGTTTGATGGAGGGAATCTCTCTTCTTCTGTGCAACTTCCAACAAAATTTAACCTTTCCAATACTCACTTTTGTCGATACTTACAGATTAGAGATTTTTAAAAATCCCAACTGCACACTATTCCTACAAGTCCAGATAAGGATATAATAGATACAATTTTTAATCTGAAACCCTTTGACAATGGTTCAATATCTTAAATTTATGGTCTGCTGTTGGAACGGTAAAAGGCCTCTTTAGATAAAATTAAAGGAAACTGGGAAAAGGATTTACAGATTTTCATATCTGAAGAGAGCTGGAAAATTGATTAATTCTGTATCATTATATGCTCATCATTCTTTATTACAATTCAAAGTGGTGCATAGAGTTCATGTGTCCAAAGGCAAGCTCTCTCGTTTCTACGCAGATACTTTCTCCTACTGTGATAGGTGTACTAACGGAGTGGTCACACTAATTCATGTTTTGGACATGTCTGAGCCTTGGAAAATTTTGGGAAGATGTATTTCAAACTTTTTGCTATACTCTTCAATGTCAGTTTTAAGCCCAATCCCTTGACTGCCATGTTTGGTATTGTTGAGGATAGTATTACAAAACTCAAGCCATTTAATTTGTGGGTATTGGCCTTTATGTCTCTTATGGCCAGGAGGGCAATTTTGCTCAAGTGGAAGGAGACTGCCCCGCTCACTCATGTTGAATGGCCATCTGAAGTTATGTTGTGCCTTGATCAAGAGAAGATTCGTTGTTCGATTTCTAATTCTAAACATGATTTTCTAATGTTATGGGGACCTTTTCTGAGCTATTTTCATAATCTTTGAACTGTTATTAAAGTACGGATCTGAGCCATTATTATTATTATAATATTATTATAAGGTAAGATTTTTTTCACGTTTTTTAAACCAACCAGCTCATTTTAGTAGTGGGAGTAGATATTTTTAATAAAATACAATTATTTTATTTCATAATTCAATCTTTTTTACATGATTGATATGGAATATGGGATACTGTGATTTAAATGTAATGTAATTCATATTGTATCCTTATGAATTCTGTATTTGTATTCATGCAATTTATATAATATTAATAAAAGTATTGAAAGAGAAACTGTCTGGACTATCTAAACTTGTTTCTGATGTGTGATTAACTTATGGGTAGAATCACCGTCTAGTACAATGAACTACTGTCTTATTAGCAACCGTGAGAGGAAATGATAACGGGGAACTGATTCAGCATGACGGTTAACGATGTTATAATCGCAATGAGTGAACCTTGTCCAAGTCACATACTCAACAACTATAAAATAAGCTGTATCTGAAGTATAATCAGAGATCTTAGGAAGGTCCGGTCAGTAAGAGTTTGAGTATTGTCTACTGTAGATCCCTGATCTCTTGCCAGCTGAAGTTGTAATAAAAGAAGAAACGGTTGGTTGAAATTATACGGTGTCCGATTTGACTTAATTCCACATTTCCTCTAAAAGATCTATGTTTCAATGAGACGCCACTGACTCTAGACTATAAAAAATGGCTTAGACATCATTTTAAGGCAATTAAAACATCTATTACAACTCAAAGACAATGAAACTTGGACTCTGGTCGCTGGTGTGGTTCTGCTTTAAGACAGCGGAAGAGAGGATGCCAGTCTGGTTTAAAAGTTCATCAAAGGAAGTGTGGCTTTCGGCTCCCAATACCAAACATCTTGCTGGCAAACATACAGTCTCTGGTAAATAAAATGGAAGATCTCAGAGCTAGATTGCTGTACCAGGGGGGCATAAGGACTTGTCTTATTTTGTTTCATGGTGTTTTGGATGTTCCCACCTGTCCAGATGCAGCTCGATGACTTCACCACCGAATTAAAGAGTAAAGTAACATTTGTAATTGTCCACTCCTCTGGCACCATGCCAGAGTCTAATGATTTTTGAAAGATCATTTCTAATGCCACCATAATCTCTGATGCTATCTCTTTCACAACCCTTGGGTGCCGTTCCTCTGGTCTGGGTGACTTATGTATCTTTTGGTAGCACCTACTCTCTTGTAACGGTAGCTGCACTCACTTCTCTTCCTTCGCACACTACAACATCAGGCACACTACTACTTGTGCCATTATTATTTCTCCTGCCTCATTTTCTAGTGGTCCTATATCCACTCTCATTTCTCTTTTATTTTTAACATACTTGCAAAACCTTTTATTATCCACTGATATTATTTGCTAGCTTGCTTTCATATTTCATCTCTTCCCTTCAAATGATTTTTTTAGTTGCTAACTTTTTTAAAAAAATGGCCCAATCATCTATCTAATTTTTGCTTTGTTGTATGCCTTTTTTTTTGCTCTTACAATTGCTTTCTCTTCCCTTGTCAGCCACAGTTGTACGATTTTACCATTCAAGTATTTCTTCATTTTTGGAATACTTGCACCTTCCTCATTTTTCCCAGAATTGCACACCATTGCTGCTCTGCTGACATCCCTGCCAGCAGCTCCTTCCAATTTACTGGCCAACTCCTCTCTCATACCACTGTAATTTCCCTCACTCCACTGACGTACTGCTACATCAGACTTTACTTTCTCTCTATCAAATTTCAAGTTGAACACAATCATGTTGTGATCACTGGTTCCTAGGGGATCACTGGTTCCTTTTATCCTAAGCTCCCTAATCATCTCCAGTTCATTACATATCACCCAATCCAGTATAGCTGATCCCCTAGTAGGCTCAATGACAAACTGCTCTAAAAAGCCATCTCTTAGGCATTCAACAAACACACTCTCTTGAGATCCATTACCAACATGATTTTCTCAATCGATCTGCATTTTAGAATCGTCCATGACTACCATAACATTGTGACTCACCTTTTCTATTTCTTATTGTAACCTGTGGTCCACCTCCCAGCCACTGTTGGGAGGCCTGTGTATAACTGCCATCAACGTCCTTTTACCCTTGCAGTTTGTTAACTCAACCCACAATGATTCAACATATTCCAATTCTTTGTCACATCTTTCTACTGATTTGATGCCATTCTTGTAATAGTTCACTGTAATAGGTCCTTTAGATTCTGGAAATCCAAATCAGAAACAGGTTTATTATCGCCGACTGATATGTCACTAAATTTGTTGTTTTGCAGTAGTACAGTGCAAAAACAAAAGTCCATTAAATTACAAAATAAATAAATAATGCTAAAGGAGGAATAATAAATTAGTGCTCGTGGATTCATGGACCATTCAGAAACCTAATGGTGGAGTGAAATTTGCTTTTCCTAAGTTATTGAGTAGGGTCGACAGGCTCTTGTACCTCAGAATCAGGTTCAATATTATCAGCATAAGTCATGAAATTTATTAAGAGCATGTGTCCTTAACAAAGGTCCTTACCGGCTTCTTGAGGCATCCACTTGAAGATGCCCTCAGTGGTGGGGATGGCTGCACCCCTGATTGTACAGATGAATGTACAATCATCTAACTGCCCTTGCAATCCTGTATTTTAGAGCCTCCATACCAGACTGTGATGCAGCAAAGCAGAACACCCTCCACTGTACATCCATAAAAATTTACAAGATTCTTTGGTATGTCACTTAATGTCAGCAAGACCGAGGAACTGATAATGGACTACAGGAAGGGGAAGTTGTGAAAACGCACACACCAGACCTCATTCAATGGGCAGCAGTGGAAAGGGGGAAGCAGTTTCAAGTTCCTGGGCATTAAGGATCTTTGTTGGGCACCACATATTGATCAATCACAATGTGGGCACACAGGTGGCTCTGTTTTCTTAGGAGTTTGAGGAATCTTCACTGCACAGGACTGCCAGAAGATGTAGAGTGTTTTAGACTCAGCTTGCTCCAAACGTGCACAATCCTCCCCACCACTGCAGTGCTCTTCAAGAGGCAATGCCTCAAGAAGGGGGCACCCATCATTAAAGACCCTCACCATCCAGGTTATGCTCTATTTGTATTACAGGAGCCTGAAGAACCACATTCTAAACTTCAGTCTGAGCAGACCACACGCCAGCTTGATCAAAGACTTTCCATGATGCCTAAGGTGTTTGGTCAATATAGTACTAATATTACTCTGCCTTGGTCACAGGCTAAGTAGCAGTGCCATGGTATTGCTTGTGCAAGGGTTATTAAGCCTTGCAGGCAAAAATGTCTGCAGCATGATGCTTGTTTATGGTCATATTGCACACTATTCCAGACACAAGCATCTGTTAAGCTTTTCTTCTGATTCTCTAGAAACAACTGTGGATATCAGGGGATAAGTAGGAACACACACACAAAAAAAGCATGTGTATAGAAAACGGTGAAGACGGGAGGCATTGCTGGTTGGGGAAGACATATGGGATAAGTGAATGAGACCTAGGATGGACACAATGCTGAACCTGGCTGTGTCCAGAAGAAAAGGTGTTCTGAATGCTTATATTTGCAGTAATTAATACTTTCACAGTGCCACAAAATGTGCGTAATTAACCCACTTGGAGCTACTTCTCAAACAAGAGAAAACGTGCAGATGCTGGAAGTCCAAGCAATACACACAGAATGCTGCTGGAACACAGCAGACCAGGCAGCATCTACAGGAAAGCGAACAGATTAGGTCTTAGGCCGAGACCCTTCATCAGGACTGGGGAAAAAAAAGATGAGGGTTCAGAGTAAGAAGGTGGGGAGGGGTGGAAGAAACACAAGGTGACTGATGAAACTGGGGGCAGGGTGGGTGGAGGGCTGGACCTCCCTGACCTGACAACAGATACTGTCTGGCCTGCTGAGTCCCTCCAGCATTTTGTGCGTTGCTTGGAGATAATTCTCCCTAGCATTGTCCTACCTGAGTGGAGGAGTTCAGAGGAAGGAAGGCACACAATGTGTTGCACTGAAACAGTTAATTTAGTCCAGTGGTCAGTGCTGGAGTCACTGGAAGCACTTTCCCCCCCTGTGTGCATCACACAGATCGACATAGAATATATTGCACATCAGAGCTACGGACTATTTGACCAAACCACCTCCTACTGCTGTCGCTGAATCACAGAACTGTATAATCAAAGCAGGCCTTTCACCCCCCCCCTTGTCTATGCTGGCCACTATAGTCATCTTTTACTCGTCCCATTGTCTGTAGACTTGTCTAGATGCTTTTTAAATATTACGAGACTGCCTGCTCCACAACCTCTTCAGGCAGTACTTGCCAGATACTAGCTATTTGCTGTGTGAAGAAAAAATATCCGCTCAGATTCCCTCTAAGCTTTCTATTCTCATCTAATACCTGTGTTCTCAGGTTTTGGATACTTCCACCCAGGGCGAGACAAAAAGATTCATACTGTCTGTACTATGTATTCCCCTCAAAGGTTTGTCTACCTCTATCAGTCCTCCCCACAGAGTCCTCTGCTCTATGTAAAACAAACCTAGTTTATACATTGCCTCCTCATAACTAAAACACCCCATTCCAGGCACCATCCTGGTGAACCTGCTCGACACCCTCTCTTGCCCAATCACACCTTTCCTACAAGTTAGAGACCAGAACTGCTCATAACACTCCAGGTATGGCTTAATGGATGTCTTATGGATATGTGTCATCATGTCTAGATATTCATATTCTATGTCTCATGATGTCAAATATCCCATATCAAAGTTCAAAACAGTTGCAAGTGAATTAATCAAAGTACATTATGTCACCAGATATAACACTGAGATTCATTTTCTTGCAGGCATTCACTACCTTATTTACCCACACTATCACTTTCAGGAATCTATAGCCTTGTACTCCAAACTCTCTTTGCTAATTAATATTTCTTAGGGCTTTTCCACTTATTACGCATTTCCTACCCTTACTTCATCTTCCAAATTGCATCATTTTATTCTCGTCAGGATTACACTTTTTTGTCATTGATCAGCCCAGCTTTCCAGCTGATGATGATCATTCTGATGTGTTAAATAATTCCCACAGCCAGACCACAAATTTAAATCTTGATCAAAAATTTGACTTTCATTGTCGTCCAAGGTCTTACAGTGCTAAAGTGATAGATTTTCAAATGCACATCCCAGTACTTTGTAAATGTGATGATAGCGCTGACTTGATCACATCTAGCAGCCACGTCTCATATCTAATTCTTCCATTGTTTTGTACCCCTTGGTTTTTGATTCTTCTGCATAATTAAATTTTATTTGCTGCATGTGTTTTTAAATGATTGAATGAAAATGATTATTTCATTTTAGATGACTGTCTCAAGCTCCTCATTTATCTGTGCTAGCCTTTTATTTCTGTGCTCATTTCTGCATGGCACCAAGAATACTCTAAAGAAATTCCTCTCTTTGAGGTCCTGCATCTTCATCTTCTTCCTGAACTTCAAGCCTGTTGGCACCTGTGGCAGCCCTCCTAAAAGCTATAGAACTAGAGCAATTCAAAATCTGGTCATTGGTAATCATTAAAAATTGATAGTTTAAGCCTTTTGTTACATGGAAAATTTGGGCAAATTTCTTTACTGTGCTCCTAACTATTGAAACCTTTTTACATACTACCAAAAAACAGTGAACCAAGTCCTGATGCCTTTGGAACCCTAAAAATATAGCCTTCTAATTACAATACTAAAATGGTTCCTATCACTTCACAATTTTAGTTCCAATTAGCCACATTTGCTGGGGTTAGAGAGCTTTTATATTTTTTGGACTAAGTGCCCTGTTGGAACTTATAAAAGCCCTTTCAAAATTGATTTGCCTTATTAACCTTTCTTGTTAGCTCAGAAAATTCCAACAAGTTAACAAATCTACTAACTGATCTTGATTAATCTGTGCCTTTTTAAAATAAAGATTTAAACTGCTCTTTCAAATTCATTCAAATAATTTCCCCACCCACTAATGAAGCTAAATTGTATGTAATTACTTGGCTTACCTCTTTTTCCCTATTTAAACAATACAAGTTAAGTCACTTTTTATTGACATTTCTACCATAACTGCTGGTACAGTACACAGTAAAAACAAGACAATGTTTTTCAGGACCATGGTATTACATGAAACAGCACAAAAACTACACTGAACTACGTAAAAACACAGAAAAAAAACTACACCAGACTATAGACCTACCCAGGACTGCATATAGTGCACAAAACAGTGCAGGCATTACAATAAATAATAAACAGGACAATAGACACAATAGAAGGCAGTAAGATGGTGTCAGTCCAGGCTCTGTGTATTGAGGAGTCTGATGGCTTGGGGGAAGAAACTGTTACATAGTTTGGTTGTGAGAGCCCAAATGCTTCGGTGCCTTTTCCCAGAAGGCAGGAGGGAGAAGAGTTTGTATGAGGGGTGCATGGGGTCCTTCATAATGCTGTTTGCTTTGCAGACACAGCGTGTAGTGTAAATGTCCATGATGGCGGGAAGAGAGACCCCGATGATATTCTCAGCTGACCTCTCTATCCGCTGCAGGGTCTTGTGATCCGAGATGGTGCAATCTTTGAACCAGGCAGTGCTGCAGCTGTTCAGGATGCTCTCAATACCACCTCTGTAGAATATGATGAGGATGGGGGAGGGGGGGCAAGAGATGGACTTTCCTCAGCCTTCGCAGAAAGTAGCGACGCTTCTGGGCTTTCTTTGCTATGGAGCTGGTGTTGAGGGACCAGGAGAGATTCTCCGTCAGGTGAATATCAAGAATACCATATTAGCATTTGTTACGTACCCCGTAAATGGGTGTCTTACCAGCAAAGATAGAAGTATCTGTTGGAGTCTGGTACTATTTTCAAAACAGTGTTTATTAGTAAAATATACAAATACATATGAACAATGCAAATATACAGATAATACACGTTAGCAATAACTAAACCTAAAAGTGTGGGTATAATAATAATCAATAATAAACAAGCTCTATCGTTGTCTAGGGGATAATGAATTGTCAGATGTGAGTATAAAGTTCAGTTCAGTTCATGTAGGCTGAGGTAGTTGTTGATTCTTTTGGGGGGAGGGGGAGGGGGAGGGGGAGGGGGAGGGGGAGGGGGAGGGGGAGGGGGAGGGGGAGGGGGAGGGGGAGGGGGAGGGGGAGGGGGAGGGGGAGGGGGAGAGGGAGGGGGAGAGGGAGAGGGAGAGGGAGAGGGAGAGGGAGAGGGAGAGGGAGAGGGAGAGGGAGAGGGAGAGGGAGAGGGAGAGGGAGAGGGAGAGGGAGGGGGAGAGGGAGGGGGAGAGGGAGGGGGAGAGGGAGGGGGAGAGGGAGGGGGAGAGGGAGGGGGAGAGGGAGAGGGAGAGGGAGAGGGAGAGGGAGAGGGAGAGGGAGAGGGAGAGGGAGGGGGAGAGGGAGGGGGAGGGGGAGGGGGAGGGGGAGGGGGAGGGGGAGAGGGAGAGGGAGACAAAAACAGTAACAGCTATCGTCTTGCAAACCTTCCTTTTCAATCTTGATCCGTCGATGTGTTGTTGTGGCCAGTCAGGTATGACCCCTCTGGCCTTTAGCTAGACCGTTCTTCTATGGTGGACTTGTCACCCAGGCAAGGGTGGACACACGCACAAGCCCCCACTAGGGCCTCGCTATAAATACTGAGTTATTTTTTGGTTCTATCTATGCCCCTCATGATGTCATACACCTTTAAAATATCATTCCTCATTCTCCTGAAAAGTACCAAACTGCACAGTCCCTCGAGTTCTAGCAACATCCTTGTCAAACTCATCAGTATCTTTCCTATAGCAGGTGACCAAAACTAACAGAATATTTCAAACATGGCCTCACTAATATTTCGTACAACTCCAACACAATATCCTGTCTAATGAAAGCCAATGTGCCAAAATCCTTCATCATCTGTGAAGCCACTTCAAAGTCAAATTTCAAAGTGAACTATTGAAGTACGTATATGTCATCTTTAGATTAATTTTCTTGTAAGCGTTTAGAGTAGGTCATGGATATATGATAAAATTCACAAAAAAACAACACGCAATGACTGACAAATGACTGAAGTGCAAAAGACAATCTGTGCAAATAAAAAATAAGTAATACTGAGAATATGAGTTGTAGAGTCCATAGGCTGTGGAATCAGTTTAGATTTCAGGTGAGTAAAGTCATCCACTCTGGTTAAGAGTAGTAAAATCTGTATCTTGTGGTGTGGGACCTAAGGCTCTTGTATCTCCTTCCTGATGGCAGCAGCAAGAAGAGGCCTGGATGCTGGGATCCTTGAACATGCAAGAAGCTTTGTGAATGGCCCGCAAAAGTTCACTGTATATCGCCAACACCATCAACTTCAGCACCTTCTGGGAACCACATACTTATACTTCCAAAAGCCTCTGTTCCACAACACTACCATTCACCGTGAAAATCCTACTTTCATCTGTCATCCCCAGAAAAAAACACCTCATACTTAACCAAATTAAACTCCATTGTCATTCCTTGGCCCACATACCTTCGAGGTCGGCAGAGGAGCAGCAAGTGAAACAAATTTGTCAATTTATCAGCCAATATAATCAAGGTTTGCTCCAGGGGAGAGCCTTGTAAGAAAAGTGCGAGTCTTTGGCGAGGAGGCTGAGGGAGGAGACTACGCCACGGTTGGAGAGGACGAGAGGTGGTGAAGAGATGACGGGTAAACTGATTCAGTGTGATGCTTGCCTGATGTGGGAGGTCAGGGACACTGATGGTGCCTCTGGCTGCTACAACTGTGATAAGTGTGTCCAGGTTCAGCTCCTGAAGGACCGTGCTAGGGCACTGGAGAGGCAACTGGATGACCTCAGGTTCATCCGGAAAAACGAGAGTTTTCAGGACAGGACCTACAGCGAGATCGTTACACGACGATGGGGAAGGGATGGATGATTGGAGTGCAGGAGACCCCGGCGGATGTGCCTCTTGAAAACAGGTTCACCCTCTTGGAAGCTGTCGGGACAGAAGACACTGCCAGTCTGAGAGGCAGACAGGTCTGTGAGTCAAAAACTGGCGCTGAAGCAAAGCAGAGGAGACAGACGTCAGGCAGAGCCGTGGCAGTAGGGGACTCCATAATGAGAGGTACAGAAAGGGGTTTCTGTGGCAACAGGTGGGATTTAAGGATGGTATGTTGCCTCCCTTGTGCCAGGATGTCACGGATCAATTGCAGGGAATCCTCAAGGGTGAAGGTGAACAGCCAGAAGTGATAGTGCATATCAACACAAATGACGTCAGGAAGAAGAGGAAAGAAATTCTGTAGCGTGACTTCAGAGAACTTGGAAGAAGGCTGAAAAGCAGGACCTCCAGGGTGGTTATCTCTGGTTTGCTTCCAGTTCTTCGTGCTGGTGAGGGCAGGAACGGGGAGATATGGGATCTCAATGTGTGGCTGAGGAGCTGGTGCGGCAAGCAGGGTTTTAGATGCTTAGACCACTGGGATCTGTTTTGGGGTAGGGATGAATTGTACAAAGGAGACGGGTTGTACCTTAACAGGTGGGGGACCAGCATTCTGACAGGCAGGTTTGCTACTGCCACACGGGTGTGTTTAAACTAATAAGTGGGGCAGGAGGAGATGAACTGTAAATTTAAGGATGAAAGGGAAAAAGAGAATAAGAAAAGTTAAGAAAGACCACAGAATTAAAGGGGCAGAAAGCTCAGGAAGAGATCAGAGAGTATGGCCAAGTGCAATAGGGATTGGTGTGAGAAGTGAGGGGAGTAATGGATTAAAAGTATTATATATGAATGCACGAAGTATAAGAAATAAAGTGGATGAACTTGAGGCTCAATTGGAAATTGGCAAGTGTGATGTTGTAAGAATAACAGAGACATGGCTGCAAGAGGACCAGGGCTGGGAAATAAATATTCAAGGATGTATGTCCTATCGGAAGGACAGGCAGGTGGGCAGAGGGGGTGGAGTGGCTCTGTTGGTGAGGAATGAAATTCAGTCCCTTGCGAGGTTGGTACTGGACCCCAAGAAAGGGAGTTTGTGAAGTGCCTCCGAGATGGATTCTTAGAACAGCTTGTACTGGAGCCTACCAGGGAGAAGGCAATTCTGGATTTAGTTTTGTGTAATGAACCGGACTTGATAAGGGAACTCGAGGTAAAGGAGCCATTAGGAGGTAGTGACCATAATATGATGTTTTAATCTACAATTTGAGAGGGAGAAGGGAAAATCAGAAGTGTCAGTATTACAGTTCAACAAAGGGGATTATGGAGCCATGAGGAGGAGCTGGCCAAAGTTGACTGGAAGGATACTCTAGCAGGGATGACAGTGGAACAACAATGGCAGGTATTTCTGGGAATAATACAGAAGGTGCAGGATCAGTTCATTCCATAGAGGAAGGAAGATTCTAAGGGGAGTAGGGAGTGACCGTGGCTGATAAGAGAAGTCAAGGACAGTATAAAAATAAAAGAGAAGTTTAACATAGCAAAGATGAGTGGGAAGCCAGAGGATTGGGAAACTTTTAAAGAGCAACAGAAGATAACTAAAAAGGCAATACGGGGAGAAAAGATGAGGTACGAAGGTATGTTAGGCAAGAATATAAAGGAGGATAGTAAAAGCTTCTTTAGGTATGCGAAGAGGAAAAAAATTAGTTAAGACCAAAGTTGGGCCCTTGAAGACAGAAATGGGTGAATTTATTATGGGGAACAAGGAAATAGCAAATGAGTTGAATAGGTACTTTGGATCTGTCTTCACTAGGGAATACACAGACAATCTCCCAGATGTAACAGTGGCCAGAGGACCTAGGGTAATGGAGGAATGGAAGGAAATTCACATTAGGCAGAAAATGGTGTTGAGTAGACTGTTGGGACTGAAGGCTGATAAATCCCCAGGGCCTGATGGTCTGCATCCCAGGGTACTTGAGGTGGCTCTAGAAATCGTGGACACATTGGTAATCATTTTCCAATGTTCTATAGATTCAGGATCAGTTCCTGAGGATTGGAGGGTAGCTAATGTTATCCCACTTTTTAAGAAAGGAAGGAGAGAGAAAACAAGGAATTATAGACCAGTTAGCCTGACATCAGTGGTGGGGTAGATGCTGGAGTCAATTATAAAAGATGAAATGGCAGCACATTTGGATAGCAGTAACAGGATTGATCCGAGCCAGCATGGATTTATGAAGGGGAAATAATACTTGACTAATCTTCTGGAATTTTTTGAGGATGTAACTATGAAAGTGGACAAGGGAGAGCCAGTGGATGTAGTGTACCTGGACTTTCAGAAAGCCTTTAAGGCCCCACATAGGAGATTAGTGGGCAAAATTAGAGCACATGGTATTGGGGGTACTGACATGGATAGAAAATTGGTTGGCAGACAGGAAACAAAGAGTAGGGATTAACGGGTCCTTTTCAGAATGGCAGGCAGTGACTAGTGGAGTACCACAAGGCTCGGTGCTGGGACCGCAGCGATTTACAATATACATTAATGATTTAGATGATGGGATTAAAAGTAACATTAGCAAATTAGCAGATGACACAAAGCTGGGTGGCAGTGTGAAATGTGAGGAGGATGTTAGGAGAATGCAGGGTGACTTGGACAGGTTGGGTGAGTGGGCAGATGCAGTTCAATGTGAATAAATGTGAGGTTATTCACTTTGGTGGCAAGAACAGGAAGGCAGATTACTATCTGAATGCTGTTGTGTTAGGAAAAGGGGAAGTACAATGAGATCTAGGTGTTCTTGTACATCAGTCACTGTAAGTAAGCATGCAGGTACAGCAGGAAGTGAAGAAAGCTAATAGCATGTTGACCTTCATAATAAGGGGAGTTGAGTATCGGAGCAAAGAGGTCCTTCTGCAGCTTTACAGGTCCCTGGTGAGAACACACCTGGAGTATTGTGTTCAGCTTTGGTCTCCAAATTTGAGGGAGGACATTCTTGCTATTGAGGGAGTACCGCGTAGGTTCACGAGGTTACTTCCCGGGATGACAGGACTGTCATATGTTGAAAGATTGGAGCAACTGGGCTTGTATACACTGGAATTTAGAAGGATGAGAGGGGATCTGATAGAAACATATAAGATTATTAAGGGATTGGACATGCTAGAGGCAGGAAAAATGTTCCCGATGTTGGGGGAGTTCAGAACCAGAGGCCAGAGTTTAAGAATAAGGAGTAGGCCATTTAGAACAGAGATGCGGAAAAACTTTTTCACCCAGAGAGTGGTGGATATGTGGAATGCTCTGCCCCAGAAGGCAGTGGAGGCCAAGTCTCTGGATGCATTCAAGAGAGAGTTAGATAGAGCTCTTATAGATAGTGGGGTCAAGGGATATGGGGAGAGGGCAGGAACGGGGTACTGATTGTGGATGATCAGCCATGATCACAGTGAATGGCGGTGCTGGCTAGAAGGGCCAAATGGCCTACTCCTGCACCTATTGTCTATTTATCCAGCTGATCAAAATCACTCTGTACATTCTGATCACCATTTTAACGGTCAATGACATCACCTATTTTATTGTCATTCTGCAAACTTACTAATGATGCTTTGTACGTTCTTATCTAAATCTTTGATGTAGCTTCCAAAAGGTAATGGGCCTTGCACTGACACCTTGGAACACCTAGAGTCACCACATTTAGTTTTCTCATGCTTTTACTGTCCCAGTCTAGATGGTAGAGCTTGTTGGAAACATGAATTCTCTGTTAATCTGTGTCTGTGGAGAAAAGCTACAGAGGCACATTTGAAAATAGATGATTTATTATGCAAACAAATTTAACATTTCAATTAATTAATGTTAATACGGACTTTCTCTAGTTATATTATTGAACAAATAATAGCTATAGCATTGAACAAATGGTTTTCCTCTGCAAAGCAAGATGCTTGCAAATTGTCGGAGATAGAAATTGCTGGAAGTATTTAGTCAACCTAATGTCACTTTAGAAGTGGTCATTGACGTGAAATGCTAATCTTTTTCTTCTGAGGTCATTTAGGAAATTCACTGGAAATATTTGAGATAATTTCTCCTTTGAGGTGGAGAAAATGCTTCTAAAAATAAATAATCTGATGGCTATCTTTTGCACTTTTCTTCATTAACAAAGATTATGAGTCAGTCTGATAAGTGTTTTCTTTTAAGGCAATTGCTTTGTCACTGAGTGGAAGTTTTTTTTTAAAAAAAGGACCATTTTGGAGCACAACAAAAGTTTGTTGAAAAATGTGGCTGTGAAGACCTCTGTAGGTGAGGCAGAATAAACATTCATGTAGGCTTTTGGGAATTTCATTGTCAAGTATTTGATGATATCCTTCAATTTCATGACATGCCAAGCTATGATTTACCACACAGAAAATGCTGGAGGAACTCAGCAAGCTAGGCAGCATCTATGGAAAAGTGTAAATAGTCAACATTTCAGACCAAGACCCTTCATCAGGACTGGAGGAAAAGAGGTCAGAGTAAGAAGTGGAGAGGTGGGAACGGAAGTTGGTTGGTGAAAGAGATAAAGGGCTGCAGAAGGGGAACCAACAGACAGACAGACATACTTTATTGATCCAGAGGGAAAATGTAGGGGGCAGGTGGGAAATCAGAGAGAAGAGGACAGAAGGCCATGGAAGAAAGGAAAGGGGGAGGAGCGCCAGAGGGAGATAGTGGGCAGGTAAGGAGATAAGGTGAGGGGGAAATGGGAATGGGAATGGTGAAGGAGGCATCCCATTACTGGAAGTTTGAGAAACCGATGTTCCTGCCATCAGGTTAGAGGCTATCCAGACTGAATACAAGGTGTTGCCCCTCCAGTCCGACTGTGGTTTCATCGAGGCAGTAGAAGAGGCCATGCCCTGTCGTGTCAGAATGGGAAGTAAAATTCAAAAGGGTGGCCACTGGAGATCCCATTTTTACTGGTGGACAGAGCATAGATGCTCAGCAAAGCGGTCTCCCAATCTACATCGGGTCTCACCAACATATAGCAGGCCACACCAGGAGCACTGGATACAGAAGGTGACCCAACAGACTCTCAGGTGAAGTACCACCTCACCTGGAAAGACTGTTTGAGGCCCTGAGTGGTAGTGAGGGAGGTGATGTAGGGGGCAGGTGTAGCGCTTGTTCTGCTTGCAAAGATAAGTGCTGGGAGGGAGATCTGTGGGGAGGGATGAAGGAACAAGGGAGTCATGTCGGGAGTGATTTCCTCACAATGCAGAAAGTGAAGTCAGAAATGCTCCAGGTAAATCTGAGGGCAGGGTGGAAACTGGAGGCGAAGTTGATGAGCTGCACGTGAGTGCAGGAAGCAATGCCAGTGCAGTCGATGTAGCATAGGAAAGGTAGGGGATGGATACCAGTGTAGGCTTGGAACATAGACTGTTCCATGAACCCCACAAAAAGGCTGGGACCCATACAAGTGTCCATGGTTACACTTTTAGTTTGAAGGAAGTGGGAGGAGTCAAAGAAATTATTGAGAGTGAGGACCAGCTCTGCCAGAGAGAGGAGAGTGCGGTGGAGGGAACTGGTTGGGTCTGTACAAGTCACAGGGTGGGAAACAGTCCATCTCCAGTGGGAACCCACCACCAAGCACATCTTTCCTCCCCCCACTTCCTGCTTTCTGTGTGGATTGCTCCCTATGCGACTCCCATTGTCCCTCCCCACTGATTTCCATCCTGGCACTTATCCTTGCAAGCAGAACAAATGCTACACCTGCCCCTACACCTCCTCCCTCAATACCATTCAGGGCCCCGAGCAGTCCTTCCAGGTGAGGTGGCACTTCACCTGCGAGTCTGTTGGGGTCACCAGGAGGTTCATAGTCTGCCGAACACTAGATCTGTGGCATTTAAGTCAGGTGACCCAGGAATGGAGGGCTATCTCAAAAATACAGTAGCAATTCTGAACGAGGCTGGAGGTAGAGTCAAGTGCCTGTCAACTCTAGCAGGGTATGCAGTCAAAAGCTACAAAGCAAATCCTATCATGAATGGCAGTGATGTATGACTCCCAGGTGAGCTCAGCAACTTTCATGCACATTTTGAAAGGGAGAATAAAACAACAGCTCTGAGGATCCCTGTGGCACCTGGTGACTCTGTGATCTCCGTCTCAGACACCAACGTCAGACTGTCTTTCAAAAGGGAGAACCCTCGCAGGGTGACAGGAGTACCTGGTGGGGCTCTGAAAACCTGTGCCAACCAACCGGTGGGGGTGTTTAAAGACACTTTCAATTTCTCATTGCTATAATTGGTAATTCCCACCGACTTTAAAAGGGCAACAGTCATATCAGTGCCCAAGAAGAGCAGGGTGAGCTCCAACAGGTTTGTCAGGCAGGATTTATTGACTTTGTCCTAACTTGCCCTGTGTCACCAAGTACTCCATCACCTTGTCCTTAACAATTCAATGTAATGTCTTCCCAGCCACTGAGGTCAGGCTAACTAATCTATAATTTCCCTTTCTACTGCTTCCTCCTTTCTTAAAGAGTAAA
This sequence comes from Hypanus sabinus, assembly GCF_030144855.1. Taxonomy (NCBI): domain Eukaryota; kingdom Metazoa; phylum Chordata; class Chondrichthyes; order Myliobatiformes; family Dasyatidae; genus Hypanus; species Hypanus sabinus. The sequence goes on from NC_082719.1 coordinate 71,957,715, forward strand.
GTAACATTTGTAATTGTCCACTCCTCTGGCACCATGCCAGAGTCTAATGATTTTTGAAAGATCATTTCTAATGCCACCATAATCTCTGATGCTATCTCTTTCACAACCCTCGGGTGCCGTTCCTCTGGTCTGGATGACTTATGTACCTTTTGGTAGCACCTACTCTCTTGTAACGGTAACTGCACTCACTTCTCTTCCTTCGCACACTACATCAGGCACACTACTATTTGTGCCATTATTATTTCTCCTGCCTCATTTTCTAGTGGTCCTATATCCATTCTCATTTCTCTTTTATTTTTAACATACTTGAAAAACCTTTTATTATCCACTGATATTATTTGCTAGCTTGCTTTCATATTTCATCTCTTCCCTTCAAATGATTTTTTTAGTTGCTAAGTTTTTTTTAAAAATGGCCCAATCATCTATCTAATTTTTGTTTTGTTGTATGCCGTTTCTTTTGCTCTTACAATTGCTTTCACTTCCCTTGTCAGCCACAGTTGTACGATTTTACCATTCAAGTATTTCTTCATTTTTGGAATACCTGCACCTTCCTTATTTTTCCCAGAATCGCACACCATTGCTGCTCTGCTGACATCCCTGCCAGCAGCTCCTTCCAATTTAATTTGGCCAACCCCTCTCTCATACCACTGTAATTTCCCTCACTCCACTGAAATACTGCTATATCAGACTTTACTTTCTCCCTATCAAATTTCAAGTTGAACACAATCATGTTGTGATCACTGGTTCCTAGGGGTTCTTTTATCCTAAGCTCCCTAATCATCTCCAGTTCATTACATAACACCCAATCCAGTGTAGCTGATCCCCTAGTAGGCTCAACGACAAACTGCTCCAATAAGCCATCTCTTAGGCATTCAACAAAATCACTCTCTTGAGATCCATTACCAACATGATTTTCTCAATCGATCTGCATTTTAGAATCGTCCATGACTACCATAACATTGTGACTCACCTTTTCTATTTCTTATTGTAACCTGTGGTCCACCTCCCAGCCACTGTTGGGAGGCCTGTGTATAACTGCCATCAACGTCCTTTTACCCTTGCAGTTTGTTAACTCAACCCACAATGATTCAACATATTCCAATTCTTTGTCACATCTTTCTACTGATTTGATGCCATTCTTGTAATAGTTCACTGTAATAGGTCCTTTAGATTCTGGAAATCCAAATCAGAATCAGGTTTATTATCGCCGACTGATATGTCAACATTTTGAGTGTAATGCTTGTATTTCCAGCCACTGCAGATTTTCTCTTGTTTGTGATAGGATGTACCACATCAGGGCTAGACTCCCAGGCCTATAGATCTACACATGCTCACTGACGTGCTTTTAAAGGCTGATTTATACTTGTGTATTGCATCCATGCCGTACATACCACGTACCCAATGCTGTAGGGTGACGTGCACCTCCCCAAAAAAGTAACTTGCGGGGACGCAGACCACAACAACTGTGATTGGTCCGCTTGGCAGCATCGCATTTCCTCCTACGCATTTTCGGTTGCTTCTTCTCCGCCATGTCTGTACACTGATGCGAAGTAGATGAACCAAATCGTCAAATCTACCTGCCGACTTGTGAAAATGTTTGAAATGCCTTTCCTCGTCCATGCCTCTCACGAAGAAATTCAACACAGTGGCGTAGAAACCCCACCACCAACTAGCGTTTTGGCACACACCAACGCATGCTCGCTATGGCGTAGAGCGACACAGAAGTGAAAATCAGGGCTACAGCGTAGACTGTGACATAGCCTGTACACACAAGTTTTGGACCCCTTACCTCAGAAAGAATATGCTTACATTGGAGAGGGTCCAGAGGAGGTCACTAGAATGATCCCAGGAATGAAAGAGTTAATGTATGAGGAGTGCATGATGGCTCTGGGCCTGTAGTTGCTGGAGTTTAGAAGTCCAAGGGGGGGGGGGGGGTGGATTTCATTCAAAACTATCAAATATTGATAAGTCTAGACAGAGTGGATGTGTAGAGGATGTTTCCCATAATTGAGGAGCCTCGGACCAGAAAGCACTGCATCAGAATAGAATGACGTCCATTTACAACAGATGAGGAGGAATTTCTTTAGCCAGAGGGTAGTGAATCTGTGGAATTCATTACCACAGGTGGCTGTGGAGGCCAAGTCATTGGTTATATTAATAGGTTTGTGATTAGTAAGGGCATCAAAGGTACAGGGGAGAAAGCAGGAGAATGGAGCTGAGAGGGATAATAAATCAGCCATGATGGAATGAGAGAGCTGAGTCGATGGGCCAAAGGTCTAATTCTGCTCCTATATCTTGTGGTCTTACAGTCTAATTTATATGTGTTTTTGTCTTTAACATGTTGAAAACCATCCGGCAGGCACATATCCCTGCATTTCCTTCCCTCTGGGAACACCATATCAGCTTTAATAAATTTTTGAAATGCAAGGTGTTGTTTCGGTCCAGGTGCAACATACTAAAAACTTCACATATCCTTTGATGGTAATCACAAACTTACAAAAAAAATAGATATTTTGTAAACAGCATTCACATCTATGATTCTTACCTATCTTTCATAATTTCAGCATATAATCTGGCCTTTGGTGTGCTGCACAATGGAAAGTGTTCCCTTTCAAGTTTCAGTAAAATGGCAGCGAGAATGATCACATGGCCACTCCAGATCAAACCAAAAGTGCAATTATTCATCCTTTATGACTTTATTTACAATTGCAAGCCATTGCTGAATATTCTGAACATCAAATAGTGCAGGTCTACCCCATTAGCCAGTTGCCCTATAGACAAGGAGCTGGACTTGGTGTGGACCGTGTTGCTGTCTGCTACAGGAAGGTGTTGGAGTCAGTGCGCCGAGGTGGTACACAGTGTAACAAACCGAGCGAGTGATTGCCTTGGACATTTTTCTTGTGGTTGCAAGACCCTGTAATGTAGAATGCTGCCAGTCTGATTCACTGGCTCATTGGGCCATCGGCAGCGGAGCCGGATGGTCTCAGCCGAGGCCCATGCCAGGCCCTCAAGCCACGGGCTTGCCTGTTGGAGCTGCCCAGGCGAGAGTCGCTGGAGGCAGTGTGGGAGAGAGCTGGGGTGTGGTGGGTGTGCTCGAGTCCATGCTGGGTTGGGACTGGTGCTACCCTCAAGCATCAATTCAGTGGAAGACAAGCTGGATTGCATTCATCTGTGGCTGCACTAGAGTATGATGATCCGGCTGCTGCAGGTTTGTTCTTGCTGACAACAACCACGCACCATCAATCCACAGAACATGCCACTCAGTAACTCAGACTATATATTTTTCATGTGACTGTAAGTTTACTGCTACCTTTGTGGTGAACTATGTGCCTGTCGGGACACGCCCCCTGCTGACTGCTCCTGTGGCTCCTCCCACAGGCCCCTGTATAAAGGCGATCTGAGGCCTGACGCTCGGCCTCAGTCTCCAGGACATTGTGTGATAGACACTCACTCCTGGTTCCTTCTTCCAGTCAATAAAAGCCGATATCTCGCCTTACGTCTCAGTGTGAGTTATTGATGGAGCATCAACCTTATACGTGCTTGCGCTGTGTATGACTGTTGGTGCTGTATTTCACACCTTGGCCCTGGAGGAATGCTGTTTCTTTTGGCTGAAATCATGGGTATTCATGTATGGTTGAATGGCAATTAAAATTGAACTTGAATTTGTATTATTCTGAAGTCATATCTGTCTCTTAGGTGGGTTTGAAAAGATCATAAAGCAACTAATTTGAAGAGGCAAAGAGGAACTTTATCCAGTGTGCAGGCCAATGTTTATTTCTGAACTAATACCATCATCATTATTAAAGAGCAGATTATCTGATCACATATTTCAGTATATTTCAGTAATGGCTGCAACATCGTAGCTCCACGTACTGATCCATGTTCTAAGTTCATCACACTTACCAATAAAACTCAGCGCATTCGAATATAGACACTTCGAACTATTCGGCTCAACATACCCGTTGTTTTGATTTTGCTTTTAAATACCTTTCCTGACATATACCTTCTGATCCAATTCCTTTCTTATTGACAAATTGATATTTGTGGCATATTACTGCATTCAAATAATTTCTATGGTACAATCACAACTAAGGTTTATGCAACAGTGAAGTATTCCAAGGGATGTCACGAAAATAAGCCAAATGAGGAGATAACAGAAGAGGCAAATATTAAGTAGCAACTTAAAGATTGGGATGTGTAGATGAAGAGGCATTTTAAGAAGGGATTCCACTGACAGGGTCTCCTGTTGTTGTTCGAAGACGACCACGGCTTCTGTCAGGTGGAGGGTTTGTGACTGTGGGTCCAGAGGTGACTGGTGAGGCCAATCCGGGCCCTGAAAGCTCGCCCACATGTGGGACACACGAGGGTAGGTGCTGCAGCGGAAGTGGAGTTAGTTCGAGCCTTGCGCGTGGCATGTTTCCTCTGAGCCTCTGATTTCTGCTGCATACGCTCCTTTAGTGGTCCTGCTCCACCAGGTTGGGCAGTCCAGAGCAAGCGACTCCCAGCTACTGGGATTGATGTTGAGGTCTTTGAGGGACACTTTGAGGCAGTCTTTGAAACGTTTCTTCTGCCCTCCAACTGAGCGCTTGCCCTGGCTCAGCTGTCTATACAGCAGCTGTTTTGGTAGTCGACTGTCAGACATCCTGACGACATGGCCAGCCCATCTGGCTTGGGCTTTCTGTAGGAGGGTGTAGACGCTGTGGGTGCTAGCCCGCTCCAGGACCTCTGTGTCCCCCACAGCACACACAGTGTCTAGCACTCAGAGTGACAGGGTCTAGGCAACTGAGGAAATGAGAATCAACAGTGGAGTGATTAAAAATATGAATGAGCAGCAGGACGATTTTGTAGAAGTACAAGGCTGCTGAGCTGGAGGAAATGGGGTGAAAGGAAGAGGTTTGTGTGACGGAGAGAAATGAGGTCTGAAGCTCAGTTTAGGTTAAAGTGTCAGGTTTGCAAACAATTTGATTAGTCTCTGATACTGGGCAGTGAAGTGGAGGCTGCTATTGGCCTGGAAGCTTTGTTTGTGGTTCATATGAAAGAATTGTTATTCCTAATTTTAGATGCTGATGCTTACAGTGTAAATGACAGTTTTGGAGTTCTTAGTTGGAAAGGATTTTGAGACATCTTCAGTCAGTGAAAGGCGAGCCTTCTTTCTTTCAGCCATGAATGATCTGCTGGAGGAACTCAATGTGAATGAGCACCTCCTGTGGGCAGAATGGAATTGCTGTTGTTACAGGTTGAAACTCTGCAATAGGATCTGGAATATCAACAACTAAAGGGATAAAGGGGGTAACTTTTGCTTGGATGCAGAGGATGTGGGCGAAATCCTTAACGAATACCTTTCTTCACTATTTACCAATGAGAAGGATGTGGTGGATAGGGAGTTTGGTGCTGAGCATTTTGAGGAAAAGAGGAAGTAGCATTGAGTCATTTAAAGAGCATCAAGATGGACAAGTCTCAGGAGACTGGTGGGATATACCACAGGTTATTAAGAGAGGAAGGAGAAGCGCCTGCTGGGCCCTTGACCAATATCTTTGTGTCCTCTCTCAGCACAGGTGAGGTCCTGGAAGATTGGTGAGTAGCTCATATTGTTCTATTATTGAAGAGGGGACAAGGGACAATCCTGGAAACTATAGACTAGTGAGTCTCACATCAGTGGTAGGGAAGATACTGGAGGAATTCTTAGGGATAGGATTTATGAATACTTGGTAAACCATAGCCTAATGAAGAAAAGCCAGAATGGCTTTATGAGGGGGCAAATCATGCCTTACTAACTTGATTTAATTTGATGATGATGTTGTAATGAACTTGACTGATGAAGGTAGAGCTGTAGGGGTTGTCTTCTGGATAAGCCTTCCTTGAGGGACCTTGTCAAACACCTTAAAGGTCCCTCATGGAAGGCTCATCCAGAAGATTAAGATGCATGGGATCTATTGTGAATTAGCTTTTTGGTCTCAAAACTGGCTTAGCTATAGAAGACAGGTTAGCGGTTGAAGGGACTTATTCTAGCTGCAGGTCTGTGATTAACAATGTTTTGCCAGGATTTGTACTGGGACCTCTGCTGTTTGTGAATTATATAAATAACAAAAGAATGTAGAAGAGTAGATTAGTAAATTTGCAGATGGTTTCAAAGATTGGTGGTCCTGTGAATAGTGTAGAAGACTGGCAAAGTATACAACGGGGTATAGATCAGTTGCGGATATAAGCAGAGAAATGGCAGATGGATTTTAACCCAGGCAAATGTGAAGTGTTGAACTTCACGTGTAGGTCAAATGCAAAGAGACAGTTGTTATGTCCGCAGCCCCCTCCTTTGTGAGAATCGCAAGAGCACTAGTTGGGGGTGGGGGGGGGGGTCAGTAGACCCAGGAAATGGGAGAGAGATGCAAAATAACTCGACATTGACCATTGTCTCCTGGAGACCACATTTGTGGATTGGGGACTATGCTACGTGCAAGCCCTCGGGCAAAGTGGGCTGGTTGAGGGAGAGATTGCATCACCCCAACCTGATTGACATCTGAGACCCCGTGAGGAAGTATAAAAGAGGGTCTGAGGGAACAACCCCTTGAGACACACCAGAAGAAACACTAACGATCCCGTAGTAGCGGGAAGCCATTTGAAGGAAGTCACGTGCGTTCGATTCCGTGGTTGGAATTGGTGACTGGAACCACGAAAACCAGCTTTTAGCTAACAACGGGGAAGCCCGCTCCCCTGATTCAACGGATTCGCTTCATAAAAGACCCGGGCAAGTTTCTTTTCTCACCAATCTCTCTCTCTCCCCAACAAGTGAAAACCCAGCGGTCCCCCAAAGGCTGAAGCCTGCAGGAACTGAGTGACTTTTATATTTCCATCGGACAATATATTATCCCCTAGACAAACAATCAAGCTGTTTCTTATTGATGGTTATTATTAGACCCGCGCTTTTAGATTGAGTGGTGACGACGTATATTATCTGAATGTTTGTATTAATCTTATTTTTGTGCCCCTTCATAAATAAAGACTTTTAAAAATAGTACCATCAGACCTCAACGGACCTCTCTATCTTTGCTGGTAAGTGATCCAGTTACGGGGTACGTAACACAGTACACTTGTGGTGAACTACATATACCTGTCTGGACACGCCCCCTGCTGACTGCTGCTGTGGCTCCTCCCACAGACCCCTGTATAAAGGTGATTGAGGCCTGCGCCCAGCCTCTCAGTCTCCAGGATGTAGTATGGTGGTCAACCACTGCTTGTTCCTTCTTCCAGTCAATAAAAGCCGATGTCTCGCCTTTACGTCTCAGAGAGAGTTATTGATGGTGCATCAACACTGTTAAGACCAAGATCCTTAAAAGTGTTGATGAGCAGAGGGATCTTTGAGTCCAATATCATCGCTCCCTGAATGTGGCTACTTGGGTTGATGGAGTGATTGATAAGGCATACCACAAATTTACCTATATTAGTCAAGGCAATGAATTCAAAAGTCAGGAAATCATGTTCCAACTTTATAAAACTCTAGTTAGGCTACTTACTAAGTATTGCGTACAGTTCTGGTTGACCCATTATAAGGATGTTAAGACTTTGGAGAGGGCGCAAAAGAGGTTCACCAGGATGCTTTCTGGATTAGAGGGCACATGCTATAAGTTTGAGTTGTTTTCTCTGGAGTGGTGGAAGCTGCGGGGAGATCTGATAGAGATTTATAATATTAAAAGAAGCATTGATAGAGCGGATAGACAATGTCTTTATCAAAGGGTTTAAATGTCTAATACCAGAGGACTTGCATTTAAGGTGAGGTGGCATAATTTAAAAAGAGATGCAAGGGGGGCAAGTTTAAAAAGAAACAGAAAATGGAAGGTGCCCAGGATGTGTTGCCTGGGGTGGTGGTAGGAACATTAGAACCTTTTAAGAGATACTTAGATAGGCACATGAATACTTGGAAAAATGGAAGCACACGGGTGCTGTGTATGCAGAAGAGATTAGTTTAGTTAGCCATTTGATTGATTCAGCACAACGTTGTGGACCAGAGGGCTGGTTCCTGTGCTGTACTATTCTACGTTCGAACTCCCCTACTCTGACAGGTGCTGCTCCAGAAGATTGTTGCCCATATTCAGCATCTGCAGATCCCTTGTGTCTCTTTTCTTTATTTACATGTAAAGGTATCCTAAATTGATTCTTTAAATTTAAGTCCCCCTCATTACATATTTTTCATGAAACTTCCTTATGCTCTATTAGAGAAGAGCATTTCACTGCAAATTCAAGGTTAATGCTATTAATTGCTTTATCAGTGAGGACATGACATCATAGAGGTGTGGCAACAGAGATGGATCTTCTATTGAGTTAAGATGTTATTCCTTCATCAGAAATTCCATTGAGCAAAACAGAATACACTTGAGTTTACTCCTACACGTCTGGTTCACTGCCATTTAACACTGGGCGTGATGAAGTCATTGCACCACAACTATAACAATTAAATTTTAATGATTAGTCTACAGAGAAAAGAAAATGATGACCAAAAGACTTCAAAACACTTTGGTTCTAGCAATATAGTATACAGTAAAAACAAAATCAGCATTTGTTTTATAGTACTGCTGTAATTCGTAGTATTCTTGATTAAACATTTTTTTTCTCTGCTGTAGAAATAGCAAACAGTAAGAAGTCTTTCATTTGAATCCCTCCCCCAAAGTTGCTCTTTTTGGAAGACAGGCTGTATTCATCCACATTCATGATGGCGGGCCAAGAATGACAAAGGAAACTTTATCTTAACTGAGAGGGAATAGGATACCAAACTGATAAATGAGTATGTACATTTACAGAAGTTTGAATGGTTGACAGTATGTATGTGGGTGCTTGGAAATGTCAGTAGAAAAAAATCGTTGTTTCCTTGATTGGTGAAATAAACATTAAAGGCATAAATGCACATATAGTTCACCTTGCTGGTGCCCAGCTTCAATATGCTTGTAAACTTCTAGCAGAGTTTTCTGCAACAAAGGAATGGCACTGGATTTTGTTTGATTTGTCATTTTTGTAAAGAAATGTGACAATTTGTTTGGAGGTGCACAGAAACAAGTGCCATGATTAGAATGTGTACAGAACCTTTGAACTGTTAGAGAATCTCAGTAGTAGACAACTGTGAAAGAAGAGGAAAATTGAAGGTATAGAAAACACTTAGAAAAATGAAGCAAAACATAAAAGCAAGAATTTTCATGACTGTAGGTTCAAGAATAGCAGCTTCCTTCAACCATCTGGTTCTTGAATCAATCTGCAAAACACTGATCACTACGTCAGTATAGCAATACAATATCCACTTTGTGTTACAATGGATGTTATTGTTTTCATTCTAATTCCATTCTTATATAATCTATGTTTTCCTCGTGCATGCTGTGTATTTTATGTTATGTGTCTGAGATGCTGCTACAATTATTTTTTCCATTGCACCTGTGCATACATGTTCAAGTTAAAAAAGTTTACTTAAGCACACATACACACACACGGACGTCCTGCTCACTTAAGGTGGAACTTCTTTCATAGCCTCTCCTTTTCAGATGTAGTGAATGCTGCAGGACCACTGTTTGGCTTGTCATGCAGGAGCTCACTCACATATGGCCTCTGCTACACCACTGTGACCATAGCAACGCATTCACCTGGTGTCCCTGTTCATACTGAGCTTGCTATGTCACAGTGCGACCGAGTGTCCAGCAGTATCACTGGGCAGGCAGGTTGGCAGCCAGCCTAGGAGAAGGACAACTCCAATTCCAAACTGAGGTAGATGAGGCTTGTTAGCCTTGCCTTGCCAGTCAGTCTGTCTGGGGAAGGAAAACTCCAATACTCAACGTACAGTCACCACAGTCATTACCACTTGCTGTGCCATTGTGGAACGTCCCTCAGCCTAAAGAGTGGAATCGGTCCGTGCACACCAATCCTCACTATAAACCTACGCAGTGCAGCCAGGAAGTCCTGCTTCCCTCCTGATCTCCACAAGTGGAGAACCAACCATCATATATATGTATACAGTTAACTGAAACATTGTTCCTCTGGGCCAAGGTGCAAAACACAGTACATATAGTCACAAGCATCACATACTGCATAGTCAGATCACATACTTCCTGTCAGATTGCTAGCAGGTGGTAAGAGTGGGCTCCTCAACCTCTGCCCCTCAAAACAGGTGCCCCTCAGGGCTGTCCTAATCCACCTCCTTTACTCTCTGTACACTCATGAATGTGTCGTCACCCACATTAATCTGCTAATTAAGTTTGCTGATGACACTACACTGATTGGCTTAATTGCAAATAATAATCAGGCAGCCTACAGAGAAGTCATCAACCTGACACAGTGGTGTCAAGAAAACAACCTCTCCCTCAATGTTACAAAAACAAAGAGCTGATTGTGAACTACAGGAGGAATGGAGACAGGCTAAGCCCTATTGACATAAATAGATCTGGAGTTGAGAGGGTGAACAGCTTTAAGTTCCTCGTCATAAACGTCACTAAGAATCTCACATGGTCTGTACATACCAGCTGTGTGGTGAAAAAGGCACATCAGTGCCTCTCTCACCTCAGACAGTTGAAGTTTGGTATGGGCCCCCAAATCCTAAGAACATTCTACAGGGGCACAATTGAGAACATCCTGACTGGCTGCGTCACTGCCTGGTATGGGAACTGTACATTTCTCAATCACAGTACCCTGCAAAGAGTGGTGCTGACAGCCCAGCACATCTGTAGATGTGAACTTTCCGCTATTCAGGACATTTACAAAGACAGATGTGTAGAGAGTGAGTAGCTTCAAATTCCTGGGTATCAAGATCTTAGAGGATCTGAACTGGTCCCAACATATCGATTTAGTTATAAAGACAGCAAGACAGCGGCTATACTTTATTAGGAGTTTGAAGAGATTTGGCATGTCAACAAATACACTCAAAAACTTATATAGTTGTACCGTGGAGAGCATTCTGACAGGCTGCAATACTATATGGAGGGGTTACTGCACAGGACCGAAAGAAGCTGTAGGTTATAAATCTAGTCAGCTCCATCTTGGGCACTAGCCTACAAAGTAACCATGTCACTTTTTGGGAGCGGTGTCTCAAAAAGGCAGTGTCCATTACTAAGGACCTCCAGCACCCAGGGCATGCCCTTTTCTCACTGTTACCATCAGGTAGGAGCCTGAAGGCACACACTCAGTGATTCAGGAACAGCTTCTTCCCCTCTGCCATCCGATTCCTAAATGGACACTAGCTCACTTTAAAAAAAATATACAGTATTTCTGTTTTTGCACTTTAAAAAATCTATTGAATATACATGTGATATATTTATTATGTTTTATTTTATTTATTATTTTTTCTCTCTCTCTCTCTGCTAGATTATGAATTGCATTGAATTGCTGCTGCTAAGTTAACAAATTTCACGTCACATGCTGGTGATAATAAACCTGATTCTGAAAAGGGCCCAAAGGATCACTGGGGACCCGAGTCACCCCAGCTATAAACTGTTCAAGCTGTTACCATCCAGGAAGTGGTACTGGAGCAAAAAAGCCAGGACCAACAGGCTCCGGGACAGCTTCTTCCACCAGGCCATCAGGCTGATTAATTCACAGACACAACTGTATTTCTATGTTATATATTGTTGTACATACTATTATAATTGCACATTTAGACAGAGATGTAATGTAAATATTTTTACTCATGTCTATGAAGGATGCAAGAAATAAAGTCAATTCAATTCTGAATCAGGCATATATAGTCACAAAATAAATTTTAGCACAAATCCCTTTATGTCAACCTGGTCTGAAGATTGCCAGGTTGACAAAGTGTGAGATGCATATTTGTTTAAGACCAGTTCAAGGGTCAAGGTACATTATCAAAATATATATGCAGTATGCAACTCTGAGATTCACCTTTGCCAGACATCCAAAAAACAAAGAGAACTGTGCTGAAGGGTTTCATCCTGAAACATCGACTGTACTCTTTTCCATAGATGCTGCCTGGCCTGCTGAGTTCCTCCAGCATTTTGTGTGTGTTGCTCAGATATCCAGTATCTGCGGATTTTCTCTTGTTTATGCTATAATGTTACTAGCACTGTCTTACATAAACAATAACCTCGACTTTGATTAGAAATCTCTGATCCTCTATAATTACTGGTGATAATCCATCTGGCCCAATCAATGTGATAATTGTCCAGATCCCTAATAGAACTGAGCTCGTCTATGGCCAGCGAGTCCCTGTTTACACAAGTAAATCATGGTGCGAACCTGGTTGCGGGATCCTAATTGAAATTTGGGTGCAGATCAAACTCCACCCAGCCAGAGTTTGAGAGCCGTCATTTGCAGCTCCTAAACAGACAGATGCAGGCTTCTTAAGGGCAGGGAAACCATTTGAAGTCTGCAGGCCTAAATTCACCCACTTAGGATCTGGCTGTGATCTGGAATACCGGATGGAAAGCTACTCAACAATTCAGTTCCAAGGAGACCAGAATTTCAATGGGGCTTTGGAGAGGATAAACTGTAGGAATATGAAGACTGTTAGAGGGAAGGATAGAATGGGACATAATCTGATGTACAGATGGCATAATGATGTAGTGACTTATTAATAAAGCTGTTAAATAAATGAATAAAGTTATGCACTTCCGCAATCTCCTGATTGGGACTCCCTTTTCAAATTGTGGGGATTCTAATCTTAGTTGTGAAATCTCAGGATCCCAGCCTGGTGCTAGACTTCATGTGCAGACTAGTGACGGTGAGGTGTGACAGCTGTCACTGTTACTAATGGACATTGGGAAAGGACTCCATCCTTCTGACCACCTACAGGTCCCTAGATATGTCCCTAAAACTATCCGTGTTCGTGGTTCATGGCCCATTCAGCAACCTGATGGCTGAGGGGAAGAAGCCATTTCTAAAATATTGAGTGTGTGTCTTCAAGCTCCTGTATCTCCTCTGATAATAGTAATGAGAAGATGGTACACCCTGGATGGTGGGAGTCCTTAATGATGAATGTCACCTTTTTGAGACATTGCCTGTCAAAGATGCCCTCGATGGTAGGGAGGCTATTGACCATCATGGACTGGCTGAGTTTACAACCCTCTCTTGTTTTTTTCCGATCCTGAGCATTGAAGCCTCCATACCAGATCAGTCCGAATGCTCTCCACGGTACATCTGTAGAAATTTGCTAGTGTGTTTGGTGACAAACCACATCTCTCCAAACTCCTAATGAAATATAACTGCTGGCATGCCTTCTTCGTAATTGCATCAATATATTGGGCCAAAGGTAGACCCTCAGAGATGCCTGACACCCAGGAACTTGAAGCTGCTCACCTTTTCCACTGCTGTCCCTTCTATGGGAGCCACTGAGTGTTCCCCCGATTTCCCCTTCCTCAAGTCCACAATCAATTCCTTGGACTTACTGAAGTTGAGTGCAAGGTTGTTGTTGTGACACCACTCAATGAGCTGACCCCACTCCTTGTATGCCTCCTCAATCTCAGAATGTGAACATTGTTTACATGTGGGCAATTCCATCAAGATTTACATCTCCCATTTACAAATACCTTCAACCTGTTCACAGATTTCATGACTTAGTTAAAGGCATCCTGAAAATGCATTTAGACAAGGAGGCAGTGTGTATCTTCCTAAAGCAAAGGTTCACCTACGTTGATATAGAATTGAAAGCTGTTTTCTTCTCTTGCGGACATCAGTTAACATGGAGGACTTTCACTGCAATCCCCATTACTTGCGGTAATATTTATTAGTTCTTCTGTAACTTTTAACCTTCAAATTCTATAAACTGAATTGAAATTCTCAAACTGACTATGTTAGACTCAAAATCATAGTCACTGAATCATTATCTTAAGCAAACGAATTGCGGTGGATTCGAGGAACCACACTCCCCATAAACTCAACTTCGTAACAAATATTGCAAAAAAATGCAGCCCGAGAGTAAACAAATGACTGAAACGTCTAGTAACACGCCTTTGTGAAGCATGAACAAACATGACTTTAGGCTATAAACCAGCGGCTCTGCCTATCCTGGGTCCCTCCTATTAATTCAGGTTCAATTAACAGATGTAAAACGATTGTTCATTGGCAAATGTGCAGGATTAGGTTGCAGAATATGATGTTAAACAAGTGGTGCACATATTGCTTAGAGCATTTAAAACAACGTTCAAAGCTTAAAGCAAAAAAACCTCACAGCAACAGTAGCTTTACAACCTTTGTTTTAAATCCATATGCTAAATTGACCTTGAAAGTTATCAGTGAAAGTTTCTAAACTTGTTTCCATTTAGAGCTCCTGTAACCATTTCACTCCAAGTGAAATCTCAATTTAAACGTTACTGGAACGCTTGCCACCAGCTTTTAAGAAGACATAATCCTTTGCTAGATCTTTTACTTTTGGGATACGTACAAATGATTAATATCCAGCGTCTGAAGTTCATTTGAACTCAGTTAAAGATGCATTAAAGGACAAACAAGGGTTGCTTTTTGGGGAAAAAAGACGACTTGCTTTTGTCAATACTGCTGGAGTAGGACAGCAGACAATGAAACTGGCTCACACGTAGCCGCATTACAGATGCATGCAAATAATTTAAAAATGTGGAGCGATTAAACAAAGATAAATGAAATTACACAAAAACAGAAGTTAGAAACTAACATTAAGACAGGCACAGCTCTAGTCTATTATTATACTTAAATCAGGATTAATTCTTTCTCAAATACTTACACAATTCAGAGCTCTGAATAAAATTGAAGTACTTTATTAACCTTACAATATTCCTACCTTGGACAAGGAGCAAGAAACAACATGTGTTGAGATCCATTGCTAGCCGTGAACTCACTCAGTTTTAAATTCTTTCAACTTTCGGCACCAAAGATCTGAAATGATTACTTGCGCGCTTTCTGGCTGCTGTTTACAGCTACACTCACACTCTCGCTGTCTGTTCACCTTTATAAAATACAATCTTGAATGTCAATGCTTATTACTTCACCATGTATCTACTTTCTGAGTCACAGGCGCACCTTCCAAGAAGAATGGAGACACTATACAAATTCTTCTATCCATTAAATGACTGAACTCCCGACTGTTAACTAACTCCTCCCACTGGAATTTATTAACTCTGTCCAGACTGTAACACTGTCTTCAAGCACAAATATAACCTATTTGTCCTTTGTTAATGACTGAGCACGACTTGCTTCCGTTCTGCAGTTGTGTATTCTAGTGGCTAATGAAGCAATCGTGGGAACTGATGGGGTAGGATTTGGCGAACAGGGTAAGGAATGTGTGCAGCTTGTGAGGTCATGCATTCATTGCTCTGATTATGCAAAGCTTTGTGTGCTTCTGACGACCTTACGTAGCCCTCATTACTCGCCCAACTTTTCCTCTTCCATTTTGAACAATCTTAGAGTCAAAGCCACACAGTAAAGAAGCTGGCCCTTCAGCCCATCTCATACATGCCTACTAAATTGCCTCTCCGAACAAGTCGACGTTTGTTTGCATCTGCACACCTCTCTCTAAACCGGTGCCTGGCCTGCTGCGTTCAACCAGCATTTTATTTGTGTTGCTATCCTCTCACCTTCTAACCATACCCCCCCTTCCCCTCCCCCCTTTTATTCTGGTGTCTTCCCTCTTCACTTCCAGTCCTGAAGACGAGTCTTGGCCTGAAGCATCGACTGTTTATTCATTTCCATCGATGCTGCCTGACCTACCGAGGTCCTCCAGCTCTGGATTTCCAGCATCTGCGAAACCTCTTGTATCTATGTACTTTTTCAATTGTCTTTTAACCATTCCTGCCACTACCACTTCCTTTGGCATTTTCTTCCATATACCAATAACCTGTGTGAGAAACCTGCCCCTCAGGTTCCCTTTACATTTTTCTCCTTTAAACCTGTACCCTCCAGTTTTCGACTCCACTACCTGACAAGTCTTTAAGACCATATGACACAGGAGCAGAATAAGGCCATTCATCCCATCGTGTCTGATCCGCCATTCCATCATGGCAGACTTATCCCTCTCAACCCCATTCTCCTGCCTTCTCCCCATAACTTAGACATCCTTACTAATCAAGAAGCTATCCACCTCCGCTTTAAAAATACTCCATGATTTGCCCTTCAAAGTCTTCTGTGGCAATGAATTCCACAGATTCACCACCTTCTGGCTAAAGAAATTACTCCTTATCTCTGTTTCAAACAGATGCTCTCTATTGTGCGGTTGTACCCTCTGGTCCTAGACTCCCTTCTGTAGGAAATATTTCCACATCCACTCTATTTAGGCTTTTCAATATTTGATAGGTTTCAATGAGACCCCCACCCCCCATTCTTCCAAACCTTAGTGAGTACAGGTACTGAACCATCAAACACTCCTCATACATTAACCCTTTCTGTAGAATCTGTGGAACGCTCTGCCATAGACTGCGGTGGAGGCCAAGTCCATGGGTGATTTAAAACGGAAGTTGATAGTTTCCTGATTGGTCAGGGCATCAAAGGTTATGGTGAGAAGGCAGGTGTATGGGTTTGAGTAGGATCAGCCATGATGGAATGGTGGAGCAGACTCGATGGGCTGAAT
Organism: Hypanus sabinus; assembly: GCF_030144855.1. Lineage (NCBI taxonomy): Eukaryota > Metazoa > Chordata > Chondrichthyes > Myliobatiformes > Dasyatidae > Hypanus > Hypanus sabinus. Next base: position 71,974,228 of record NC_082719.1, read on the forward strand.
GGCCTAATTCTGCTCCTATGTCTTACGGTCTAATGGTCTTTTAATTCTTGGAATTAATCTCGTGAACCTCTTCATGGACCCTCTCCCATGCCAGAACATCTCTTCTTAGGTAAGGGGCCCAAAACTGCTCACAATATTCCAAGTGCAGTCTGACCAAATCTTATAAACCTTCAGCATTGCATCCTTGCTTTTATATTCTAGTCCTAATTAAATGAATACTGACATTGCATTATCCTTCCTTCCTACCAACTAAACTTGCAAGTTAACCTTTAGGGAATCCTGCATGATGACCCCCAAGTCCCTTTGCTTCTCTGACTTCTGAATTTTCTCTCCATTCAAACTCTTGACTTTCTACCCTGTATATTGCCTCTCATAATTGTATAAATCACTATAACTGTACCCTTCAGGCTCCTGCATTTCAGTTAGAATAAATCCAGCCTATTCAATGTATCCTTTTAAGTAAAACCCTCCATTCCAGGCAACATCTGGTGAATCTCATCTGTGCTTTTTTTTAAATCACCTCCATCTTGTAGCATGACAACCAGTACCATACATAGCACACAAGTGTGGCCTGACCATTGTTTTATACAATTGCAATATGATATCCTAACTCTTCTGCTCAAAGACCTGGTCTATGAAGGCAAGCATACCGAGTACCTTCTTGACTCCTCTGTGCACGAGTGCTATCATGAACACAATACACTTGATAATCCTTATGTGTGGTTGTTGCTTCCAAAGGTTTCCTCCACAGATGCTTTCATTACTTACCCATCCTTAAGTAAGATGGAGATTAATTATTGTGAGCAGTTTAATTTGAGGAGGGTATTTCACTGTCCTTCATAATTGCTAGAGTATTGAGCTTAATTGAGTTAAAGAGTATAACAGCATTGATAGCCCTTCAGCCCATCAAGTCTGATTGGCTCCGACGTGATGTGTTTAGTGACCTGCTTCAATATAGTATGACTTAATAACCTCTACAATGAAAGATCTAATATTCCTCTTGTTCCATGGACAACTCAGGGTTCTGCTGCTCCCTATCCAGTAAGCAGATGATGAGCTTGACTCCACTTGAGCAGAACCACCGTATGCTCCAAAATGCAGTAGAAGGAAGCAAATTTCAACATGTTGGTTAAGTCTCTAACCTGCCTGGAAAGAGCCAGAGGCAAAATATTTCAGCATAATTGGTGCTTTTGATGGAAACGGCTTCACCGTTGTCGGTATGTTAGATATCTGTGAGAACCTGCTTGATTAGATGGAATCTTGTGAAAAATATCTTCCGTCTTGTTTAATCGTGGCCTGACAAAAAGCTGACATTTTGCACTAATCCCTTCTCGCTCTCCTGAGATTATAGCTGGGACTTGCTGCCTCAAAAAAATGTGTGGAAGCAGAACAGAATCAATCATGACTTTAAAAAGGAAGTGGATCTGTAGTTGAGGTAACATAGTCATATACCATGGAAAAAGACCCTTCGTCCCAGCACATCTATGCTGACCAAGATATCTATATAAACTAATCCCTTTTTGTTGCTACAAAGGGAGCGGCATGGCTACAAGGAAGGAACGTGGGAAGTGGAATGGGCTGATTAGATTGATAAATAAGGAGTTTGCATAGACTTGATCTAAATGGTCTCCCTAATCCTTTTATGGACATCTGCCATTCTTCTCCCTGTCTTTCTTGCCCTTGAAAGGCCTAAAGCACATTCACCAAAACCACAATAACAAGCCTGCTATAGCTAATGTAGGCTCATGTGGAATTCTGCTCCAAGTCATGGCACTCTCCCACATATTCAGAACTTTCTATGGTAAACAAATTTACAAAAAATATCCTTCTAATCAATCACAAATAAACCTGCATGATATTGACTAACCAATCAATCAATTAATTTAATTGAGAGATGCTCATCCATACTGACTGGATTGACCCCGAACATATCCAATACCATGAAAGGCCCTCCTACCCTCCCATATGAAGGAATCTTATATTGCTTGCAATTTAGATGGTATTTATGCTGCCTGTTTCTCTGATTTCATGAACACCCAATTTTTATATCAGGGATCATAGAGTCCTGGATTGATAGAGTAACATAGAATGGACACAGGCCTTCTTGCCCAACTCATGCATGCTGACTATGGGGCCCACCAAGTTAATCCCATTTATCTATGGCCCCTATCCCTCTAGGTCACTCCTATCCATGTAGTTAACAAAATTTTAAAAAATGTTACTGATGTACTTGCCTCTACCACTTCTTCTGGCAACTCATTCCACAGAAATGTTATGTGGCAGGTAGTGAAGGACATATTTCTGATAAGGCTTCAAGGTAAATCTGTACTCCTAGAACTGGGTGTTTTAATCACCTTTCATGAGCAATGAAGCCTGCCCGGGAGGATGAGGGGAAGGGTTTTTTGTGCACCTTTGTTCTGGCAAGTCATCAATCAGCAACAATGGATTCTGGCTGTGACCCTATTAATTAACAGACAATATTCATTGTACACGGGGTAATCATGCATCATTATCTTATTCTCAAAGTTTTAATTTCATAGTTTATTTTAGCTTGGGTACTCTGTACATGTACATTCAGTGGCCAGCTTATTAGGTACACCAGCTGATTCAAGCAAATATCTAATCAGCCAATTGCGTGGCAGCAACTCAATGCATGCAGACATGGTCAAGAGGTTCATTTGTTGTTCAGAACAGACATTAGAATGGGGAAGAAATGTGATCCAGGTGATTTGACTGTGGAATGATTGTACTTTTGGTGCCTGACAGGTGGTTTGAGTTTCTCAGAAACGGCTGATCTTCTGGGATTTTCATGCACAATAGTTGCTAGTTTACAGCCAATGGTGCAATCAATCAATCCAATGAGTTGTAGTTCTATGAGCAAAAACACCTTGTCAGAGGAGAATGGTTCAGGCTGATAGGTAGGTGACAGTAACTCAAGTAACCATGCATTACAACAGTGGTATGTAAAAAAGCATCTCTGAACATACAACATGTCCTATCTTGAAGTGAATGGGCCACAGCAGGAGAAGATCACAAACATACACTCAGTGGCCACTTTATTAGGTACTATCTTCTTGAAAATTCTACTGAGGTGCCATGTAATATAAAAGAAAGCATCAGAAAGACTTATTAAGGATATCTTTAGTCTTAAAGCTTCCTGATTTATAGTGTTTCTATTTCTAGCCTTGCTCCTTAGACTTCTGCAATATCCTTCATTTTTTCCTCCTAACCAAAATGCATCACTCTTTCCTAGCACTGACAAGTAAAAGTAGATGCAGCAGTCTGGTTTCCAGAATTTAGAATTTCCATAGCAAACTCTTCAAACTTTGTCTTTTCCATTAATGTGCTCTTCAAAATTTTCTTTTTGAGGATTGACCGAGCATCTTGTCTTTCTTTGTCCCAACTTTAATTATTCGTCTATATGGGGCCATTCATCTGCTCCATCTTATGGAATCAAGATTGGAATTGAAACTAGAACTGATTTATTATTGTCACATATACCGAAATACAGTGAAAAGCTTGTCTTGCATAATGTTCATGCAGATCAAATCATTGCACTGAGCATTGAGGTGTATGGTAGAGGAATAACAATATGGAATAAAGTGGTTGGCTCAGATAAAATGCAGTGCAGATAAACAATTAAATGCAGGAACATGACATGGTTGATTGAGAGGCCAAGAGTCCGAATGATCATACTAGAGTACTGTTTAATAGCCCTGTAACAATGGGGTACAAACTGTTCTTCAGCCTAGTAGTACATGCTTTCTTACTTTTGTTTCTTCTTCCTAATGGGAAAGGGCAGAAGAGAGAATGTCTGGGTGTGTGGGTCTTTGACTATGCTGTTTGCTTTACTGAGGCAATGAGAAATATAGACAGAGTGCATAGAGGGGAGGCTGGGGAATAAAATACACGTTATACCCATATGTTATCAGATTATTGTGGTAAGTTTATTTTCATATTAGATTTAAAAATGATATTTCACAAGAAAATATTGAAAATCTGAAATAGCCCAAATCAAAGAATATACTTCTAGGAATTTCCTTGAAGAATAACTTGCCACGTTATCAGTTCCCCTGAGCCATTTGTGTACTTCCCCAAAGAGGGTGGGGAGGCAAAAGCTGAAAGATTATAGTTTGATAAACGACAATTGGTCCTATGAGTTTGAGCCAGTCTTTCAAAGAGTATTATGTAGACTCGAGCATGCACTCTTTCATCATACCTCCATAATTTGTGTCTTATCTGAGTATTTATGTAGTTCCCTTTTGAAAGCTATTACTAAAATTCATTTCCATTTCCCACTTCTGCTTAATACTGATTTGGAGAAAGGTTACAAGAAATCAGTTTGTGTTTTATTTTAATTTGTACAGAAAATGCTGGAGAGGGAAAGAAAATTAAGGTTACAGATCTGAGTCTTTTTCTCAGACTAGGAAAAAAGTAATTCCATCTGTGGAGACAAACTGTCAACCGACATCTTTTATAATGCTACTGACTCTCATGGTTATCTTGATTATAATCCTTCCCACCTGATCTCCTGCAAAATTACTAATCCCTTTTCTCAGTTCCTTTGCCTCCACTGCATGTGTTCCCAGGATGTCCGCCTTCTTTAAAGAACGAAGTTTCCCTCCTTCTACTATTGATGCTGCTCTTAGCTGCAACTCCTCCATTTCCCATACATCTGCACTCACCCCATCTTCCTGCTGCCATAATAATGATAGAGTCCCTCTTGTCCTTTCCTACCACCCATCAGCCTCTCCATCCAAAGGATTATCCTCTGTAACTCCACCATCTCCAAAGGGATCCTACCACTAATCATATCTTTACATCCACCCCCACCCCCCGGATTTCCGCAGGGATTACTCCCTCTCGGATTCCCTTGTCCATTCATCCCTACCCACTAATCTCCCTCCAGGGCACTTAGTCGATGTTTCCTGCCAAGGCCCTTCTTCAGGATTGAAAAGGAAGGACAGAATGCAAGGTGTTGCTCCTCCACCCTGAGCATGCCCTCAGCTTGGCACAAGAGGAGGCCACGTATCATTACGTCAGAATGGGAATGAGAACCAGAATTAAAATTTTGGCTAAAGGGAAGTCTTGCTTGTGGCGTATGGTGCAGAGGTGCTCGACGAAGCAGTCCTTCAATTTATGATGGGTCTCACCAACGCAGCTGTAGGTGCATCAGGAGCACCAGCCACAGTAGGCAACCCCAGCAGATTCACAGGGGAACTGTTGCCTCACCCAAAGGGCACTGAATGGAGCTGAGGGTGGAGGTGTATGGGCAAGTGTAGCACTTTGTTGGGGCGAGACCAAGAATAGATGAGGCAATTATGATTCTTTGCATTGTATTGCTAATAGCAGGGCTATGGAAGCTGAACTCCACCGGTAGAGAGATGGATACAGCTGAAGTAGACAGTTCTAATTAATATAGAAAAACAAATTTGAGAATTTGCTATTAAGTCTCAATGTGGCCAGGCAGAACTGTTGTTTCTCAACTTTGTTTTGGAGCTGTTGCATTAGTGAAATAAGGCACTGGCAAATAGGTCAAATTGGGAATGGGATCTAGTACTAATGTGGCAAAGCAATCAATCTGAGTGTGGTTTCTGCAGTACAGAGGTGGTCACATTGTGGACATCAGTACACTAGATCAGAAAAACTGCAAACAAATTGTTGTATCAACTTGAAAAAATATTTAGGTCCCTGGATGTTGGGCAGGGAAGCATATTGGCATTATGATGGAGATTTGTTTAGTGGTCTTGAAGCACATAAAAGTGGATAAATCTCCAGGATCTGTCTAGGAGTCTCTAAAGACGTTGTGGGAAGAAAGGAAGGAGATTGCTAGGACCTTAGTGATTTTTGTGTCTTTGTTAACCATGGATAAGGCATCAGAAGACTGGAGAGTGGATATTTCTTTGCCTTTATTGACAAAGGGTATCAAAGACAAGGCGGGAAACTACTGTGTATCAATGAGCCATACATGAGTGATGGGGAAGTTTCTCGAAGGAACTCTGAGCAACAGGATTTATTTGAATTTGAAAAGCAAGTCTGAATAAAAGCAGTGAACATAACTTTGTAGGAGATTGTGTCTCACAAATTTGGTTGTGTCTTCTGAGGAGGTGATTGAGAAGACTGATGATGGCATATTAGTAGACGTTATAAACATGAACTTTAACAAGGTTTTTGATAAGGTCCCACACAGTAGAATTGTTACGAAATTCCCATAACTGGATCACTTACCAGCAAAGATCGAGAGGTCCATTGAAGTCTGATGGTACTATTTTTAAAAGTCTTTATTTATAAAGGGGCACAAAGTAAGATTAAAACAGACATTCAGATAATATACATTGTCAATACTCAATCTAAAAACGCGGGTATAATAATCATCAATTAAGCAATAGCTCTATCGTTTGTCTAGGGGATATTGTGTTGTCCGATGGAAAGATAAAAGTCACTGTCCTTTCAAACTGCAGCTCTTTGGGTTTAAGAGAGACGGTTTTAAACTTGCCCGGGTCTTTTATGAGGCCAATCCGTTGAGTCGGGGGAGTTGGTTCCCCGTTGTTAGTTTCAAGTCGTTTTCCGTGGTACCAGCCCCCAAGCAAGGGAACCGAACGCACGTGGCTTCTTTCAAATGGCTCCCCGCTATTACAGGATTGCTAGCGTTTCTTCTGGTGCGTCTGAGGGGTTGTTCCCCCAGACCCTCTTTTATACTTCCTCATGGGGTCTCAGATGTCAATCAGGTTGGGATGATGCAATCCCTCAACCAGCCCACTCTGGTCATCCGCTGAGGAGCTTCAATGAATAGTACAGTACTCAATACACAACTTGGTCTTCCGGAGAGAATGGCCATGTCCCGTAGCTTTATGGGGGGGGGGGGGGGAGAAACGTGACATCCTGCACATCTCTTTCTCATTTCCTGGGTCTCCTGACCCAAATCAAAGGAGGGGGCTACCCTTCGGCCCCTCAGAGCTGTGTTACATTCATAACTGAATGCTCTGGAAGCATAAAACATGTGGGATCCAGGAAAAGATAGCAATTTGCATACCAAATTGTGCTTGTGGAAGGAGGCAGAGATTGGTACTAGAGGTTTGCTTTTCAGATTGGTGACCTGTATCCTGTGGTGTGACACAAGAGTTGATGGTGTGTCCTTTATTGCTTGCCATATACATTGATGATTTGGAAGAGAAAGAAAGGTGGCAGGTTTAGTAAGTTTGTTGATTTGATAGTTTAGTGCATAGTGAAGTAAATTTTCTGAGATTGGGAATGCTGATGGAATTTAACACAGACACGTAGAAGCTAAACAAGGCGAGGATACACACAGGAAATGGTGGGGCCTTGAGAGTGTTATGAAACAGCAAGACCTTGAGGTTTCATGAACAGGTAGACAGAGTACTTCAAAGGAAGCATTGTCAACCCAAAATATTGAAGGAAATGACATCATTTTAACTATTGAAATTATGTTGAATCACTTACTGTTACCTTTGATCATAAGGGTATAAAAATGTGTTTATATATGAGTTTATGGGACTCTACCAAGAGGGTCTCCAAGAGAATGTCTGTTTGTCTTGATGAATAAAGACTTTCATATCCATAACCTTCCATTCTTCTGGTGACTTAGCCACAGTCACAACAGTATACAGTATATCATCACATACTACCTTGAGATTAATTTTCTGACAGGCATTTACAGGAAAAGAAAGGAATACAATAGAATTTTATGAAAAACTATACATGAACAGAGAAAGGCTGACAAACACCAATATGCAACAGAGATCACAATGTACAAATAAAAATAATACTGAGAGCATGAGCTGTTGATGCACCATCAATAACTCTGGGAGACGTGAGGCGAGAGATAGGCTTTTATTAGCTGGAAAAGAGCACTATCAGCAGCAAGGGACCATCACACAACATCCTGGAGACTGAGGGAAGAGCAGTGCCTCCAATCGCCTTTATACCGGGGTCTGTGGGAGGGGCCACAGGAGCAGTCAGCGGGGGGGGCGTGTCCAGACAGGTATATGTAGTTCACCACAGCTGTAAAGAGAACTTGAATGTGAGACTGGAGTTTGTAGAATCTGTTCGGAGTAGGGGTCGATGAGCCAGTTCAGGAGCCTGAGGGTTGTTGGGTAATAATTGTTCCAGGAGCTTGGGGCGTGGGACCTTAGGCTTCAGTACCTCCTGCTCGATGGTAGGAGTGAGAAGAGGGCATGGTCTGGATGGTGCAGGTCTTTGATGATGGATGTTGCTTTCTTGTGACAACAGTCCATATTAATGTACTCATTTGTGGGTAGAGTGTTGCCCGTGATACACTGGGCTGTGTCCACCAATTTCTGTAGCCTTTTTGCATTGCTGAACATTTGTGTTTCCATATCAGGCTGCAATGCCACAAGTTGTGCATCTATATAAGTTAATCAACTCTTTTGGTAACAAACTCCAAAGAAAGTAGAGGTGCTGTCATACTTTTCTTGTGATGACACTTATGTGCTGGTCCCAGGAATGATCCTCTGATATGATATGATAGAGGTGTACAAGATATTAGGAGGAATAGACAGAATGGACAGCTAGCGCCTCTTCCCCAGGACACCACTGCTCAATACAAGAGGACATGGCTTTAAGGTAAGGGGAGGGAAGTTCAAGGAGGATATTAGAGGAAGGTTTTTCACTCAGAGAGTGGTTGGTGCATGGAATGCACTGCCTGAGTCAGTGGTGGAGGCAGATACATTAGTGAAGTTTAAGAGACTACTAGACAGGTATATGGAGGAATTTAAGGTGGGGGGTTATATGGGAGGCAGGGTTTGAGGGTCAGCACAGCATTGTGGGCCAAAGGGCCTTTAATGTGCTGTACTATTCTATGTTCTAAGCAGTTTACATTTGGCCTAAAGCCTTTCATCAGGACTCAGGAAGGGTCTTGGCTCAAAATGTTGACTGCTTATTCCCCTCCATAGAATCTACCCGAACTGTTGAGTTCCTCCAGCATTTTGTGTGTCACTACACTTCTTCCTTTGTTCTGTCTTATCCACAGTCTCCATGAGTTCCTGCAGCATTTGAGCATGTGTTGACAGGATACTGTTCTACTGCTAACTGATATATCCAGCCTTCTCATGGCCAAAAGCCACAAACTCAGATTCTGAGAAGTCAAGTTCCAGATCATCTTCAATTCAGCTCATTAGCTGTCCCATCATCAAAACATGAGTGGCAAATACAGTCAGGCTTGATACCATATTCCTTACCAGCATAAGGACAAAAGGTAAGAAGGTATTCCGAGTGGAACTTTTCTGTTGGATAGTTTCCCAAATCATGCTCTTCAGTGTTTGATTAATTCTTTCAACTATGCCACCTGACTGCAGATAAAACATTATGTGGAATTTTTGGTTTATTCTCAATAAATTCATTATACTCTGCTTCACACTGGCAGTGAAATAGGCACCTTGTTTGGACCCAATGCAGTGTGGAAGCCCCATTGATATATATCTGTCATGTAACTGACAAGAGGTGTTTGGTTACGGTCCAAGTGCCAAGGGAGAGAGACACACAGTAAGAACTGTCCAGAATAAAGGAAAAACAATGAGCTCTAGGCCAACAGGACTGTTAATTAGAACTTTTAAGCTAAGCTAATGCCAGTACAGCAACTCAGCAGTAGTAGCTTAATGTTAAATAAATAACAGCATCAGTCTAAACAGTAGTCTTCTCTCCCAGAATTAAGACAACAGTAAGCACGAAGCATTGACGTTGCTGTGCCATTGCTCAAGTCTCAACAGGACTGAAACAAGAGGAAGGGAGTTAAATACCATCACAATGAAACATTAATTGGCTGGAATGTGCTTGCTCATGAATGTGATTGCCATGCCCGTTCCACAGCCCACCTGCAAGTTTGTGCAGAGTCCATGGTTGTGACATCAGCCATGATTTTAGCTGTGTCAGTCTTACTAGGAGCTCCTCATGACCCATTCATGAAAGATATATTTACTTGTATTTCCATTAGCATGGTGGCAGAAAGCCAATGTAATCTGTTTGTAAATCTGTCCTGTGTCTGTTTATTAGGATGATCTGCCTAAGTTCTGCTTTATTAACAAAATAATCTGGGTTGTTTTGAGCACACAACAAACTATTATCCACATCATGTTTTTTGTCCTTGCCCATACAGGAACACCAACTCAGGCTTTTAATTCAATCAATGGTTGCTTTAACCCATCTGTATCACTGAACATCATGGCATTGATATTTTATTGATTGTGATCTTAAGGGGATACCATATTTTGCCTGTCCTTAATGACATGTCCATCCTCCATTTGTTTGTTATTCTTCTATTTATCATTTGAGAGGGGGCATGTTCCATATTGGATGTGTTTTAGCTTATTGTTCATACTTTGACCCTGCATCAGATCTTCAATCTCCGTCTGATTGACAGGGATGACATTTAACTGTTCCCTCCCTTGGGGTTTGCGATGATTCCTCTTTCTGAGCACTAAATATTGCCAATACATCTGCTTGTACGTTCACTGCATGGGAAAATTAATTGAATGGTTTTATATTAATTATGTCATTTTCACCCTTGGGTTTCTGACTGATATATTTAAGAAGGGGCACAGTTTTATCATATAGGGTTGAGTGATGATTGAATGGTAGAACAGATTCAATGGGCCAAATGGCCTAATTCTGCTTAGGGTTTATAGTCTCATAGAAAGCACCCTATCTTGATGTGAACTGCTCACCCTGTGACCACAAGAAATGGGAAAGAGATGTATATGGTCTGTCATGGAAACCAGCCTGCCCTGTGAGGGCTCTGTCTGCACCACTCTGCCTTTCAGAAGGCAGAACAAATAATCAAAGACTCATTCGACCACAGCCATTCTCTCTTGTTCCTCCCTTCATCGAGCAGAAGATACAAAACCTTGAAAACGTGCATCACCAGGCTCAAAGACAGCTTCTATCCCACTGTTACAAGACTGTTAAATGGACTTCCTGTACAATAACAATGAACCTTGACCTCATGATCTACATCGTCATGCTTTTGCACCTTATTGTCTACCTGATCTGTACTATATCTGTAACTGAAATGGTCACACTTTTCTCTGCATTCCATTATTGCTTTTCCCTTGTATCACCTTGATGTGATTGTATCTTGAAATGATTTCTATGGATGGCATGCAAAACAAGGTTTTTCACTGTAACTCAGTACATTTGACTATAATGAACCAATTAACCAGCTAATAAACCAAAACCCAATAAAAGCTTAACCTTTGCTGATAAGAAACCCATTGATTCCCACAGGGGCAAGAGGCTCTTCTGCACATACATGCTTTCTGAGTATATGTTACTCATGGCTGGGTGGGGAGGAGAATAGGGAGACTTGATGGGGTGACTCAGCACATATGCTCCTGTTGCTTAGTCAGCATTCTGAGCACTCAGCTGGCTAGATAGTCCTGCTCATGGATCTTGTGCAGAAAGTAGCTGTGGGATTCTGGAGCAAGATTAGAAGCCATGGTAGGAAGATCGCTGAGGAACTGAGATCCATGGTTGTGTGGGAGAAAATGACCTAATTGGCAATGGTAGGGTCATGACCCACTATGAAGTTTGACTATCTGTCTGAGAGCTGATGTTTGGCCTCCATGAGTACAAAGGTTTCTTCACCAGACACACCAGTGCCATTCTTGAGGGCATGCTTGATGAGGACCAGAATTTATTCTTAACGAGCAGAGCATTACAAGTTGAGGAGCTGGAAAGTTAGACTGAGAAAGTGGAGTGGAAAAGTTAAGCCGGCAAGTGCCCCATTGGGTGTTAACAATAAATAGGTCCAGAGGGGCTAAGAAGCAAAAGAGAGCAGTCCAGGCAAACTGGGAATCCTGGAGATGGAAGAAAAAGTGTGGGAAGAATAAATGGGACAAAGAAATTAGCACAGAGGTGAAGGGGCAGGCAGGCAGGCAAAGTCTGTCATGTTAAATGTTCATACTGTGGTTTCCTCTACATTAGAGAAACTAAACAGATTGGGTGATCACTTTGCAGTGACCCTAAGCTTTCATTTGCTTATAACTGGAGTTCTCCATTAGTCTGTGACCATCTAACTGTTATACCAAGGCCCAATGCAAACCTGTGGAACAACTACCTCATCTTTCTTTTGAACACAATGCTGCCTTCTCAACTCATTACTGAACTGTAGGTAGCTTGTCTTACTGAACTGACCATTTCTGCTTGTTATAATCCATCATTTTGACTTAGTTCTTCTCTGTATCTGTATAATCAGGTCAGCTGGACATCTCCCATGACCGTGCCAAAAGCAATATGACAAAAATATATAACCTGCCTCCAAATATTACATTAACTAAGTTGGATTCATCCTATCAGAGATGTTTCCATTGTTCTACATTAACTCCTCCACCTTTCTACCTCTGAAGATTGTTTTTTTCTCTTTCCAGTTCTGACAAAGGGTCTTGGATCTGAAATATTACTTCTGTTTCTCATACTACAGATGCTGCCTGACTCGTTGAATGCTTCCAGCATGTGTGGATTTTCATTGATTCTATTATGGCTAAATGGCTGTTATTCTTTAATGGACTTATTGCGTATGCCCACAAGAAAATTAGTCTCAGTGTTGAAAATGGTGATATATATGTACTTTGATAATAAATTTACTTTACTATATTTACTTTTTTTTAGATTCACATCATCTGAATCTTTTTAATGTTCACCTTTTCTTTTACTTCACTGATCTGTTTTATCTCGAGGTTCCAATGGCTCTTTTCACAGATTATGAGGAATTAAAAATGGAGTTAAGATTCAATGTTTGATCTTTGTTAATGATTATTTAAAACAAAGAGCATGTGAATGATTTGGGGTGGCTGTATTTGGCATCTCAGAACCACACAAAATAAACTGCTTATTGATGATGAATGGTTGGAGCCACACCCGGTGTTAATTATAAGCTAAATATGGCATAAGAATATACAGAGATGCAAGCAGGTGTATGATGTTAGCTGTGAATTTAGAAAAAAGACTGAAAGAGTGAAGTATAAAGTTCAAATCCTCTGGTTTATATTCCAGTAACCATACTGGATTATACAGTAACCATACTTTCAATTTAATCGCCTAGTTTCCTGAGAGGTAATTTGTAAACTTCCCCATGAATTAATTCATTCAGATATCTGAAGGCTTTTTAAGGACTCAAAAAGGTGGGGGCAATTTTAACTTTATTCTTTTATGGATTGCCACATTGAAATCGTCCTTCTATGGCTGGATTCTCAAAATGCTTGAGTACACATTATTTTTGTAATTTTATTGTTATGCTATAAATTTTTTGAGAGTGACAGAGCTATTATTTTTGTTTAGAAGAATCTTATTGACATATCTATCAGTTTTGAATGGGAATAAGTACTGACAATAAACTGATGTACTCTTTTTATATTCCTAACAGTTTATTCTGTTAAAGTTTTCAATTTTCCATCGGCTTTGAAGATATAATTGGGGAATAGTTTGCTATATGTCAATTTACTGAGTGATTATTTATGAACTGATTTTAATAGCAGGATATTGCAACCATGGGCAGCATAATAAGCACCTCTGATATAACTGGGTACTGTTATCCTAATCTGAATGCCAAAACATACTTACAGATAAACAATATGACTTTGATCCCTGTTTTAGAGTAAGAAAGGCACATGTTACTTATTGTCCCAATCCATCTGATATTTGACCTTTACAATTTTGGATATTCAGTAGACAGGCAAACACAACACCCAATTCAGTTCAGGGACCTACATTTTCTATTAGCCTTCATGAAATTCAGACGTTCTTTGTGTATTGCACAATTTGCCCAGAGATAATGCATAGCTGATCTTAATGATTTAATAAATGATCTGAATACTGTAACTTATTATTAAGCTAGCGGGAGTTACACAAATTGTTTTTCACACCTCAGAATCATTGCTCCTTCTGCCAGTCTCTTTATCTCAACATCTCCAATTCAACACTTAGTATAATTATTGCTTGATGGAGAACCTGTATTTTGTCTGCAGAGCGTAATCCTAAACTTCCCATTGCTGCCACTTTATTTCACAAAAAGACCCAATGCAAGAATGAGGAATAGCACCTCCTTAATGCTTTGCCACATTGCAGCCTTCTGCATTCTGTACTGATTTCTATAGTTTCATACAACTTGATCTCTCTTATTTCTCAACTCACAGACCTCCGTTGATACCCCTGCCCCCCCCTTACCCCCATCCCTTTCTATTATTTTAGTCTGGTTCTCTTTCTCTCTCTTTTTTTCCCCTTCACTATATTTTCCCCCTCAGCCTGCTGAGTTCTGCCAGCATTTTGTGTTTTTATTTATTTCCAGCATCTGCAGATTCACTCGTGTTGCCTCTCTTATTTCTCTATCAGTCATTCATCATTGGCTCAATTTTTTATCCCTCTTTTTATCTTCGGGAACTGGAAGATATGCCCAGCCTGAGTAGCCAGCGTGTTTTCCTGCTCTGCATTTTGCAACATCTACATCCTTCTGTCTATGTTCTCACTCTCTAACGATGCCCATTTTCCATTGACCAGATAAACTTGTTTGCAGCTTATCCCTGGTCACCCTGGTTTTGCCAGATCGTAGATTCCCACCTTCTCCAACTTCCATGCAGCCTAGTTCTTTTGTCTCTTTCCCAGTTCTCCTGCTAGGTATTTGGCTTGACGTGTTAACTCTGTTCCTCCTTGCAGAAATGTATCCTGACCTGCCAAATATTTCCATTTCTTTCTGTTCCTATTTTAAATTTCCAGCAAATAGTATTTTTTCAATTTTCACTTGTTGAAGTCGCTGCCACTTCTCATCCAGTGATGTCTATTCTGAAAAACACAGACATGGAATAGTAGAGTTTGAGGACAGGCCCTTTGGCCAGACTACATATTGTTGTCTGAATGGCTTTCCATCAGTCTTTCTTGCCTTGTTCACACTCAGTAATGACTCTTTGATAAGGCATTAATTGAAACCCACTTTCACAGGCAGCTCTCTTTCCTGAGCAAATGTGTCCATCTCCAACTTGTCCCACAAGATTTCAAAATGAAATTCCACCTTTTGCAATAGTGATCCATCCAGGACTGTGGGCACATGCAAGTAGACTTACTCTGTCTCAAAGCTTTTGTGGTGCACAGTTCAACCCTATTGTTGCTATATTCAGTGGTGCAACAGATGACTTTCCTATTTCCTTTCAGGCATCAAAAATCATACATTTCAACAGTTGTTGTATTCCAATCCCTCCTCTTCTTCTTGGAGCAGAAGCCCAGCCGATTCCCCTTCACCAACACACACATCCACCTGCCTGAACTTGCTCTCACATTGTGGAAAAAAATTCCTTTAACTCCACCCACTTTCTCCCAGATCAAAAGTGTGGCTATAGGCACTCACATGGGTAAGATAGGCCCATCCTTTTTGTGAAATAATTAGAGAATTCTGGTGTTGATTCCTGTACTCATGCATAACTCAATAATGTCATTATTTCATAATTTTTGCTGCCATTTTCCCAAGTTTTAACCTACATTCATCATTGCATGGTCAATATCTGATTCCACCATCTATCTATTTATTGATGCAGCACGGTAACAAACTTTCAACCTTACACACTATCATCTACTTCATAGAAAACCTACAGCACAATACAGGCCCTTCGGCCCACAAAGCTGTGCTGAACCTGTCCTTACCTTAGAAAACACTAGGCTTACCCATAGCCCTCTATTTTTCTAAGCTCCATGTACCTATCCTGGAGTCTCTTAAAAGACCCTATTGTATCCGCCTCCATCACCATTGCCGGCAGCCCATTCCACACACTCACCACTCTCTGCGTAAAAAAAAACTTACCCCTGACATCTCCTCTGTACTTCTTCCAAGCACCTTAAAACTGTGCCCTCTTGTATTTGCCATTTCAGCCCCGGAAAAAATCCTCTGACTATCCACACAATCAATGCCTCTCATCATCTTATACATCTCCATCAGGTTACCTGTCCTCCTCCATCACTCCAAGGATAAAAGGCCAAGTTCACTCAACCTCTTCTCATAAGGCATGCTCTCCAATCCAGGCAACACCCTTGTACATCTCCTCTGCACCCTTTCTATGGTTTCTACGTCTTTCCTGTAGTGAGGCTACCAGAACTGAGCACAGTACTCCAAGTGGGGTCTGACCAGGGTCCTACATAGCTGCAACATTACCTCTCGGCTCTTAAACTCAATCCCACAATTAATGAAGGCCAATGCACCATATGCTTTCTTAACAACAGAGTCAACCTGTGCAGCAGCTTTTACTGTCCTATGAACTCAGACCCCAAGATCCCTCCGATCCTCCACACTGCCAAGAGTCTTACCATTTATACTATATTCTGCCATCATATTTGACCTACCGAAATGCACCACTCACACTTACCTGTGTTGAACTCTATCTGCCACTTCTCTGCCAATTTTGCACCCTATCAATGTCCTGCTGTAACATCTGACATACCTTTGCACTATCCACAATACCCCCAACCTTTGTGTCATTAGCAAAGTTACCAACCCATCCCTCCACTTCCTCATCCAGACCATTTATAAAAATCACGAAGAGCAGGGGTCGATGAACGGAGTCCTGAGGCATACCACTGGTCACCGACCTCCATGCAGAATATGACCCATCTACAACCACTCTTTGCCTTCTGTGGGCTAGCCAATTCTGGATCCATAAAGCAAGGTCCCCTTGGATCCCATGCCTCCTTACTTTCTTAATAAGCCTTTCATGGGGTACCTTGTCAAATGCCTTGCTGAAATCCAAAGATCATCGCCAGAGGCTCAGCAATCTCCTCACTTACCTCCCACGGTTGCCTGGGGTACATCTCAACTGGTCGTGGCGACTTATCCAACTTGGTGCTTTCCAAAAGCTTCAGCACATCCTCTTTCATTCAATAGATCATCCCCAAAATTTTCACCACCCAAGAAGAGATTTCTCCATTAGACACAACTTTCCCTTTCAGCATATTTCAGTTTCCTTCATAACTTCCTGATGCATTTTTCCATTTCCACCAATGACTACCTTTCTGTTGACATTTCCTCTTTTAATTGGATGGGATGAACATGTGATGCAGCATTTGTCCTTTCATCCCTTCCCTTTCTACCATCCAGAGACCCAAACAATCTCTCTGTGAGAAGCTGCAGTTCACTTGCACTTCTTCAAATTTCTTGTACTCCATGCTGTGCTCACAACGTAGTTGTCTCTGCATTGGAGAAAACAAATGCTTATTGGGTGATTGCTCTGTGGAGTACTCACATTCAATGTGTAGTAGTGACCCTGAGCATTCTATTCTCCATCCCACTCCCGCTCTAACTGTTCGATCTGTGGCCCTCTGTATTGTTACATTAATACCCAATGCATGCTTGAAGAATAATATCTCATATTCCTTTTAGGCATGTTGTTGTCTCCCTGATTTAATGAAGGATTCTAGATTTTCAGGTAACCAATTTTTCTGTCTGTATCATTCACCCGTTGTTGATATTGGCTCATCTTGTTTGTTTTCATTCCTTTGGGAATGAAGGATGTTTGCATGTCTTCCTGCTCTTCATTTCACAAATTCTACATTTTTTGTCCATGACTATCAAATTGTGCAATAGAAAATGCTAGAAGGACAACTGCAGGGCAGATAGGCAGTATTGAGGTCTGAGGTAACTTCACAATATCAATCTTTTTGATGTTTTTGACATACTGGTATCCTCTGAAATGATAAGGCCAAGTCATTTGAATTTGCTGACCCTCTCCACTTCTGATCTGATGAGGACTGGCTCAAGGACCTCCAGATACTCCCCTTGTAGTCCATAGTCAGCTCCTTGGTCTGGACGACGTTATTGTTGTGGCACCACTCAGTCAGAGCTTCAATCTTCTTCCTATAAGATGATTCATCACCATCTTTGATTTGGCCAACGACAGCAGTGTCATCAGCAAACTTAAATATGGCATTGGAGCTGTGGTTAGCCACACAGTCATAAGTATAAAGCAAGTATAGCAGCAGACTAAGCACATAGCCATGTGGGGCACCAATGCTGATGGAGATCATGGAGGAGATGTTATTGCCAATCCAACCTGACTGGGGTCTGCAAGTGAGGAAATCAAAGATCCAGTTACACAAGATGATTCTAAGGCCTGGGTCTTTGAGGGTGAAGCACACAGTCTATTTCCTTGCAGCAGGAAAATAAAGTAAAGAGGGTATAGGTATAAGGTGGGACAGGAAAGATTTAAATGGGACCTGAGCAACAATTTTCCACACAGAGGTTCATGCAAACGTGGGGTGAGCTGCCAGAGAAGGTGGTTGAGGCAGATACAATAGTAATATTAAAAGGATATTTGGATTACATGGATAGGGACAGTTTATAGGGATATAGGCTAAATACATGGAGCAGCATGGTGGGACAGTGTGAGTGATCACGGATTGGGGCTGGATTTCCATTACCATCTGTAGGGTGTTAGTATGTTCTCCCAGGGACTGTGTAGGTTTCATCTGGATGTCTTCCACATTCAAAAGACATGTGGTCTGGGCTAGTGTTAGTAAGTTGTGGGCATGTTGCCTTGCTGCCAGAAGTGTGACTACACTGACAGGCTATCCCCAGGACAATCCTCGGACAATGTTGGTTGTTAACATAAACAATACATTTCACTCTAAGCATTGATGTACCTGTGACAAATAAACCTAATCTTTCTCTTTATCTCATTAATGTGACTTACTTGGTTGGTCCAAAGGGCCTGTTTTGTGTTGATTTGTGTTCTTTGACTCTGTGAATAGAAACAAAACATCCTAGAACTGGTTCTGGAGCCAATTGTAGTTCTCTGCCTCCTGCAAGTCTTGAACTTGAACCTGAAGGTCAGCTGAGATCAAATCATGCATTCTAACTATCTACATGTTCCAAATTGCCTTCTCCTGTGCAGTTCCTTACCTCAAAGCATGAGAAGTTATATACTGTAATCCTGATGAAATTTAATGTGTACAGGTCAGGGAATGATATGTCCTTGGACCTTTGTGTTTAAGGAATGGGTGACAAACAAGGGTATTGTGTAAAATGTCATATTCTGGTGCGGCTGTGAAAGATCGGGGGAAGGGAGCCTATTCACATTAATTGTTTCTGTGTGATAGAAAGAAATTATTTCTCTGATCTTGATCTGGATGCCTTTTATAAATGTTGCAGCCACATATCAATTTTTACTTGTATTAAGTCTGTCAGCTATCTCAGTGAATATTTGACAATTTTGGATTGAAGCCAATCCTGCCTTTGTTCCATTTCCTGCGGCAGGATCTGTTTGCTGCCATTGTTGAATCAGCAGTCCTTCATTTATCTTCTAGATTAAAGGCACACTACACAAAAGATATTCACAGAAAAAGCAACATCACAAACACCACAACATTGTCACTACAAATTCTACAATGATTTAAGGAGAATGCTCATCAAAGGAATAGGGGCAGACAATCAAAGAGGTTACAGACATCTTCAAATCACCTGTTTACTGGATAAACCACCCACTAATTCAGAATTTTGAACCACTGAGCTGGCAATTAGATAATTCACAAATAAAATTACATTGCCTTTTTTCTCAAGTTAGAGGCTGTTTTATAACTATTTTTAAATCTTTCCAGCTGTCTTCTTTCAGGTGGGATGTAATCATTTCAGTACCTCTTGATGAGTATGATCACTATTACTCTGCAATTTGATTGAAGAGACATTACCCTTTTTGGCTGACTAAGATAACAGTGTTTTGCCTTCTTAGTATCAAACATTCTCTGGAAAAGTATTGCAGACATTTAGAATTAGAAAGGTCCAGTATCTTAAAGGAATGCAACTTTTTGACATGTAGATTCTTGTCTTGTCTCTACTCACCTTAAAAATATTGCAAAATCGCTGCCAGAACGCATGCAAGGGTAAAGCTGAAATGACGGAGTCATTATGCACTCAAATCTTGTGGTCAAGGGTTAGATTGTAAAGACTGCTCTCAGAGGGGGTTGGGCAATTTGAATTTGTGTAGAACTAGTAATGAACCAGAACATAGAACATAGAACCAGTAATGAGGAAATGATAGCCTTCCATTGAAGAAAACAGAACTGAAAATGCATGGCTGCAATGAATTCAGTTGAATTGTGACTGAGCTAATGACAAATTATTTCAAGGTACAGCTCTGCATGTGACTGCAAGAAACTACAGAGACTTGCGTAGATTTTGCAGATCTTTACATGGAATGATGACCTCTCTATTGTTATTGTTTTCTAGACTCCTCAGTCAGGGGAAATGACATTCCTACAGCTTTCCTGTCAAGCCCTGTTTAAAAAAAGACTTTACATTTCAGTTATATCAGCCTTAATCTTTCCTCTGCGCTGAGTTGTGGAAACAGCTCAGCTCATCATGGAAACCAGCCTCCCTTCTGTGGATTCTCCCTCTAATTCTTGCTGCCTCAGTAAAGCAGCCAGCATAATCAATTCCCACCACGGAACTCACTCATTTTTCTCTCCCACTGGGAAGAAGATAATAAAACCCCGAAAGGATATGCCGCTAAAATCAAGGACAGCTTCAATCTCATTGTTATAAAATTAATAAGTAGTTTCCTAGTATTATAAAATGGACTCTTGACCTCACATTTTACCTCATTATGAACTTGCACCTTACTGTTTACCTGTATTGCACTTTTACAGTATAGTATTCTTTATTGTTAAAGTTGTCCTTTGTTCTTCCTCAATGCATTGAGTAATGATCTGATCTGTATGCCAAACAAGCTTTTCACTGTATCTCAGTACATGTGACAATACTAAACCAATTCCAATTTCAAAGAGTTTTCTTATGGTCTTTATACTGTCAAAGAATAAAGCAAATTTATTGGGGGGGGGGGGGTAGAAGGGAGTTCAATTAGTCTGCTTCACTGGGAGGAGATCTTATTTGAATTTGGTCTAACTGAAGACTGTGAAAAGGAGCCATTGCTCATTTGTAGAAATAAGAGGGCTTTTATTTTGGCAAATGCCATTGATTACTGACTTAGACACAACTGGTTTCAGAACAATGATCACTCCATAGATTTTTAAAAATAATTCTGCTTATAACCTAGGCGCTTGGTGAAAGCAAATACTTAGACAATGAAGCATGTCCCTAGTTGTCTAGTTATTATGTTTTGTGGTTAAGTTGTCAGCCTGTACCAAATCAACCCACTCATGCTCCATTTCAATCTATCCCAAAATAAACTTAGATCATAGGCTGTATGTCTATTATGAGTCAGTTGTTCATAGTTGAGGCATCACTGCAATGAAGCTCAATCCCTGTCAAATTGAGATCCTCTTTTTGATATATGTTAGGGAATCTATTGCCAAATGAATATTGAGTGTAGAAAGGTTTTTGTTTTTGGAGAAACAATAAAACCCTGTAGGAGCACCCCTGAGGTGAAAAACTGCGTCTGTTTCAGGTCAATAACTCTCCCCAGAACTGTTACTGTGAGAAAACAAAGTTGTAAAAAGGGGGAAGAACAGTGGGAATGTTCGGAAGAAAAGAATCCACCCATTTTCCAAATTCCTAGTTGCTCAAGAAAGTTTCTTTTTCCCTTCAGTGATGGTTAGCAGTCTTATTCAGCATGCTGAGAATGAATTCGTTCCTATTCCTCAATCCCAGCATCCCCCAGTTTGCTACTGCAGGTGGAGATTGTGCATAAAAAGTTCAAAGGTCAAAGTAAAATTTACTGTCAGAGTACATACATGTCACCACATACCAACCCTGAGATTCTTTTTCCTGTGGGCATTCTCAGCAAATCTACAGAACAGGATCAATGAAAGATCAAGCAGACCATAGAAGTCAACAAACTGTCCAAATGCAAATATAACTAAATGGCAATAAGTATAGAGAGCATGAAATAACAAGATAAAGAGCCCTTACAGTGAGATCACTGGTGTGGCGACATCTCAATGGATGAGTGTAGTTATCCTCTTTTATTCAAGAGCCTGATGGCTGAGGGGTAGTAACTACTCTTGAACCTGGTGGTGCGAGTCCTGAGGTGATGAGGGCATTTAATGATGGATGCTGCTTTTTTATGGCAACATTTCATGTAGATGTGCTCAGTGGTTAGGAGGGCTTTACCTGTGATGCACTGGGCCAAATCCATTACTTTTTGTAGGACTTCCTATTCAAGGACATTGGTGTTCCCACACCAGGCTGTAATGCAGCCAGTCAACTTACAGCAAAAGCAGGAAATTTATTAAGTGTTCTGTACATTGTATTGGTCAAACAGCATAGAAGCCCAGAGATGTGTGCGTGGTTATTTGGACAGTGATTAGAACTGTGAGAATACAGTGCTGTGTATCAGCTGTGAGGAAGTGAGTGACAATGATGGTTATCAGACAAGGGTACAGAAGTGACAGGCAGTACAGACAGACAGACATACTTTATTGATCCCGAGGGAAATTGGGTTTCATTACAGTTGCGCCAACTGAGAATAGTGTAGAAATATAGTAATATAAAACCATAAATAATTAAATAATAATAAGTAAATTATTCCAAATGGAAATAAGTCCAGGACCAGCCTAATGGCTCAGGGTGTCTGACACTCCGAGGGAGGAGTTGTAAAGTTTGATGGCCACAGGAAGAAATGACTTCCTATGACGCTCAGTGTTACATCTCAGTGGAATGAGTCTCTGGCTGAATGTACTCCTGTGCCTAACCAATACATTATGGAGTGAATGGGAGACATTGTCCAAGATGGCATGCAACTTGGACAGTATCCTCTTTTCAGACACCACCGTCGGAGAGTCCAGTTCCACCCCCACAACATCACTGACCTTATGAATGAGTTTGTTAATTCTGTTGGTGTCTGCTTCACTCAGCCTGCTGCCCCAGAACACAACAGCAAACATGATAGCACTGGACACCACAGACTCGTAGAACAACATCAGCATCGTCCGGCAGATGTTAAAGGACTTCAGTCTCCCCAGGAAGTAGAGATGGCTCTGACCCTTCTTGTAAACAGCTTCAGTGTTCTTTGACCAGTCCAGTTTATTGTCCATTTGTATCCCCAGGTATCTGTAATCCTCCACCATGTCCACACTGACCACTTGGATGGAAACAGGGGTCACCAGTGCCTTAGCCCTCCTTAGGTCCACCACCAGCTCCTTAGTCTTTTTCACTTTAAGCTGCAGATAATTCTGCTCACACCATGTGACAAAGTTTCCCACCATAGCCCTGTACTCCGCCTCATCTCTCTTGTTGATGCATCCAACTATGGCTGAGTCATCAGAAAACTTCTGAAGGTGGCAAGACTCTGTGTTGTAGTTGAAGTCCGAGGTGTAGATGGTGAAGAGAAAGGGAGACAGGACAGTCCCCTGTGGAGCCCCAGTGCTGCTGACCACTCTGTCTGACACACAGTGTTGCAAGCGCAAGTACTGTGATCTGCCAGTCAGGTAATCAATAATCCATGACACCAGGGAAGCATCCACCTGCATCACTGTCAGCTTCTCACCCAGCAGAGCAGGGCGGATGGTGTTGAACGCACTGGAGAAGTCAAAAAACATGACCCTCACAGTGCTCGCCGGCTTGTCCAGGTGGGCATAGACACGGTTCAGCAGGTAGACGATGGCATCCTCAACTCCTAGTTGGGGCTGATAGGTGAACTGGAGGGGGTCTAAGTGTGGCCTAACCATAGAACAAGTCTCTCCAGGGTCTTCATGGTGTGGGAGGTCAATGCTAAAGATAGAGACATAGCCATCCTGTGCATATCACTTCTGCTGCTAAAACATGATATCAGTCATTCATCGTCTCATACTTTACTCACCATTAACATGATAATAGATGCTCTTTTACAGTAATATGTTCCTGCTCCAATCATATATACCATCATTGTGTTCATCTCTGACACTCAATTTATGTCGTAAATTTTTTTGTGTAACTGAGCATCCCCTACCCTCTGTGTTCTATGTTCTGTTCCAAAGAATCTCAGCAACATTATTAGCTTTATTTTGAGACCATGTCCTTTAGTTATGGAGGTTGGATAAACTGAGGTGTTTTGCTTTGGAGTAGTGACCAGATAGAAGTTTATAAATTTTTGGGAGGCATAGATTCTTAGCCGGTATCTTTTTCCCAAGTTTGAAATGTCTAATACTGGAAGGCATGCATGTAAGGCGAAGGAGAAAAGAGATGCTCAGAGCAAGTTTATTTTTATATACACAGAGAGTGGTGGACCCACGGGGGAGTGAGGAGGCAGATACAATAGAGATGTTTAAAAGGTTCTTAAGTAGGCACATGAATGTGAAGAGAATGGAGGGATATGGACCATGTGTGTGCATAATTAGTTTAATTATGTGTCATTAGCTTGATTAGCTGAAGGGCCTGTTCCTGTGCTGTACTATTCTGTGCTCTACATGCAAGTGAGGTGATATTAACTTTACATCTGGCCTACTTAGGCCCCATCAGAATTTTGTTTGCTTCTTAATGAGATTAGTCATTGACCTCAGGTATGACCTCTTCCCATTGGCATTACATGAATGACGCACTGTATATATCCTGGTGGATCACCATACAGCTGATGTATCTACTCCTCTCCACTCATTTTAGCTAAGCATCTGAAGTTACTTCAAAAAAAAATCAGGATGCCTATAACAACACACACACAATGGAGCACAGGTGCTCAACAAAGTGCTGTCTTGAACCATTTGGACCAGCGAGGGGCAGGTCTCAGCACACCCAAATGTAATTTTTTTGTGATTATTAGAGTTGTTTAATGGATACTTTCATTATTAGTCTGTCACTGTGTTTTTCATGACACTTGTTATGTTAATACAATTTCCTTATGCTTTTTGTTCTTAAGAGACTAGTTTTTGTTTTCGACCCACATGGCTTTCCTGTGCTTTATGTTCTATTTAAGGTTATTCTGGACCAATGCTCATCACTGAGTCCTGGATTCAAGTTCCGTGTGAGCTACCGTACTGTGAAATCAAGTCCTGAGTTCCTGACCTCTTAGCTTGATTATTCTCTGCATGACTGTCAAAATAAATCTTCATTGCTAATTTCTACTATCGAGTCCTGAGTTTAATCTGCACCTGGGCCTGCTCGTCTGAAGATTGCTACAAGGGGTCCCCCGATTTATGTTGGGTATGATTGATGTAGAGGAGGCCATATCGGGAGCTCCGGATACAATAGGCGATCTCAAAGGATTTATATGAAGTGCTTACTCACCTGGAAGGACTGTATGGGGTCCTGAATGGAGGTTGAGGCAGGAGGTGAATGGGCAGGAGTCACATTTCTGGCACTTGCAGGGATACGTGCCAGGAGGGAGATTAGTGGGGAAGGACGAATTGATAAGGGAAACACAGAGGGAGTGATCTCTGCAGCAAGAGAACTGTGAGCTGGGGAGGAGGTAAGTATGTGTTTGATGGTAGGATCCCATGGAAGATAACAGAAGTTATGGAGAATGATGTGTTGGATGCAGTGACTCATGGGTGGTAGGTGAGGACAAGAGAAAGTCTATCTCTGTTCAGGATGTGGGAAGATGCGATAAGGAGCTCTATCCCTGTTAAGGCAGCCCATTATCTGGCTTGTTCCATAAAGACTTCCAGCAAGCTTTTCAGATCTTTGGAGATGTAAAATCAGTGGGTTCTCTTAATTCACTTCCCCTTTTCCACAGCAATGTGCCTTTCCCCACATCCACCTACTGCACCTGCCCATCGCCACAAACTCCACCCATTGGTTCCTCTCCTCCGTTCCCATCTGCCCTCATCGTTGCTCTTACTTGATTCCATGTTCCACTTTCTCCTATTAGCCCCTTTTCACCTCCTATTTGTGCCACTATTTCAACTCTTGTCTCCTCCACCTACCTATCACCCCTCCTCACTCAGATCCTCCTATCACGTGCCAGATCTTGCTGTACTCCTTCCCTTCATTTTATACCTGCAATCT
The DNA here is from genome assembly GCF_030144855.1 of Hypanus sabinus. Classification (NCBI taxonomy): domain Eukaryota; kingdom Metazoa; phylum Chordata; class Chondrichthyes; order Myliobatiformes; family Dasyatidae; genus Hypanus; species Hypanus sabinus. The sequence continues at coordinate 72,000,104 of NC_082719.1, forward strand.
CATCTCTTAGTCCAGATGGAGGCCTTGACCTCACCTGTTCACTGTTCATTTCCCTCCACAGCTGCTGCCTGACCAGTGAATCTTGTTCTTTCTTTGTCCCAAATCTTAGACATCACTATGCACCACAGTTCACAGGAGTGAGCTCTACCTCTTCAGTCTGAGCCTGCTTGGTTATTAGTGCAGGTGGATCACAAAAATGGATCAATGTGCACCAGCTGTGCACTATAGTTGTGTATTTATGTATGATTTGCATTGCGTTATCACTAAATTATGATTCTACCACTGGGTTGCCAAACCTATCCATTTTCTCCAGTCTTAGGCGCAGCTTTTAGCTTAAACGTGCATCAGACAAGAGGCTAACCAATCGGCATTTAGTTACATCTAACAGGTTAATGTTGAACTGGCTGTGACTTCTACGATCAGATGCATTTAATAAAAGGTGTTGCTTTCCAGACTCATTTTCCATTTGGGGTTAAAATTATTTTTTGCTGTTGATAAAGTAGCGATAAACTTCAAATGCTTATTTCAGGCTTGCAAAATAAGAAAATGATTAGTAACAGAATGAGATAATACTTCACCTTTTTCCATCTTCTCTGTTTTCACATGGGATCAGATTCCTATTTTAATTCAAGTTCAAGTAGGGGTTACTGATTGATTTATCCCAGACTTCTCCCTTTATAAAGTGCAGTTATTGTCTTCAGTTTGCAACTGTTACGTTCAGCTGCTGATGTTGACTTCCAAATTGCACTCAGTTCATATATGAAGCAGCATAACTGGAATTGGTTAATTGCTGCCCTTCAACTGGTCAATTACTGCTCTCTGTAATTTTAAATCAACTTAATCTATAACATTACTTCAGTGGAAGTTTTCTAGCTCAATATTCTAAGTTAGTTTATTCAGAATGTAATTATTAAAGGCTAATTTGATAATAATGATCTTATTGCTTCTTTTGGTACTGATATGTTTAAGATAAACTCATTTTTTAAACAAAGCAAAAACAGCTCACATGATTGTTTTTGTTTTTTCAACATATCTCACATTCTACATTATTTAGTATCATATTAAACTCAAGATAAATTTGGCCTTGTCTATTCAGGACAAGCAGTTGAAATTTCATACATACAGCTTCTAAAAGTGAAAGATTTTCAGGTAACTTTGAGGTTGAAACCAGTAACTTTTGATCATCCTGTGACAATTCCTTGAACATGACTAAAGATAATCTTCACAAAGTGATTGTAAAAACTCAGCAATCTTCCGTATAATATAATCAGCAACACTACAAAAACATTTCTGATTTCTTGTACAAATGTAGCAATTCATGAACAGATAAAAAACTAAAGAATATAAAAAGAAACAAAATAGTTTATTTTGCATATTTAAGTATAGATTATTGGATCCCTAAGGCTTTAATCATCAAATAAACTACAAAAACCATATATAAGAATACATAATTTATTTTGTATGCTTGCCATTTACTTCAATTTACAGCAAGTAACAACAGTTTTTTATTCAGTGCTTCTCTCAGTAGATGAAAAGTGAAAAACTGTGAGTTAATCTCTGTTCATATTCTTTAACTTCTTTCCACGAAATTCAAAATAACACAGGTCATACAGAGCACAGAAATAAAGTATTAAATGTCTTATGTACAGTGTTTTATTTTTCTTAATTTCAGCTTTTTTTTTCCAACGTGAGATGGATAAAAAAAATATCACCCTGGATGATACAATATGCTATAGTCCTATGTCCAATTTCCTAAGAGATATTCTAGGGAACAGTTGGAAAAGTTTGATGTTTAGACCATTACGATCTAGGAAGGAATAAGGGCTTCAATGATTTGTAAAGGTGGAATTTCAATCATTCCCTCTTTCGAAAGTTAGTTGGATAAGTGCAGAAGAACGTCCCACATTTAGGAATTTCTGCTCATGTTCCAGTGAAATGCATTTGAGGCTAGCATGCTTAGTGTGGTGAAAGTTATCAGTGACTGTAAAGGCATTTGTGGAGACAGCAAAAAATGTAATTTTTGGAAAGTATACTCATAAATATTGGAAAACAGACTGGATTATTGATTCTGGACTATTCACCCTTTCAACTTCCAACAAGATTAATAGCACAAGGCCATCAATTGAAGAACTATAGCTGAGGTGGAATCTACCTTGTGCTAATAGGTTCGTCACCTGAGTGGCCAAAGGTCAAAGTTGAAGCATTACCATTGTTATCACAACCAGTTTAGGATCAAATAGCTTCAGAGCCAATGGAACTCACACCAAACTGACAAAATATTTATGCCAACATTTAAAATGTCAGTGCAATTATGGCATTCCAGCAGGGATGATGATATTTCAAAATAAGTATGCCTAAACTATCTTGGAAAAATAATTCATTTTGATTATTCAGTTAAAAATGTTGGCACAACACAATTAAAATTATTCTGGCTTGTGTCCCTGGAATTATTGTTTAGCTGATTTATTGGAAGCCATAGGAAGCATTTCACTCCTCTATAGAATCAATTGTATCATTCCCTTCTAATTTCTTAAATCCAGTAATGAACTTTGATCTCAGAGCTGGTCCCACTCCATCCCACTCTGTCAGAAATGCAAAGTTTGTTTATGCAAGTTAACAGATGTTTCCAGTACTTCTAAGGAGAAGTTATATTGGAGAAGTGGGAGTCATTCCAACAAATTCATAGCCTTAGTTTCAGAATCTAATGGTGCCTTTGGCAATCAAGGTGAAATGTTTCTTACAAACTTAAATTTTCATTTTTGGTATAAATATATTCAAGAAGGTTACAACAGGATATTGATGGAATGCTGAGCTGAGGAGTGGCAGATGGAGTGCAATTTGGTGAAGTGATTCACTTTTGTAAGTTAAAATTTGAAGGCAGAGTAAAGGGTTAATGGCAGACTCTTAGTAGTGTGGAGGAACAGCAATCTTGAGGTCATATCCATAGATCCCTCAATGTTACCACATCTGTTGATAGGTATTTAAGAAAGTATAGGATGTGTTGGCCTTCATTAATGTTGCAGCTCTATCAGACTCTAGTTAAACCACATTTAGAGTATTGTGCTCGATTCTGGTTGCTTCATTATAGGAAGGGTGTGGAAGTCTTCGAGAGGCTGCAGAGGAGATTTACTAGGATGCTGCCCAGATTAGGCGGTGTCTGTTATGAGGAAAGGTGAGTAACCAATGGCTTTTTTGTTTGGAATGAAGGAGGATGAGTGGTGACTTGATAGAGTTGTATAAGATGATAAGAGGCATAGATAGATTGAATATCCATAGACTTTCCCCCCTAGAGCGGCAATAGCTCAAATGAGAGGGCATAGTTTTATGGTAATTAGAGGAAAGAAAAGGTGGGTATATCAGAGGTAGTTTTATTTTAAATACTCACAGAGTAGTAAGTGCATGGAATGCACAGCTGGGGTTGGTAATAGAGGTGTATCCATGAGGGACATTTCAAATACTCTTAGATGGGCATATGGTTGAAAAAAATGTGAATGAAGAATTAGATTGTCTTGAAGTAGGTTAAAAGATCATCCCAACATAATAGCTGTAGGGCTGTACTGTACTTTGCTATGATTGGGTTGATTTGATAGATGTGAGGGGCAGTGTAGGACTCTAGAAGCTCTTCTGTAAAAGAGAACTATTTGACTTGCTGAGCCTTTGCTCTTTGGTTTTATAGGTGCAACTGAAATCAATCAAGTTTGATGCACTGGGTATGCCACAGCATCAGTTAGACATTTTACACACTTTGATGACAGTGCTCAAAGAGTTTGCTTCGCATAATCATAAAGCAGATTATACAAGAACATACAAATTATTTTGTCACACTATAAGTTGATCACACTTTATATTAAAGCTGCAGTGTGCATTAATTTACAGAGTGTAGAAGGAAGTACATACACCCAGTGGTCACTTTATTAGGTACATCTGCCCATTAATGCAAGTATCTAATCAGCCAATCATATGGCAGCAACTCAATGCATAACTCAATGGGTCGGTTGTTGTTCAGACCAAACATCAGTGTGGGGAAGAAATGTGAGCTAATTGACTTTGACCGTGGGATGATTGATGGTGCCTGACAGGGTGGTTTGAGTTTCTCAGAAACTGCTGATCTCTTGGGATTTTCATGCAGAGCAGTCTCTAGAGTTTATAGAGAATGGTGCTAGAAACAAAAGAAAAAAATCTAGTGAGTGGCAGTTTTATGGACAAAAACGCCTTGTCAGAGGAGAATGGCCAAACTGGTTCGAGCTGATAAGAAAGCAACAGTAACTTAAATAAATAACCACGTGTTGTCACAGTGGTGTGCAGAAGATCACGTCTGAACACACAACATGTTGAGCCTCAAAGTGGATGGGCTACTGCAGCAGAAAACCACAAACATAAATGTACCTAATAAAGTGTCCGCTGTGTGTATCAGTGTTGTACATATGCATTACTGTACAATGAGGTGATGGGACATTCCGTGAGTGCACTTTGTGAAAGAATAGTGTCTCAAGCATGATTTTGTGGGCAGTGCTTACATTATTAGATTCAACATTTCCTCAAGAATTTCAAACTAGAGTTGAAGTAGAAACATTACTCTTCCAATTCCTCTAACAATCCAGCTACACAAAATGAAAGGAATAGAAACAAACGTGAGTAATTAGTCAATAAAGTGCTGCTTTGGTTCACTGATTATGATCAAAATAGGAAATCACAAGTGGAACTTTAGGAGTGACTGAATACTGGTTGTTTGCCACCGGTCTACCAATAATTTCCTTACTATTCTCTGCCACCTCTGAGTGAACAGAAGTCAAAGCTGAACTAATTTCACAGATCACGCTGCAGAACCAACGGCCCAGGGACACATTAGTAGTTTCTGAGTTCGATCTAAAGCACATACTTTTGAAAGCAGAGGACCTTCTTGTCTTGGGACTTGCCATCAGGCGTTAGTTCTGCAGCTGCTTTGCTAACATCATAGTCTGGATCTTCTGTATGAAAATGAAGACCACCTGTGAGCCAAGAGATTGGAAAATGAGGCCAGAGATTTGGAATGTCCCCCCTTACTTCCCAAAATGCTGAATCTGCACCATTCTCTCTGTCTATATGAGAAATGAAAACATCCGCTTTTGCCACCTGTTAAAATATTTCTTTTTATGACTTTGATGTCAATTTTTGTTTGATTGCGCTTCTGTCTGCCTGTCCCAGGGAGTTTTGGAGAACACTGAGGGGCCATTGACCCAACTGCAATTCAAATCCATCTCTCCTTTTGATCTTATTCATCCAAAGCCTCAAGCATTCACCACAGGGAGGGACCAGACAACTTGGCTCTACCTTTGCAAAAGACATGTGCTTGCAAGGAGGCTAACTTATGGAGCAATTGATTTACATTATTAATTGCAATTTTGCAGAGAGAATAAAACCAAAACTATGAGTTCACCATTATTAAAGAATAAATAATAGAACAACTTCTGGCATGCAGGTAACCATGAAGATGATGAAGTTGCTGCATGCCTATGAGTCAAATGTACAATTCACATTTTTTGCAGAGAACTACATTGCTTTGACTGTCTATTAGCTACTACATATGTCTGGGCAACAGTCCAGGGTGAGTCTGTTGTGAGAGTAATAATCGGGAAGGGTGATTTGTTCATCACTGACTGTAAAATTTACCATTTCTCCCCCAGGAGCTCCTCGATCAGAACAATAACTTAAGAGGAAACTGCATTGGATCATTTATTTCTTTTTTTTTCTCTTGAAAACGGCCTTTATATTCCCCACATCAAGTATTACACAATTTATAAAAAATATTAAATAAAAGGCTAACAACACACACAAAATGCTGGTGGAACACAGCAGGTCAGGCAGCATCTACAGGAAGAAGCACTGTCGACGTTTTGGGCCGAGATCCTTCGTCAAGACTAACGTTAGTCCTGACGAAGGGTCTCGGCCTGAAGCATCGACAGTGCTTCTCCCTATAGATGCTGCCTGGCCTGCTGTGTTCCACCAGCATTTTGTGTGTGTTGCTTGAATTAAATAAAAGGCTGCTGATTCTGCATATGGCCCTAAAATACACACTGATTCAACAGTGGAAGACATGAGTTAAAGGCATCTGTTTTAATTAGTGGAAGATGCAGAAAAAAATGCCAGAATAACTCACAGGTCAGACACTATCTATGGCAGGAATAAAGAGTCGATGTGCCAGGCTGAGAAGGGTCTTAGCCCAAAACATCATATCTATTTCATTCCATGGAAGCTGCATGACCTGTTGAGTTTCCCCAACATTTTGAGTGTTACTCTGTATTTCCAGCATCTGCAGAAATTCTTGTGTTTATGTTTTATTCACCTTACCTTCATTAAAGTTCTCTGGCTGCAAATTGTGTTCTAAAATAATTAAATTCCAATGTCCCCAGAGCATTTTTTCCATCATACATTTCCCCTCATCCGGAGATCCCAGTCAATTTCTGCCCTAGTATATAGTGCAGCTTTTGGTTCTGAAATCCATTCACTAGACTCACAGAATCTCCAGCCATAAATTACATTTGGAGTGCTTGGAACACATCTGATTTTTTTTTTATCTTCCCACTTCCCATGCCCTGAGAATTTCACCCCCCGACACCACTTCTCAACGAATAGGGTGAAGTTCAGTGAAGGATAACTGAGCCAGAAGTGGGGTATGAAAGAAAAGTCAGATCATTTAAAACATTTAATTGTGGTCAAATCACAGTCATCCATACCAGACTGGATGATAAGTAGAACTTCAGATCTTCTTGTAGACAGTGTGGAAGGTCTAAACTAACTTGACCAACCTGATATCAAGACACTTCAGTTTATTCTGATAGATTTGCAAAGGGGTGATCTGAGACTTAAAGAAAGGACCAAAGCTAAGTTTTCCTGGTAGATTACTGCTGAAAAATAACATGTCACATTTTTTGTTGGATATATTTCCCTCTTCAAGTCCACTTTTTCACACTCTTCTCTGTGATTCATCATTTTCACAACTGATGCCTCAAAATTCCTTTCCTTTCCCATCAAATGTCTTTAAGGTTCAATGCACATTGCTTTCATTACAAGTCCATTCCTTTAGGAACCTGTGTGCTTGATTGCTTGGAGTTTGAAAAATTCTAAATATATACATGCCATATTCCACCGCTATAAATTCAAAAGAAATCTATTTGGAAGTTTCCTCACTTCATGTAATGTGAAAATAATTTTAGATCTATAAATTCAAATGCATCTGCCAACATATGCAAGTACACTGTGACATCTATGCAATGAATAGGAACTTTAAAACTAACTACATCAATAAATATACATGTTCACTGGGCAACATATGCATAATGTAGGGTCATTTTTCAGAAGATCAAAGAAAAGCTGGTAAATCTCTGGAATATAAAATCATTGATTTGAAAGCTGAATTTTGTGCAATAATGTATTTTTTTCAGCAAATACAATAAAAAGATAAATATGTACATGGTATTAACAAATGAAAGGCATTGTAAATTATTTTCACTATGAACAGAATTTTACAACTGGAGTTGAAAGATAGCTATCTACAAACCCTTTACTTTCCATTGTACTGCTAATTGGTTCTTGCGACTTTTCACATTTTTTCTTTTAAGGGCCTTCTGAAAAATCCAGCCTGCAATAAGAAGAATCATTAATCATGAAAAAAATAGTTTCAGCAGTTTGAACCTACTATGAAAAATATTTCAAATGTAACATGTCAGCAGATTAGTTGCATAAGACAGTATCAATGCTTGGATAAATGTCTCACTGTTTAAATTTGGAAATCTTAGGTTTAAAAAAAGCAATTCAAAAATTGAATGTTATAATACATGCCCCATTACCCCTGGGGTACTTCCCGTTGCTTGTCTAAGAAGTCCTTCCATCCTTCTGTGGCTGATGAGTAGCAGGTGATACTGGGATTAGTGGAAACAGTTATAAAAAAGAAAGTAGGGTAATTTTCCTGGCATTGTTCCCCTAGCAATAATTAAGTGCTTTGTTGCAGGGGCAGAGTGTGAAGAGGAAATTTAATGGGATGAAATATTGCTGTGAATCTTGGACCAGATCTTTGAATGTGAGGATTACAGCTTGGAAACAGACCCTTTGGCCCAACTTGTCCATGCTGACAATGATGCTAGGTTTATTATCACCGGCATGTGACGTGAAATTTGTTAACTTAGCAGCAGCAGTTCAATGCAATATATAATACAGAAAAGGGAGAAAAATAATAAAACAATAATAACAAACAAACAAATAAATCAATTACATATATTGAATAGATTTTTTAAAAACATGCAAAAACTGAAATATTGTATACTAAAAAAAATGTGAGGTAGTGCCTCACCTGCTCATGTTGGAACCATAGCCACATAAACCTTTCCTGTCTAGCTACCTGTCAAAATGTCTTATAAGCATTGTAATTTTAAATGATGGTGGTGAGGGGGGGAGAAGAATATCATATATTCAATTGAAATTTATATAAAAATCACAATGTAAGTACAATTGTGCTGTGTTTCAAACATAATATACTGTACGTATAGTAAACCAGTAGATCAATTGGCAATTATTGTCACATGTACTGAAGTACAGTGAAAAACCTGGTTTTGCATACCATCCATTCAGATAATTTTATTACAACAGTGCAGTTAAGCAAGATGGGAAAAGAACACTACAAAACAGAGTAGGGTGCTACAGTTACATACGAAGAGCAGTGGAAACAGAAACTAAAATACAAGACGTAAAGAGGTAGATTGTCTGTTCAAGAGTCCATTTTATCATTCTGCTGGACCATTCAGTGGTCCTATAACAGCAGGCTGAGCCTGGTAGCATGTGCCCTCAGGCTTTTGTCGCCTTGTATTGTAACGCAATGTGGTTTAACAGATTAGATCATGTATCATTTATAGTCTCAGATGGTTATCTAGAGTTTATAGAACAACATACAATTTACAACACTGAAGGATGCTGTTTGCTCAACGCTGCCTTCACTGGTAAAAAAGAGCTTCCCAACCTACCTTTAACTTCCAGTCACAGCTTGACCCTCTTACAGATTATGTACACACCTTATGACTGTTTAAGTACGATAGCAGGTTTCTACATCCATCACTTTTTCAAATTCCAGAGTTCCAGATTCCTATCATTCTGGATAATTTTGCCACCTCCCCCTAACCCTTCTACTAACTACAGTGCACCATCTGATTTATAACAACTATACAAAGAGAAATAAGTTCTTCCTATTTTCTCTATTTAGTTTTATGTACATGTTCTTTTTAACTTTTTTTTACTCTGCATTTTCAGGTGTAATGGATCATGTCATCGTTTGTGCATCAGTGTTATAAATCATCCTTGAAGTGGAGTGTTTAATATTTGAACTCATAGCATTAGTGCCAGACTAATGCTAGACACTTCTTTAGGATAGGAACGAGGAAACGGATAACCCCGATGTAGCTTGCATGAGATACAGCTCCAGCTTCTGCAAATCCACATGAAAGAAGTAAAAGGAAGTGGAGCTGGATGCACTCAGGACCCCCTGGGAGGCTGAAAACTCCAAAGATGAGACTTTGACTGAGGTGGTCACAGCCAGAGTGCAGGCTTCGGAAAGTAGATGGATGACCAGCAGGAGAAGTAAGGAGAATAAGCAGTCAGCAAAGGGTTTGCCTCAGCAACAAGTGTACCCTCTTTGGATACTGCTGCAGGGGTGGGTGTTGAATTATTGGGGCACAGCAGCAGCAGGCAGGAAAGTGGCAATTTAGCTAGTACTGAGGCTTAGCAGGGAAAGGTAAAACAAGGTAGAGCAATGGTGACAGGAGACTCGGTGGTGAGGGGGACGGACAACAGATTCTGTGGCCACAAAACAAAAACCAGGTTGCCTCCCAGGTGCTAGGATGTCTTAAAGTGACTGCAGAAGATTCTCAAGAGGGAGGGTGAGCAGCCAGAGGTTGTGGTGCACATTGGCACTAATGACATAGGTAGAAAGGGAGAAAGAGGTCCTGTGTGGTCAGTATAGGGAGGTAGGGAAGAGGCCGAGGAGTGTGAATCCAAGATACTAATATCTGGATTACTTCCAGTACATGTTAGTCAGGATAGGAATGGGTGAACGTATGGCTGAGGAAGTGGTGCAGTGAAGCAGGGTTTAAGATTTCTCGATCATTGGGATGTCTTCTGGGGGGTAAGAACTGCACGAAAAGGAACCTGAAGGGCAAATATCTATGTGGGCAAGTTTACTAGCGATGTTAGGAAGGTTTGTATTAAGCTGGGAGTAGGATGGGGCAATTCGATGCAGTGAGTTGTGAAACTGTGAGGAAGGACAGGCAGACGATAGGGAAAACTTGCATTCAGTGGGATGAGTTGAAGTGTAACATGGGGGCAAAATTGCAATGGGTGATGAATATATGACTGAAGGTATTATATTTGAATGCACACAGTACTCAAAATAATGTAGATGATCTTGAAGCACAGATAAAGATAGACAAGTGTGATGCTGTAGGCCATCACTGTGTCATGGCTGAATCAAAATCATCAAGGATTTCAATATGCAGGTAGATTGGGAAAATCAGGTTGGTGTTGGATCCCAAGAGAGGGATTTTGTAGAATGCCTACAAGATGGCTTTTTAGAGTAGCTTGTGGTTGAGCCCACTAGGGGAAAAAGTAATTCTGAATTGGGTGTAGTATAATGAACCAGATTTGACTATGGAGCTTAAGGTAAAAGAACCTTTAGGAGGCAGTGATCACCCACGCAGTTTGAGAGGGAGAAGTTAAAGTCATATTTATCAGTATTAGAATGGAAGAAAGGGAATTACAGAGGCAAGAGAGAGGAGCTGGCCGAACTTGATTGGAAGGGAACTTTAGCAGGGATGATGGCAGAATAACAATGGCTGGATATACTGTGGGCAATTCAGAAGGTGAAGGAGATACACATTCTAAAGATGGAAAAGTATTTTAAAAGGAGGATGAGGCAACAGTAGCAGACAAGACAGCGTAATAGCAAAAGAGAGGGCATATTATATAATACAGCAAAATTAGTGGGAAGTCAAAGGATTGGGAAGCTTTTAAAAACCAACAAAAGGCAATTAAAAAAACCATAAGGAGAGAAAAGATGAAGTGTGAAGGTGAGCTAGCCAATAATATCAAAGGGGATACCCAAAGTCTTTTCAAATATACAAATTATAAAAGAAAGGCAAGAGTGAATATTGGGCCACTAGAAAATGAATCTAGAGAAGTAGTAATAGGAGACAAGGAAATGGCAGACAAACTTAATAAGTCTTTTGTGTCAGTCTTCACTGTGGAAGCGACTAGCAGCTGAAAATTTGTGTGTGTCAGGAGGTTGGAGTGTAGCTGCTGTTATTAAGGAGAAAATGCTAGGGAATCTGAAAGAACTGAAGGTAGATAAGTCACCTGGACCAGACTGACTACACCCCAAGGTTCTGACCAAGGTAGCTGAAGAGATTGTAGAGACTTTAGTAATGATCTTTCAAGAATCAGTTGATTCTGGAATTGTTCCAGAGGACTGGAAAGTTGCCTTGTTTACCCATCTCCTTAAGATGGGTGGAAAGCAGAATAAAAGGACTGACTTCAGTGGTTTGGGAAGATTTTAGAGTCCATTATTAAGGATGACGTTTTGGGGTACTTTGAGGTGCACGATAATGTAGGAATTAAGGGGAATTCTTGTCTGACAAATCTATTGGAATTCTTTGAAGAAATAAAAGGCAGGATAGACAATCAGTAGATGTTGTTTGTTTGGACTTTCAGAAGGCCTTTAACAAGGTCCTGTACATGAGGCTGATTAACAAAATAAGACCATAAGATAGAGCAGAATTAGGCCATTTGGCCCATTGAGTCTGCTCTGCCATTTCATCATGGTTGACCGTTTTTCCCTTTCAGACACATTCTCCTGCCTTCCCCCCATATCCCTTCATGCCCTGATCAACCAAGAATCTGCCTTAAATATGCATTAAGACTTGCCCTCTGCAGCTGCCTGTGGCAATGAATTCCACAGATTCACTGCTCTCTGGATAAAGAAATTCCTCCTCATCTCTGTTCCCTCTATTCTGAGGCAGGAGGCTCTGATCTTAGAACAATAATAAATCAGCCATGTTGGAATGAAGGACTCGATGGGTCGAGCGGCCTAATCCTGCTCCTATGTCTTAGGATGTAAGATATGAAGTATGGGCCTTGGTTGTCAGCCTTTATGAAGCAGCTTGCTTGGCTCCTCCTTGTCAAAGAAAACATGCAGTAGTCAGCTACAAAGGGAGGCATAAAAACATTGCTGACTCTATGTGCAAAAGCAATGGGAAACTACTCCTAATGATTAAGTTCCAACAATCATTAAAGATAAATATTTTACAAACTGCATACCCCTGTTATTTTAAAAATGCTTTAACAAGGGTTTTTTTTTCAACTTGACACCTCAGTATTAGAGCTGATATTTGCCCTACACTCATTTTGTGATATTATTAATGTCACCAATGAGTTCATCGCTGCCTTACTGCCAGAAATTTGGGTTAAAAACGCAATGAATGAACTTTGTTTTATTATCAGAAAACAAAAAAGAAAACAGTTCTGCAAATCAGTAAGGAGATATAAATCAAGAGTTTGCACATGGATGCTGATATGTAGATGTTTGCCTTCTTGAGTTTTTAATATCTTGCATATTTCACACATCACTGCTATTTGTGACTTGGGACTCAACGTATCCACTCACTACAGCTATGGCTGTGCATAATGAAGGCCCTTACCCCTCTCACACTTCTGTATTTATCTTAGCTCTGTAGCAGTGTTTTGTGGCATTATACCGCGGTTGTCACGAGAAGGTTCTGAGAGGCAGGGACTTGCTTCCCATGACTCCTTGTGGCAGATGAACAGCCATTTCAGTTGCAGCAAGTGGCTATTGTTAGTGACTGTACAGGTTGTGTTTTAATGCAGTGGTCAACTTGAAAACCACCTGAAGATAAAATTTTCTTAGTTTTGCATTTTTGGGACCCATTGGGACCCACTAAGCACTAAATATAGCATCTATTAAGCACACCATTTAAGGAAAGTCCAATTTCTAGGCAATGGAGTACTGTACACTACAGGAACAGACTGAACAAACATATTCCAAATGCCATACTGACATCACAGCAGAATCCCCATCTGCTCTTCTGGTGATACAATGGACTGGCCATCAATTTTATAAAATCTGTTTTTATATTTGAAACTGTCACTTAGAGATCAATTGGTAGTGCTATAGTCCCACTGTTGTTTCCTTAAGGCTATCGTAGCCAGTGGGGGTTAGTGTGGATAAAGTCTATCCACATTAAGCACTACCTATTAAGTGCTTCTATTGGCAAGCAACTCAAATAGCCTCCGACAATCAAGTCCAACTCCTGGCTCTTGAGTGTTGCTTAGTTACTAAGCCCAGCAGAACTATTTCTAATGACAGGAGAAAGGGCAAAGGTGGGTCACTGGGGCCTTAAAACCAGTCGTTTTGGCAAATGCGGCTCATCAGCCGTGGTTGGCAGCTCATCAAGGAGAAGGAAAACTCTGATCTCAAACCTCTGCTGCCTAGTAGCAGTACCCACTCATGGAGCAAGCTTCAGGAGAAAACCCCGAGGAAAATTCCAGAGCTGGTGTTCCTAAGACAGTTCTACATTGTGCTCAATATTAACTGGCAACTCCGGTGATGCCACTGGTGCCAAACCATATTGGTCTCTGCTGTTCCTTCAGATCCATCAGCTGCGTGGAGAGGGAAGACCTGCTGCTTGCTCTCCATATCGTACTGCCCTGACCTGCACACTGGTTTATGTATCAACTTTGACAGCTGAGATGTAACATCCATGCTCATGCTGACCAATGGAGGGCCACAAATGCCGCTGCTATGAATTTTTATCACTTCTACCACTGAAGACTGGGGTGGCACCATGACACAGCCAGTAGAGCTGCTGCCTCACAGTTCTACTTCAATATTGACTTCTCTCTGATACTGCCTGGGTTTCCTGTGTACACTCTGCCTACCCCCCCCCCCCCCCCCACCCAAATCCAAAGTCGTACAGGTTGTTCAGTTAATTGGCCACTGAAAGTTACCGCTAGTGTGTGGGGGAGTGATAGACTCTCAGGGAGGTGAATGGAAATGGTGGCGGGGGAGGATTTAAAAAAAATGGCTCAAGTAGGATTTGTGTAATTATGGATTATACAAGTTAGATGGAGCAGACTCAATGGACTGAGAGCATGTTTCCATGCTGTACCTCTCGAAGAATGCAACTTTTATGTAGTCATATTCAACAATATGATTCTCCTCTGACATCTTCTGCTGAGGATTAAATGCCTGGTAATTAGTATCAATTCTGGACAGTGGTTTTAGACAATAGACAGTAGGTGCAGAAGTAGACCATTCGGCCCTTCGAGCCTGCACTGTCATTCTGAGATCATGGCTGATCATCTACTATCAGTACCCGGTTCCTGCCTTGTCCCCATATCCCTTGATTCCCCTATCCATAAGATACCTATCTAGCTCCTTCTTGAAAGCATCCAGAGAATTGGCCTCCACTGCCTTCCGAGGCAGTGCATTCCAGACCCCCACAACTTCTTTTAAACTGTACAACAGGTTTTTGTCTAGCGAGAGTTTTTTTTTATCTTGTGAAGAACTTCCTGCCACTACATTGATATTTTCAAATGCAACGTGGATGGCTTCTCACTTAACTCAGTTCAGCTGGTATTATCACTAAGTCGACATGAAAAACCAAACCACTGGCTGGAATTCTTCTCAAAATTCACTTGGTTGAAATTTCTGGCTGAAATTTAAATTTTACTGCTAAGCATCCTATACCCATCTAGCCTTGCTTATATTTTGCTTGCCCTTATTTAATTTTGCATTCTGCCATGCCGTTAAAGAGTCTAAACAATTGCTAAAGAGAAGGAATTTGTTTTTGCTCGAGTTTGTAGTGCTGAAAGTGGAGGAGGCAAGTCATTTGAATAGGATAGCAGATACACTAACCTTCCACAGTGCCAGTATCACAAGAGCTAGGAGCAGCAGGCCAGCAAGGACGCTCAGGACAATCACCCAGATTGGAACCCCTCCATGCAATTCTTTCGATATGGATACAGTCACCTGTGAGTTGAAATGACTTCATCATTACTAAAGCACCATCAATAACTCTCAGAGATGCGAGGCGAGATATAGACTTTTATTCACTGGAAGAGAGCAGTCAGCAGCAAGAGCCCACCACACAACATCCTGGAGACTGAGGAAGGGGCAGTGCCTCGAATCGCCTTTATACTGGGGTCCGTGGGAGGAGCCACAGGAGCAGTCAGCAGGGGGGGGGGGGGGCGTGTCCAGACAGGTATATGTAGTTCACCACAATTACTTAAATAATTCAGGATAAAAGCTCCAGAAGTTATTATAGTTTGGTTGTATTTATTTCTTTTTTAATTCAGGTAACCTTGAAAACGAAAAAGACTTTTTAAAAAAAATAGAAGTCATGTGACAAGCTCCAAAATTATCATATGCATTCTTTCTTATGCCCATTATCATGTATACTGACTGGGTATGAAAGGTCAACTTTTTCCACTTTAGCAAAATCTGGTTTTATATATATGCAGGGGAAGATTTTCTTACTCATTCAAGTGATGTACATTTTTAATGTTCATTTTAAAAGCTAGCATTTAAATACCCATCCCTAACTGCCCTTTAAGAAGGTGAACTGCCTTCTTGAATCACAGCAGTCTTTGAGGCATGAGTATTCATACGGTGTTATTAGGGAGGCAGATGTAAGGTTTTGAAGGAACAATGACGTACAATGAAGATGCTGGTGTTTTTGCTGCCCTCCTCCCTACTGTGACAAGAAAGCAGCATCCATTGTCCAGGACTCCTACTATCCCGGCCATGCTGTGCTCCTGCTGCTACCTTCAGGAAGGAGGTACAGGATTCTCAGGTCCCATGCCACCAGTTTCAGGTATAGCTCTTACTCGTCATTCATCAGACCCCTGAACCAGTGTGAGAATTTTCACTCACCAAAATAAAACTGAATCTGAATCAGAATCAGAATCAGGTTTATTACCACCGGCACATAACATGAAATTTGTTAATTTAGCGGCAGCAGTTCAATGCAATACATGATATAGCAAAAAATATAATAAAAATAATTTTAAATAAATAAATCACTTACAGTGTATGTATATGAAATAGATTAAAAACATGCAAAAATAGAAATACTGTACTTTTAAAAAAGAGTGAGATAGTGTCCAAGGATTCAATATCCATTTAGGAATTGGATGGCAGAAGGGAAGAAGCTGTTCCTGAATCGCTGAGTGTGTACCTTCAGGCTTCTGTATCTCCTACCTGATGGTAACAGTGAGAAAAAGGCATGCCCTGGGTGCTGGAGGTCCTTAATAACGGATACTGCCTTTCTGAGAGGCTGCTCCCTGAAGATGTCCTGGGTACTTTGTAGGCTAGTACCCAAGATGTAGCTGAGTAGATTTACAACCTTCTGCAGCTTCTTTTGGCCCTGTGCATTAGCCCCCTCCATATCAGACAGTGATGCAGCCTGTCAGAATGCTCATCCATAGAAGTTTTTGAGTGTATTTGTTGACATGCCGAATCTCTTCAAATTCCTAATGAAGTATAATTACTGTCCTGCCTTCTTTATAACTACATTGATAAGTTGGGACCAGGTTAGATCCTCAGAGATCTTGAAACCCAGGAACTTGAAACTGCTCACTCTCCTCACTTCTGATCCCTCTATCTGGATTGGTATGTGTTCCATCATCTTACCCTTCCTGAAGTCCACAATCAGTTCTTTCGTCTTACTGACGTTGAGTGCCAAGTTGTCGCTGCGGCACCATTCCACTAGTTGGCATATCTCACTCCTGCACGCACTCTCGTCACCATTTGAGATTCTACCAACAATGGCTGTATTGTCAGCAAATTGATAGATGGTATTTGAGCTATGCCGAGCCACACAGTCATGTGTATATAGAGAGTAGAGTAGAGCACACACACCTGAGGAGTGCCAGTGTTGATCGTCAGTGAGGAGGATATGTTATCACCAATCTGCATAGACTGTGGTCTTCCGGTTAGGAATTTGAGGATCCAGTTGCTGAGGGAGGTACAGAGGCCCTGGTTCTGCAACTTCTCAATCAGGATTGTGGGAATGATAGTATTAAGTGCTGAGCTATAGTCGGTGAACAGCATCCTGATGTAGGTGTTTGTGTTGTCTAGGTGGTCTAAAGACATAGAGATTGTGTCAGCCATTGACCTATTGTGGCGATAGGCAAATTGCAATGGGTCCAGGTCCTTGCTGAGGCAGGAGTTCAGTCTAGTCATGGCCAACCTCTCAAAGTATTTCATCGCTGTTGATGTGAATGCTACTGGGCGTAAGTCATTAAGGCAGATCACATTATTCTTCTTAAGCACCAGTATAACTTCTGCCTGCGGCTGTGAGAGGTTGAAAATGTCCTTGAATACTCCCACTTGCTGTTTGGCTCAAGTTTTCAGAGCCTTGCCAGGTATTATTACTGCCAAGTAAAATTACTAGAATGTTACCTGGGTTTCAGCACCTAAGTTACAGGGAAAGTTTGAATAAGTTAGGTCTTTATTCTTTGGAACGTAGAAGGTTGAGGGGGGAACTTGATAGAGGTATTTAAAATTATGAGGGAGATAGATAGATGGGGAGATGATAGGCTTTTTCCATTGAGAGTAGAGGAGATTCAAACAAGAGGACATGAGTTGAGAGTTAGGGGGCAAAAGTTTAGGGGTAACATGAGGGGAAATTCCTTTACTCAGAGAGTGGTAGTTGTGTGGAATGAGCTTCCAATAGAAGTGATAGAGGCAGTTTCAGTATTGTCATTTAAAGTAAAATTGGATAGGTACATGGACAGGAAAGGAATGAAGGGTTATGGGCTGTGTGTGGGCTTGTGGGACTAGGTGAGAGTAAGCGTTCAGCATGGACTAGAAGGGCCAAGATGGCCTGTTTCTGTGCTGTAATTTTTATATGGTTATATTCCATCTGGACCTTCCATATTGCGAGGGTTCACTCTCTTTGTGAGGCAGAGATCACAGGGTCACCAGTGCTGTAGGGATCTTCACAGCAGTAGCTGTGCCTCCCTTTCAAAGCAGTCATAGAAGGCGTTGATTTCATCTGGTAGTGGAACATCGCTGCCATTCATGCTATTGGGTTTCGCTTTGTAGGACGTAATGTCTTGCAAATCCCGCCAGAGTTGCTGTGCTTTTGATGTTGTCTCCAACCCCATTTGAAATTGTCCCTTGAACACAACCTTTGGACTCACTTTCAAGGATTCTGCACCTCATGTCCTCATTATTATTTATTTAGTAATCTATTTTAAGTATTATTACACATTTTTGTATTTGCACAATTTGTAAGATTTTGTTTGTATGTCGTTTTTCATTGATTCTGTTGTATTTCTTTGTTCTACAATGAATGCCCGCAAGAAAACAAATCTTAGAGTAGTATTTGGTGACATACACAATTTACTTTGAACTTTCCAGTTGGTAGAGAGTGGGTCTGGAAAGAGTTGGCTAAGGAGTCTTGGTGAGTTGCAGCAATGTATCGGATGGACTTTACAACCTAAGTGGTGGAGCGAGTGAATGGTTGTGGATTGGTTTCCTACCAGGCAGATTGCTATGTCTTTTATGTTGTTGAGCCTCTCATTGTTGAACCTACAGTCATCCAGGCAAATACTAAGTATTCCATCACTCTCTTGACTTTAGCTTTGTACTTAGGATTTGAGGAGATATGAAATCAGCTATGAAATCATGCATATGGCTACACCAGTTCAGTTTCTAGTCAATGTCACAAGGGGACATGGAGACTGGACCCAAATGCAGGACACAAGCACTAAAGTACTAGGGGCAGGACAGGAACGACTAAAGGATAGAACAAGATGGGGAGACTGTGGCATGCAAAGGTAATCCTGGGGTTCAGAGAGTTCATGGCAAAGGCAGGACCTTGGCTAGGCTAAAGGATGGGTCTATGGGACAAGGAATGCTGGGAGGATAGCCCCCTGGGCAGGCCACATTACTTCTGGGCAGGGCCCAGCCTCCCAGGCAGGAACACAGGGGCCTGGGCAGGTCTCAGGGCACCTGGGCAGGATGCAGGGCACAACCCACCAGAAGCAAGGGTAGGAAAGGGTCAGAGTCCTCAGGGCGGGCTTCATAGCTCCTGGGAGGGCCATCTCCCAGGCAGGAACATGGGGGCCTGGGCAAGACGCCAAGCACCTGGGGCACAACCCATCAGAAGAGAGGAGTAGGAAAGCATCAGTCCCCTCGCTGGGCAACAGCAGTCCAGCCTGCTTACCCAATGGAGGCAAGGGATCAGAAGGGAGCTCAGTCCAGGGTGAATACAAGAACAGACTTACAGAACTAGATGAATAACAGTGGGTACTCCAAGCTGGGGTCAAAACAGGATAGCCAGCACAAACACAGCAAACCAGCCAGAACAGCAGGTACAAGACAAATACAGGAACAGGACAACCACCCCACCCCAACTAGACTCAGTCCCAGAGCCCCTTATATACACCTGCCAGCCGATAGGTCTCAGGTGCACCTCCTTAAGCCAAGGTGATCCTATTTGGGCTTAAGGGTGAAAGGAGGGACGGCTAGAAGACCCAGAGTCTGGAGTCCGTGGACCGGATCAAGACCCGGAATGTGGGCTCCAGACCAGACCATAACAGTCAATGCAACCTCCAGAATAATGAGATTGGGGGAATTCAGTGATGGTGATAGATTTTCTCTTGTTGAATATTGTCACTGCCTGACACTTGTAGCATGCAAGTTAATTGCCACCTCAGTTGAGGCCTGGATATTGCTGTATTTTAATGTTGACTAATTCATGATCTCTGGAGTTATGAATGGCACCGAATGTTGTGCAACTATTAACAAACATCTGAACTTATGATTGAAGAAACATCATTGATGAAGCAGTTGAAGATGGTCGGGCCTAGGAAACTTCACCTCAGGAACTCTTGCAGAGATGTCCTGTGGCAATGATGATTGACCTCCAACCTCCACAGTTATCTTTCTATCTGCTAGGTGTGATTCCAATCAGTGGAGGGAGGACTTTCCTTCTAATTCCTATTACCTCCAAGTTTATCCAGGGCTCCTTAATGCCACACTCAAACGTTGCCTTGATGTTAAGGGCAGATATTCTCAGTTCACCATAGGAGCTCAGTTTACTTGTCCGCGTTCGGACCAACCGCAATGAGCTCAGGAGCTTACTGACTTTGTTTGAACCCAGGTGGAGCATTGGCCTGGAGGTTGTTGCTAACCACATGCTGTTTGACTGCATGGTTGGTTGTCCTTTCTTGTCCTTTCCATTATTATGTTGATAACTAAAAGTTGACTAAATGACGTGGTAAGAGACCTGGTAGAATCAGTCCTGTTTCTTGTGGCATGGCATACCCAGGCAGTTTTTTGCATTGGTGGTTAGATGCCTGTGTTGTAGCTATGCTTTCAGTTTGGCTAAGAATGGAACAAGTTCAAGAATACATCACAACAAAGGGCATACACTTGATTTGGTTGTTTGCATAATTTAGGAGGATGCATCTGGCTGTATTTGAAAGTTCAAATTAAATTTATTATCTAAGAATGCACATGTTATTTCATACCAGAGATCCATTTTCTTGCAGGCACTTACAGGGAAATAGAAGAAATACAATAGAATTTATGGAAAAACTATACATAAACAGAAAAAATTCTGACAAACAACCAATGTGTAAAAAGTAGGCAAACTGTACAAATCAAAGTACTGACAACATGGATTGTGAAGAATACTTGAAAGTGAATCTGTAGGTCATAAAATCAGTTTGGAGTATTGGTGATTGAAGTTATCCATACCGGTTCATTGGCCTGATGGTTGTGGCGTAACTGTTCCTGAACCTGGTGTGTCTGCATGGTGAGGGTCTTCAATGATAGGTGGTGCTTTCTCGTGACAGCACTCCATGTTAATGCACTCAGTGGGTGGGAGAGGTGGAAGACAGAGTGAAGTAGAGAACATCAGCAATAGCAGTCAGAGTCAGCCTTAATTAACTCCATATGAGTAAAGATGCTGAGGTCAAATGTGGACATGCATCAAAGTGTTTGGATGGAGAAATACTGATTCAGAAACATGAGTGAACGTAACAGTGTAGGAGTGAACTGGACCTGAATCTATGACCAAATATATTTCAGCAATTATCCATTATATGCTTTCATTAGATCAACTTTATAATGCCAGTAGGAGTACAGAAGAGCTGTGCCTCATATCCTGTCTCTGCTCATTGGCTGGCTGCCACATCCTGCCAATATTTAGACAGACCCTGTTGAGGCATAGTCTCCTGGGTGATGTATGGTCAAGGTCAAAACACTTTGCTGGTGGCCGTGGCCCCATCTGCTTAGCTTTTATCCCAACCTATGAAGAAACGTATGTGCTGATATCTCCTTGAAGGATGTAAAAGAAATGTGCATTGATTCAACTACACTCTTGTCCTCAGAATGTGCCAAAAACCAATAGACTTTAAATTATAAATTATAATTATAATTTAAATTATAATTTTTATGGTAATACAGGAAAAGTGCTAATTTGTGCTGCACAGGATCCTCCAAACAGAATTATGATATGGGGAGCTTTTCACAACATAATCCACTGTGATTTAAATGGAAGGAACCCAGAAAAATGAAGTTAAGAGTAACATACACAAATTGCAAGAAAAATTCATAAACACAAGAGATTCTGCTGATGCTGGAAGTCCAGAAAAGTATACAAAAAGTGCTGGAAGAACTCAGCAGGTCAGGCAGCATCTATGGAAAGGAATAAATGGTCCACAGTTTGGACTGAGACACTTCAATCAGGACTGGAACGGAAGAAGCCAGAACAAGAAAGTGGGGGAAGGGGAAGGAGTACAAGCCAAGAGGGTGGGATAAAGTGAGATCCTGGGAGGTGATAGATGGAAAATAACTGAAGGTAAAGGTCTGAAGACAGAGGAGAGGAGAGGGGGCCATGGGGAAAGGGAAGCACGAGGTGTTCGGCAGGTGAGGAAAAAAGGAGAAGTAAGAAGTAAGCCAGAGTGGGGAATGAAAGAAGAGGAAAGACGGAGGCAGAAATATTACTGGAAGTTAGAAAAATTGTTATTTTGTGTGTGTTACTGCTGGAGAAACTTTGCAGGTCATGCAGCCTCTATGGAAAGAAATAGAGTCAATGTTTCGGGATAAGACCCTTCATCAGGACTCAACGCGAATGAAGTTAATTTCATTTGCTTGGATTTTAACGGCTCCTGATGAACAACAAATTAGACCTTAGTCAGAACCAACCTGGGTCAACACTGAGGACCACTGATAAAGATTATTGTCAAAAGAAAATAAGTACTCACAGCCCTCACATCACTTTTTTCCTTTGCTTTGCTCAGCACCACAAAAGGAGAATCTTCAATCGTCAGTGTAGCTGATACAATTAAACTTATTGACTTAAAATCTGCCTGTAACAACAAAAGACACTGGTTATATTTCAAAATTGTCAGTTTATTCCAACTATAGATTAGCAGTTTCATTTTTCTTTTCTTTTACATAAAATCCATTAGACAACTAATTTAGTTTCATGAAACAATTTGTTAAATAGCTTACAGAGGTACAAATCTGTTTGGATTTTAGCATCATATCATTTTTTGTAAAACAGATATAAAAACAGGTCTTTGTAATTGGAATACAAGACATGCAGGGTTCAAGACATGTAGAATGCAGAAGAGGTTGGCATTGTAGAAGTGGGGAGTTATTATTTGGTTGTGAAAGCAGAATGTAGGCAGGAGTCACAGAGGGGACTTAAGATGAGAAAGAGTATTTTAAATTGGAGGCATTGTGTAAGAGTGAGCTGCCCTTAGCATATTCATGGTTAAGGAGAGCAGAATTTTGTATGAGTTGGTTTATGGAAAATTGAGGGTCAGCCGAGAGGTCACTGGAATACAGGAATCCAGGATGTACAAAGTCATTGAAGGTATTTTGATAGCAAATGAGTTAAGGCAGGGACAGCGATATAACATTAACTCAGACAGATAATTTTAATGGCAAGGGAATAGTAGAGGAAACTGAGTTTACCATGCAAGTTGAGGCATATCTGAATATTTTGCTGATTATCTCAATTTTTTGCAGTTCAGTTTACTTTGTGAGAAGGATCTGATTACAAGAATGTTCAATAAAATTTCAGATTAAAAGTTAGCTAGGGAAAAACAAGTTTAGCTGGGGAACAACAGACTTACCTCAAAGAAATAAGCCTCTAATCAGTTAATTATTAAGTCACAAAGATGCTGGAGGAACTCAGTGGAGGGGAATGGACAGCTGAAGTTTCAGGTTTAGACCCTTTATCTGGTCAGAACCAATCCAAATGAAAGGTGACTTTCATTTCTCGGGTACCACAGGAATCAGTGCTTAGGCCCCAGCAGTTCTCAATCTACATCAACAATTTAGCTCGGGTACCATGCTTCTACGTTTGCTGTTGATACTAACCTTGGGGGACTGTTAATTTTGAGACATTGTAAAGAGCCTTTCAGGGATTGTAGACCAGCTGAGTGAATGGATAAGAACATTACTGATGGAATATGTCAAAATGGGAGATCATCCACTATGGTAACATAACAGAAACACAGAATATTTGTGAGAGGTTGGGTACTGTTGATTTTTAAAGGAACTTAGTTGTTTTTGCAGAGAAGTTATCAGAGAAATTAACATGTTAGCATTTATTATGACAGGATTTGAATATGCAAGTACTTCAATTGTAAAGATAGCATTCTGAAGTATTGGGTAAAGTTTGTTGTCTTCATTTCACCTGCCTAAGTGAGAGCTGTGAGGATACACAAAACTGGCAGATTTACTGAAACTGTATTCTCTTTATTTTAGAAGAATGTGAGATCTTACTAAGTCAAGGAACATTCTTAAAGGGTGTTACAGATTAAATGCAAAAATCTGTGTTTCTTGGCTGAGTTAAGGACCGTTCCAGGAATCACTGATGTAGATCTTTACACTCCAATACTTATGCTTACTTCCGGCAGTGAGGTAACCAGAACTGAACCTAATACTTCAGTGAATTTTAAAGGATCGGCATTCCTTGCTTTAATACTTCATGTCTCCTCTGATAAAACCTGGTATTACATTCTTGATCTATCTGCTGCGGTGGAAATTGCAGCCAAGCAAGAGCCAAGATGGTAAAATGGTGTGCAGAGTGCGGACTCTTTGTACAGCCTTTCTGGTGCGTTGAAGTTCACTAAAGCAACAATCAAGATGATAAGCACACAGACATAGTGTCAGGCTGAACTTGGTCCTTGAAAGCTTAACTCTTGTAATGGCCTTTCTGTTCTAGCCTGGGAATCAAGGTCCCCAAGCTTACCAAGAGAAGCTAAAGAAGCAGCACTTACTATTCCCAAGTACTTTATTAGCAATTCAAGTATTTAACTAATGTCCAATTATTATTGGCCTTTAATACATAGATGTAATTGCTTATTAACACATGAAATATGTTTTATGATGGATACTTAAATATGCAAATGACAGGATTCAGAAGTGCACTGAATTTCTATTGGGTCAATATTTCTACACTTAGTCAATTTCTGTGAAAATTACATTTTTTTGGCCAAACTTCAGAACATGACACCGCTAAAGCAAAACACAGAAAGTGCTGGAGAAGCTCATTGCGTTCCTTGTGAACACATAAATAAAGTGTGGTTGAGGAACGAGTTTAAGTCGTCAGAGTCCAGTTAACTGGTGGTGACAGTTAGTGGAGGCTCCACTGAGATGGCTAACCCTTGAATTCATTATTTGGAGTGTGGTCGAAGAGGAACCTGGGAACACAGATCCATAATTCCTTGAAAGTGACATCACAAGAAGATAGGGTCATAAAGAAAGCTTTTGATACATTGGCCTTCATAAATTTAAGTATTGAGTACAGGAGATGGGATGTTATGTTGAAGTTGTGTAGGATGTTAGTAAGGCTTAATCTGGTGAATTGTGTGCAGATTTGGTAACCTACAGGAACGACGTCAATAAGATTGAAAGAGTCAATAAGAGAGACAAAACTTAGAAGAATGTTGCCACGACATGAGGATCTGAGTTATAAGGAATGGTTGAAAAGTTTAGGACTTTATTTCCTAGAATGTAGAAGAGAGAGGGGAGATATGACAAAGGTATTTAAAAGGAGCTTAGGAGGATTAATGGCAGCCAGCAACGACTCCTTTGCTCACATCTTTGGAAACAGCCCTATTTCCATCTTTAATATCTATATTTTTCCCTTTCGGGTTTTTTTGAAGACCCTGACCTGGAGTTACTCACTGACTATGGTTCTTTGCGGGAATGGGACCCTCTCTCGGGGTTTCACAAATGGCTGTTGCTTGGCACGCCAAGGAATCGGCCTAAGAGCCTTGCTTGTCTTTAGAAGACAGAGATTTTGTGGCTCTGGAAATGGTGGGGGGGGGGGGGGGGGAGGTGGGGAGGTGCGGAGGTGCTGAGAAAATGGGAGGTTGGTGCCTCTGCAGAAGATTAGTGTGTCATTGGAGACGGGAGATCTCTGGCTGTGTGCCCAGTGACCCAAGATCTTTGGGCACAGAGCTCAGAAAAAGTGACTCAATGGACTTTTAACATCATGAACCAGCGAGTTGTTTGCTATGTCTCCCCTCTTGCTGTGAAACGGACACCACTTTCTCCCTTATTAAGGTGAGGGAGAGCCTGTGGTATGTTGAGTACCGGGTGGACAAGTAGTCTTTGGGGTACTGCTGTTGCTTGCTCATGCTTGAGTGCTCACTAACTTGAATAGCAAGTCCTGAGCCTTTCCTAGACACAGAATGATGATAACAGAATGCTTACTTGCTTAAGTACCAGAAATGCTTCGGGCAAAATGAGGTAACGATGTCTGCTGTTAAAGCATAATGAGATCATACAAAAACACTTCCAAGCTGCTTCAGTGTGTGGATAATTTGCTTCTATGTTTGCCCAAACCTCTGGACAAGACTCTGTAGTTCTTTTACATGCTCAGGCTGACAAGGGTCACAGGTGTTGAGGGAGAAACTGCAGCGTTGGTCAAAACACAGTACATTAATTCAGACACATCCTGTTTGGTCTTATTGTCTGCTGAACTTTTTGCCTTAACAAGAACTTACATCTTTGCAGCTGGCTTTGCTGTAAACATCTGTACTGACTCTCATTATGCCTTTGGAGCAGCAGATGATTATGGACAGTTAAGGAAACTACAGGACTTTCTCACCTCTTCAAGAAACTTGACAAATTTATTTTTGATATTGAATTAACTTCTGCAATTGCTATTACAATTTCCAAGATGGCGGCGTGACGCAGCATGCAGCAGCCACTCCGGAGCTGATTATCTGTTATTTGTGAAGTGGGGTGCCGTGCACAATCATAATTGATTGAAAATGGACGTGGGAGCACGGAGTAACATTGGGAAATCTCCAGGAAGACCTTCTTCATTGATGCTGCTGCTGTGAGGTCTGGGACTCTGCTGGGAAGAACAGGCTCCCAGTCCTTGGGGTTGTGTTGCCGATGGCCGTTAGCGGGGCCATTTTAATACGCTCGGCAGAGGATGGTATTCGGAGAAGCTGTGCCAGAGGGGATGGTCTTCGGCTCGGAGGTTCGACGGACTCGGAGTCCGCTGCAGTCAGATCGCTTTTGGTGTGTGCTGCATCTGTGAGGCTGAGTCGGGCGGCACCGTGGAAGTCCATAACGGGGGTATTCCCTTCTGCCGCCGGCGTGGGATGGCGAGTCTGTCGGGACCCTCGGGACTTGTGGAAACTGTGGTGATTTCTTTTGAACTTATAATCCTTTAACATCTTTGGACTATTTTTACTGTGCCCATGGTCTGTTTTTTTAATCAATTATGCTATTGTTTGCACTATTGTAACTATATGTTGTAACTATGTGGTTTTGTGCAGGTCTTGTAGCTTTAGTTTTTGGTCTTGTTTGTCTGGTGGATTTGGAGCTCCTTTCTGGGGAACGTGCTAAGACGGTAGCACGATATTAATACACAGCAGCCTCTCCAGACTCTGGATTGGGGATTGCCAAACGTTATGTGGATTTTCTATTGTAGCCTGTTTTGTCATATGCTTTTGTGTTATCATTCTGGGGGAACGTTGTCTCATTTTTTAACTCCATTGCATTTGTGGTTTCTAAATGACAATAAACTGAATCTGAGTAACATGTGTGGCTCAGACCAATAGAAATGATGAATTAACTAAAGATAACAAGTTGGTTGAATCCACTGCCGAGGCAGCAACAGGAGACCCTTATGGCCTTATTCTATTCTATTAATGAACTTATACAATTATATCAGTAATGCATCAGTGGCCAAAAAGATTTTTGGACTAAAGGCCACTAATTAAAAATGAATGGTATGCACCAGGATTCCCAACTACAGCAGGAAAGTGGTAACAAACTATCATTTGCCAGAGACATAATCCTAGAAAATCCTTGTCAGTATCTGCCACTGCTGGGCCCTCTCCTTGGACGCCTTTTGTACATCTCCATATGGACATTATACAGTTACCTAAGTGCTTTGGTTATAACTAAGTACTTGTTATTGCATGCTCGTTTTCTAGATGGGTAAAAAGCCTATGACAAGGTGCCACTCATGAGGCTGCTTAACAAGATAAGAGCCCATGGTATCACAGGAAAGATACTGGCATAAATAGACGACTGGATGACTGGCAGCAGGCAAAGAGTGGGAATAAAGGAGGCCTTTTCTGATTAGCTGCCAGTAACTCGTGGTGTTCCATAAGGGTTGGTGTTGGGACTGCTCCTTTTCACGTCATACGTGAATGATTTGGAAGACGGAATCGATGGGTTTGTGGCCAAGTTTGCGGATGATACGAAGATAGGGGCAGGCAGTGTTGAGGAAGCAGGGACTATGCAGAAGGACTTAGACAGATTGGGAGAATGGGCAAAGTATTGTAGATGCAATATAGTGTGGGGAAGTGTATGGCCATGTACTTTGGTAGAAGGAATAAAGGTGCAGACCATTTTCTAAACAGGGAGAAAATTCAAAAATCAGAGATGTAAAGGGACTTAGGCATTCTTGCACAGGATTCGCTAAAGGTTAACTTGCAGGTTGAGTTGGTGGTAAGGAAGACAAATGCAATCATTTTGAGAGGACGAGAATATAAGAGCAAGGATGTAGAGCTGAGGCTTTATAAGGCACTGGTCAGACGGCACTTTTCAGTTTTGGGCCCCTTATCCAAGAAAAAAATGTGCTAGCATCGGAGACGGTCCAGTGGAGGTTTATGTAAATAATTCCAGGAGTGAAAAGGTTAACATATGAGGAGCATTTGATGGCTCAGGGCCTGTATTCACAGGAGTTTAGACGAATGAAGGGGGATCTAATTGAAACCTGTTGAATATTGAGATAACAACACATACAAATTGCTGGTGGAACACAGCAGGCCAGGCAGCATCTATAGGAAGAAGCACTGTCGACGTCTCGGCCTGAAATGTCGACAGCGCTTCTCCCCATTGATGCTGCCAGACCTGCTGCGTTCCACCAGCATTTTGTGTGTGCTGTTGTTTGAATTTCCAGCATCTGCAGATTTCCTCGTGTTTGCTGTCTGAGTATTGAGATTTCTGGATAGAGTGGGTGTTGAGAGGATGTTTCCCATAGTGAGTGAATCTAGGATCAGAGAGCATATCCTCAGACTAGAGGGATGTTCATTTTAAGCAGAAATGAGCAGTAATTTCTTTAGCCAGAGGATAGTGGCATTCACTGCCACAGGTAGTTGTGGAGTCCAGGTCATTGAATCTAATTTTGCTGAGGCTGATGGGCTCTTGATTAATCAGGGCATCAAGGATTGAGAGGAATTATAAATTAGCAATGATGGAGTGGCCGAGCAGACTCTTGCTGAATGGCCTAGTTCTGCTCCTATTGTTCTGAGAGAGAAGATCAGCAAGGATCTTGATGGATGGTGGTGTAAGCTCAGAAGTGGGGATTGTCTACTTGGACCCCTACTCCCAATGTTCCCAAGTTCCCAAGCCGTCAGTGTCGAGTCTCTTGTCTTTGTTGCTGATCTCCCTATGGATCTGCCAATATTGAATTCTTCCTGATGGATATTCTGATGCCAATGAGTAATGCACAGTATTTTTGCCAGACCTTTGTCATCATACAGATTGCCTGATCAAGACCCACGCATAAATCTACTTTAAAACATTGAAACTAAGCTGAATGAATTCAAATGCTGTAATTTATCTGTCACTTACCCTTGTCCCTCACACCTGCTTCACTACATTGAAATGAACTCACACTAGGAAGTGTGTCCACAGAGTCTGTATCAGGTAAATCTGACCCTGTGCAGAACCAATGTGGAATACGTTCAGTGGTTGGATTTTTAAGCGATCAGTATTTTGGAATTACTGCAAGTGACTCTGCGACCAGAGCCCACGAGCAGCCAGCATCATAGCCTGGTTGGCAGAACATTAATGAACAGGGCCATAAGTATGCTCTGGTGATAATGCAAAATTTGGTGGTATTTACTTGAAAGAATGTTTTCCTTCTAGGATGGAATTACTGGAATTTCCTAAAAGGTACCAGCCCATCATAACTGCTTTGCTCTGCAGTATACACATGCATTTCATTTCACTTACTTTAATAAATGAAGGCTTCCATATTCTGAGCGACATATTAAACTGGACAGAACTTGATGGATGTATAGTACAGGAGAAGGAGGCACATCCAGCATTATTTTCACACATCTGCAAAGAAATGGTGGAGTATTACCCAATTGTTGAAATTTCAAGAAATACCTTTGATTGTGTTTTCAGAAAGTAGAGTCATCGTT
Source organism: Hypanus sabinus (assembly GCF_030144855.1). Taxonomy (NCBI): domain Eukaryota; kingdom Metazoa; phylum Chordata; class Chondrichthyes; order Myliobatiformes; family Dasyatidae; genus Hypanus; species Hypanus sabinus. Next base: position 72,029,861 of record NC_082719.1, read on the forward strand.
CACGATTCTTAATAATTTAAGGTTACCTTACATTTTAAGTGATGTCAATATTACACTCTGTAAATGTACTTTCCTCTTCCTATTTATGTTACCAAGGTAGTGTCAGTTTCCCTGATTACCTTCCCAAGTATGTGTTTTTAATCAGCTGAATTTCCATCGAGGCTATCTTAACAGATGTTAAGAATCGATGTTATGACAGCATTGTGATAACCTGTTCTGGGGTCTTTCATTGCCATTTTGGTGGCTGCAGGGGATAGATAATTAAATCAGTATGCCTTTAAGAACACAAAGGCCATCAGATTCAGAAGCAAGAGTAAGGCATTTAGCCTCCTTTTGCCCGGTCTGACATTCAGATTACTGTTGATCTTTTACCTTAGCACTATTTTTCTCTAGTCACTCTTTAATCCTTGATTCCCTTAATAGCCATCTCAAGAATGGAAAAATGCATAGATATTTGGGAGTATGACTATAAGAGGAGGGCTGCCAGGCTCATTTCCTAAAATGACAGTAATGAACCACTTGGCTTGACTAAAGCCTGTAGTTTTAGTTAACTTATTTCCTGCTTTCAATCCACATAGTAGACGATTTTAAAACGAACTTAATGTATCAGACCTTGAACTTAAAATCTCTGTTGATAGCATAGTACTATGATTAATCTTGGTTTTCTATCATCAAAATTCTCTTCATTTACATCCAATAAACAGCACATGAATTCAGAAGTATTGTATGGTGGACCCCAGAATGCAATGTTTAACCTTAATTAGCCATTTTTTTCAGATGCACAACCATAATAAGGCACCACCTTGAACTTCTGAAGGACTGTATGGGCCTTCAGCATAATCAACCAAAGCAAAATTTTTGTTCCTGCGCAGATGTACGGTAAAGTTTATCAGGTTTATGATTACCCCATTGGTATTCGAGAGACGCTCCTTTTCTGGGGCTGGCTTGTGAGGATTTTTTGGGTGTATTTTCAGAGGATCCACAAACTGTGAGTCATGACACTTGCCTACATCATTCTGTTGTATGAAATAAAATACAGTGAAACAAGTTCAGAAAAAACAAAGACATTTACATAAATTAATACAGACATATTTAGAACTGGCTGAAGTCCCATCTGGGAGCCATGATAGTGAATTTACCATAGTTCATGTAACATTGCAATCACACACATAAATCATAATGTCCAGTGTAATGGTAAAAGAAAGTTTAAGTTAAGTTTATGGTTGTATGCTCTGGGGCATAGAGTCATAGAACACGACAGCATAGAAACAGGCCCTTTGCCTCATCTAGTTCATACTGAACTATTATTCTGCATAGTCCCATCAACTAGAACCCAACTAGAGCCCTCCATACCTCTCCTATCCATGTGACTATCCAAATTGCACCTAAATATTGAAATTGAACACACACCTACCACTTATGCTGGCAGTTCATCACACTCTCACCACCCTCTGAGTGAACAAATTCCCCCTTCATGTTCACCTGAAGCATTTCAACTTTCACTCTTAACCCATGACCTCTCATTACAGTCTCACCCAACCTCAGTGCAAAAAGTCTGCTTGCATTAATCCTATGTATAACTCTCGTAATTTTGTATACCTCTATCAAATCTCCCCTCATTCTTCTATGTTCCAGGAAATAATTCCCGACCTATCCAACCTTTCCCTACAACTCAGGTCATCAAGTCGTACAACATCCTTGTAAATTTTCTCTGCACTCTTTCAATCTTATTAACATCTTTCCTGGTAGGTAGATGACCAGAACTTCACACAATACTCCAAATTAGGCCTTCCCAACGTCTTCAACATAACACTTCAACTCCAGTACTGAGTACTTTGATTTACGAAGCCCAATGTGCTAAAAGATTTCTGTATGATGCTATGTACTTGTGACACCACTTTCAAGGAAATATAGATTCGTATTCCCAGATCCTTCTGTTCTGCCACACTTCTCAGTGCCCTACCACTCACTATGCAAATCCTCTACTGAAATGCCTCACATCTGCCACGTTCTGCCCATGGTTCAAGGTGGTCTAGATCCCATTGCAAACTTTGGTAGTCTTTCTCGCCATCCACTGAGCCCCCAATTTTGGTGTCATCGAGAAATTTTCTGATCAATTTATCACATTATCAATCAGATTGATGGTATAGATGACAAACAACAATGGACCTAGCACCGGTCCTTGTGGCACACCTATAGTCACATGTCTCCAGTCAGAGAAGCAAACATTCACGAATGCTCTCTGGCTTTTCCTGTGAAGGCAATGTTTAATCTAATTTAGTACCTCAACTTGAATGCCAAGCGACTGTACCTTCTTGACTAACCTCCCAAGCAGAACCATATCAGCAGCCTTGCTAAAGTCCATGTAGACAACATCTACTGCCTAGCCTTCATCCACTATCCCAGTAACATCCACAAAAAGCTCTGTAAGACTGGTTAGACACAACCTAACATGAACAAAACCATGTTGACTATTCCTAATCAGTCCCTGTCCATCCAAATTCTTACATATCCAGTCTCTTAGAACATCTTCCAATAACTTTCCCACTATTGATGTCCGACTCACCGGTTTATAATTTCCTGGTTTAGTTTTAGAACCTATTATAAACAGTGGAACATTAACTATCCTCCAGTTCTCCAGTACCTCATCTGTCACTATGACTGAAATATTTCTGCTTGGGCCTCTGCAATTTCTGCACTTAGCTCCCCAGGAGTCTGAGGGAACATCTTGCCAGGCCCTGTGGATTTACCCACTTTAATTTGCCTGACACAGTAAAAACCTCTTCCTCTGTAATCTGTGCAGGGTTTATGGCTTCAATGCTGCTTTGCCTCACTTCTATAGACTCTGTGCCTGTCTCCTGAGTAAATTTAAGATCCCCCCATCCCTTTCAGCAACATGCATAGATGCCCACCATTCTGATCTTGAACAGGACAAGTTTTGTCCCTTTTGTTTTTAGTATTATTTGTAGAAGCCCTTAGGATTCTCCTTCACCTTGTCTGCAAAATGACTTCAAGATTTCTTTCAGACTTCCCGATTTCATTCCGAAGTGTTTTCTTACATTTCTTATACTTCTCAAATACTTCATTTTCTCCTTCCTGCCTGCACCCACTAAGCAACTCCTTCTTTCTCTTAACTAGAGCCTCAATACCTCTCAAAAACCAAGGTTGCTTAAACTTGTTTTCTCTGCCTGTTATTCTAACAAGAACACGCAAACTCCGTATTCTCAAAATTTTACCTTTGAAGGCCTCCCACTTACCAAGCACACCTTTGCCATAAAACAGCCTGGCCCAATCCACACTTGCCAGATCCTTTCTGATACCATCAATATTGGACTTTTTCCAATTTTGAATCTCAACCCAAGGACCAGACCTTTCTTTCTCCATAATTATCTTGAAACTAATGACATTTTGATGACTAGGTGTGAAGTGTTGCCCTACATGAACTTTGGTCACCTGCTCAACTGCATTCCCTAATAGGAGATCTCGTATTGCACTCTCTGTAGTTGGGACCTCTATGTACTGACTAAGGAAACTTTGCTGAACACATTTGACAAACTGTATCACATCAAGCCGTTTTAGAGTCCCAGTCAATGTGTGGGAAGTTAAAGTTATCTATTATCACAATCTTTTATTTCTTGCAAAAGTCTTATCTCTTTACAAATTTGCTCCTCTAAATCTCACAGACTGTTGGGTAGCATCAGTAGATAAACTCTCCAGTCTGTCCTATTTGTGCATTACTGTGACATTTTCCCTCAGAAGCAATGCCACCCCTCCTTCTTTAATTCCTCCCAGTCCATCATGTCCAAGACAATGGAGTCTTGTCCCTCCTACAACCAAGTCTCACTAACAATGTCATAATTCCATGTGCTGATCCATGCCCCAAGGTCATCTGTCTTTCCCACAATGCTCCCTGCCTTGAAATATACACAACTCAGAATATTAGACCCACATGCACCCACACTCAACCTTTCAATTCCTGAATTTGTATTTAGGCTTAACTATATCTTCTCCCGCAACCACACCACTAATCTGCTCTAGCACTTTGGTTTCCATTCCCCTGCAACTCTAGTTTAACCACCCCCCCCCCACCCTCTGCCAAGCAGCAGAAGCAAACCTTTCAATAAGGATATTAGTTCAAATGTTCATTAGTTCATCCCTTCTGTACAGGTCTCACCTTCCCTGGAAGGGAGCCCAATGATCCAAAAATTTGAAGCCCTCTTCCTTCACCATCTCCTTAGCCACGTATTAAAATGTATCATCTTCCAACTTCTGGCCTTACAAGCAGGTGGCACGGGTAGAAATCCTGAGATCATCAGCCTGGAGGACCTGTCCTTCAACATAGTTCCTAACTCCATGAGCTTACTTTGCAGGACCCAGTCAACCTTCTTACCCATGTCATTGGTACTTAAGTGGATCACAACCTCTGTCTGCTTACACTCCCACTTAAGAATGCCATGGACTCCAACCAAGATGTCTCTGTCCCTGGCACATGGGGAGCAACACACCAGGAATCTCGTTATTGTCCACAGAAACTCCCACCTGTTCCCCTAACCGATAAATCCTCTATCACTACACCTTGCCCTTTTCACCCCCTTATACTCTGAGACACAGAGCCAGATACAATGCCAGAGACCTGGCCACTGTGGTTTTCCTCTGCTAGGTTGAGGGGAACGGCCACAAGAATACTCTGCACTGGCTGACTATCACCTTTCCCTCCCACTGAGCACACATTAAAAGTATTTTATTTCAGATCCTTTTCAACGGGGAAAATGGGCACAAAGAAGCAACTTTTATGGATCTTCTACTTTTCCTCTTCCAATAGGACTCCCGTTTTCTGTGGAAGTGAGGACATTATGACACTTCTTCAGATGCTGAACTTTTATGAGTGGTAATCACATCAATGATGAGATTATCCATTAGTATCAAGCCACTTCTCTTCATTTTTTTTCATTTCATTAAAGACTACTGAAATGTACTGGCAATTAAACACATTTAAGTACTCTTGAATGGGTCATGAAGACTATAGAACAGGTGAATCTTGCATAAAAAAATCTGAACTCAGAATATAAACTGTGGATGAATGGCAATTCTCTAATGCAGACCACAATAAATTATTGTAATGCTGAAGTTCATTTTATTTAATAGCTGTCAGATCAAATACTATTTCATATTTTAGTATGAAGTTAAATACTGTTCAGGCATCTTATCTCTGCTCACTTTACCAACTGGAAACAAATTAATTCTCAAATATAAAAAGGTAACTACCACAGAACAGTACAGCAAAGGAACAGGTCTCCTGGCCATAATGTTGGCTCCGAACACATTAAATTAAAAACGAATTAAACTTACGGAAGAAAATGCCATTCCTGTCAAATATAGTAGAGTATTGTTTGCTGGAGATAGATATGGGAATGTTACACTCATTGTAAGATGTGAAATTGGAAAATCTCCTTCTTTATCAATCTGCGTACAAACCAGAATTAAATATTTCAGGGAACTTTAATTGTTTTAAATTTCTTATAAGTATTAACAAAACCATACTAAACATAAATAACATTAGTTCAAGCAGAATTGGTTAGAGTTACAACGTTAGAGACAAGGTCCAGAACTACCGTCAATCTTCAAGCAATGCTGCTCAGGGATTGGGCTGGAGTTCTTTGTGACTATTTTTTTTGTTATCATAACGATATATGCTATGTACTATGTGTTGTGTGCTGTGTGAGACCATTGGTACTGTGTTTTGCACCTCGGCCTCCGAGGAACAATGATTTCTTTGGCTGTATACATTTATATATTTGAATGATAATTAAACTTGATCTGAAATTCTCCTTCATGCCATTACTATAAAAATAAAACAACTACTATAAAAATCTAAGTTTTATATATTAGTATACATTGTATTAATCTTTATTTAGTTGTTTATTTGTCATATGTATATTGAAACATCAAAACGTACAGTGAAATGCGCTTTTTGCATCAAATCAAATTGGTGAGGATTGTGCTGGGCAGCCTGCAATGTTGCCATGCAAGTACAGCATGCCCACAACTGGCTACCCCTAACTGCAGGTCTGTGGAATGTGGGAGGATACTGGGGCACACTGGTTATGGGGGGAAACGTACAAACTCCTTACAGGCAGCGATGGGAATTGAAACTCGATCGGTTGCCACTGGTTCTACAAAGCAATACACTAACCGGTCCAGTCCTATGCCAACCACTCTGGTCAGTTGTGGCTCTTAGGCCAGGACAATTTTGATGCTGTCAGCTTGGTTCTGAATTGTGAAGAGGATGCCAAGCGGTATAGAGAGAAGTTAAGTGAATACGAAAGGGTATGACAAGTGTAATATCATATGAAAAATTGTGGGGTTGTATACCTAGCTAGAAAAAATGGAAACAGTGTATATATTAGTTAGTGAACACTTACATGGGTTTGTTTGTCAAAATGATCCAAGTTGTGTTTATACATGAACTATTGTAAGTTCACGTTTAAATACACTAAGCAATGAGAAGGCAAGTATGAAGTTTTTTTTTGCACCAGACGATTCAGAATTGTTTAATGTCATTTCCTGTACACAAGTGTAAAGCAGAACAGAATAATTGATCTCTGGATCTGATGCAGCGCAAAAAGAGCACAAAAGATAAAGAACACAATAACAATAAAAAGACAATAAATATGAAAAGGTTAATTATATGTCCACAACGTGACACGAGGCTGTACATAAGGGGACTGACAGGAAATAATAAAGTATTGGTGGAGTTAGTGGGTGGTGGTGTTGATCAGATATATTGCTTGAGGAAAGTAACTGTTTTTGAGTCTGCTGGTCCTGGAGTGGATGCTCCATAGCCTCCTCCTCGAACGGAGTGGGACAAACAGTCCATGAGCAGGGTGGGCGAAAACCTTCATGCTGTTACTGGCCCTTTTCTGGCATCCTTCTGTATGCATGTCCTTGATGGTGAGTAGGCTGGTGCCACTGATGTGTTGGGTAGTTTTGACTACCCATTGTTGAGCCTTCCTCTTCGCTGCAGTGCAGTTTCTATACCAAGCAGTGAGGCTGCTCTCTACTGTGCATCTACCTATAGAATAACACGAGTCCAGCTCCCTTCACTCTCCTCAGAAAATGGAGGCATTGATGAGCTATATTGACTGTGTAAGATGTGTTCTGAGACCATGAGAGGTTGTGTGTGATGTGCAGGTTGTGTAGCATCTATGGAGGCAAAATGTGCAAGGTGAAGCTTCATGTCGAAATCTGGTTGCTAGCTAGCATGTAGGAGTACTCAGGCACACTGGGGGAAGGGAATGATGAGATCTTCCCCCCCCCCCCACCCCACCCAGACACAGAGCTATATAGTTATGGCAATACACACAAAATGCTAAAATGCTGGAGGAAATCAGCAGATCAGGCAGCTTCAAATGAATAGATGGTCAAAGTTTCAGGCTGAGACTTGTCTTCAGGACTGAGAAGGGGGAAAATTCAGAACAAATAGGTGGGAGGAGAGGAAGGAGGCTAGCTAGGTGAAGCCAGGTGGGTGGGAAAGGTCAAGGGCTGGAGAAGGAGGAATCTGATAGGAGAGGAGAGTGGACCATGGGAGAAAGCGAAGGTAGAGGGGACCTGGGGAAGTAATAGGCAGGTGAGAAGAAGTCAAAGAGACAGAATTGGGTGCATAACAGCACTGACAGGGTTTGCAGGCCATTAATCCTACAAAGTAAAATCTAACATCATGAATGGCTGTGATGCTTCACTCCCAGATGAACTCAACGTTTTCTATGCACGCTTTGAAAGGGAGAATAAAACACATTTGTACAAATTCCTGCAGCATTTGGTGACCCTGCAATCTCTGTTTCCATCAGAAAAGCTTTCAAGAGGGTGAATCCTCACTAAGCATCGGGCCCTGACGGAGTATCTGGAAGGGCTCTGAACCTCTGCCAACCAACTGGTGGGAGTTTCAGGAACATCTTCAATCTCCCACCTGCTTTAAAAGGGCAATAATCATACCAGTGCCCAAGAAGAGCAAGGTGAGCTGCCTTAATGACCTTCACCTCGTGGCATCTGTGATGAAGTGCTATGAGAGGTTAGTCATGGTTAGGATAAACTCCTGCTTAAGCAAGGACCTGGACCCACTGCAATTCGTCTATAACCACAGTAGATCTGCTGTGGAAGCAATCTCACTGGCTCTCCACTCAGCTTTGGATCACCTGGACAACAGTAATACCTATGGCAGGTTACTGTTTAATATTCAATACAATCATACCCTTAGTTCAAATCAACAACCTCCAAAACCTAGATTTCTGTATCTCGCTCTGCAACTGGATCCTTTACTTCTTCACCGGAAGATCACAGTCTGTGCAAATAACCATATAAGCATACAACAATTACAGCATGGAAACAGGCCATCTCGGCCCTTCTAGTCCATGCAGAACGCTTATTTTCACCTAGTCCCACTGACCCGCACTCAACCCATAACCCTCCATTCCTTTCCTGTCCATATACCTATCCAATTTTACTTTAAATGACAATACCAAACCTGCCTCTACCACTTCTACTGGAAGCTCGTTCCACACAGCTACCACTCTCTGAGTAAAGAAATTCCCCTTCATGTTACCCTTAAACTTTTGCCCCCTAACTCTCAACTCATGTCTTCTTGTTTGAATCTCCCCTACTCTCAATGGAAAAAGCCTATCCATTTCCGTCAACTCTATCTATCCCCCTCATAATTTTAAATACCTCTATCGTCCCCCCTCAACCTCCTATGCTCCAAAGAATAAAGACCTAACTTGTTCAACCTTTCCCTGTAACTTAGGTGCTGAAACCCAGATAACATTCTTCTCTGTACTCTCTCTATTTTGTTGACATCTTTCCTATAATTTGGTGACCAGAACTGTACACAATACTCCAAATTTGGCCTCACCAATGCCTTGTACAATTTTAACATTACATCCCAACTCCTATACTCAATGCTCTGATTTATAAAGGCCAGCATACCAAAAAGCTTTCTTCACCACCCTATCCACATGAGATTCCACCTTCAGGGAACTATGCACCATTATCCCTAGATCCCTCTGTTCTATTGCATTCTTCATTGCCCTACCATTTACCATGTATGTCCTATTTGTATTATTCCTACCAAAATGTAGCACCTCCCAATTATCAGCATTAAAATCTGAAATAGCAACTCCTCCTTTCTGACAATCAACACTGGTGCACCTCAAGGGTGCACGCTGAACCCTTTGCTCGACTCTCTACACCTACGATTGCATGATAATGCACAGCTCAAATGTCATCTATAAATTTGCTGACAACACAACTGTTGTTGGCAGAACTCCTGATGGTGATGAGGAGCTGTGTAGGAGTGAGATAGATTGCCTGGTTGAATTGTTTCATAACAACAACCTTGCACTCAACTAAGGAATTAATTGGGGATTTCTGGGAACAGCCATGGAAATGGCAACCAGTAACCAGTTTCAAATTCCTGGGTATCAACATCTCTAAAGATCTATCCCAACATATTGATGCAATTATGAAGAGGGCTATATTTCATTAGGAAGTTGAGGAAATTTAATGTGTCACCAAAAGACTCTAACAAATTTCTACAGATATGCTGTGAAGAGCATTCTGACTAGTTTGGAGACACCAATGCACAGCATCATAAAACACTGCAGGGGCTGGTAAAAACAACCAGCTCCATTATGGACGCTGGCCTTTCCACCATCATGGACATCTTCAAAAGCTGATACCTCATCATGAAGGACAATCACCATTCAGGACATGCCCTCTTCTATTTCTACCATCAAGAAGGAGCTACAGGAGACTGAAGAAGTTCACTCAAAGTTTTAGAAATAGCTTCCTCCCTTCCACCAGATTTCTCAATAATCCACAAACATTACCTCAACATTTTGTTCTTTTTTCAGTACTTACTTATTTTAAAATATTCTTATTGTAATTTATATTAATTTTTATGGATTGCACCGTACTGCTGCCTCAAGCAACAAGTTTCACAACATATGTCAGTGATAATAAAACTGACTCTCCTGATTCTGGTCGGCATTCTGATTTTGATATTGGCCATCTTGTGCCTTTTGCCTCTACAGGTGCTGCTTGACAGGTTTGGTAAGATGGTGGCACGCTTGGATGCAGCTCCCACTCTAGATCCAATCAAAGGTGTATTTGCTTGTCTTGTACGTCTTTATTTATGATCATAAATCACTGCTGGATACCAAGAACATCAACTACTGCAAGGCCATCCCATCGGTGAATTGCTTGATAGCAATGGAGCTGGTTTTATTGCAGACCATTGTTGTACTGTTGTCTGGACTTGTTGTGTACTGTTGGACCATCTGTGATCCAAATAAAGTTGTGAATGATTGTCTTGGATATTTTTATTGTGATCGCAAGAACCTGTTAGACAGTGGTAATGCAGAACACAGCAAAGTCTGGTTCATTGGTGAGACCAATGGCGGTGAGCTGAGTTGCCTCAGCTGAGGCAAGGACTAGGCCCAGGCTGGTGCTGCCCTCCAGTGCTCACTCAGTGCTACCTTCCAGTGTTGTTTGGTGGAAGAACAAGCAGGACTCTGGTACTTGCGCTGTATTTTTTTTCTTTGTGATTTTTTTTCTAAGATCGTCACCATGTGAGCAACGTGCTACGGTAATCTGCAGTGTGCTGTTGGTAATGTGTTCTGCACCTTCAATCCAGAAGAAAGTGGTATCATTTGTTCATATTCATGTATGGTTGAATGAAATTGAACTTGAACTTGAAACAACTGAATTCTTCCATCATTTTCTTTTTGTTCTAGATTGGAGTCACCTTTTCCTTCTGGGTCAATAATTTCTTGAACTTAGAATAAGAAGAGATCATCTTACTGAAGTTTAACAAATTCTTACAGGGCTTGACAGAGCAGATGCAGGGATGACTTTTCCCTTGTTTGGGGTGCTGAGAACCAGGGGCCACAATCTCCAAATACGGGGCTGTCCATTCAGGTCATGCAGGGGAAAACAATGCTGTCATTGAGAAGGTGGTGAATCCTCAACCCAAGAGTGCTGCTAGACCTACTCACAGGTTATATTCAAGAGAAAGTTTGCCAGACGCTTAGCTAGTACGTAAAAGAATCAAGGGATTTAGAGTTGCTGCAGGAAAGCAGAACTGAGGAAAAAGATCAGCCAAGATCTTATCGAAAGGCAGAGCAGGAATGAGGTCTATTCTTGCTGATCTCCCATATTATGCTTTCATGATCAGAGGTGCTAAAATTTGAAGGAGATACAAAATAAACATAGTAACAATCCCAGATTGGAGGATTAAACTAACACATATGCAAATTTTCATCACATTACTTCAAGCAGACAAGCATAGTTTTGTGCGTGTGCGTGTGCATGTGTGTATGTGTGTGCATGTGCGTGTGCATGTGTGTGTGTGTGCGTGCGTGCACCCGTAACTCCTGATGGAATCGTCCGGGCGCCATCATGACAAGCTTTTTGCACCGATCTATTTGGTGATTGCTCATCATACCTGCATCTGAAACTTGGTGGAGCCCATCCCTCTCCAGATGTTTTGGAGCCGGCTGCATTTGAACTTGGGAGCCTTCGCTCCAAAGTCTGGCGCTGATGCTATTATGTTACCAGCCAGCTATAGTTATGTATATCACCAGATAAACACCAACCTGTTGTACTATTGAAAATAATCCTGAGGAAGCTGCAGAAATGGGGAATGAGAAGGAGGGAAACTGAGAAGAGCAATTTCACACAAAATCAAATCGTGACTCTGGTTATATAATGCAATATTTTTTCATTGCATATCTTGTTCATACTCATTATCAAGCATCCTGAAGTTCATATTTACATTCTTTCTATTAGTACTTGCAGGAAACAGTATGGGAAATGGCAACATTATCATTTCCTCAGCTTCCTGAAAACTATTTTGTATAGTGTACTCATTTGATATGTAATACTCCCTGCCAGTCCATATGTGACCAAAGAGACGGCAAGCCGGGTATTAATTTTCAAATTGACGTGTCATCAATTATAAATTGGGTTTGATTCATCCAAGTTAACATAAAAATATATCTCTAGTTGAATGAAAATATTGACTTTACTTACTTTGTAAGTGATGTCCACTGCTTCGCCAATCTCCTCAGTGCTTTTAATAACATCAGGGAATGTATCATTGATTGCTATCTTAAAATGGTACTCCTTAAAATTACTAAGAAGGAAAAGAAAGAAACAGGTGTTTCATCTTTGTGTTTCCTTTCAGATAGTTTCGGACTGCAGAACAGGCTTCATGAGAATCATCTTTTGCAAAACAATGGCCAATAATAATTTGACTAACTCATTTAATGCAACCTATTATTAATTCAAGTTGTCTCTAGATTTTGTTTTCATATAAATCCCTCCTTAAGGATTGCTGCTGGTTTCACAGCAGCCGAGCATTCATAAGCTCCTCTTTGGTGATGTGCCGGGGAAGGCCAGTAAGGGTGGCATAATTGCAAAGTGGTTGTCATATCGCTATTACAGCACCAGTGACCCAAGTTCACTTCTACTACTGTCTGGAAGGAGTTTGAATGTTCTCCCCATAACCCCCGTGGCTTTTCTCTGGAGCTCTGGTTTCTTCCCACAATCCACGATGTACAGGTGAATAGGTTAATTGATCAATTGAGTAGTCCAAGCTCATTGGGCTGGAAGGGCTTGTTACCATGCTGTATCTTTATTGCATAAATAAGTGCACTTTGCTCAACTGCTTGAGCTTAATGAGAGCCAATGGACTGGGGAACATACTTCAATTCCTTGTCAAAGATGAGCAGTTTGACAGCCTTTGTGTAACCACATACACAAACTTCTGACTGTCCATTTACTGGCAAAGCTGATCGTGTGCAATCTCTTGACATCTCATGGGGAGTTGAATCTCCCGATGCTTTGGCAGAGATCAGCAGTCTTCGACAGCCTAGGTTCTGCCAAAGATTTGCAATTGTGGGGTAGTGAGAGACCTCAGACAAAGCCAGGCCTCAAGAGGGAACAAAAGGTCTCTGGCACAATCTGGGACAGAGTTGGGAGGGGTGGAAGGGTGGTTGGGGATGTGAGGTGCTGAATAGAAGTTAAGTGGGAAGGTGATTGACAGTGGAGTGAGGGAGCTGGTCACACAAAATGAGAAGTGATGTTGTTACAACCTGGGTTTATTGTGCCTAATTTTGGCAAAAAAAGATCTGGCAAAAAGTACATATTTTTAATGATTGAAAAAGACAGTGAAATAACAAAACTTTAAAAAAGACCACAGGACGTAGGAGCAGAATTAGGCCATTAAACCTAGCAAGTCTGCTCCAACATTCCATCCTGGCCCATTTATCATCCTTCTCAACCTCATTCCCCTGCCTTTTCCTGTAACTTCTGACACATTTACTAATCAAGGATCTATCAAGCTCCACTTTAAGTGTACCCATTGACTTGGTCTTCAAAGCCACCCGCGGCAATGAATTCCACAGATACACCACCCTATGACTAAAGAAATTGATCCTCATCTCTGTTCTAAAGAGGTGTCTTTGTATTGTGAAGCTGTGCCCTCTGGTCTTAGACCCATCCACCCCCCCACAAGAGGAAAGATCCTCTCCACAGCCACTCTATATAGGCCTTTCAATGAGATCCCTCCTCATTCTTCTGAACTCTAGCAAGTAGAGGCCCAGGGCCATCAAAAGCTCCTCATACTTTAATTCCTGGCATTGCTTTCATGAACCTTAGGTAATTGGTGTTTAATAAACTAGCACTGATGTTGTTTCTCTGATCATTACAAAAATAAGATAATTAGTAGTCTGACTCAGTTCTTTGTAATCTATCTCACCCACAGTATTTTGGGAGCTGGTTGGTAGGGTACCACATCACCAGACCTGGCATAAATGTCATGTGTCATTATTTCCACTTACAGAGAGTTAACATAGACCAGGCACCCATTGGTTTAACTGTTTACATAAAATTCTTGTTAAAATCTCCATTACTTTGCTTTAATATAGTTTTACAATTATAATGGTTCTGTTATATATTTATTTACCTAATAATATAAAACAACAAGGTGAAGGCTTTCAGAATTGCATTGTTTGACCATTATAAACAATGATGGTACAAAGGAAATTAAAATTATATTATTGAAAATGCATAACATAATGCAGTATGGTTGGTAGCTTGTGAATACTGTACTTGTCAATTCCTACAGCACTATCTTCAAGCCAGATCATCACTGTCCTTGACAGTGACAGCAAACACTGGATTAGATACTGACCAACCAATCTGCTGGAGGAACTCAGCAAGTAGAGCAGCATCTGCTTGAGGAAGAGAATTGTTATCGTTTCATGTTGAAACCTGCACTGGAGCTGTCTTCTTTCAGCTCAAAACTCTACATCAGGAACCGAAGCAGGATTATGAACTGAAACGCCGACAGTTGCTTTCCTCTCATGAAGCTGCTTGACATGCTGAGTTTTTTTTCCCTGCAGATTGTCTCTGCTCTATAATTTAGCATTATTTCTTGGTTCAGAGTTTTGCTTAGTTTTTACTGTTTCAGATAAACAGTATCATACAATCACATTTTATGTTGCATGTTTTATCATGTGAATTATTGACCAAGCTAGCCCAGTTCTTTGCAATACTCTTCTCCTAACTGAGTGGATGGTTGGACAACTTCATAAAATTACACTGAGGCAGATGCAACAAATAGTAGAAATGAACCAAGAAGAAGACATTTAACTTGATTTTCTCTTCCGTAACTCTTTCTCCTTTGGCGTTTCTGTATTGCACAGTAGCTCACCAGTTTAATCTAACTCACCATATATCACGAGGGTTAGTCATTTGGAACTTACAGACACTATGTCATTATATTGAAATGTACCTAGTTCAGCTTGGTTTGTTTGACTTTATTTGCACAATGACTACAACTAGTTAATAAGTGCTAATGCCAGGCAATAATTCTGAACACAACTCTAATGATGCAACTTCACCCTTCTGTTTGTTGGAATTTTCTCAGAATACTGCACTATAACTGGAAGCACCTGAACATCATAAAATACAAAACCTCACTATTCGCCTACCGACATGACTAATTGACAGATGAGGCAAGAGCCACAGATCTACACACCATCCTTACACATCTGGAGAAGAAGGATGCTTATGTGAGAACGCTGTTCTTGAATTACAGTTCAGAATTCAACACCATAATTCCTTCTAAGGCTCGACAAGAAGCTCAAAGACCTCGGCCTTCACCCTGCCCTGTGTAGCTGGATCCTGGACTTCCTGTCAGATCACCAGCAGGTGGTAAGAGTGGGTTCCCTCACCTCTGCCCCTCAACACAGGTGTCCCTCAGGGCTGTGTACTAAGTCCCCTGCTTTACTCCCTGTATACCAATGGCTGACACAGTGGTTTCAAGAAAACACCCTCTCCCTCAATGTCATAAAAACAAAATAGCTCATTGTGGATTATAGGAGGAATGAAGACAGGATAACCCCTATTGACATCAGTAGATCTGGGGTTGAGAGGGTGAACAGCTTTAAGTTATTCAGCATACACATCACCAGGGATCTCACATGGTCTGTACATACTGGCTTTGTGGTGAAAAAAGCACGACAGTGCTTCTTTCACCTCAGATGGTTGAAGATGTTTGGTATGGGTCCCCAAATCCTAAGGACTTTCTACAGGGGCACAATTGAGGGCATCCTGACTGGCTGCATCACTGCCTGGTATGGGAACTGTACTTCCCTCAATCGCAGGACTTTGTAGAGAGTGGTGCAGACAGCCCAGTGCATCTGTAAAAGTGAGCTTCCCACTATTCAGGACATTTACAGAGAGAGGTGCGTAAAAAGGGCCCGAAGGATCACAGGGGACCCATGTCACCCAAACCACAAACTGTTCCAGCTGCTACCATCCAAGTAATTATATATTTCATAGTATCCGAGTATCAAACTCTAACCATCAAACATGGCTGGTGTCCTATTATTGGCATGGAGCTGTATTGGCATGACGGACAGTAAGCATATCAGCTCTGTTTATTCTGGTGTCCCATTTTTTTTCATAATGTGTACCTATACTAAAGTAGCCTCATCAGATGTGGAGTATGCTACAGCTTGCTTTGTTTTTGAGTAAGAAAGTTACCTGAAAAAGTGCAGCCCAGCTTCATATAAGACTGCAATGGAGACGGTGACTTCATTGTCACTCATTGTTTCATTTAACTCACTGCTGTCACTGAAATGTTAAAAATAGAAGTGATATTTCATGGAAACTTTTCTCAGCAGAATATCAAACCAACTGTTAACCTTTTCAATGAAATGCAATGTATTAGGTCAAGAGACAAAGAATATTTGTTCTATTTTACTAAAAGGATAGGTTAAAGTGAAAGAAGAATCATGATCTAAGTTCTGTCACTTAAATTAGAATCAACATATAACCTAACAGAATTCATTTTATCTCAATAGATTTACATTTTTAATATGTAGCAAAACATTGTTACAACATATGACCTCAGAGTGAATTTAGTGAAAGAGAGACAGACATACAGAGACTTGATCCCTGCACACCCCACAGATCGACACTACTGTGCAAGGTTCCTGACTGAGGATTCAAATTTTTGCTGGCACTTCAGTAATTAAATGATTAAATTGATCCTATCACACTGATGCATTATGTGGAGCCCGCTGTGATGATTGGTGCTAAGTGGGTTAGGGCAAGCAGTTCAGCTCTCCTGGTGATAAACACACAATGCTGGAGGAACTCAGCAGGCCAGGCAGCACCTTTGGAAAAGTACAGTCGATGATTCAGGCTGAGACCCTTCAGCAGGGCTCTTTTTTCCCTCCAGTCCTGCTGAAGGATCTCGGCCCAAAACATCTACTGTACTCTTTTCCATTAATGCTGCCTGGCCTGCTGAGTTACTCTGGCATTTTGTGTGTGTTGCTTGGATTTTCAGCATCTGCAGATTTTCTCTCATTTCAGCTCTCCTGGTGAATGTTTTGGAAGCTGCTGTTTTCTCCTCTCTTTGTCTGTGTGCACAGCTCTCTCCAGTCTAGAGGTTTCTCAATGGTAACAAACCCAGTGGCAGTGACCACGTAAGGGAAGCGGCAGGAACTAGGCAATCTGTTAAACACATTGAGCAGTCACTGCCAGTCCCTAGAAATGGACTGGGGGCTGATCAACTCCACACCTCAAAGTTGACTGGCCACACACTGTTGCCCGAGGCCTCCCAACACTAAGCATTGCCTCAGTGAGCTCACTACACTGAGCTATGCAATTGTGAAATCACAGTTTTGTTGGCGTGCCAGTAGATAGCAGTGAGTTATGCAGCATCCTGGAACAGCAGCAAGCAGTTGAGTGGAAGCTATTTTTAGAGAACAGGTGGGGTTGTACCTGCGCATTTGGAACCCAGGTTCAAGTGTGCTACAATGAATCATTGTTCTTTAATGCTGTGCCAAGTGCAGCACTTCTGTTTCTTCACAGGATTCAAACTTATATTTGAAAATATGGCTTTGTACATTCATTCCTCTTACTGTTCTGAAAGGGCTTATAAATGTTCATCTACTCGATTAACCCTTTTTCTTATTTACTCATTAATCAGTTGTATACATCATTAAAAATGCCTATTTAGTATCCAACCTTAATTGCATCTGATCTGAGGAGTAGGCAGCTAAGAGTGAACTCCCCTGTGCACCTGGAATCATTAATAGACTAAAGAGGAGGAGTACAGCCGATCTACTTTGAAGTATATTAGTGAACCAGAAATAAAATCCATTACTTTTCTGGTCACCATTTTAGACACCACAAATATTTAATTAATTGGATTTAAACAGGTAGCTTCCATATTATGACCTGGTTTCTCTGGACCAATGGTCCAAGTCTCTAGATCCTTATCCATTTATTTTGCAACAATTTCTACGAAGCCATAGTTCTAAAATCTCAATGCTTGGAGAAGATGGTTTCAAATCAAAATACAACAGTGAATCAAATAGTTTCATTCAAATTTGCATTGATTCAATAGGAAAATAAAAAAATAGAAAGCAAAGTCTAGGAGTGGCCCGATGGAGCAACAAGTACGGCAGCTGTCTCTCTTTGGTATGTGACTTTCCTTCTGAGAGATATACCTTTCTTTGGATTCCTCCCATCTCTAAAAGATATGCATCAATAAGAAAATTAGCCACTGTAAATTGCAACACACACAAAAAGCTGGAGAAACTCAGCGGGCCAGGCAGCATCTACAGAAAAGAGTAAATAGTCAGCATTTTGGGTTGAGAACTGTCTTGGTGAATGGTCTCAGCACGAAATGTCAACTGTTTACTCTTTTCCATATTTGCTGCCTGGCCTGGTGAGTTCCTCCAGCATTTTGTGCGTGTGGCTCGGATGTCCAGTATCTGCAGACTTCTTGTGTTTGCATGACTGTAATTTGCACCTTGTGAGTAGATGAATGGTAGAGTCTGAAGGCAACTGAAGGGCACGTGAAGAGAATAAGATGGGATTAGTGTACGGACCCTTGATGGTTGGCATGGACTAAAATAACATTTTTCCAAGATATTGGCAACACTCAAATTGATCTGTGGAGTATTGCCAACACTCTCCATTTTATCTTATGACCTTTTTTTATATTTTGCACAAAACATATGACTTGTGAATTAAATATTGAGGGGCAAGGTGCAGTAATTGAATAATACTATAATATTTGATTGGAACAGGATAAATTTCTACTTTTATGTTACTGTACTGTAAGCCTAATTTTGAATCTTTGTCATACAGACTTGACTTTGTTATGCCACTTGGAAGATACCTAAACAGGTAAAGGACAGGGGGATACAGTCCTAAAGTGGGCAAATAGAATTAGGTCAGCAAGGTCATAGTGCTCCGAATGGCCTTTTCCGTACTGTAAGACTCTATGGCTCAACAACATGTGTGATTGCTGTATTGAACAGGTAGCTCACTAAATCAACCTCACTCACATAGGGGATTTAATGTACAAACCTCTACCCTCACTTCTGCATAATTCATGTTGCAGTAATGTACCATACAATAAAGTTTAGTCTCTTCAAAACTATTAAGTACTCTTCTTTACCTTGTTGCCTCCAGGTGTATGAAAACATCACCTAGGAGATGAGTGGTATTGAATTCAAATTTCATCTTAAAGGAAGCCTGAGAAAGAAACAGATAATAGAAGTATTATAAAATTATAAAAGGGTTAATATTCAATAAAATACTGCATTAATTCCAGCAGTCTGCTCAACAATACAAGCTCATCTGTCAATTTACAATCTCTTCATTATAATTCAGTACAAGTATGTGTCTGGTCTTTGCTTTTAATGTGTTCTACAATTACGTTTTGCCTCAGGAGCTGTTCCAATTACCACCCCTCTTTGCTCCCAGTTTAATTCCAGCTTCATGTTCAGCCAAGTTTATTGTCATATTCACAAGTACTGTGAGGTACAGGTACAACGAAAAACTTAGTTGTATCGTATCACAGACACAGAGGCACTCGGAATATAAATTACATACAAGTTCTACCAGGTAGTGAAGAAAAGTACGCCTTGCATCCATTATTATCAAACAGGAATCCATTCATTGATACAATGCAAAGTTATAATTTGTTATCAATTTTCTACATTCAAGAAAGCAATAAAGCCTTCTGATGCTTTAAATCTGAAGAAAGAACAACAAAAAAACCCAAAATACTAAGTAGGTCAGGCAGCATCAGCGGGGAAAGGCAGTGGATATGGCCCAGTCTGTCATGGATATAGTGCTCCCCACTATCTATGTGGAGTGCTGTCGCAGGAAAGCAGCATCCATCATCAAGGATCCCCACCATTCAGGACATGCTCTCTTCTCACTGCTGCCATCAGGAAGGTGGTACAGGAGCCTGAGGACTCACGGCACCGGGTTCAGGAACAGCTATTACCCCTCAAGCATCAGACTCTTGAACCAGAGGTGATAACTTCACTTGACCCATTATTGAACTGTACCCACTTTCAACGACTCTTCCTGTCATGTTCTTGATATTTATTTCTTGTTTGCTTATTTGTTTTTGTCTGTTTGCCATTTCTTTTTTTCTTTTTTTTATATTTGCCGTTTGTTGTCTACTGTATATTGATTGTTTATCCATCCCATTGGGGACAGTTTTTTTTATTGATTCTGTTGTGATTCTTGTATTACTGTGAATGCCTGTGAGAAAATGAATCTTTGGGTTATATATAGTGACATACATTTTCTTTGAACTTTGAAAAAGGATTAAACTTTCTCATCAAAGTCCTTGGAACAGAACTGGGGAGAAATAGAACCAATAGCAGTTTGAAGCTGTAGAGATGGGTGGAGAGAACAAAGGGGGAAAGTTGGCGATGGTAGAGACCAGGAGAGACTGGATAACACAAGTGGTGGTGGTACCAGCTGAAAGATGATGACAAAAGCTTTTCTGTCAACTCTGTAACTCCACCAGTCCCCCAGAGGCCACTGATGGCAACAAACCCCACTCTCCATGACAGATTTTCAGTTTTCCCTTGGAAAATCTCCCCAACTCTAAGCCTCCAGTTTCACAACATCCAATAATCCCATACATTCCAGCCATGCTCCATGAAATACTGGGCAGTACTTTATCTCTTGGGTCCCCCGGAAAACCTACTCCAACAAAATTGACAATCTCAGTACCTCTTCTTCAGACATTTTCCCCCATAAACCATCCCAAAGCACTTCTCACTCGTCAATTTCCCTAGGCTTACATATAACTTCCATTAAGATGACAACGACCTGGATCCCTCCTCCATGTTGCAAAGCTAGATAAACGGATTTGGCAGTGGGATGGGAACTGGAGTGATAGGGCTGAGGGTGAAACAATCGGTATACAGGTAGATGCAGTGTGTAATGAGCCTGTGTGGAAGGACAGGCAGATGATAGGAAAAATTTCAGTCAGTGGGATGAGTTGAAGCATTAACATGGGGCAAGTACAGGGCTTAAGGTGTTATATTTGAATGCATACAGTATACAGAATAAGATAGATAATCTTGTAGCACAGTTAGAAATTGACAGGTGGACATTGCAGGCTTCACTGAGTCATGGCTGAAAGAAGACCATAACATCTAAGGAGATATATTGCATGAGGGGGGCAGGCAGGTAGGTAGAGAGGGTGGGTGGCTCTGCTGGTAAAAAATGAAATCAAGTTATTAGAAAGCGATGACATAGGATCAGAAGATCATGAATCCTTGTGGGTAGAGTTAAGAACTTGCAAGGGTAAATAGATATTGATGGAAGTTATATACAGGCTTCTGAACAGTAGTCAGAATGTGCAATACAAATGATAGTGGGAGATAGAAAAGGCATGTACAAAGTTACAATAGTCATGGGGGATTTCAATATGCAGGTTAATTGGAAAAAAAACAGATTAGTATTGGATCCCAAGAGAGGTCATCTGTAGAATGCCTACAAGATGGCTTTTTAGAGCAGTTTGTGGTTGAGCCCACTAGTGGAAGGGCAATTCTGGATTGGTTATTGTGTAAATAACTCAGGGAGATTAAAGTGAAGGAACCATAACATGTCAGAATTCACCCAGCAGTTTGAAAGGGAGAAGATAAAGTCAGATGTATCAGTATTACAGTAGAGTAAAGGGAATTACAGAGGCATGAGAGAGGAGTTGGTCAAAGTTGATTAGAAGGGGACACTATCAGGGATGACAACAGAATAGCAATGGCTGGAATTACAGGCACAATTCAGAAGGTCAGGATAGTTACATCCCAAAGATGAGGAAGTATTCTAAACGGAGGATGAAGCAACCATGGCTGCCAAAGGAAGTCAAAGACAGCATAAAAGCAAAAGACAGGGCACATAACACAGCAAAAATTAATGAGGTTAAGGGATTGAGAGGCTTTTAAAAATCAACAGAAGGAAACTAAAATGCATAAGGAGAAAAAAAAATGAAATATGAAGGCAAGCTATCAAATATTATCAAAGACAATACCAGAAGTTTTTCAAATATATAGAGTAAAAGAGAGGTGAGAATGGATATTGGACCACTGGAAAATGATACTGGAGAGGTAGTATGGGGGGGGGGGTCACAGAAATGTTAGATGAGCATAATAGGTATTTTGCATCAGTCTTCACTGCAGTATGCTGGAAAAACAGGGAGTATCAGGAGGTAGACGTGAGTGTAGTTTCTAATACTACGGAGATGGTGCTTGGGAAGCTGAAAAGTCTAAATGCAGATAAGTCACCTGGATCAAAAAGGCTGGTTTTTGACTTCAGAATTGGGAAATGGTACACATCCCTGTCTATATCAATAGTGTGCAAATGGTGGAGAGGGTAGAGATGTTCAAGTTCCTAGGCATAAATATCACTGACAATTTGACCTTGCCTAGCTATTTCGATGCAACAGCAAAGAAAGCATGCTAATGTCTATGCTTCCTCTGAAGGCTAAGGAAACTTGGCAGGTCCTCAGTGACCCTCGGTATTTCTGCTTTTACACGGCTATCAATGCTATCCTGATGGTTCACAGCATGAATCAGCATGACAAGAGATTGCAGAAAGCTGTGAACATAGTCCAATCTGTCGTGGAAACCAGCCAACACGTAGAAGGTACAAGAGCTTCAGGACTCGCACCATCAGGTTCAAGAACAATTACTACCCCTCAAACATGAAGTTCTTGAATAAGAGGGGATAACTATCTTCACTTGCCACATCACTGAAATGTTCTTACAACCAATGACCTCCCTTTAAGGACTTGTTATCTTGTTCTTATTATTTATTGCTATTTATTTATATTTGCATTTGTACAGTTTGTTGTCTTCTGCACATTGGTTGATCTTTCATGGATCCTGTTACAGTTACATTTCTATAGGTTTGCTGAGTATGCCCACAGGAAAATGAATCTCAGGGTTGTATATGTATTTTGATAATAAAAATCTACTTTGTACTTTTAACATAATAAAGACCCCTCCCACTTTGGTTATTCTCTTTTCTTCCTCCCTCCCAGCCCCAATTGGGCAGAAGATACAAAAGCCTGGGAACAAGGCCAGGAACAGCTTTTATCTCATTTCTAAGACTCTTGAATGGACCTGTTGTACTGCAAGGATAAATTGTTGATTTTTCAGTCTCCATCATCGTGTCCTTGAACTCGTTTTGTCTACTGCATTATATTTTTGCTGTAACACTACCCTGCATTCTACTTTTCTTTTGGTATTTATGCATGGAATAGTCTGTCTGGATGGCAAGAAAACAAAAGGTTTCCCTGCATCTTGGTACATACAAAAATAATAAATCAGTTATTGGTAATTGTTTTCTAGATAACAAAAATACGCACATCTTACCTCTGCTTCTGGTGCAAGAAAAGGATATCCCACTTTGCATGTCACATTGTTTGTTCCTAAAGGCGTGCAATCATCATTTTGCTATAAGACAAAATAT
Organism: Hypanus sabinus; assembly: GCF_030144855.1. Taxonomy (NCBI): domain Eukaryota; kingdom Metazoa; phylum Chordata; class Chondrichthyes; order Myliobatiformes; family Dasyatidae; genus Hypanus; species Hypanus sabinus. The sequence goes on from NC_082719.1 coordinate 72,053,228, forward strand.
ATAAACAGAATAATTCTACTAGTTATTTTGAGATACTTGTTACAATATAGTTGTCTTTATTTTCTCCTCAATTTGATAAACTCATTTTGTTTTGTCTTCAATGTATGAAAGTTTGCTCCTTAGTAGGGAACATTGTCTGTCTAATGTTTCTCGGTCTGGTGTCTGTGTTTATTGCAGAGTATTTTGCATGCAAGCACTTACCTTCCATGTGTCACCAAGACTGGTTTATTGAAATAATCAATGTGGAAGTGGTGCATGGAACATGATGAGGTATTGACAAATACTTCTTCTGGTTAGTTCACTCTTTTTCTCTGGGGAACTAACAGTGCAGTATACTTTGTGTTAACTTGTCTCTCCTTAGCTTAACTCTCAGATGCACAACTACATTAATATGAAGGCACAAGCACCCAGACACAATTTTAGTTCATTGAAGTCTGAAAATTGGGTGTGAATTTCGTTATTTGTCCATATATATTGTACACTAATTCGAAAAAAAAATGGAATTAAAATTCCTTATCTGAATCTCTTAGTAAGGGCAAAAGAGCTAATTCATTACTTCAAATTATCCACCTGCATTTGTGCAAAACACTCTCTTTTGATTCCAGCTGCTATGGAATAAAAACAGAGTCAACTCAGCTCCTGCCAGTAAGAACCAAACATCTGAATTTTGCAGGTTGAATACTACAGTGTAGAAATACAGAGGCACATAATGTTTCTGATCCATTATGTAATAGAACATTAACTTATGTCAAACTCCCCTTGAAATCTGGTGAGGCATTTCTCACATGAGTCATACCTGCATTCCTGTCCTGATCTCTGTGTCCCAAGGATGACATCATTCCTCATGCTGAATATCTTTTGGAATGTTAAAGTTGTCCTTCAACTTGCTACACAGCAACCACTACCTCCATTCCCAGTGGATTTTCATGTTTTTGGAACAGTGCTGAACTGGGATTTATCCTTTTGGTCTTTCTCTCCTCACTTCCCACCACCCCACATACACAATATCAACACCACAGCCACTTCCAATCCCCATTAATGGTACCACAAGTTCTGCCCTCATGCCCCTTGCTCTGGTCGCAGGTCCTCCAGTTCCCTACCCCTGAGCAACTGACCACTGATGGTCTTAATCCACTATCCCCAGCCGCTGGCAGCGACTGCTCCTCATATCCCTGTTCTCCTGAGGACAGATCCTGACCAAACAACCCCCTAAACCCCAGACGTATCTGAGCACCTCCCTCCAGTTCCATTGTTGGTTCCAAGCCCTGATTCCTCAAACTACTTGCTAATCCCAATCCCTGACTCCAAATGCCATGATGATCTGAGCACCCATCCTCTCAAACCCTTAATAATCCTGATGACCTGCCTCTCTGCCTGCCTGATGGGTTCTAACCCTCCCTTGATCCCAGATGGTTCCTTGCCCGGACCCTTGATCCTCTGTGACACACTGATACTCTAACCCTCTGATAGTGCTGATGTTCTTGTCTCGAGAACACAATGCCTATTCTCTGGATAGTCCTGACCCCTCACTGACTCTGTGCTCAGGATAATCCTGAGCCTGCGACTCCTTGACGGTACTTGATTCCTAATCTCCTGTCAGCGCGGCTCTTTAATCTCCTGATTGCCTCGAAACAAGACACACTGATTTCCCCGAACTTTGATAATCCTGAGCATTGTTGAATTCAACTATTTAATTCTTAGTTTAGACTGTTTACTTGTTATTTTCTTTGCAGTTTAACAATTTATTATTTGCTTGCATTTTAAGTATTTCTTATATGCACATATCAGTTTAATATGCCTCTTGTGGTTATATAAAATATAATTCTGGAATGCTTATTTGTTTCACATTACTTGAATAAGTGTTTTTTGATTGGTTAATCGTACTGCTGTATTTGAATGAGAACTTCCTCATTAGTTAACCCTTATCTACAAATTTAAATGGAATTTTTCCTTATCTATGTGGTATAAAATAGCTAAGCACAAAGCAGTGCCATCTTATTCTTCTTAGCATGTTGGTCTCTTGTTTTCAAGCCTTTTGCTACTGTTTTCTTTGTTTTATAAGCACTTATAAAATGATTATGAAATACCAAGTTTTGTGCCTTTTCCCTGACTTCTGAAAGAACCTTGGATTTAAAAACCATAATCTAACAAACGGTGTAGTCCACAAAATTTTGAAGATTTAGAACAATCAAAGTGGAATTTTTGGCACCTAAGCCAAACTTCTTTGTTCCCCTGTTGTTTGTGAGAAAATGGGTTCTGGCTTCGAATATCAGATAGAAGTTAGGAGTGAAGAACTGCTGCATTGCTATTTAAAAAAAACAGATCTGTAACCAAAAACAACACAACCCAGTAGAGCCATGTGCAAAACTGCTAGAATGTGGATTAAATATGCAACTCAAAAATTAAATTCGTACAAAGACAATAAAAAGACTACGTTTGGGCAAGCCAGTAGAGTGTATGGGAAAACGTAAATACATGCAAACTAGTAAAAAAATAAATAACTTTGGGTTGCTGAACAATCTATTAAAATGTTGACTCCAAGCTATTAATATTTTGACACCCTGGTCAAAGAAATAAAAAGTTTATAGGAATTAAAATTGATTTAAATCAATATATGTTGTACTCTTATATGAAAAAAAATCCTTATCTGAATCTCTTAGTAGAGGTAGTTCATTACTTCAAATTTTCCACCTGTAATTCTGAAAACCATTCTTCCTTGATTTCAGCAACTAAAAGCAGTGTCTCAAAACCAATTTCAGGATCTCTAGGTACATGGGAACAGATAACTGAGGGTTTCAGCTCCTATTTGAATTAAACATTCCAGTTTGATAAGGTTAATGGGAAAATCTGGATTGAATATAGCATCAATGTTGAATCTAATGAAACATAGCTCCTAGATAACTTAGTGACAATATGAAACATATGAACATATTGACATCGAGAAACAACCAGCTACAGGTTTAATCATGGTGGGTTTGATTGAATTTGTGAGTGATTGAAAGCGTTAACAGGACAAGTAAAATCTTTTGCTAATTGAAAGAAATGCAAAACGTGTGATACATTACAAAAACAGCATGACAAGCAGCAAAATGTCTAAAGAGCATTTGCATTATCCGAATGAGCAGAAGGACAACACGGTAATTCAATTCAAGTGCATTGTGTAGACAGAAGCAAACTAAATTTAGCTTGAAGAAATTAAATTTCTTCAGCCAAAGGACGGTGAATTTGTGGAATTTGTTGTCACATGCAGCTGTGGAGGCCAGGTCCTTGGGTGTATTTATGGCAGAGATTGATAGGTTCTTAATTGGAGATGGCATCAAAGGTTGCGGGGAGAAGGCTGGGAACTGGGGTTGAGGAGGAGATAGAGAAAAAGGATCAACCATGATTGAATGGCGGAGCAGACTCGATGGGCCAGAGGGCCTAATTCTGCTCCTATGTATTATGGTCTTATAATCAAATTTGAAGTACTTAATTCCTTTGTTCCAAGTTCTCAAAAAGAATGCTTCAATTTATTCATCACATTATTCTGCAAGAATTCTTATCTTTCTCTAGCAGCTGGATTCTGTTGCAGACGCAATGACAGAGCAAAATTATAATTAAACATGAGGAAGCTAGCATCCTTGTGGTGAACTACATATACCTGTCTGGACATGCCCTCTGCTGACTGCTCCTGTGGCTGCTCCCACAGACCCCGGTATAAAGGTGATGGAGGTCTGAGCCCGGGCTCTCTGTCTCCAGGATGTAGTATGGTGGTCAACCACTGCTTGTTCCTTCTTCCAGTCAATAAAAGCCGATATCTCGCCTTTACATCTCAGAGAGAGTTATTGATGGTGCATCAATCCTATATTTTGTTAACTCCTGAAACATATTTGAAACATGCCATAGGGCATCCAGATCCTATGAAAGGTTTTCTAGAGAGGCAGCTATTTCTCTCCTTCCTTCCTTAAAGTGGAGTGTTTGCAATGCATTCACTCATCGTTATGGTTTTACTCTCCTATCTATGTTTTGTTTTGCTTGCCACCTCACTGTTCCTCGAGTACATGTCTGGGTGTCACAGCGTCATGCCACCTAAGTGATATTATACATAGAAACAGTTAGCCAATAATTAAATATATTTTATATATTTATTAAATATAATATATTTATTATATATTAAATATATAATAGAGAATTTACCAGTGGCATATCAAAACTGGATGAGGACCCTTGCCAATGAGTTTTCACTCATTTGGTCTTTGCTTACAGTTTATAGAAAATAGCAAACTGCTACCATGAATCAATAAAACTGCAAGCAAGACTCTATTATTTCAGACTCAATATTTAATAATATATATTTTACCTCAACTCCGGCAAGATAGATATTCTTCGAAAAAGTCACCGCTATTCTTGAGTTGTAGGCATTTTCATTTTGGTTTATTAATTTAATCATCAGATTGAATTTCTTCTGATTGGTTTGCACAACATAAGGAGCTGAGCTGAAAGCATAAAGAGTTGATTTGCATTTAAGTTCATGAAATGCTATTTTTCATTGAGAAAATGAAATAATGGTTGAGACAAAATTCTTGAAAATAATAACTGTTTTATTATCTATATAACAAAAAGAAATGTGGTTGTTAGCATAATGTGAGAAACCTTTTCTTCTGGACTCATAAGATGGATGGGTAAAAGAAAACAGAAACTTTGCATCTTGGGAAATAATTGCAACAATAAATGAACGTGCATTGAACCTTCATGACCCCAAATTGTCTGGAGAACATAGTATCCGTTAGCTCAGCAAAGTAGAAGTTTAGGAACAACAATAAATTTCAGAGAAGTAGTAACTACAAATGCACTGTTAAAACAAAGATACAGTAGTACTTTGACAGCAAAATGAAACTGAAGGCCAGAGAACAGCAAGAAAGTATCTATTAAATTATAAGGATTTACTTTTATCTTGTCTATAAATTAAGCAGGGCTTCTCAAGGTAAGGTTTTTTTTGGTTCAATAACTTGGCAAGGTATGGATCCTACAGGGAGCTGAAAGTACTGAACAAAAAAAAACAATTAAGCACCAATCAAGAATCTGAGGGTTTTAGGGCAGTTTCTTTGGAAAAGAAAGGCCAGAAATTTTTAGATTAGAAGGCACTGAAATTAAAAGCACCAATATGTGAAGAAGAACTAAAATTGAAGTAACAAACATAAAAACATAATTGTTAGTTGTACTTAAACATATACCTTCTCAAAATTTACAGATGTGTGATCAAGAGAAGCAGCAGCAAACAGAAGACACAAGGCACAGTTTTGTAAACAAATTAAATTTCAAGTTTTATGACAAAAGCCTAATGCTGATGATGGGAATCTGAAATAAAACAAAATACTGGAAATGTTTATCGATTAGACAGCATCTCTGGATAGAGAAACAGCAGTTAAACAGAACCAGCAGTTGTTACATATCCTCTGAACTTTTGTTTCTTAAGCTGTACTCCCTTTTGTCATTGAATCTCCTGCTTTTCTTTCTGTCTCTGTTTGCACTGATATCTGCACTTTTGCACTGAGCTGTTCTCTGCATCATGAAATAGGCTCATCTGTAACTATTCCCAGGGAGTGGCAGAACAAACGAGATGGACCATGAAAGGGCAGAAGCAAGGTAGGTTAAATGTCAAAGGAAGTGCTACAGCAGATAACGGAAATCTAGAAGACATGGGACAATTTCTAATTACTTACCTGTTTCTCGACCCTGTGGGAGACAAGCGAATAGATTACTGAAACCGAGGAGCTCCAGAGTTCAAGGGGGATCAATATTCTCACGGGCAGGTTTGTTAGAGCTGTTGGGAAGGGTTTAAATTAATTTGGCCGAGAGGTGGGAACCAGAGTGAAGGGACTCAGGATAGGACGGATGGTAAAAAAGTAAAGATAGCGAGCAGTCAGACTGTCAGGAAGGGCAGGCAGGTGATGGACTTAGTTGCAGCCAACAGGCTGAGTATCAAATCATTAGGGATGCAGAATCAGAAAGGATAGCAAATACAGTACTCAAGGAGTTGTATCTAAATGCCTGTAGTTTGAGAAATATGGTGGATGATCTTGCTGCACTATTACAGATTGCCAGGTATGATGTTGAGGCCACACTGAACCGTGGCTGAAGAATGGTTGTAGTTGGGAGCTGAACGTCCAAAGTTACACATTGTATCGGAGGGATAGGTAGGTAGGTGTGGCTCTAACGTAAAGAATGGGATCAAATCAGTAGAAAGATGTGACATATGATTGGAAGCTGTTGAATCCTTGTGGGTTGAGTTAAGAAACTGCAAGGGTAAAAGGACGTTGATGGCAGTTATATACAGGCCTCCCAACAGTGGCCGGGATGTGAACCACAGGTTACAACAGGAAATAGAAAAGGTGAGTCAAAAAGGCAATGTTACGGTAGTCATGGGAGATTTTAACGTGCAAGTCCATTGGGAAAATTAGGTTGGTAATGGATCTCAAGAGAGTGAGATTGTTGAATGCCCAAGAGATGTTTTTTTTTTAGAGCAGTTTGTTGTTGAACCGACTAGGGGATCAGCTATTCTGGATTGGATGGTATGTAATGAACCAGAGGTGATTAGGGAGCTTAAGATAAAAGATCCCTTAAGAACCAGTGATCACAATATGATTGAATTCAACTTGAAATTTGATAGGGAGAAAGTAAAGTCTGATGTAGCAGTATTTCAGTGGAGTGAGGGAAATTACAGTGGTATGAGAGAGGAGTTGGCCAAAGTAAATTGGAAACAGCTGCTGGCAGGGATGACAACAGAGCAGCAATGGTGTGCGATTCTGGGAAAAGTGAGGAAGGTGCAGGACATGTGTATTCCAAAAATGAAGAAATACTCAAAGGGTAAAATTGTACAACTGTGGCTGACAAAGGAAGTGAAAGCTATTGTAAAAGCAAAAGAAAGGGCATACAACAAAGCAAAAATTAGTGGGAAGGTAGAGGATTGGGAAGTTTTTAAAAACTTACAGAGAGCAACTAAAAACATCAATTGAAGGGAAAAGATGAAATATAAAAGCAAGCTAGCAAATAATATTGAAGTGGACAGTAAAATTTTTTTCAAGTATGTTAAAAATAAAAGAAATGAGAGTAGATATAGGACTGCTAGAAAATAAGGCAGGAGAAACAATAACGGGGGACAAGGGGGTGGCTGATGAACTAAATGAGTATTTTGCATCAGCCTTCACTGTGGAAGACACTAGCAGTATGCCTTATGTTGTGTTGTGTGAAGGAAGAGAAGTGGGTGCAGTTACAATTACAGGAGAGAAGGTGCCCAAAAAACTGAAATACCTAAAGGTACATAGCCGCCCGGACCAGATGAACCTCACCCTGGGGTTCTGAAAGAGGTAGCATTAGAGATTGTGGTGGCATTAGAAATGATCTTTCAAAAATCATTGGACTCTGGCATGGTGCTAGAGGACTGGAAAATTGCAAATGTCACTCCACTCTTTAAGGAAGGAGGGAGGCAGCAGAGAGGAAATTATAGGCCAGTTAGCCTGACCTCTGGTTGGGAAGATGTTGGAGTCAATTGTTAAGGATGAGGTGATGGAGTACTTGGTGACACAGGACAAGACAGTACAAAGTCAGCATGGTTTCCTTTAGGGAAAATCCTGCCTGTTGGAAGTAGGGTAGATAAAGGTGATGCAGTAGATGCTGTACATCTGGACTTTCAGAAGGCCTTTGACAAGGTGCCACACATGAGGCTGCTTACCAAGTTAAGACCCCATGGTATTACAGGACAATTACTAACATGGTTAGAACATTAGCTGATTGGTAGGATGCAGCGAGTGGGAATAAAAGAATCCTTTTCTGGTTGGCTGCCCGTGACTGGTGGTGTTCTGCAGTGGTCGGTGTTAGGACCACTTCTTTTTATGCTGTATATAAAAGATTTAGATTATGAAATAGATGGCTTTGTTGCCAAGTTTGCAAATGATACGAAGGTGGAGGGGCAGGTAGTGTTGAGGAAACAGGTGGGACACAGAAGGACTTAGACAGATTAGGAGAATGGGCAAGAAAGTGACAAATGAAATACAATGTTGGAAAATGCATGGTCATACACTTTGGTATTAGAAATAAGTATGCGGACTATTTTCTAAATAGGAGAAAATCTAAAAATCTGATAAACAAAGGGACTTGGGAGTCCTTGTACAGAGTTAAGGAGTCCTTAACTTGTCCTAAAAGTTAACTTGCAGGTTGAGTCGGTGGTGAGGAAGGCAAATGCCATGTTAGCATTCATTTCATGAGGTCTACAATACAAGAGCAAGGATGTGCTGCTGATGCTTTAGAAGGCACTGGTGAGGCCTCACCTTGTATATTGTGAACAATTTTGAGCCCCTCATCTTGGAAAAGATGTGCTGGCATTGGAGAGGGTCCAGAGGAGGTTCACAAGGATGATTCCAGGAATGAAAAGGTTATCATACGAGGAACGTTTGATGGCTGTGTGTCTGTACTCGCTGGAATTCAGAACAATGAGAGGGGATCTCATTGAAACCTTTTAGATGTGGAAAGGATGTTTCCCATGGTGGGAGAGTCTAGGACAAGAGGGCACAGCCTCAGGGTAGAGGGGCGCCCTTTTGAAACAGAGACGTGGAGAAATTTCTTTATGCAAATGGTGGAATTTGTTGCCATGTGTAATTGTGGAGGCCAGGTCATTGGATGTATTTAATGCAGAGATTGATAGGTTCTTGATTGGAGATGGCATCAAAGGTTACGGGGAAAAGGCCGGGAACTGGGGTTGAGCGGGAGAAAAAAGAAGGTCCACCCATGATTGAATGACGGAGCAGACTCGATGGGCCAGAGGGCCTCATTCTGCTCCGATGTCTTACTGTCTACTGGCGATCAAGCTGCGATTTCTCAATCTTTGATGGAGCAGTAAACATAATTGTTCTCTTTCAAGAAAGAAACCGGCAAAAGCCTGGTACCTGTAGATCAGTGAGCCTGACATTGGTGGTAGGGAGGAGACAAGAGAAAAATTCTGAGTGAGAGAATTAATGATTGCTTGGAAAGGCAGGGACTAATCAGAGATCACCAACATGGACTTGCCAAGGACAGACCCTGTATGGACAATTTTGATTGAATTATTTAAAATGAGGGAGGTGTAGTACATGTGAATACATTGGATTTTAGAAAGCCTTTGATAAGGTCATACAAGGCAGACTGGTTTAAAAAGTTTAGGGCTGAGGGGATGCAGGGCAATTTGGCAATCTGGATCTTAAATTGGCTTGACAATAGGAAACAGAGGGCATTTGTAGAGGGTTGTTGGTAAAATTGGATACCTACGGTTAGCTTTGTCTACAATGATTTGTGCTGGGACCCTTTTTAAAAAATATACATGAGTGACTTGGATGTGAAGGTTGGTGACAAGATCAGTAAGTGTGTAGATGACACAAAGTTTATTAAGTTGTTAATACTGTGACAGATGATCTTAGATTGCAGAGAGATATCAATGAGCTGAAAATGCCATATGGAATTTAATCCAATCAAGTGAGAGGTGAGCAAAGTGCTGGCGGAACTCAACAAAGTTAGGTAGCATCTATGGGAATGAATAAAAAGTTGATGTTTTGGGCCAACACCCTTCATCAGATGTAAGGTGATACATTTTAGGAGAACTATGACATACATAATAAATGGTGGGAATACTAAGGAACAGAAGGAACTTGGACTATATCCATATACTCTTGAGATTGCATTGCAGATAGACAATATGATCAAGAAGGCACTTGGCATATTGGCAGCCATTATTCAGGGAACTGCAACAGAAGTAGGTAGGTTATGCTCTCAAGGTCATAAAGGTCTGGGATGAAATTAACAGTGTTGGAAAGGGTACAGAGGAGAATCACTAGGACACTTCAAGACATACAAAAAAGCTGGATGAACTCAGCAGGTCAGGCAGCATCTGTTGAAAGAAGCTGTGCTGTCTTTACGACAGTTATTTAGTTTATAATATTTTCGCTTAGTAATTCATTCGATAGTATTTTCTAGTTAGAATTAGGAGTGTTTAAAGTATATTCATTGCATGTAAAATATATCGGCATGCGATGACGTCACATCCGGTTTCGCCACGTCTTGTGGGAAAACACCGGTTTGAAATTAGCGCGAGGGTGGGGGCTTTCCACGAGGCTCACCTGAGCAGAAGTTGTTTTGCAGGCATGAGAAATCACAGTGAGAGCAACGCTGTAAGTTAATAGATAATCGATACATTGAACTAAGATGTTAATGCCGATCCTGTTAGAAGTAACGACGGTAGATAATGTTTATGCTTTCGTTAGTTAAAGAGTCGCGGATAGTTTGCATGGAAGTGTATTTAAAGTAGTCAATGGAGCAGGTAAACTCTCCCTGTATACTGCACCTTAGTGTAATGTAGTTATAGTCACCTTTGCAAGTATTTACACTTGAAATGTGATATTAAGGAAGGAACAAATACTGTATCAATCTTGTATTGTTTTATCAACAGTTTTCACCATATGTTAATGTGAAGAGTGAACAGTAAATGGTTAATCTTACTGCGATCTGGTTCTCATTGGCTGTGGTTTATCTCGACGTTGAATTCGACGTTATCAGTTACACGCGAAGGAGAACGTTACAGTGAAAAAGCGGCATTATCAGGTGTTTCAAGTGCTGCAATGTCAGCTCGATCCGGGATCAAGTCGATGGCGCCCAGCGACAAGGGCAGTAGAACGACATCAAGTAAGTCCACACAGGCAAGAGCCAAGGCAGAAGCCGCCAAGGTGCGACTGCGTTACGCCAGACAAGAAGCAGTTTTGAAAATGAAACAGGCCACCAGAGAAGCCGAAATCCAGAAAGAAAGGGCCGCCAGACAAAGAGAAGAGGCCACCAGAGAAGCCGAAATCCAGAAAGAAAAGGCTTCCAGAGAAGCCGAAGCGGCTGCCAGAGAAGCCGAAGCGGCTGCCAGAGAAGCCGAAGCGGCTGCCAGAGAAGCCGAAGCGGCCGCCCGAGAAGCCGAAATCCAGTTGGAAATGGCAAAAATATCGACAGAGTTGCAAGTGCTGCAGCTAGAAAGAGAAGAAGAAGCTGCCATGGCGGAAGCAAAGTACATAGAAGAAGCTGAAGGGTCGCGTGATCTGACCGCAGCAAGATCTACTTTAGAAAGGACCAGACTGGAACGCACAAGCGACTATGTACAATCTCAAATAGATAGGCAGGCTCGTCTCCCCTCTCCATACGTATTCGATAACTTCCCCAGCTACGAGGAACCTCAGAGAGTCACGATTGCATCACATCCATACGAGGAAGGAAATTTACCCTCACGGCTCCGTGATGAAGTCAAGAATGAAAGAACCGACAATGCTCCTTCACCCCCACAACAGGACGGCGGGGAGGGAGAGGTTCACTCCAGGACAACAATTGTCAGCTCGAACTGTACAGAAGTTTGCGGTCAAACTCAGTCAAGCCATTCTTGTTCCAAGATCTGCCTCACTAAGGTGTACCCTAAAGAAGCACAACAAGACATTACCAAGCGTAAAGTAACCGATGAGACGCTAGGTCAGTCAGTTTTCGTTCAAACCGAGCACGGAAACAAACTTGCACAATCAGCTCAAGATACCATTTCTTTAAAACCCAAAGACACCAAGGTCTTCAGAGATGAAGCAAATAATGGGGTTGCCCCATTGCCTTTCAGAGAACCACGCCAGCGCTCACCAGATAACAAAGAGCAGGCAGTCAAACGGTTCACGTCCTTACGGAAAACCCAGAAAAGGAAACCTGAGATGCAGCAATGCACCTGATTGGCCCACGAGGTACTGTGCACCCTAATGGCAGAGGTCACAGCCATTATAAACGCACAATCATTCCTACCTGTGTCTTCCTACCCAGAAAACCCCTTTATACTTTCGCCATCAACGCTCCTTACGCAGAAGGCAGGAGCACCTCCTCCACCAGGAGACTTCTCAGACAAGGATTTGTACACAAAGCAATGGAGACAAGTCCAGGCTCTGGCAAATCAGTTCTGGCCCCGCTGGAGAAAAAAATATCTACCTTTGTTGCAACAGAGACAAAAATGGACAGAACCCCACAGGAATCTTCAAGTTGGAGACTTAGTCCTGCTCGGGGACAAGCAGATCACCTGCAACAGCTGGCCAATGGCCAGAATCACTGCTACATTCCCTAGCGAGGATGGACATGTCAGGAAGATCGAATTGAAGACTACCGACCAAGGCGATGTGAAAATTTACCAAAGGCCAGTTACAGAAGTTATTCTACTTCTACCCAATGACTGATTAAGAGACTAAGTTTGTACTCTGCTCATTGTGACCTTACGAAGGTCAAGCGGGGAGTGTGCTGTCTTTACGACAGTTATTTAGTTTATAATATTTTCGCTTAGTAATTCATTCGATAGTATTTTCTAGTTAGAATTAGGAGTGTTTAAAGTATATTCATTGCATGTAAAATATATCGGCATGCAATGACGTCACATCCGGTTTCGCCGCGTCTTGTGGGAAAACACCGGTTTGAAATTAGCGCGAGGGTGGGGGCTTTCCACGAGGCTCACCTGAGCAGAAGTTGTTTTGCAGGCATGAGAAATCACAGTGAGAGCAACGCTGTAAGTTAATAGATAATCGATACATTGAACTAAGATGTTAATGCCGATCCTGTTAGAAGTAACGACGGTAGATAATGTTTATGCTTTCGTTAGTTAAAGAGTCGCGGATAGTTTGCATGGAAGTGTATTTAAAGTAGTCAATGGAGCAGGTAAACTCTCCCTGTATACTGCACCTTAGTGTAATGTAGTTATAGTCACCTTTGCAAGTATTTACACTTGAAATGTGATATTAAGGAAGGAACAAATACTGTATCAATCTTGTATTGTTTTATCAACAGTTTTCACCATATGTTAATGTGAAGAGTGAACAGTAAATGGTTAATCTTACTGCGATCTGGTTCTCATTGGCTGTGGTTTATCTCGACGTTGAATTCGACGTTATCAGTTACACGCGAAGGAGAACGTTACAGAAGCGTTGACTGCTTCTTTTAACGGATGCTGCCCGACCTGCTGAGTTCATCCAGCTTTTTTGTACGTCTTGATTTGACAACAGTATCTGCAGTGCACTTTGTGATCACTAGGACACAGCCTGTGATAGAGCAAGTCAGGTATGAGGAAAGACTGGAGAAGGCAAAGCAGAGTAGGTTGGCATGGGTGAATGGGATGGAGACATGATAAAGGTATTTTAAATTACAAGGGACATCAGATAGACTGCAGGAAGCACTGTTCCATTTCAGAGGTAGACAAAACTCGAGGACCTAGGTTTATGATAAGAAATTAGGGGAAACATCAGTGAGACCTTCTTACTTTCTTAACCCAGAGAGTGAATGCACTACCTGAGAGTGTGTTTGAAAATGGTTTGTTGACAGCTTTCACGAAGTATCTATATGAACACTTAGCCACAGTGGATTCTGGGCCAGGTGCTGTGTAGGGAATTAAAACAAAAGGTTGTCTGGATTGGACTGGTTGGTCTGTTTCATACTAGATGATGCTGTGAAAATTCATCAGTCTGAGAAGTTAATTCTGATACTGCACAGACATGGTTGACCCGCTGAGTATTTTAATTTTATGTTACAAATGTTGTTACCTGTCACCCATTATGTCTGCCTCAGCACTAAGCTTCAGGTCATTTTTGCATTCTCCATCATCTCCACAATCTTTTGTAAAAGGCACCTGATGGATCACAGGACAAAATAAAGTGCTTCATTATATCATGAAGAAATCAGGTGAGACTTGCATATTTTCCAGTTCATGCACTGGTGGTTGTAAATATAAAAAATATAAATATAACACACATAGATAAATATGGAAGTGCATTCTTTGTAATAAGCTCATTGAAATGGATCATAAGCGCCATTAATCTAAGAAACCCACAAATATTTATAATACGTAGATTTAAAATACATTTGGTCATTATTATTTGAGCTTACACCAAACTTTCTTTTTCTAGTGTGGGACAGAATTCACATTTTTTAAATGTGCATTGAGGAGCCGCACTGTGGGAAACCGCATACACAAGTGGCATATCTACCATAAGTTTAAATTGGTCTGAAAATGTTAATATCACTGGTTTGTACATAGTAAGTAATTAGTGCAGACTGAGTGAGATTCCCCCTGAATACACTGGGGCTAAAGTCTTGCAGTCATTTTTTTGATGATTTGGAAGTCTATACTCACTGTTCTATACTCAGATGCAGATACGTTGTTAAATTAAGATATTAGAAATACAAAGGTTTCCCTGTGAAAAAATGCTACTGAGACATGAATTTTCATTTCCACCATCAGATATGTGAAATTTAAATGTAGCTAATCATCTGAAATTAAAAACAAAATCAAGCTAATTATTAGGAAGATGATCACAAATTATTAAATTGTCAGAAAAAAAAACATCTAATGCCCTTCTAGGGAGGAAATCTGTCATCCTTAATAAAAAGCAGAACAAAACCAATCTACCAAATCATTGCCAAATCCATATATTCTCAGCAGAAAAGGGATGGAAGACACTGTTAACAATGCTACCAATCAAAGCAAATCTCCTCTACACTCTCTCCAACACAACCACATCCTCCTTCCAATGTGGCAACCAGAACTACACACGATAGTTCAAGTGCAGTCTAACTAGTGTTTTGTAAAGTTGCAATTTAACATTCTACTTTCTACATGCTATGCCCCAGCCTGAGCTCAAGTATGCCATATCACTTCATCTGTCTTCTTCAGAGAGAGAATGTTTGCTAATGATTTTTAATTCTATGCACAAATTCTCAGCAAATGAGAATTTGTGCATGGAATTCAAAAGGTCTACGTCTGCATGCAGCAAGACTTAAGACAAAATCCTGGCACGGCTTGATAGAAAGTGAAATAACATTCACACCACTAGAGTTGCAGGCACTGACTGTCTTGAACCACTTATCCTCGCTATTTAATGGTGGACGATCACCAATTTGCACTGTCAACAAGTTGTGGGTTACCATTGACCAAAAACTCAACAGGAGTGGCTACATAAATACTGTAGCTGCAAAAGATGGTTTAAAGCTGCACATCCTGCAGTGAGTGATTCACTGCTGAAACCTCAGTCTTTCCACTATCAATAAGGCACAACTAAAGAGAGTATTTGCCTGGGTGAGTGCATTTTTGACAATATTTAATAAACTCTTTCCCATCCACCCTCAACCAAGGTCCTAAATAATTGCATCCACATCCACTGCACAATGGATTGCACTTACAAAGTGCACTGAATTGATTGTCTAAGTTATTTGCACAGCACAACCTCGACTACCAGGATTTCAGGCATAATGGAACACCCCCCAGTACCTGACTTGTAAATACATTCACCATTACTACATCTAAGTCCTGAAATCCCTTCCACAACAGTTCTGTGGGAATGTATTCAACAGAAAGGCTGCATTGGTTCATGGAACTAGCCCGCCACCACTTCCTTAAGGACATTTAAGGAGTGTTTCATTTATTGGTGTGTGCTTTGGTTGCACTCAAGACAATTTAAATCAACCACTAGATGGCAGCAGCAACCATTCAGATTGTTAATACTGATACCAGCCTGAAAGAAAGGAAGATTTGTATATCTTATTACGTCTGCTTCACATGCAACAGAGACCTCCCAAAATGTTGTAATCTGGAAAGTCCCGTCTACAAAGTACATTGCCTGCTTCCTATGCAAAAGATAATGTAGTTAACTAATAAAATATCAGAAAAATAGTGTTCGCAACTTCAAGATTTTTAAATGTCATTTCAAGTATACAATTGCAAAGGAGAACAAAATAATTGTTACTCTGGAGCCAATGTAGCCCAAAAAAGAAAGTTTTAGACTAGTTAGCCTGACATTAGTGGTTGGGAAGGTGCTAGAGTCCATTATTAAGAATGAGGTTTCAGGGTTCTTGGAGGCACACGATTAAATGAGCCAAAATGAGCTCACTTTTGCTAAGGGGATATTTCATCTGACAAATCTGTTGGAATTCTTTGAGGAAATAATGGGCAAGATAGACAATGAGGAGTAAGTAGATGTTGTCTACATGGATTCAGAAGGCCTTTGACAAGTTGCTGCACGTGAGGCTGCTTAACACGACAAGAGCTCGTGGTATTACAGGAAAGATGGAGTAGATAGAGTATATGGATAGAGCATGGATAGAGGATTAGCTGACTGGCAGGAGGCAAAGAGTGGGAATAAAGGGGGCATTTCCTGTTCGGCAGCTGGTGACCAGAGGTATTCCACAGGGATCAGTGTCGGGACTGCTTCTTCTGACATTATGGATGACAGAACTGATAGCTGAGGGGCAGGGAGTGTTGAGGAAGCACAGGTCTGCTGGACTTAGAGGAACGTTTTGATGGCTCTGGGCCTATACTCACTGCAATTTAGAAGATTGAAGGGGTATCCCATTCAAACCTACTAATATTGAAATATAGAGTGGAAGTGGAGAAGATGTCTCCGATTGTCGGGGAGACTAGGACCAGAGGGCACGGCCTCAGAACAGAGGGACATCCATTCAGAACAGAGATGAGGAGGAATTTCTTTAGCCAGAGGATAGTGATTCTGTGGAATTCATTGCTACAAACACCTGTGGAAGCCAAGACATTGGGTATATTTAAAGTGGAGGTTTTATATATTCTTAATTGGACAAGTGTCTAAGTTATGGGGAGAAGGCAGAGATTGGAGTTGAGAGGGAAAATAAATCAGCCATGATTGGAAAGGCAGAGCAGACTCAATGGGCAAATGGCCTAATTCTGCTCCTATGTCTTATGGTCTTATTCCATTGCCAGAAATTAAGACTAGGTACTTTTTGTATCTTAAAATGTGCCACATCTGCGCCAGGTGCATCGAGCTGCAACTCCTTAGAGACCCCATTAGGGAACTGGAGATGCAGCTCGATGACCTTCGTCTGGTCAGAGAGAGTGAGGATGTGATAAATAGGAGCTATAGGCAGGTAGTCACACTGGGGCCTGGGGAGACAGATAAGTGGGTAACAGTCAGGGAAGTGAAGGGCAAGAGGCAGATGCTAGAGAGTACTCCTGTTTGAGTACTGTTGGGGGCAACGGCCTACCTGGGGGAAGCAACAGTGGTCGCACCTCCGGCACAGAGTCTGGCCCTGTGAATCAGAAGGGTAGGGAAAAGAAGAGGATGACTGTAGTGATAGGGGACTCTATTGTTAGGGATTAGGCAAGCAATTCTGTGGACACAGGAAAGAAGCACGGATGGTAGTTTGCCTCCCAGGTGCCAGGGTCCAGGATGTTTCTGATCATGTCCACGATATCTTTAAGTGGGAAGGAGAACAGCCAGAAGTCGTGGTACATATTGGTACCAACGACGTAGGTAGGAAAAGGGATGAGGTCCTGAAAGCAGACTACAGGGAGTTAGGAAGGAAGTTGAGAAGCAGGACCTCAAGGATAGTCATTTTGGGATTATTGCTTGTGTCATGTGACACTGAGTATAGGAATAGAATGAGGAGGAGGATAAATGAGTGGTTGAGGGATTGGAGCAGGGGGAAAGGATTCAGATTTCTGGATCACTGGGACCTCTTTTGGGGCAGGTGTGACCTTTACAAAAAGGATGGGTTGCACTTCAATCCGTGGGCGACCAATATCCTGGCAGGGAGGTTGGCTAAGGCTTTTGGGGAGAGTTTAAACAAGGATTGTTTGGGGGTGGGAAGCAAAGTGAAGAGATGGAAGAAGAGGCGGTTGGCTCACAAAAAGAGAAAGCTTGTAGACAGTGTGAGAGAGAGGATAGGCAGGTGATAGAGAACGAATGTGCACAGACCAATGGATTAAGATGTGTTTATTTTAATGCAGGGAGTATTATGAACAATGTGGATCAGCTTAGAGCATGGATCAGTACTTGGAACTATGATATTGTGGCCATTACAGAAACTTGGATGACTCGGGGGCAGGAATGGTTACTTGGAGTGCTAGGTGTTAGATGTTTCAGGAAGGACAGGGAGGGAGGCAAAAGAGGTGGGGGCGTGGCACTGTTGATCAGAGATACCGTCACAGCAATGGAGGGATTGTCTACAGAGCCTCTATGGGTGGATGTTAGGAGCAGGAAGGGGTCAATAACTCTACTGGGTGTTTTTTTTATAGACCACCCAATAGTAACAGGGACGTCGAGGAGCAGATAGGGAGAAGATTCTGGAAAGGTGTAATAATAATAGGGTTGTCGTTGGAAATATTTCCCACAACAGGGTTGTGGGAAATTTTAATTTCCCAAATATCGATTGGCATCTCTTGAGAGCAAGGGGTTTAGATGTGGTGGAGTTTGTTAGGTGTGTTCAGGAAGGTTTCCTGACACAATATGTAGATAGGCCTACAAGAGGAGAGGCTGTACTTGATCTGGTATTGGGAAATGAACCTTGTCAGGTGTCAGATCTCTCAGTGGGAAAGCATTTTGGAGATAGTGATCACAATTCTACCTCCTTTACCACAGCATTGGAAAGGGATAGGAACAGACAAGTAAGGAAAGTATTTAATTGGAGTAAGGGGAAATATGAAGCCATCAAACAGGAACTTGAAAGCATAAATTGGGAACAGATGTTCTCAGGGAAACTTACGGAAGAAATGTGGCAAATGTTCAAGGGATATTTGTGTGGAGTTCTGCATAAGTACGTTCCAATGAAACAGGGAAAGGATGGTAGGGTACAGGAACCATGGTGTACAAAGGACTGTTGTAAATCTAGTCAAGAAGAAATGAAGAGCTTACGAAAGGTTCAAAAAGCTAGGTAATGATAGAGATCTAGAAGATTATAAGGCTAGCAGGAATGAGCTTAAGAAAGAAATTAGGAGAGCCAGAAGGGGCCCTGTGAAGGCCTTGGCGGACAGGATTAAGGAAATCCCCAAGGCATTCTACAATTATATGAAGAGCAAGAGGACACGACATGAGAGTATAGGACCAATCAAGTGTGACAGTGGGAAAGTGTGTATGGAACTGGAGGAGATAGCAGAGGTACTTAATGAGTACTTTGCTTCAGTGTTCACTATGGAAAAGGATATTGGTGATTGTAGGGATGACTTGTAGTGGATTGAAAAGCTTGATCATGTAGCATATTAAGAAAAAGGATGTGCTGGAGTTTTTGGAAAGCATCAAGTTGGATAAGTCACCAGGGTCAGACGAGATGTACCCCACGTGGGAAGTGATGGAAGAGATTGCTGAGCCTCTGGTGATGATCTTTGCATCATCAATAGGGATGGGAGATGTTCCAGAGGATTGGAGGGTTGCAGATGTTGTTCCTTTATTCTAGAAAAGGAGTAGGGATAGCCCAGGAAATTATAGACTAGTGGATCTTACTTCAGTGGTTGGTAAGTTGATGGAGAAGATCCTGAGAGGTAGGATTTATGAACATTTGGAGAGGCATAATATGATAAGGAATAATCAGTATGGCTTTGTCAAAGGCAAGTCGTGCCTTTTGACCCTGTTTGAATTTTTTGAGGATGTGACTAAGCACATTGATGAAGGGAGAGCAGTAGATGTAGTGTATATGGATTTCAGCAAGGCTTTTGATAAGGTACCCCATGCAAGGCTTATTGATAGATCAGATTGGTAGGTCAGATATGATGGCAGAATATAGCATTAATGGTAAGACTCTTGGCAGTGTGGAGGATCAGAGGGATCTTAGGGTCCAAGTCCATAAGACACTCAAAGCTGCCGCACAGATTGACTCTGTGGTTAAGAAGGCATACGGTGCTTTGGCCTTCATTAATCGTGGGATTGAGTTTAAGAGCTGAGAAGTAATGTTGAGGCTATATAGGACCCTAGTCAGACCCCACTTGGAGTACTGTGCACAGTTCTGGTTGCCTCACTACAGGAAGGATGTGGAAACCATAGAAAGGGTGCAGAGGAGATTTACAAGGATGTTGCCTTGTTTGGGGAGCTTGCCTTATGAGAATAGGTTAAGTGAACTTTGCCATTTTACTTTGGAATGACAGAGGATGAGAGGTGATAGAGGTGTATAAGATGATGACAGGCATTGATTGTGTGGATAGTCAAAAGCTTTTTCCGAGGGCTAAAATGGCTAGCATGAGAGGGCACAGTTTTAAGGTGCTTAGAAGCAGGTACAGAGGAGATGTCAGAATTAAGTATTTTATGCAGAGAGTGTGAGTGCATGGAATGGGCTACCGGTGACAGTGGTGGAGGCGGATATGATAGGGTCTTTTTAGAGATTCCTGAACAGATACATGGAGCTCAGAAAAATAGAGGGCTATTGGTAACCCTAGGTAATCTCTGAGGTAAGGACAGCTTTGTAGGCCGAAGGGCCTGTATCGTGCTGTGCGTTTTCTATGTTGAAATGGGGACTGCACATATACTGCTTATGCCAATTGTGAAATCATCAAAAAAAAATGTAAAGTTAGTACTGTCTTGCTTTAGGGAATTGTTATGCTGGCTTATGGTGGCTTACTTTAACGAGACATTTATTGCTATTCATAATTGGGCCATTTCATTGCCTGAAATTAGACTAGACACTTCTCGGATCTTAAATGGAGTCTGCAGATAAAGCTTATGCTGGCATTGAAATCATCAAAAAATTTGTAAAGTTTGTACTTCCTTGCTTTAGGAAACTGTTATGCAGGCTTGCTTTGATTTAACTGTTACAACCTGGTTACATCTTTCAGTTGTTGCTTCCTAGATAGCAGAAGTCAGTGCAAACACTTCAAAACAGCTTCCTACTACCATCAATTTTATGCATTAGATGCAATTTTTAGGCAATAACTTTTTTCGTAAGGACCCTTCTGAATAACAAATTCTTGTCACTGTTAAACATAGATATGAAATGGATTATACAATCATAAATTGTTAAATTACCAAAGCTTTCTTTGAACTTGGCAGGTCAACATCCAACACCGGTCCTTCCTCTGGATTTGATAAATTGAACTCCAACAGGATTTCAACGGGATTGAGAAAATCTGGAGCATCCTATAATTTTGTAAGAAATGAACAGACAGTTTGAACAAATGAACATTTCAGATTGTTCAGTCACACAAAATGCACATTTTTATATGAAGAAATGTTAAAAAAAAACAAGAGTGGGCTGACAGACGTATGGTAACCCATCAGTTAGAAAGTCTTATCATATTATTAGCACCAAGTAAATGAATGAGACAAGCAGTTCTTATTAATGTTTGATATTCTGAAGCATTGTTGGTAATATGGTTTTAGTCTGGGGGAGATCCGTTTTTTTTTGAGTGTCTTAACTTGGCAGTGACAGGCTTTATTGAGGCAAAGAGAATGAGGTCTAAGAGGTATGTTCTCTATTTAATACTATGATGAACCGATATACCCTTGATCAATTCTAGTTTCTAAGCTTAAGACTCATATCCATGTTAAACATGGGAAATCTGATATAGAATGAAAGGATAGAAATTGAGTACAGAAAAGTTCAGGGCACTTACAGCAACGTGTTGCCATTGTTGTACTACCACACCCACAATTAGAAACATAGAAAACCGACAGCACAATACAGGCCCTTCGGCACACAAAGTTGTGCCGAACATGTCCCGAACTCAGAAATTACTAGGCTTACCTATAGCCCTCTAGTTTGTCTGCTTTCTCTCATTGATTCCTCCCTTTAGGTACTCTGAGAACAGAGATTTCACATTACTCCTTATAATGGGATTCCTACAAGAGGACTACAACTTTGATGTGATTTGGGGGCTTGCAAGCGTCAATGGCCCAGAGTGCCATGCTAGCTTTATGCTTTGGCTCCTGCTAGGGTCGGTCATGCCAAACAGGTCAAAGGGCAGATGCCAGACGAAGAGTGGCTCACCGGTCCTCCAAGTTCAAGGGTTCAGCTCAGGGCTAACAACCCTGACTGGTCCAGCAAAAATCTGTTATGGAAACAGCAATGAAGACTCCTTCTACAACTGTTAGCGATGATATTCCTGAATCTCCACTTGGGGTCTGCATGGCTGGCAGCAATGAAATCTGAGATGAAGCTACTGGCACGATGAAGGAAGGCCTGAACATCGCCAAGACCAAGGTAAAATTGGTTTCTGGAATGTATGATTCATGTACAACAGTGGAAAGCTAGCACAAATAGCTGTAGATATGTGCCATTGCAGCCCACATATATTGGGCATCAGCGAAAGCTCTATAGTCCTGATGAAGATTCGCAGCCCAAAACAAAGACTTTTTACTCCTTTCCATAGATGCTGCCTGGCCTGCTGAGTTCCTCCAGCATTTTGTGCGTGTTGCTTGGATTTCCGGCATCTGCAGATTTTCTCTTGTTTTTGATCAGTGAAAGCAAATGGACAGGGTTTGGCAGACTAACGGCAGCAACTGGTGAAACACTGTTGTACTCATAAGGGAAGAAGGCAGCATCATGCTGGTGTGGCTGTCCATTTGAAGAAAGGCAGTGAGAAGAGCATGCTGGAGTGGAAACCAATCAAGAGTAGTCTGATGAGAGTCAGACTGAAAGGGACAACATATGGGGATTGACCAAGTACAGTGTCCACACCAAGTTGAAGCCGTGGCAGAGCTGTGTTCTGCCCACACTCTTTCGTTTGGGTCAGGCTGCTGGTGCATGACAGACAGCAACTTGCCAAGCTCTTGTCTTTTCACACCACGAGCCTCTGGAAGATCTTCCCCATCTTCTGGCCAAAAAAGATCTCCAACCACGCCCTGCTCCTTCAGTGTCATCAAGAGGACATGGTCACAATCATCATGAGGAAACACTGGAGATGGATTGGGCACATGTTGATAAGAGAAGTCAACTCCATTATCAAGACAGCACTTCACTGGACCCCCGAAGGGCAGAGGAAAGGCAGGAGATCAAAGACAACTCGGTGCTGTACCACATAAGGACCCCAAACTTCCTCTGGGGCACAATGGAGAAGATGGCCAAGGAGTGACAAGGATTGAGGACCTTCATTGATGTTCGAAATGCCAGCAGTACAATGAGTCTTAAGTACTATATATTAATTATAATGGGATTAGAGATTACTTCCCGGAAATGAAGCTCGAGTCCTTTCTGACCTATGCACCCTACTTGCTGCTAGGTTATGTGTTCTTCCAAATCATACCCTGTTTTATGGGGGCAGCATGGTTGCATAATGGTTAGCATAATGACTTACAGTGCCAGCTGTAAGATCAGGGCTCAGTTCTCACTGCTGTCTGTAAGGAGTTTGTACGTTCTCCCCATGACATGTGGATTTCCATCAGGTGCTCCTGTTTCCTCCGACGTACTAAAGATGTATGAGTTAGGTTTTAGTAAGTTGTTGGCATGCTATGTTGGTGCCTGAAACACAGTGATGCCTGCAGGCTGTCCCCATTCCATCTTGGACTCTGTTAGACATTGACACTAAATGATGCATCTCTCTTTGTTTTGATACTTCAATGTACTTGTGACAAATAGAAGCTAATCCTCATCATCTTTAAGATTATTAGTCAGTCTAGATTCCAAACCCGTTTAACAATATGCCTACACACACAGAAAATAAACACCTTCCTTCTCCTGCTTACATAAATAGTTCCAGCAAAAGTTGAAGTCAATAATTTGATTTGATTCCTCCAAATTTTACCTGATTACCTGTGTTGGTGTTTTTAAATTAAATTAATAACTATAGATTCCAATTTTTGCATGGAATGAAATTTGCAAAATAGTAAGAAGTGGTCATTTATCCAATATTAATTACAATCTTCAGAAGACTGCGCAATTGATATAATCATGTTCAAGGAAGAGATGATGAGCATAAGGAAAGCTTTCACTTTAGTGAGGAACGGTAATAGAGATAGATACTCTAAATCATCAGAACCACTGAATATTACAAGTCTGATATTTTATATTTAAAGAGTATTTTAACATGAACAAGGATTAAAACTTAAAGTTAAATTTTGTTTTTTATTCTTTAATTACGTCTCTACATGCAATCATGTCAATGTTTCTTTCCAGAGCATATAATTGCCCTCTGTTACAGCCTAAAATGTATCTGAAGTCAGGGAAGGGGGTGAAAGAGAAATTGATATCTCTTCATGGAGAGATAAGTCAGCACTGGAGACAGTAACACTTTTCCATATTTGGAGACTGCTCTTAGGTGTTTACCTCCCAAAGCTTGTTCTTGTAATTAGAGATTGACTCTGAACACAGAACTGCCAACCCTGGTTATAACTCATTATGAATCTTACAATCACTACAAATGAATTTAATATTCATTTTTATAAACATTACAAATCATTATCACTTCCTGACCTTGTATGTAGATGGCTAGCCAGGGTGAGAATTGTATCACTTAAGGCAATTATGACCAGAATAGGATTTGTGCTGGAGATCATCAACCTAAATATTTGGGCTGTATTCCAATACCAGAGGGAAAAGACCAACATGTTAAGTTGCTCAACATTCTGTATCCTTAAACGGAATCTGGAGATACAATGAATCATTTCTGAAGATAAGTCTTGCCATTCCAAGGTAAAAATGAATGATTTGTAAGAAAATTTGCTTTCCAGAGTTAGAAGCAATTTAAGGAGCAGAATTTAAACTTTCTTTCTCATTTATTAACTCTTTATTGTAGTCAGAGGTTAGTTGTCTGGAAAATCTCTGGAACCTAAATCTCATGTAATAGAACATAGAACAATACTGCATAATACAGGCCCTTCAGCCCACAATGTTGTGTTGATCTTTTAACCCACTCCAAGATCAATTTAACACTTCCCTGACAAACAGCCCTCCAATTTTCTTTCATATCTGTTCTGCCAACTTGGAAAAAATAGGGCTATTATGGACAAGTCCAATGCTATCCCTGCCTGCTGTTCAAATACAAGTTTGTATGAGGGCTAGATGGTGCTTCTGATTTGGGTATACATTTAGGAATGGTTACCCCATTGAATCACTATGTAATCTATCATAAAGTCATAGAGCACTTTCAACCCATCTAGTCAGGGTTGAACTGTTGTCTTGCCTAGTCCCATTGACCTGTTCTTCAACCACAGCCCTCCATACCTCTGCCATCCACCTACTTACCCAAATTTCACTTAAATGTTGAATTTGAACTTGAACTTGAACTTGAATCCCCCATTCCTACTGGCAGCTTGCATCAACCTCTGATAGAGAAAGCTCCCCCTCAGGCTCCCCTTAATCATTTCACCTTTCACCCTTAAACTATGATCTTTAGTTCCAGTCTCAGCCACAGTCAGTGGATAAAAACTGGTTACATTAACTCTATCCATACCCTCAATTTTATACATCTCTAACAAATCTCCCCTCATTCTTCTACACTCTAGAGAATAAAGTCCTAACCTATCCAATCTTTCCCTATAACTCAGATCCTCAAGTCCCAGCAACATCCTTTTAAATCTTCTCTGTACTCTTTCAATCTTATTGATATCTTTTCTGTAGATAGGTAACTAGATACTCCAAATTTGACATCACCAACTTTTCATACAACTTCAGCATTACATTCCAACTCCTGTACTCAATACTTTGATTTATGAAGGCCAAAGCAAAGGTTTATAAAAAGCAATGTATAGTTTACTTGCCAACATGTAGAAGATGTGTTCAGTGCAGTTATGGAAGGGTAATATGATGTTTCCTTTGATATTTCTGTCACGTGTTTCGTTAAATAGCCCTCTGGAGACACGCCGTGCAGAGTCTAGTCTGACACTGTAGTCAAGACCTGCAATAAAAATTTATGCATTCAGTTCTCAATGTAACAGTTGATTTATTATCTACAGATTCACACACATGGCACCATTTTGAATTTTATTCTAGCAAGCATATCCATGTACATATACACACTGAGGAACCAATTATTGCATCAAAATGGAGATTAGCTACATCACTTATGTCCAGATGGTCCCTGCTGCAGTGTTCTGATAGTGCCCTTTGTTTACGCAGCTACAATTATCCTTTTGAAACAGCTAACTGCTTGCAAGCTTCAATAGAAATGGTTTGTTAGGTAACAACTTATTTGATAGGTATAAAAATTATGAGGGATATAGATAGGGTAAATGCAAGCAGGCATTTTCTACTATGATTGGGTGAGACTAGAACTAAAGGTCATGGGTTAAGGGTGAAAGGTGACATGTTTAAGGGGAACATGAGGGGGAATTTCTTCACTCAGAAGATGGTGAGAGCTTGGAATGAACTGGCAGCAGAAGTGGTGGATGCCAGTTTGATTTCAACCTTTAAGAGATATTTGGATAGGTACCTGAATGGGAGGGATATCAAGGGCTATGGTCCTGGTGCCGGTCGATGGGTCAGCATGGATTAGACAGGCTGAAGTGCCTGTTTCTGTGCTGTCATATTCTATGACTCCATAACATCACTTCAATTTGTTTTTGAAAAATAATATTTGTATTAGTGCATTTGACAGTAAAGGGAAAATACATAAACATCTTTGGGTGTATTGAGCTGGAAGAAGACAGCCTTCATGGTATTCAATCATTTCTGATACCTGTACCCTTATCGTTCACAAGAATTGCAAGTAAGATCATTGCCAGGTCCAACCCATGTCTTAGGTGTATGAGAGCGAAGTGAAGCCCACAGAGGAAAGCCACATGGCAGAGAAGTGCCTGTGGAACCCCACACGGATCAGTACTGGGCATACTGTAGGCCCCTGGATCAGTGAGGTGGCAGCACCACCTGCTGCACCACTGTCTTTCCTGAAACTGAGTTACCTCTTCAGCAAGACTTAGCCCTGGAATTCTCTTCAAATGATGGTGTTGATGTTTAGAAAGTATTTAAACCAGACTGGAAACTCCCCAACTGGCTAAAAGTTTGACGTTGACTTAACCTTTTTAATACTCACTGGAGCCCTCTAGCAATAACTGCTTCAGAGTTATCAACGGTCTAAGGATAGCACTGCCTTGCTGATAAATCTCCTCCTTCCACGCTTAGTCAGCTTGAATAGGCACACAGTCGAGAGTTTATACAAACCAAGTAGTTATTTAAAATAAATTGATTATATTTAGAATAATGTAGACTGCCTCATATAATCCACAGACATGATTTTGCAGTATTTATTGAGAAACCTCAGATGATAAACTAAAATCCTGAAATTTCTGAACATCTGGACACCAAGGCAAGCATGGGATCTGAGAATCAGACAGAACCAGCAGCTTATCAGCACGACAGATAGCTTTAGAGGACAAAACCCTCATCAGCTAATTTTTGACTATCTTTCAAAGTTTGTTGTTAAATTGTAGTACTATTGATAAAAAAATATTCAAACAATAAATCTGCTATTGCATTGATTGATATCAGGAGCTAACTCATGAAAGTGCTAAAACCAGTTAACAGGCTCAATAGCAGTAGCTTTTATGCTAGTTACGTCTCGATATGTTGTCATAAAACAACACCACACTCATCTTCAATGCATTTAAACATTGCAGCACATGGTACTAACCCAATCAAGACCACCACAAAACATTGTGAAATGACAAATTTATTTTAGCATGTTGACAAATTTACGTGGGAAAAAAAACAGGAAAATGAGAGGTGCTCCGAATGCACCTCCCAACGCATTGTCACGCAACAGGCAGAGAAACACAACAGTCCTTAAAGGCATACTCCCCACCGGCAGTCAAACACCAGCAGTGCAAAGTTCAGCTCTTTGCAGGATCCTGTTTGGTGGGGAAGGGCTAAGAGATTTGGCCACAGTAATTCTGTAGGGACAAGAAATCTATACCACAGTGTCATCCTGAAGGAATTGTCAAGATTCTTTGTCACATTTGCCAAAGGTCTACAGGTTCTAATTCTCTGCACATTTTCTCTTAACAAGATATTTACATCTGTCTAAATCTGGTGAGTATACAATAACCTGGAAAATATTTATCATGCAGAGCTGTGTTCTTTAACTGACCTGCCATTCATCAGGAGGTACAGAAATTCTGTGGCAAGCTATTAACATAATAGGACTGGGCATTTGTTATATAAGAATACCGGTAGATCTGCACAGCAAGGGGTTTTGAGCATTATCAGTGCTTTCTACCTGATTATTGATATACTATGTCACTGTTTAGGTTGTGATATATAGTGATCCAATTGCTTTGTACGGGAATTATATGTTGTGGAATACTTACGAAAGTATACAACACAGTTAGTACCTGCCACCACCTGGGAGTTAGGCTGTGGAATACTGAGCAGGTAGTCCTTCCCCTCAGCACTTTCCCTCCACAATAACCTTTTCCTCTCTCCTGCTTCTGCTGCTATCTAAGCCTCATGCTTCACCCAGATCTCCTATTTTCTCCTCCTCCTCTATAAGCAAGTGCTGTCTTAGATTGGTGACACAGCTGCTGCCATATTGCAGTGTGGTGAACTACATATATCTGTCTGGACATGCCCCCTGCTGACTGCTCCTGTGGCTCCTCCCACAGACCCCTGTATAAAGGCGATCGAGGCCTGAGTCCAGCCTCTCAGTCTCCAGGATGTAGTATGGTGGTCACTCACTGCTTGTTCCTTCTTCCAGTCAGTAAAGGTCGATATCTCGCCTTTACGTCTCAAAGTGAGTTATTGATGGTGCATCATGCAGACAACGATGATGCTTGGCATGAACGTCCCAAGGTCCCTCAGCCTGATTCAGTCTTTAGGGGACCAACGCCACTTAGAATCTGACCACTGTAGGGGTGTGACTCTCCTATCGACATGCAATGACGGTAGTTGAAAAGTTACTGTAATGAATAACCAAGGAAATAGAAGGAACCCCTCCCACCCACCTCCCGAGGATCCATACATTGGAATGTTCCAGTAACTCAAAAAGCCTGGTAGTGTGGATTCTCTCATGGAGCACACTCCAAATGCAAAACCCTCCTTTTCATGATAAAAATTCTATCACCTTAAAATAAAAAGATCTGCATTACATTTGTGGTTTTCAGCTTTTTTTTTGGATCCAAGCACACTTTTCCCAGCCTTTATTTCGCTTCCTGTAAAATCCTGATATGCCCTCTGCAAGAACACTTAATTCTATTTGCCAACTCAGCAGCTTGACAGTTTTGCTGTTCTTGGAGGGTCCACATTCTCTGCAGTTGGGGAGCCACAATAGAACGGGGAACTTTGATAGTTGGAGCCTGCCAATTTTTATTCTGTTTTTGTTCTTGATGAACAGCAAATCTGGGTCAATATTTTAAACCAGAACCAGTATCTTATAAGTATTAAACATGATTTATTTATTTAGACATACAGCACCGAGTCGCACCGTCAGCAACCCTGATTTAACCCTAATTAATCACAGGACAATTTACAGTGACCAATTAACCTACTAACCAGTATCTTTAGACTGAAGAGGAAACAACAGAGCATCCTGAGGAAACCAATGCATTCTATGGGGAGGAAGTACAAATTATTTACAGAGGTTTCTAGGTTTGACCTCTGAACTCTGCCATACCAAGCTGTAATAGCATTGCGCTATCCGCTAGGCTACCATGACACCTTTTGATTATTTAGAAGCTACGAGTATGATAGGTAGGAACAGGACTCAAGACACATCAAATCTGCTCTGCGTTCAATAAAATCGCAGTTCATTTGATCTTGACCTTAGCTCCACTTTCCTGCGTTCCCCAGAATCTTTGACTCCCATGAAAACCAAACTTGGCCTTGACTAAATTTATTATGCTATTTTTCTAAACTTTGTGGCATTTCAACCTCTATGGAATCTGAGGAAAAATACACTGTACATGATTCCAGACTGAATCAGGTTACGTGTTTGTGCTGGTCGTCAAGAGAAATTATGCCAGTAATGCCAGATAACATACCAACTGGTTCAGTTTCACCAGACTTCAGCTTGAGACTGAAGCAGATGTTTGTCGATATGCACACTGCTGGATTCTCATCAATGACACAATTCTTGGTCTGGACATTAATTTTTGGGGGCTGAAATTCCAGTTTGCTGATCATCACTTGAGCTATGTTCCGGGTCCTAATAATGAAGTTGAAAAAAAAACAGTCAATATATTATGTATCATTTTACAGCAATGTTTTAAGTATCTTGTTGAAACTCTCTGAAAAAACTAATCAAACTCAATGTTAGAAATGCATTCTATATATAATAAAAAATGTAATTAGTTTAAAAGTCAAGGCTTTGAACCAATTCTTTCTGACAGAAATGTAAGTCTCCTTTACCTCAAAATCAGGTCGTTGATGTAATTTTGCAGCATTGATCAATTTGAACACAAGGTCTTTATGTTATTGTGAGAAGGCGTGGGGAAGATCTCAGGGCCAAAAGGTATGGAATAGATTTTGAAATGATGGGCACCTCATAAATCTCACAAATAAAAATAGTGAGTATAATCTACGAGGATAAAAGGGCAACTAGAAATTGAAACACAAAGGAAAGGCATATTAAACTAATAAATAGTGTGTGATGAGAACATTCTTTGCTGCTATATAATTGGATTGTGTACGAGGCCTGAAGAGAGCTCAAAGGCCAGGCCATTCCAAATGGTGGGGTGACATAGACTGGCTGCTGGAGTAGAGAGGTGGGATGCAACTGGTGTTAATCTGTGATCTCTATGGGGTGGATTAGTGCTGAGATTTAGTTGGGGTGCAAGGGCTTTCAGTTGAGGGAGGAGTTACAATCAGAGCAATGTAGGACAGAGAAGGGCTCAATAGAAATCAATGGCGAGGGCTAACTTAAGCGCTTAAAGGGGACCTACCTTTATCTAGTTCAAAGCACTGGAATTCTGGAATGATACTGAAGCAGACCTCAGATGCAGGGTCCACTAAGGACAAAGGCTATGCAGAAGCATGCAACCTGTTTGATGTTCAGATCCCTTTGCACGTTAGTGCAACAGATGCACAGAGGACTTGAAAGGAAATATGTGAATTTCAGAGATTTTAAATACCAGTAATTTTTCTTATGAAATTATATTGTATTTTTATGTACTCCTTGTGCAATGTAGTAGATATTCTACCAATAATAATGCAAAACCACTACAAACCAGAAGAGGGCAGCACCACCTACTGCTCCAATAGTAAGGTCCACTAGCCCATCATCATTTAAATCCATCTGACCATCAATCGACTGTCCAAAATACAGAAGAGATTCATTTGATGGAGATGCAGAGATGCGCTGTTTAAAAATAAACACATTTCATTAACCAACATAGAATGGTTAATATTGAAAAAAATCCTGATTTTTTTCATGACTCGCTGTGACTTAAGTAAAACAGCTTGTTTGTGACAATTCTGGATTGACGGTTTTCAATGGCATTCACTATTTTACACAGAAAATAATGATGACAACTGAATGATGTTTATCTTTACCTTGGGTATGAGCTAAATACTTTCATGCTCATCATAACAGTGAAGTTAAAGTTAGCAGTGCATCTTAATTGTTTTATTACTGAATCAATTTCATCTTTCTAAAATGAGCAGTGTCTTTCAATTCCAACCACTGTCTCTCAAAAAATCTTCCTCAGCTCCCCTCTAAGCCTCCTACCCCTGAACATTCAATCTCTGCCCTTTGAGTTATTTACCACTGCTCTAGGCAAACACTTCTTACCATTTACCAGGCTTTCATATTTATCAATGTCACCAACTCAACTCCTAATTTAGTTGTAACCACTTGTATTTCCTAATATTAACTAATATAAAACTTGGGCTGCACACAGTACAAGAAAATAAAAGTTGAGGTAAGATACATGCTCTGCTGAAGTTAATAAACGGAGAGGCAGGATGGGGGTGGGGGTGGAGTTTAGGGGCAAAGGCACAAGGGGTGGTGGGTGAGCCAGACATTGAAAGTGAGAGATGGGAGTTGGAAGTTAGGGACAGGCAGATGGTCATTGAAGGTGAGATGAGTGTGTTGGATGTGTATGTGGAGGGAAAGAGCTGTACCTGTATTTTGAAGTTTACAGAATCAGAGAGATATATACACAGAAAAAGGTCCTTTGGCCAAGGGAGTCTTTGCAAACCATCATCCATCCATTTGCACTAATCCTATATTACTCCCATTTTATTCTCCTCACAAACAAGAGAAAATCTGCAGATGCTGGAAATCAAAGTAATACACACAATATGCTGCAGGAATTCATCAGGCCAGGCAGTAGCTATGGAAAAGAGTAAACAGCCAACGTTTTGGGCCAAGACCATTTATCAGTCTTGAAGAGTGGTGTTAGCCCGAAATGTCAACTGTTTACTCTTTTCCATAGATGCTGCCTGGCCTGCTGAGTTTCTCCAGTACTTTGTGTGTGTTGCTTATTTTCCTCACATTCTAGAACATAGTACGGTACAGCACAGGCATAGGCCCTTCAGCCCACAATGTCCGTGCTGACCATGATGCCAAATGATACCAAACCCTTCTGTCTATTCATGATCCCTACACTCTGATTACTTTCATGTGTCTGTCATCAGCTCCCTTGATTCCAATATTTACCAGCACGAGAGGCAATGTGAAGTAGCCGATTAACCTACAATCTGCACACCATTAGCATGTGGGTAAAAACTGGAACAGCAGTTTCCCTCATAGCCACAGGCAGAACATGTAAACTCTATGTAGACTGCACCCATGGTCAGGACTGAACTTAGTTCTCGATTACTGTGAGTCAGTGGCTCTGCTACTGTGGTGCTCTGTACCAACTGAGCTGAACAGGCCTGGGAAGTGTTGAGTATTGCAAGTGGGGGAGACAATTGGATGTTGGTTGCTGGAGGTAGCAAACAGGTTGAAGATTGGAGGTCAGGGGGAAGGAGACAAACATTAGAGATCAAGAGTAATGGACGACCAATGAAAAATAGAAATCAAGGACAGTGCTGGATGTGGGAGTCTTGGGGGGGGGGGGGGGGAGTTGGAGGTAGGACCTTGGAAGAAAGACTTCATTGCTGCAAGCTTGGGAGAAAGTGTCAGAAATTTGGAGTCAGGGGAAGGTCAGAAGGAGATTTAACATAGTGTTGAATCTAATTGCATGAGTCACCAATGGTAGGAGTGAGAACAAAATTAAAAAAATTCAAGCTAGTACTCATACAGCTCTTCCCCCAACATTCAGCAGGAACTGGTCCTCATCTTTAACATTCAAGTTTCTCAACACCCAAGAACCCTGACCACCAAATAAAAAAAAATAATGTTCGCACCACACTGCATCACTAACCACATTTAAATGTTGGAAAGAATATTAGCTGCCCATCTCTTTTTAATTAGCTCCCCGAACTCTCAGATTGTTATAAATGCCCTTACAGATCTAGTTTGCATGTAACCATTTAATCAAGTCACAACTCATTAAAAAATATTTCTTGAGATCCGACCAATCAGCAATGAGCTCTGTAAACTGCAATATACTCATATGTGAAGAAAAAGAAGTTTCAGGATGATATTGCATACATTTCTCTGACATTAAATGTACCTATTGAAACCTAATGAATATTAAGAAATCAACTCCCTAATTAAATGATGATTAATAGAAGGGCTTGAATGTGTTTAGAAATAGCTGTGTGTTCAGCTGCAAAAGAGACTGGCCTCAGTTGTTGATTTTATGATGCAGTCTCTTTCTTCAAATATTTCCCTCTTATGGCCTAAACCAGGGGTTCCCCACCTGAAGTCTGCAGACTCCTTGCCTAATGATATTGGT
This sequence comes from Hypanus sabinus, assembly GCF_030144855.1. NCBI lineage: Eukaryota > Metazoa > Chordata > Chondrichthyes > Myliobatiformes > Dasyatidae > Hypanus > Hypanus sabinus. Next base: position 72,086,710 of record NC_082719.1, read on the forward strand.
CCATGAGATAACAAATATGGGAAATCCTGGCCTAAACCAAAGTTTCTCCAAGTTCAAAAATTGTGTGAAATTCAATTACAGTTGACTTTAATCAGAACTGCTCTTAACAAAATTGCCTTCCATTTATAATTCCTTTACTTACGCCTAAGTTTTATTTGAGCAAAATGTAAGGAGGAAAGTACTGCCATTGTAGACTCGAGCTGAAACGTTGACTGTTTTCCATAGATGCTGCCTGCCCTGCTGCTTTCTTTCAGCGATTTCTGTGTTGATGCCATTGTAGTATGTAGAACTTAAGAATGTTTTACCCCACATGACTCTCAATGACAAACATCTTAAAGCTATCTAAAAATATCTAACCCAAGATGGCACCGATCCTTTGAGCCCATAATGCTTTCTTCCATATGCCAAATGAGGGGCCAAAAGCCATTACACTTTAATTTTAAGAAACTGGATGGTTACCTGTGGCCAAGAATCTGTTAAAACCATTCAGAATTCTAGGTCAGAGTAAGCTAGGGTTATTTTTCTCAAGTCCTAACAGCCAGAGTGGTTCACTCCATGGCACGTGGAACATTGCCACTCATCCTGTCCCTGCCACAGCCTCACAATCCCGGATTATTATTGCATAAAACCATAAAACACAGGAAGAAAATTAAGCTATTTGTCTCATCGAGTCTGCTCTATCACTCCATTATGGCTGATTTATTATCCTTCTCAACCTCATTCTCCTACCTTCTCCCGGCAACCTTTGACACCCTTATTAATTAAGAACCTATCAACCTCCACTTTAAGTATACCCATTGACTTGGCCTGTTTGTAGCAATTGATTCCACAGATTCGCCACCCTCTGACTAAAGAAGTTGCTTCTCATCTCTGTTCTAAAGGTGCATGCTTCTATTCTGAAGCTGTGGTCCTAGACATTCCAACTATAGGAAACATCCTCAAACACGAGGAAATCTGCAAATGCTGGAAATTCAAGCAACACTCACAAATGCTGGTGGAACACAGCAGGCCAGGCAGCATCTATAGGAAGAAGGACTGTCAACGTTTCGGGCCAAGACCTTTCGTCAGGACTAATTGAAAGTAAGAGATTTGAAAGTAGGAGGGGGAGGGAAAATTGGAAGTGATAGGAGAAGACAGGAGGGAGTGGAGTGAAGCTAAGAACTGGAAAGGTAATTGGCAAAAGGGATACAGAGCTGGAGAAGGGAAAGGATCATGGGGCGGGAGGCCTAGGGAGAAAGAAAGGGGGAGGGGAGCACCAGAGGGAGATGGAGAACAGGCAAAGAGTGATGGGCAGAGAGAGAAAAGAAAGGGAGGGGGAAATAGATAAATCAGGGATGAGGTAAGAAGGGGAGGAGGGGCATTAATGGGAGTTAGAGAAATCAATGTTCATGTCATCAAGTTGGAGGCTACCCAGACGGAATATAAGGCCTCCATGTCCACTGTATCTAGGCCATTCAATATTTGGTAGGTTTCAATGAGATCCCCTATCATTCTTCTAAACTCCAGACAGTACAGGCCCTGAGCCATCAAATGGTGTACATACATTAACCCTGCCATTCCTGGGATTATTATTGTGAATGACCTCCAGACCCTCTCTGATGCCAGCACATCTGATCTTTAATAAAATTGCTTACAATACTGTCCTATACTAATGTCTTATAAAGCGTTATGTCCTTGCTTTTATATTCTTTTTCAATCTTTTTATTATCATTAATAATAAGTACAAAATACAATTGATATATTAATAAAGGGATTACAAACATACAAATTCCGATTACACATGAAAGAATACATAAGTAATAATTACAATATAATGAGTTTTCCCAAAACATAAACCATACAGTATATGTATGAACAAGGTAAATCTAGGTATTACATAATATATAATATAGAAAAAAAACAGAAAAAAGAAAAAAAAATTATGCAAAAATAACTAAACTACTAATCTAATAGCTAATAAAGAAGAAAAAAAGCAAAAAAAAAGAAAAAAAGAAAAGAAAGAAAAACTAGAAAAGGAAAAAAAAGGGCTGTCTATAATATCTCACAAGAGTACATAATCATCAGTGTCATCAACTCCGATCCTCTCAACATAAATAAGATTAAAGCTGGAAAATCAAATAAGCCTGGAACAGGGTCATATTACATCATATGAAATTATTGAATAAATGGTCTCCATATCTTTTCAAATTTAATAGAAGCATCAAATACACCACTTCTAATTTTTTCTAAATTTAAACGTAACATAGTTTGAGAAAAGCTTCAAGTTATTCGGCTTATTCCAAGCTTATTCGGCTTGGAAAACTAAGGGATTACTAAGATTTTCTGATTTAGTTTTGGACAATTGTTTTATGTCTTTTGAGCAATTATCTAATAAATATAATTTGCCTAGATTTCATTTTTTTAGATATTTACAGATTAGACATTTTTTAAGTACAGTACTTCCTACATTTCCAAATTTTGTGTCTTCAGATATTTTGGAGAGTTTGTTTGAATTAAACCCTTTTCAAAAAGGGCTTATATCAAAACTTTATAATATAATTATGAAGATACATTCAGAGCCCCTTTATAAGATAAAAAATGATTGGGAAAGAGAGCTTAATCTTATTATTCCTATTGAGAATTGAGATAGAATTCTTCAATTAGTTAATACATCTTCTATATGTGCCAAACGTTCATTAATATAATTTAAGGTTGTACATAGGGCCCATATGTCCAAGGATAAATTGGCTCATTTTTATTCTTATATAAATCCTATTTGTGATAGATGTCAATTTGAAACTGCATCTTTAACTCATATGTTTTGGTCATGTCCGCTTTTGAAAAAATATTGGAAAGATATTTTTGGTATTATCTCTGCGGTATTAAACATCGATTTACAACCCCATCCTATTACTGCAATTTTTGGTTTACCAATGATGGACTTACTGCATTTATCTTCTTCCGCCTGTCGAATGATTGCATTTCTCACTCTGATGGCTAGAAGATCTATTTTGCTGAATTGGAAGGAAATTAATCCTCCCACTGCTTTTATATTCTAATCCTCTTGAAAACAGTACTAACATTGCACTAGCCTTCCTTACTACCAATTCAACCTGCACATTAACTTTTAGAGATTTCCAAGTCCCGTTGCACCCAATTTCTGAATTTGCTCCCCACTTAGAAAACAGTCTGCACCTTTATTTCTTCCACCAAACTGTAAAACCATATACTCCCTACACTGTATTCCATCTTCCTGGTTCATTCTCCTAACATCTGAACAATGAAAATACTGCATGATCTGTATAATAAATGTTTAATAAAATCAAACTAAATAAACAACAAACCTGTGAATGCATTTTGTTAATAGTTGTGCCAGATCCATGGAAGAGGTAGACTGCTCCTTGGTGGTTTCCCTCCAGAGGGGCTCCAATTGCAACATCATTGTAGCCATCGAGGTTTAGGTCTGAAACTGCAACTATGGCTGTTCCAAAGCGGGAACCACATGGCTGCCGGATGGGCTCAGAGCACTTGTGATCTTCACTTATGGCCTATGAAAAGCACGAAGGATAAAGTATGTGCTACTAATATTCACGAGAAGCATGAAAGCACTTCTATTATTTTTTATCCTTCTTTATATTTTCGACAGTGTTCAGTCATAATTTATTGACATTATTAAAGTGTATCAATGATATCACTTACTATATACATTCCTACAAAACTGAATGATTACATTGCAGCCAAGAATATATTGCATATATGCACTTGTAAATTATTAAAGCTGAGAGTAAATACCTTGAGGTTCAGGTGTCATATATTATACTTTCCATTTAAAATTCAGTCCATTGAATTCAATGGAAAATTTTCAGAGGAATAGTACAGATGCTGCTGCACATGGTGCTTATTATCATCTAGGACTATCTAGGCAAGATTTATTAGGTACAGCTGTAAGTTAATGCAAATATCTAATCAGCCAATCCTGTGGCAGCAACTCAATGCATAAAGGCATGCAGACATGATATGGAGTTTCAGTCGTTGTTCAGACCAAACATCAGGATGGGGGAGAAACATGATTTAAGTGGCTTTGAGTGTGGAATGAATGTTGGTGTCAGATGGGGTGGCTTGAGTATCTCAGAAACTGCCGATCTTGCACAATTGTCTCTGGAATTTACAGAGAACTGTGCAAAAACAAAACAAAACAAAACAAAAAAAAAAAAACAACCAGTGAGCAGCAGTTCTGTGGGCAAAAATGTCTTGCTAGTGAGAGAGGTCAGAATGGAATGGCTGTACCTGTTCAAGTTGACAGGAAGGTGACACTAAGTCATTACCATTACAGGAGTGGTGTGTTCAGTTCATCTCTGAATGCACAACAGGTTGAATGGATAGACTACAGCAGCAGAAGACCACAAACATGAACACAGTGGTCTTTTAATTAGGTGCAGGTGATACCTAATAAAGTGGCCACTGAGTGTATTCCTCTTGCATAGAATTGTGCTTATGCACACTACACTAATGAATTTAAACTAAAATTCAATTGAAAGAGGATGTAGCTCTTTCCCGGCATACATAACGAATAAACTCTTGGGCTTCTAGATGGGTACAGGTACCGGTTTTAACTGATGTTTCGATGACAAACTCAGCCATTGTCATCAAGGATGATGCCTGGGCATGTAAAACTAAATTGTCAAACATGAAGTTGTCCTATGTGCACTGGTGGTACACGTTGGGAATATTTTGTGTTCTCTATGCAAATAATCTACATGTATAGTATTTATGGGAGCAAAACCAGTTATATCATGTCTGTTGCCTCGGGCCTATGCGATAAAGCTTGGACGCTGAGGGGAACCTACACATTTTGGCATGACCAACCTCAGCAAAAACACTTTAACGTGCCCTTTGAAGCTACTATTTTCCAGAAGAGATTTTAAAAAGAACATTTCTGGACACACATTTAAATTTTAATTCTGTGTCAAAATTAAACAATGTATCTTATCTAAAAATACTTTTTTAAAAATCAACATAGAATCAATTTCCAATTCAATTTGTTCCTCAGTGTTTCCTTTAAGTAAATGTGATAGGAATTTACAGATTAGATTCAGTTTAAAGCTAATATGAAGCCTACAAATCACTTTATGTATTTTGAAGATGAAGTAAAAAAACTTAGCAGGTTTGAGATGTTTTTCAAAATCCTGGCTTGAACAAGAATATTCTTTGATGACAAAGTAGCTAACTTAAGAACCTATTTTCCAGTGTTTCAGACAATTTTGCTTTACCCAATTCACATAATCATCCTTTTAAATCTGACAATAAGAAGGATGTATGTGCATTGTCAATGCATCAATTTTAATCAGTGCAGATGAAAGCACTTATTCTGGAATGTGGCTGGGAAATTCCCATAGTTTTGTTATTACACATGATGTAAACAGTTTGAATCTTATCACTGCAACCCAATCTCATTAAAATCAATTTTCCCATATCTCAAACTACATCGCCTGACTGTTTATTTCATTAGGATTTTATTCAAATTCCCATAATTAAAGATGTATTACTTGTCCCAATGAGTAAACAATTAAAATCTTTGAATATGCTGCCATTTTCATTATCAAATGTTCCCACAATGGACATCCACATCCCCTTATATTAATAAGATTGCTTTCAGAACACAAATAACTGTTTTCCTTATGTGCTTAAATCTAACAAAGGTAGAGGCATAAAAAACATATGCATTCCACTGCTTAATGTCCTGTCCTCCAGTCCACTCATTTCTAATATATCGAGGATGGTATCGGTGCTGCTTTTGCTATTGTTGAGAACTTGAAAGCATCATCACTTTTGCTACTCGCTTTCACCTTGCTCACAACTTTACATCACTCACCTCTGTTCCTTCTCTTCCCCAGTTCTATTTTTCTAGCTCTATTTCAGGGAAAGGTCAGTGACCCATAACCAACTCTAAACTGAGATTCACACACTAGTCCTCACTTTTGCCCAGGTATATTCTTAGTTTCTCCATATGTATCTCAACTACTCTGATGACTGCTATAGTAGTGCTTCTGGTTGTAATTCCTTTTTCCACAACTATTCTACCATAGTTGACAGGGTTCTTAACCATGTCTGTTCCATTTCCTACACTTCTGCTCTCACTCCCTTCTATACCCTCCCAGAGGAAAGTGAGGATTCCTTTTGCCCTATGCTTCCAGTCCATGAGCCTCCATATTCAATGGATCATCCTTTGAAAGATCTTCCAGCTACAAAAAAAAATCCACCAGGAGATGTGACTCCCCCTCCCCATTCTCAGCGGACTTTTCTCCCCCCATTACTTCTTTGGTCACTCTTCCATCTTCTCCAACTGCTCTCCTTCCCAGTACTTTTTAATGCAAATTCAGGTGATATAACGCTTCACTTTTGAGCTTCACAAATATTCAAGAACAAGAATTACTCAATTAGGAGACTGAGAATCGAAGATGTGCATAAAATTATGAGGGACATAGAGTAAATAGGAAGAAATTTAAGGTAATGGTAGAAATATTCAAGGCAAGATGAAAGTCTTATTAATTCTGGGGGAGGGGTGACTGGAAGATTATTATAAGAGGATTATTATAGGGAGGTTTAGTTGAAATCATAGTTAAGTCATGTTTGGACCATTGCACCAAATTGTATTCTTCATTTAAGAAATGATATCAGGATTTTAGAAATAATCCAATGCAGGTTTACTACACAAAGACTAATGTTTGGGTTATTTTATGATGAAAGTTTGGACAGGCTAAGCCAGTATCTGTTAAAATATAGAACAGTGACAGGATTTTACTGAAACCTCCAGGATCCTGAGAGAATTAATGTTGAAATGATAATTCCACTTCTGGGTGAAGCCAGAAGTCAAGGTCACTGATTAAAAATAAGGCTGTACCAATTTATAGAGAGATTGATTAGTTTTTTCTCTCAAATAATTGATAGACTTTGTTTCTCATAGGGATGTGGAAAGAGAGTTTTCTTACATATTTAAGGCAGATGCAGATTGATTCTCAGAATACAATATGGGACTGCAGAGCTGAGGTGCCAATGAAATCAAATGGCAGAGAAGGCTTGAGGGTCTGAATGAAGTATTCCTGCTATTGATTTGGTTCATTCAAAGTATTAGTTCTTTCATGACTGGATGGACATGAGGAGCAGAATTAGGCCACTCGAGTCTGCTCCACAATGGACAATGATGCAGAAAATTGCCATACACCTTGGGCAGGCCCTCAACCTGCTTTGACGATCTTCTGAGAAAATGGCCGTAGCACCGAGAGTCTCTGCCAGCAATGCCCTCAAGGATCTGTCCCTGTGAGTTCAAAATGCAACTCATTTATGCAAGTGGTTTAATTGATTTTAGATTCTTGTAGTTTTAAACTATTAGGATTTATTTCAGGAATTTGAAGTGGCATGAATTTGCATATCAGACACAACAGGAAACTTATAAATTCTGACTCAACACTATTTCCTCAAATAATTATAATTGTTACAGTTTATTACAGTCTTGCTGCCACTTTGTGAGAAAATGGCCACATAATTAGGGGCTAAGTACACTTTTCCTCTACCTCCTAGTAAAGTGCTGATGGCTACTTGGCCACTCCCCTTGTTTACAGCCATTTCTGATTAGAAAATCTGCAAGATTTGAAGCAGTATTCAGTTCCATTCTAGGTTAAGCCACTTGCTATGCGGGAGAAAAATTCAGCTATTATTTCTGATCAGTTTAACATTCAAGGAAGTTTTCCAGTATGATGCACAATATTCATTTATAGCAACAGACATTTTTTTCCTCTATTTCTACCTCCCTCAAGGTCTATGGAATAAGTACAGGAATGATTCTCTGGTCTCCTGGTCCCAAAGAAAATACAGCTCACAGTTAATGAAGGCTTCAACATCAGGATAGCCAGGTACTTTGTGAACTCTGACTCTTACTAAATGTACTCTAACATTACCCATTGGGGTTTATAATGAAAAAAAAATCACTTCTTAACTGTGTTTGTGTAGGTAAATGTGTCAGAGTTTCTGTAAGTGTATAAAGATGTGTTGGATGCGTATTGGTTACTTGTCAGTCTTTGTGTGTGGTTTTTCATTCTATTTCTTTGTTCTACTATGAATGCAGGCAAGAGAATAAATCTCAGAGTAGCATATTGTGTCATATATAATAAATTTACTATGAAATTTGGAAATATACATGGTGGACTAAAAATTCAACCTTGGCCAGTGGGGAAAAATAATTAGTCTTGTGGAATCAACATACCTTCATCAGGATGTCTTCTTTCAAAATTCATTTCAAGGGCAAAATATATTACTCTAACATTACTATATAAAGCAGTTGGGTTACCTGGCAGGAATGAATTTCTAGGCAATTATGTCCACTTCTGGTAAACAAAGCGATGGACAGAAATCCCCTTTAGCCCATTTTCAAGCCTGAAATGAGTATACTGCACTGATTACATTCTTCAGTCAGGAAGATGGGAATTGAGGCAGATGAGATTTAGATCTCATTAACAAAATTTGGGCCAGCTGTTTTTATGAAAGCAGAAATGCTCACCCGACTTATTAGTAGTCATTGGTACACTTGCCTTCATACTCTTGCACCTTTGGACTCCTCAGTCAATTCCATAAGAGACACTAATAACTATTTTGGGCAGTTGCTGGAGACACCTGATAAATGGAATGATCTTTCAGGTTCTGCATGGTAATGAAATTTTATTTCCCAAATTTGTTTGGTGTGCTGCTGTATTTTGAAAATGGGAATACAAATCCAGTTTGCAAGCCGTTGGTCTCACTTTATCAAAAACCAACATCCAGAAATAACTTAAAAATACAAGAGATTCTGCAGATGTTGGAGATCCAGAGGAACACACATGAAATGGTGGAGGAACTCAGCAGATCAGACAGCATCTATGGAGAAGAATAAAATCAACATTTCAGGCTCAGGGGCTCAGCTTGAAATGTCAACTGTTTATTCCTCTTTGTAGATGTGGCCTGATCTGGTGAGTTCTTCAGCATTTTGTGTGTGTAATTGAAGTTATAAGATTTGCTATTGGGAAACTAACTTCAACAGAGAACAAAACCTTGGTCTTTACCGCATTAAAACTGTTAGTGTGAAGACCTATGGTGGAAAGACAACTGCACTGTTGTTTTAAGGGTTCAAGTTCCATCTGGCGTTGAAACAAATTCTGAAACAGGATAAAAAGAAACAAAGCATTAATATATGCATTAGGGACACCCGCCAGCTAGAACATCCTCTTCTCTCACTGTTGCCATCAGGAAGGTGGTACAGGATCCTTAGGATTCACACTCCCAGGTTCAGGAACAGTTATTACTCCTCAGCCATCAGGCTCTTGAACCAAAGGGGATAGCCACTTGCCCCATCACTGTAATGTTCCCACTACCTATGGACTCACATTCAAGGATACCTCGTCTCATGTTCTCCACAGTTATTGTTTATTTATTTATTATTATTTCTTTCTCTTAGTATTTGCACAGTTTGTTATCTTTTGCACAATGGTTGCACACTCAAGTTGTTGCAGTCTTTCATTGATTCTATTAGGGCTAATATTCTATTATGGATATATTGAATATGGCCACAATAAAATGCATCTCAGAGTTGTACATGGTGACATACATGAACTTTTATAATAAAGTTACTTTGAACTTAATGTCTTTAACTTGCTTTTATGCATATGTGGCTTAAACAAATTCTGTACCCCATCTGCATTATTCCCATTGCAGAGTATCTAGCTTGTAGAATGCAAAACTACAATAAGATCAAATGACATACATAAGGTACATCATGTAATCATTTTGCAGTTTTAATTTGCAAGTACTTAATTCGATGATAGAATGGGTTTACAATTATGGTTCCTTTAGAATTCGACTGTGCAAATTTATTACCTCTTTTAAAGTGTATACATAAACTTTGCCTTGTTCCTCTTTTTCCGTTCCCATGTACATTGGAGCTCCAATTAAAAGGATATCGGTTAGATTATCTTTATTGATATCCACAGTACACACAGTGCTACCAAAGTAGGAACCAATCTGAAATAAAATCAATGGCATTACTAATGTAAAATACACACGTATCAGCTGATTCTGTCAACAAGCTGGAAGGATATTTGGATATTAATTAACTTTACAAAGCTTAACCTTTCAATTGGAAAAGACAGTAGATTTTCCTCTAGGATAAGAATACAAGTGTTTTAAATAATTTTAAGCTCACAAATAATGGAGAATGGAGGACAGTCAGACGAGGACTGGAAGAATTGAGTCCGGGTGATAAAGAAATGGAGCAGGAAAGCTGAAAGAGATTTGGAGTTGGAAGTTTTCACCACACATATTTGAAAGGATATGCTGTTGGGAAGATTGATTAGGGTTGAATAAGACAACAAAATTGTGAACAAGTTGGTTTAGCTCGAGTGTGTGGCTGGTGACTGATTCCTGTGTTATTGTGATGAAGAATAGTGTGCATTCATCTGATAAAATTGCTATGAGATGGATGAAGCAGACCCAGTTCATCAGCCTGTTTTCCCCGCTCACCCTGTAATCAATCATTTGGCCTTCACAATTGTGAAAAAGTAAAACCTATTGACTGATGATGTTGCAGGTTACTGCTTCTTAATGTTTAAACTAAATGAACCACGTCAGGCAAAGTCAAAACCCAGAGTAAGATAGCTTTTTCTGAGATATGCATCGAGCTCTATTGTTCTGACTGAAAATAACACTGGAAAAGTTATCTGCAAATTTTCCTCAAAGTCTTATACACTATCCTGATATGGGGTTAACTCCAATGCCATACTTAAGTTTGCTGTCAACACCACTGTCACTGGCTGAATCAAAGGTGGTGACGAATCAGCGTATAGGAGGGAGATTGAAATACTGGCTGAGTGGTGCCACAACATCAACCTCTCACTCAATATCAGCAAGAGCAAGGAGCTGATTATGAGTTTCAGAAGGAGGATACCAGAGGTCAATGAGCCAGTCATCACAGGGGAATCACAGGTGGAGAGGGTCAGCAACTTTAAGTTCCTTGGTGTTATCATCTCAGAGGATCTTTCCTGGGCTCTGCATGCAAGTGCAATTACAAAGAAATCATGGAAATGCCTTTACTTCCTTAGAAGTTTTCTAAGATTTGGCAGCATGACATCTAAAACTTTGACAAACTTCTATAGATGTGTGGTGGAAAGTATATTGACAGGTAGCATCCCAGCTTGGTAGAGAAACACCAATTCACTTGTAAAGAAAAATCCTACTAAAAGTTATGAATATGCCACAGTCCATTACGGGTAAAGCCCCCCCCCCCCCCACCACTGAGCACATCTACGTGGAGCACTGTCGCATCCATTATCAAGGATCCATTTCACCCAGGCCATGGTCTCTTCTCACTGCTGCCATCAGGAAGAAGGTACAGGAGCCTCAGGATTCACACCTCCCAGTTCAGGAATAGTCAACCATTGGCTCTTGAACCAGAGGGAATAACTTCACTCAACTTCACTTGCCCCATCTCTGAACTATTCCCACAAGTATGGACTCACTTTGAATGACTCATGTTCTCAATATTTACTGCTTATTTATTTGTTATAATTAATTACTCCTTTGATTTGCACCGTTTTGTCTATTGCACACTAGTTGTTTGTCTGACTGTCGGGTGTGGTCTTTCACTGATTCTAATATCTTATCTGGATTACTGAGTATGCCTGCAGGAAATCGAATCTCAGGGTTGTATATAGTGACATATATATACTTGGATAATAAATTTACTTTGAATTTTGTCCCCTCATCACTTCAGAGTTAATATCTAAGCATTCCCGATCAAATGTCTGCACGGAAGCAAAAGGAGCTTCAAGGCTAAAGCCGGTGAAGGAGTGGACAGGCACCCTTTCCCAGAACAGCCAAGGATGTGAAGAAATAGCTACTCCATCATTGGCTACAGCACAACACAATTTTCTTAAAGAAATGGAGTTGGGAATTCAGAGGAACAATTTCAAATTTGAGGTAATTTAACAAAACTGGAAGCTAATAACAAAACTGATTTTGGTATTTTTTACATTTGCAATAAATGCAATCTATATTTAACCGAAGTGCCAAAAAATCCAAGTGTCCTACTTCCTTTAGCTGTAGAGAACTTTTATTGGGTACCGTGTTAATAAATGTACAAAAGGCTTTCATTCCTAGACATTCTCCATAAAAGATATTGAGTACAATCGCAGCAATAACTTTCTTGTTAGAACCAGAATTTGGGGAATGAGCTACATTTATAACTAAGTAAATAAAACACTCTTAAATATATTTTATATTATCATACAGTGTAACATTTGATTAAAATAAGAAAGATTTAAATGCTCATGCTTAATTATGTAGAAATAATGCTGCAACCTTCAAATGTGTGTGTTTGACATTTGCCTTATTAACAAAGATACCATGGGATAGAACATAGCCTAGTGGTAAAATATATTAGACAATCATAACAGAGAAATACCTGTTCTCCTTTCAGGGTCTGTATAATGCGTGTTTGCTTTCCCTTATAATTATAAATTATAACTTGTCCTGTGTGATTATACCGAGGTTGTCCAGCAACATACCACACATCTCCAACAACTGAGACAGAGCTGACAGAGTAACCTAAATATTGAAATTGATAAGGTTGTAAAGGTTGCTCAGGCAGAACAAAAATATTTCAAAGCAACCGAATTCCATCAATATATTAAGTCAACATCAATCAGTTTATCAGATTTAAAACTACAGATATCTGATGTATTGCTCAGTTCAAGTACAAGTGCAATGGGTTTTGTTGAGTAGAAATGCCCCTAATGTTATTACCAGATACATAACTTATAAATTCAGTTATGGTGTCCTGTATCCAATATGGGAAATAAGGAAATAAATTTTTTAATGCAGAATTAACTACAATTTTAGATTTTTGCTTAATGGAAATCTGTAAAAGTGGGAAATGTGCAACAATTGAAATTATGAGGCTCACTCAACAATAAGGTAGTCATATTCCTAAAATGAAGGCTCCCAAAAGTAAGAACTATTATCCAACTAATGTAACACAGAGAATACAGCACAATAAAGCTATCATTGTAAATAAATACAGTGGAAGGGTTTCCTAAAGATTGCCAATTATTTCTGTTCCTTTAAATTATTGTGTGGAAAATTTATTCTTTCATAGCATGAGATGATTATTTATTGCCCAACCTTAATTTCCCTTGAAGTGTTTAGATTGCCAAGTTCTTTCAGAGGGTATTTAAAAATATCAGGCACATTGATGTTTTGGGGTCATATACAGGCCCGACAGAGTGGGAAAACAGATTTTCTTCCCTAAAGAACATTAGAAAATCAAATAGATTTTGTGGCAATACGGTACATTTTGTGGTTCTTGTTAGACTAGCTTTTATTTGATTACTTAAATTTAAAAGCCATGTTGAGTGGCAAGACTTTGAATCAATAATTCAGGCCTTTGATTATTAGTATGGATAAGCTCATTCACATCACATAGATACATTGTTGAATGTCAACCTGGAATCCTATTGAAATTCTCCAACTAACTGGCTTCAAACCCTGCAGATCCAAACTCGAAGATTGGAATGGTACCAAAAATCGAAGAAGGCATTTTCCAATAATTAACCCTGCACCACGACAAGAAACAGTGATTCTTGCGACTGCTTTATCTTATGTCATCACATTGTTCAACCAGCAAATACTAATAGAGAAAGGTTTAATTTTGTACTTGCAGCTTCAGTCAGCTCAATGACTTGCTTACCAAGATACCCGGCAAGGGGTTCATTGCTTTCTTCTGACTTGCTGAAAAATGTCTCATTTTCAGGGATGACCGTTCCATTGTCGTTCACCAGAAGAACTGTTCCATTCCAATCATAGGCTCCAACAGCTCCCAGCATGACACTATCCTAAGGTGAAAACCGCACAGCAAAATTAAATATGTGATTTAATTTCCACATGGTAAAAACATGCTTCACGCTTCACCTTTCAACCAATATTCAGATGTCAACACCCACCTGGGTTGGATCACACTTCCCCGCTGTAACAGCAGAGAGTTCTCCAAGCCTACTAGGAGTTGACAGAAGGCAAATCTATCACTGGCTCATCAGTTTTTAAATATCTCTTTGCATTCAAAAGCACACAACTATTAACTTTAAAGGCAATGATTATAAAGCAATTAAATGATAAGAAAGTGAATTAAAATAAAAAATACACTCAGGAATAGTTAAAGATATCAAAGCAGAGTGAAATAACTTTTTACAAAAGATACTTAAGATTCCCCTTTACCTCCTCACATGTAGTCTTAGAATCCCCATCGAAACCAATTGGGATTCCTGCAGTAGGTGCGGAGAGGTAAAATCGCAATGCAATGGTGGGGCAGCGCAGAAAGACTGGGCATTACTGCTGGGGACCAGAGGTGGAATGTACTGGTGGATACGGCAATTAGTCCCATGGTAAGTGTGGGAGTTTAATATTCAGCAGCACAATGTACGGGAGACCTACCGAATTACTCTGATTGAACCATTGGCTCCAGCCTTGCAAGACTGTTCCCAGTAATGTGCAATCTAAGTTTACGCAATTTGGCTAACTGAGTTGATAAATAGAATATTAAAGTCTCAGTTAATACTAACAGAAGGTGGTTTCCAATCAGTATCCAGATGCTGGTAAAGGAACTGCCATTATACTTAACATCACAGTTAACTTCCACTGACAGTTTGTTTCAGATAACTGTGCCTAAATTAAAACAAAGACGCCTGCAAGACATGAACTGCTTTTGAGCAATTGTACATAATCAAATTTTACACTGTGGCTCGCAACAGCAAATTACAATCTGGATTCGCTATTGCCTGCAGCTAGGTAATTATTAACCCTTTCTGACTAAAATAAACAAATCAAGGATGCCATCACGAACAAGTGGCAACAAGAAGAAAACACCCAGGGTGAACACGTTTTATAAAATCATACTCTTGGTGCGAACCTTTCCCATTGGGATTATATATCTGGAATCCAGGATGTAATCTACAAAGAATTACTGTTTGTTTTGGAGGTGCTATTAAAAATAACACCACACTGAACTTCAATCAAAACTGAGAAATAAACGTGCTTTTATGGATTACTCAGTAACTTACCTCTGTACTGTGTGTACTGAATCCCACTTGTGACATTTCCATTTCAAAAGAGGCAGCTTGTTTGTCATTGGTTGCTAATAAATGGGAAGTCATCATTAGAAAGCAGAGCACACTCAACTCACAGAAGCTTAAGAAAAGTTAGTGAAAAACTATAGAGTAACAGAAGAGAAGTAATAATGTAAATTATTATGACACAATTGATTTGTGATTATTTTAAACACAACACCACCTCAGACCTATATTCTCTCCCTACCAGTCCATGTCCTCTCAATGTTAATTCTAAATCCCTGCTGTTTCCTTATTGCTTCACTTTTGGTTTCTACATTTCATTTCTATTGGCCAAGTCTCCTCACTGCAACCAAATCCCATTGCTGGCTTCTTGGCTTCAAAATCTCTTTTCCTCTGTTAGAACATTTCTTCACTTCCTCCAGCTCTCTTTTCAATACATTCTTAGTTCCAAGCAGTCCCCACTCACAAATTTCCCATTACCAATTTCCTTCAAGTTGGGTTGTCAGCAATCACACATGAGAATCAAAGTCTATAAATAAAAATGAGAAACAAGAGACTGCAGATGCTGTGGTGCATAAAGCAAATGTTGGGCCAGGCAGCATCTGTGGTGACAGAACGATGGTTGATACTTGACATCTGGACATATACTTCTTTCTGCATGTAAATAAGAAATTTGCTGGACCATAGAACAGCTGTATTGATGCCCATTGGAGCCTCCTCTATTCTACTTACAAATGCTCAGTCCAAGGGGGATCAAATTCATGCCAGCTTGTCACTGACCTCCACAATAAACTCAGACTTACCTTGGAGCAATTTCCTCTGTGAGAACTTCTATGAGATGATATATGGAATCTTTCCAAAGAAGGCAGAAGAAGCAACACTACACTCTCCCCCAACCCGCCAAAAAAATACAATGTCTATTTAAGCCACATTGTCAGCCTAGACCAAAGAGCAATATAGGCAATTCTCTTATACCCCAATTCTTGTTCGTAGTTTATTCTCCTTTGAGCAAAATCAAAAATGATATCGAAGCAGGATTAACTGAACTTTCCATAAAGCTGCAGTGCACTGGCATGGGAAGTAATTTTTGAAGTTAAGGCAAGTTTTTAAAGGAGAGCCGTTATTAATTTTCTCTAAACACCACAGACTTATCACAGCTTATGTAGGGATTCCAAAAAGATAGTTGAACAGGGTGGAGTTGATAGGACAAGGACCTTTCCTGAAGAATTGAAAAGCAGAGTTGAGAAATAATACATGTATTCAAAAAAAAATGCTGTGCAGAGGTAAATAGCTTACTTTTCAACAAGTAACCCCCTGGATCCAATAAATATTTGCAGTGGAGGCCTGAGAAAGCTGTAATGAATTCTATAGAGCCTTTTCGTGGACAAAACAAATATTGGCCCTGATCTCATACTCCAATCCACACTTGGTTTTCAGATTGACTGGGAGAAAGCTTGGAATTTGCAAGTATGGGCTCGGGGCCAGCCTCCAGCTCCAGTTTAAATGCTGCTCCTGGGACGCCTGAGTTGCGTCAGTAGAAGTCCCGTGTGAGTGAAGACTTCCTCGGGCGTCCTTGCACCTAATTTGCCCCCTGAGTCTGAACTTGTGCAACCTTGGCTAGACTCAGCAGATAATTTGACATCAATAGAAAGAAATGGCTACTGCCAAAACATTAGGAGGAAGTTCATTTTCCTTTAATTCAGTTAAAGCAAACTTTTTTTTTATTGTTTCAAGTGTGTTGTTTTTTAAACTGAATAACAAATAATCAACTGGACAAACTCAGTGAGTAGAGCAGCATTTGTGGGAGGAAAGGAAGTGTCGACGTCTTGGGTTGAAAACATACATTGGAACTGAGTGTGGAGAGGTGAGATGGCCAGTATAAAGAATGGTGAGAAAGGAAGCTGAGGAGATTGGTGGAGTGAGCTGGGGGGGCTGGAGGTTGTAAAATGACAGGTTGTAAAATCACCAGGTAGGGTGGTATAGGGAAGGGGTGGAAATGGGAGACAGTGGTAGATGAATGGGTGAGAGTGAGCAGGGGAAACAGTACTATGAAGGGAGTAGACGGCTGCTGGAGTGAGATAAGCAGGAAAACAAAGGGTTTTAAGTGCTGGATTTTGATGGGTAAAGGAGATGAAAATAGATGTAGATTTGACCATTGTAGAGTGTTTTTGAATGCTAGAGACTTTAACAAGCATATGATGAAATATCAGATTTCGAAGTTTTAAGCCCGGTGATGGCCTCCCTTGTTGAAGCAAACACTTGAAGCAGAGGGGACCCTGGGGCTTTCCAATCAACTGGAGCCTCATGCCAGAACGCTACAGCCACTGGAGAAAAGAATGCACTCCAAGGCAGGAAACAGGCATGCTCAGTGACCTGCTGGCCTGTGGAAGGTTCCTTGTCTCGGTCCATTAGTAATGAATAAATATTAACTTCCTCTTGTCACTTGCTAAACCTTTATTTTCTCTGACCCTTCTACTCATCCTCCAGTTTAGGAGCTTCTGCACTGAACAATAGCTTTCCCATAACTAACTGGATATGCTTGTGGAGATTCCATCATGTGCGCTTCCATCAACCGTCTCAGTCTCACACGCTTGTCTCTGGTTTCTTAACACGGCCATTCCTACTTAATCATTTTTCATATCAAATGGTAAACGAATAGATATCTCCTTAACCAACTGGATAAATTATTGACTGCTAGTCAAGCAATATTTTACCACATCTAAGCTACTCAAAGAAAATTATATATTAATATTGTATTGTTTCTATAATTTTTTCATATGAGTTGCCTACAATAGAGTTCTGGAAATTTGTTTTGCTATCCTGGTGACTATAGGACACTCTGGCGTACTGACAACATCGGTATACTAACTAATGACAGACATTTAAAAAGCTAAAACACATAACTTCAGCCATTCATCTCGTTATATCCTATCGACCAGCATTTTAGATAGTCGATATGAAATAATGAGATGAATGGCTTGTTACGTATTTCATTTCCATTAAATCAGCATCGCTCTTATACCATTTGGAGTAAACTATACCGTGCTCTTGCTTTGAAATCTTGAATTCCAATCTGTTTTGTACAAATGTGGTATACAATTAGATTATCATGTTATCCACCAAAGTTCTCTGATGACTCAGCAATCATTAAGTGTATAAAAGGAGGACAGGAGGATGAATACAAGGCTTTGGGGAGGACTTCGTCAAATGGTGCAAGCTGAATCATCTGCAGCTCAACATCAATAAGACAAAGGAGTTGGTGATGTACTTTAGGAAGACTAAGCCTGCACTGCTCCCGGTTACTATTGATGGTGAGGACATGGATGTGGTGAGGACCTATGACAACCTGGGGGTGCACCTGATTATAGACTTGAGTGGAGCACCAACATAGAGGCTGTGTATAAGAAGGAGCAGAGTAGCCTCTACTTCCTGAGGAGACTGAGGTCCTTTGGAGTATATAGGCTTCTCCTTCACATCTTCTACCAGTCTGTTATCACCAGTACAATCCTCTATGTGGTGCTGCGATGGGACAATGGCATCAACACGGGTGATACCAATAGGCTCAATTGATTAGAAAGGCTGCTCCGTTGAAAGAGTCAAACTGGACACACTGGAGCCTGTGGTAGAACAAAGGAGCCTCTGGAATATCCTGGCAATTCTAGACAATGTTTCTCACCCTCTGCATGCTAATTTGGTTGAACAGAAGAGCACTTTCAGTCATAAACTAAGACAACTGTGTTGCTCCAAAGAGCGCTATATGAGGTCATTATTACTCTCAGCCATTAGGCTCTATAAGGAGTCAACCTATAGCCAGGGAAGTGATGACCTCCTCCTTTTAGACTGTTTGTTGTAAATTATTTTTTATTCTTTCTTTTTTCTCTCCTAATATTTGTATATCTGCTGCAGCACTGTAATTTCCTTTGGGATTAATAAAGTATCTATACATCTAACATATATCAGCTCAATTTATAACATTCATGAGAAAACATATCCTACCTTCCAAAGCAAAGATTTGTTCTCCCAGAGCCTCAGCTATCGTCACCAATGCTTTTTCATCTGATACATTGAAAAAATGTTGATCTTTAGGTGAGCTTGCAATTGACTCTATTTCTTTCAGAAACTTTTCAGCACTTTGATTTCCTCTATTGTAACTGCCAAGCACCTAAAATAAAATCAGACAATAATTAAAATAAATAAGTTTTATTTAATATTTTCTTAAAGATATTTCAATCATCATCAACATTTTGGAGTAGACCAGGAGATGTAATCTGGATACAAATTGACACTTAAATGCCTTTCACAGCAGCCAAAGACTGTAAGACATAGTATTACACGGTCAGAAATATTACACTTGAGAACATGTCTTAAGTTAATTAAATTCAGTAAATAAGCTTTAAGTCCAGTTGTTAAAGCTATCATGTATCAGGGGTATCCAGGATATTATATAATTGCCTATGGAATGCATTTGAACTTGTGCTGCGTAAAGGAGAGCTGAAAATAATTGATTTGGACAACACAATGCCAAGCAATGAACAGAAATGAGGTGAAGTTCAAGAAAGGATATCTGGGTTCTATCAGTCTTCCACATCACTACCAGGTGCAAAGCATTGCTATCCAACTCTGAATTGGACACACCTGTTTCATTCACAGAATTGTTTGCTTTCATCTTTGAGGACATTAATTGGGCAAGGCAAGTTGAATTGAAGGTTGACATCATAGCATATGAGCAGAGGAGAAAGTGGAGCAGATTAAGGACAAATGATTCTGGGTGGAGTAAGCAGAGTATGGTAGAAAATCAGAGCAATAAAGAACAAGAGGAAGCAGAGGATAATATTAAATATTCAAATATAACAGAATAAACCCTAAAAATAGTGAACTTGTTTATTTCTGTTCAAATGTACAGGGGAAAGAGAGGAACATTGACCTAAAATTAGAATATTATTGTAATTATGATTAACATATTGATAAAGTATTTATTAGTGCACTATTTTATTGGCATTATTAATTTTATAACAAAATTATTAATTACATTAAGATGGTGATGAGTGGATCTTGAATAAATATAATGCAGTGGAGTGCCAGAAATCATATGTGCAAATGTGGAATCTTGTTTTAGAAGGCAGTTATTATTTCAACCAAGGCTAATTATGTATTTTTTAAAATCAGGAAATAGTACTTTCAAACAGTGTAATTTAACAAACAGCCGATCTGTAACTCCCCAACGCAGAGGAAATTAGATAAAGCGGGATGCCAGTGGTGCCAGTGAATGTTATTTCTCACTGGGAAACCCTGACCTGGTATGTAACTCAGTAGCTGAAATATACAGATATATTAGTCACTTACTGCAATAGCAAACCTCCTAATGTTATCCTTTTCACAATTTGCGATCACATTTGGTAGATTGTAGCTATCATGTGATTCACCATCTGTTACCACAACCATCACCTTTGAAACTCCAGGGCGCATACCTTTCTCCTCTGTGAATTCCTTTGTCCTGGAAAGGACAGAGAGCGTTATTAGTGTTCATTTTTATGTTACAAGCTGAAAGAATGGATATACCTGAAGCTGAACATTGACTGGGTTTTGTGTATTTATGCCAAAATTCGCACAAGTACCGTTAACACATGAACTTCCAACGAATGATGGAATTGAACTTGAATTTCATAATCCTTGGACCTGAAAACTGAAGTGGCCCAGGCACTGAAAGATATCGTGATCTTGATATCATAAGAATGAACCAAATGCATCAAAGTTAAATAAGTTCTTATAGGATTTTTTATTTTTGGAACATGCCTTTTATGTTTGGAAGCAAGTGGCTTCTTAGTCTACCAACAATAACATAGGATAACTTATTGATTGTTTGCAACTTTCAAAATTGTATCGAATTTTAATTACTTGATAACAAAAATATAAAGAAAGGTAATTAGAGAAGATGTAGAGATCAGCCCAGGTCTATTATAACTTGCTAATTGGTAAATTCCTTCCTCATATTCCAGTGATTGATCAGTGATAAGTACTGTATGCTCTTTATAGTGACAAATATTTCTTTTGGGTTTAATGAAAATGAAGGGATTTTAAAAAGAATTGTGTACTGCAGCTATGTTGGATAGTGCTTGATTCTTGTCATCTCTATAACATGTATTGTATGTAGTTATTGGTCTTGTGGAGCTAGCTTTTGCCAGCATGCTTTCCTGAGAGTGTAAATTCCACTAGGCAAATAAATACTGATATATAGTATATTGTTAACAGGTTTTAGAAATTTTCTTCAGAGGGACATGCAAGAATTGCTATCCTATGCACCATTATGCAATTCCAATGCTATTTCTGTATTAATTTATCAAATGATTATTGATTACATTTACATTTATTGAGCACATCTACATTAAACATCGCCATAGGAAAGCAGTATCCATCATCAAAGATATTCACTGCCGTGCTCTTTTCTCGCTGCTGCCATCAGGTAAAAGGTACAGGACTTGTACTACCAGGTTCAAGAACAGTTACTACCCCTCAACCATGAGGCTCTTGAACAAAAGGGGATAACTACACTCATTTAAGTACTCTTTCATCTTGTTATTTCATGCTCGTTATTTATTGCAATTTATTTACATCTGCATTTGCCAAGTTTGTTTACAGTTTACAGTTTTTGTTGTTTGCAGTTTACAGATCCTGTTTATAGTTACTGTTCTATAGATTTGTTAAGTATGCCTGCAGGAAAAGAACCTCAGTATGTATTTTGATAATAAATTTTACTTTGAACTTTGATTAAGTTCAAAACCTTGAGCAATGGCTTAAATTGATCACCAAGCATAATTTCCCATTCCTCTTGACCAAGACATAGAAATAAAACTTTCACTTTCTGTAAAGGACATCCTTTTTATATTCTTCCAGACAATTCTCAATCAAACTTCCTCTCTTTTCACCACCTTTATTACCAACCACTCAAGCTTTGTGATATAGTTTATTGCAAGGTTTTCCTTAATTGTACATTAAGGAAACAGGTCCATGTTAGGTGCACAAAAACAAAACTAATTGATTCAAAAGCTCTATTTATATATTGCAAAATATTTTCCAATTGATCCAATGAAAATCTGCACTCTGTAAATTCAACTACAGGACCTTGGTAACAACAAAATTGTTTAAGACCTTTTAATCTCAAAAGACTGGTCACTTTTGTCAAGCAGGCAGCTGCTATGATCAGAGGTTAAACAACATATATGGAAATAAAATTAAGTGAAAATACATTTTCCCTGTTTGTAGACAATAGACAATAGGTGCAGGAGTAGGCCATTCGGCCCTTTGAGCCAGCACTGCCATTCAATGTGATCGTGGCTGATCATCCACAATCAGTACCCCGTTCCTGTCTTCTCCCCATATCCCTTGACTCCGCTATCTTTAAGAGCTCCATCTAACTCTTTCTTGAAAGCATCCAGAGAATTGGCCTCCACTGCCTTCTGAGGCAGAGGTTTGCATGATATATGGTTGGGAATGTTCTACAATGATATGTCTGTCTAATGGGAAAATGAGAGAGACGCAAACGGTCACAAGACCTAGCATAACCCCAAGTGTGCAGACCTGTGAAAGACTGATCTGAGAATTAAGCTTTTGGAACACTGTTTATAATACCATTTGACAAATGCTTGCATTTTAAGTCCCCTTATAATGTACTGCTTTTTTTTAGAAATGTTGGCTGCCTTATGTTCCCACAGTTCTCCTTAAATGATATGCTTACCACCTCAGATGTCTTTTTCCAAGCCACAAAGGTCTCTACCATATGGGACTTATATAAAGAACTTGCCAACAACAAAGATTTTCATGATCTTCCACAGTACCACATCAGGCAGAAACTTAAATAAAATGATTCTTCTCTCATGGCAAGATTATTTCATCTGAGCTGTATTTAATTTACACCTAACAGGAAACTGTAACCACTTCAGTTAGTTTCCTATAAACTTATGATCTCACCATCAACACATTTGTGTTAACCGTAAAAGGAATTTTGGAAATAAAGCCTATATTAAATGCTTTAAAGCTGATTTTCTGGTACAATTTATCTGTTACATACCAACTTTTTATTGATATTTAGTTTAGCTCCTTGTATGTTTTCACAAAAGGACACTAACTTGCTGCTTGTTTTTGAAAGGAAACGGCAGCATATTTGCTGTTGTCACAATCTATCAACTCTGATGTAATTATACATTTTCCCATCTGTCGTGCTGTGAAAGTGTTTATTGTACATGTAGATTTGACCAGGAAATAGCCTCTGAGGATCCTGGACCATCACCAAACCCCATGTTGGTCACTCCCACATTCAGCAAGTGGAATCCATCACAACTACGTGCCTTTGTTCACCAGTTTCAGACATACGCTTTGACTGGTTTATGTTTGACTCACAGAATCAGGGAAACATGGAAACTAGGCGCCTGATCTGCCATTCAGTATGATCATAGCTGACTATCTCAGTGTCCTATTCCTGCTAACGCTCCACACCCCTTGATGCCTTTTGTGCCTAGAGATTTATCTATACCCTCCCCACACAGATTCAGTGACAGCATCTACTGCCTTGCATGGTGGTAAATATCAGTGAAAAACATTCTCCTCATCTCATTCCTCAATCTCCTGCCCTGTTGATGCACCATCAATAACTCACTCTGAGATGTAAAGGCGAGATATTGGCTTTTATTGACTGGAAGAAGGAACAAGCAGTGAGTGACCACCATACTACATCCTGGAGGCTGGGCTCAGGCCTTGATTGCCTTTATACAGGGGTCTATGGGAGGAGCCACAGGAGCAGTCAGCAGGGGGCGTGTCCAAACAGGTATATGTAGTTCACCACACCTGTAAAACAGAGTTTGTACTCCTGAACCTGCCTGTGTCTCACATCTTGTCCCATCTCCAAGGCTCCACTTCCTTTCTGTGGTTCTGTCGGCCTTCACTGGTGAAGTTCCACCTTGCAGAGGTCAGTCACAAGAGACTGATGCATCAGGCTGAGATCCTACATCAGAACAAAGGATGGAAAGGGGAGGTAGCCAGCATGAAGAGGTGAGAGGGAGGGGCGAGGCTGGAGCTGAGAGACAACAAGTGGACCCACAAGCACTGGTAGATGATGGGATATCAATAAAAAAGGAAGGTGATAAGTAAACTAAATAAGGACAGAATGATGGGCAAATGGGACCCATTGGGGGAAGGGACAGGGATCCCGTAGATAATTAAAAATAATGGTATTAGTTAAAAAACAGGGCAGAAAATCACTTACTCATTCAAGTTCGATGATTCAGCCATATGAATGGAGCGAATGTACACGGACACAGCTGAGATATAAGGCACACCAAATCCCTTGGATCAGTGTAACTGAGCTCCACCTTTGAACTCAGTCAGAGAAAACTATAGCACAGGAACTTGTCAACTGTGCTGAACTACTTAAATTGCCTAGTCCCATCGATCTGTACCCGAACCATAAACCGCCATATTCCTCCCACCTATTTACTTATCTCTTAAGCATTGAAATCGAAATCTTATCCACTACTTGTTCCACACTCTCACTACACACTGAGTGAAGAAGTTTCCCTTCATGTTCCTCTTAAACATTTCACCTTAAACCCCGACCTCCAGTTGTAGTCTGACCCAAGCTCAGCGGAGAAATCCTGCTGGTAGTCAAATCTCCACATATTCTTCTACACTCTAGGGAATAAAGTTCTAACCTATTCAATCTTTCCTTATAACTAAGGTCCTCTAGTTCTAGCAAAATCCTTGGGAATTTTCTCTGTACTCTTTAAATCTTAGTTATATTGTTCTCGTAGGTAGGTGACCAGAACTGCCAACAAGACTCCAAATAAAGCCTCACCAAAGTCATATACAACTTCAACATACCATCCCAATTCCTATGCTCAGTACTTTGATCTCCAATGTGAAATCCAATGTGACAAAAGTTTACTTTATGGCCCTATGGTGCACTTTCAATGAATTTTGACCCTGTATTCCCAGATCCCTTTGTTCTACAGCTTTCCTCAGAACCTTGCCTGCTCACTGTGTAAGACCTGCCCTGGCTGGTCCTCCCAAAGTGCAATATCTCACACTTGTCTGCCTTAAATTCCACCTGCCATTTGTAGCCCATACTTCCAGCTGGTCCAGATCCTGATAGTTTTCCTATCAAGCTCCAACAATCTTCCTTGCTGCCGACTATGCCCCCAGCCTTGGTGTCATTCACAAATTTGCTGATTCAGTTAACCACATTATTGTCCAGGTCGTTGATATAGATGTCAACGAACAACAGACACAGCACTGATCCCTGCAGCACTTCATCAGTCACAGACCTCAAGTCAGAGAGGCAACCATCCACTATCAACCTCTGGCTTCTCCCACAGAGCCAATGTTTAATCCAATTTACTACCTCATTTTGAATCTTCTTGAGCGACTTTGATGCCGGACCTTGTCAATTGCCTTGCTGAAGACCATGCAGACAACATCCACTGCCTTGCCTTCATAAACCTTCCTGGTAACATACTTGAAAAACTATGAGATGTTTAGACATGACCTACCACACAAAAAGCCATGCCAACTGTCTGTAGTCAGTCTGTCTACCCAAGTACTCATGTATCAGTTTCTTGGAATACCTTTCCACAGCTGATATCAGGCTTACTGGCCTATAATTTCCTGGTTTATTCTTGGAGTCTTTCTTAAACAGCAGAAAGATACGGATGCATGGAGCCAGAGGAAGTGTATTGGCATGGATAGTGGATTGGTTAACCAATAGAAGGCAGAGAGTTGGCCCTCTACCATGCCTATTGTCTTGTTTATTGTTTATTATTTATTGTAATGCCTGCACTGTTTTGTGCACTTTATGTAGTCCTGGGTGGGTCTGCAGTCTAGTGTAGTATTTCTTTTCCTGTGTTGTTTTTACGTAGTTCAGTGTAGTTTTTGTACTGTTTCATGTAGCACCATGGTCCTGAAAAACGTTGTCTCATTTTTACTGTGTACTGTATCAGCAGTTATGGTTGAAATGACAATAAAAAGTGACTTGGCTTGACTTGACTTGAAATGGGTGTTTCTCGGTTGGCAGTCAGTGGTGAGTGAGATGCCGCAGGGGTCGGTGCAGGCCCACAGCTGTTTACCATTTACATTGATGATTTGGAAGAGGGAACTGAGTGTAGCGTAGCAAAATTTGCTGATGACACTAAACTGAGTGAAAAAGAAAATTGTACAGAGGATGTGGAGAGTCTGCAGAGAGATATAGATAGGTTAAGTGAGTGGTCCAAGGTCTGGCAGATGGAATACAATGTTGGTAAATGTGAGGTCATCCACTTTGGAAGAAATGGTAGAAGAGCAGATTATTTTTTAAATGGTGAAAGATTGCAGCATGCTGTTGTGCAGAGGGACTTGGGAGTGCTTGTGCATGAATTGCAAAAAGCTGGGTTGCAGGTACAACATGTTATTAAGAAGGCAAATAGAATGTTGGCCTTCATTGCTAGAGGGATTGAATTTAAGAGCAGGGAGGTAATGCTGCAACTACACAGGGTACTGGTGAGGCCACATCTGTAGTACTGTGTGCAGTTCTGGTCTCCATACTTGAGGAAGGATATATTGGATTTGGAGACAGTGCAGAGGAGGTTCACAAGGTTGATTCCAGAGATGAAGGGGTTAACCTATGAGGAGAGATTGAGTCACCTGGGACTATACTCTCTGGAATTCAGAAGAATGAGAGGGGATCTTATAGAAACATACAAGATTTTGAAAGGGATAGATAATATAGAAGTAGGAAAGTTGTTTCCATTGGTAGGTGAGACTAGAACTAAGGGACATTGCCTCAAGATTCAGGGGAAAAGATTTAGGACGGAGATGAAGAGAAATTGTTTTTCCCAGAGAGTGGCGAATCTGTGGAATTCTCTGCCCAGGGAAGCAGTTGAGGCTTCTTCAGTAAATATATTTAAGAAACAGTTAGATAGGTTTTTACATAGTAAGGGAATTATGGAGAAAAGGCATGTAGATGGCAATGAGTTTACGGATAGATTAGCCATATTGAATGGTGGGGCAGGCTCGATGGGCCAGATGGCCTACTCCTGCTCCTATTTCTTATGTTCTTATCTAACAACATTATCTATACTCCAATCCTCTGGTACCTCACCTGCTGCTAAGGAGGATGTAAATATCTCTGCAAGGGCCCTAGCAATTTCTGCACATGCCTCCCACAGGGTCCAAGGGAACACCTTGTCAGGCTCTGGGGATTTATCCACCCTAATTTTCTTCAAGACAGCAAATGTCCCCTCCTCTGTAATCTGTGTAGGGTCCGAGACTTTGCTACTGCTTTGTCCCTCTCCTATTGATTCAGTGTCCATCATAATGCTACATAGAGCTTTGCAGTGGAAGGTGTGCCATCACTTTCCTTAATTTTACATTATAATGTGGGTCATATCATTTAGAAACCAGCTGAACTATATAATGGAGATAGAGACAGTTCATTCTGATGGACAGCAGTACGATCAACTGTTTATTTCGGGTAAATAAACTTAAATCATGGACCCTTTTTGGTCTGTTTTAACTTCTGCTTTTGTTGTGCAAACTCAATTGATTACTTTGTCTTTGCAAAGCTGGAGAGAAAATACATGCTTTGAGATCTATCTGTCAAACAAGTGAAATATTCTTTCTTAAAAAAGAACTAGTAGGAGAAAAATAACTTAAGTTATGATCTTGATGTAATTTATAAAATCATAGAGTAATACACCATGGAAACAGGCCTTTCAGCCTATCTTGTCCTTGCTGGCCATGGTGCACATCAAGCTAGTTCCATTTGCTCACAATTGGCTGATATTAGATATTGTTATTGATAACCAATTAACCTCTCTGTCCAGAGTACTAACATCATGTCTCATTCCTTTGTGAAGTGCTTTAAGAGATATAAAAATATTTTTTCTCCTCCTTCCTGTCCTTATCTCTTCTTTTCTTAACCTATTAACAATTTGTACTTCCAGTATCTTTCTGATGTCTTTTTAAAATAAAAACAAGTAATGCGCTTGCAATTCTAATTAAAAGACTAGATGATATGTCCCACTCAGCAAATCTTAAACAATCATTTCTGTAATCAAAATTGGTTCCTATGTTTTAATATACAGCAAAGAATTAGAAGATGCAATAGTGTGTATTTTGCTTTCATGGCATTATTTTTACATGCTTTCATGTTGGTTGACAGACCCATTAACTGATCTTCTTCAGTCTTTTTGGCAACAATGATCTCTGGAGATTCATTCGTGTGAGTGTATGGTTGTGTCATCATCTTGCAATCTGTCTCCAGAATTCAATACCATTAACTTCAATGGAATGATTTTCAGAGCAGAATATCTATGTTGTTGGTGCTTGGGATGGATTTTACAGCAATCTTTAATAATGTTGACTACTATGTCTGGCGATACTCGGGTACAGAACAAGAATAATCTATCTAACATCCAGAAATCCCAATTGTTCAGCATCATACTTCCCATCCACCAGCTGGGGTTACAGATGAATTAACTGAACACCTTAACAAGGTGTTTGGGGAAAGTATAGGGGGGAAGTCAGAGATAGGTTTTTGTACAGAGAGTGGTAGGTGCATGGAATGCACTGCTGAGGTGGTGCAGACAGATACATTAGGGTCATTTAAGAAACTATTAGAGAGGCACATGAATGAAAATAAAAATGGAGGGCCACATGGGAGGGAAGGATGAGACTGATCTTAGAGTAGGTCAAAAGGTTGGTTCTATATTGTGGGCTAAAGTGCTGTACTGATCTATGTTCAGTGGTCTATTTCCTATGTTTCCTACACTCCCTTTATTGGGGGTTACTGACATGTTACTGGGTAATAATGAAAAAAACACAAAGTAAAGGTGCATTGGACTTTTAATAAAACAGTTTCTGATAGTCTGCAGCATCTGTTAGTTTGGCGCCCCAAATTTCTGAGTGTGCAGGGTTAATGAAGTTTTGCTGTATATTTTTAAATAATACTAGAATATATTAGAAATATTAAGCAAGTTAGCAAACAATACTTAGACATATTGTTAATATTTTACACTTACAACTGATTTTCCCACTCCCATCAGGGAAGAGGCTATGTAGCATCAACACCAGGACCATCAGACTCAAAAAGTTATTTTCATCAAGCAAAGAGGCTGATCAAAACCTCCACCCACTAACCAACCCCATGACACCCCCAACCACCACTACTTTATCATTTCCTGTCTAGTCACTTTATGTACAGACACTCCTGTGCTAGTTTCACTCTGTGTATATAAGCTATCTCATGTATTTATATTTATATTTAGTGTGATTTATTATTATTAATATTATTGTGTTTATCTTATTGTGTTTTTTGGAGCTGGAGTAACAATTATTTTGTTCTCATTTACACTTCTGTAGAAATAATGACATTAAGTAATCTTAATCTTTAAAGTTTAATGCTTCGTGTGTTATTTGTTCACTTTTTGCTGGTTGCACAATTTGTTCTTTTTCTGCATGTCTGATGGTTTTGTGGGGGTTTTCTTTAAATGGGTTCTATGGTTTTATTTGATTATGCTGCCTGCAATAAGATGAATCTCAAGGTTGTATACAGTATACATTGATAATAAATGTACTTTGAACTTTGAACCCTAATTTTTTTCAGAATTGATAAGCTAGAGTACACCTCTATATTGCCATTAACGTACCTATTATTATAAATATGATGATGCCAAGCCAACATTCCGTGATACTATTGTAGTGACAAAAAACTGCCGGTAGGTTTCTTTTTTCACACTGATATAGCAATGAGTGAATCTCTTTCTATATTCTGAGGATCATACAAGGAATAACTTTGTTACTGGCATTCACTTAACAAATTCCAATTTCTGTTTTTAAAAGTCAAGCAGTAAATTACAAAACTACACAAATCAGCAAGCTACAATTAGTGGCGTTCTGAGAGGAAATCAGAAAATGCTGGAAGTACCCACCAGGTCAGGCAGCTTTTGTGGAAACACCACTACAGCTAATAGAACCTCGGCTATACAGCACCACAGACCTGGGAGCAATCCTGATCTAAGTTGTTGGCACATTCTCCCCGTGACCTCGTGGGTTTCCTTCCACTGTTCAAGGATGTCCTAGTTGGTAGACTAGTTGGGCATTGTAAATTGTCCTGTGATTAGGCTAGGAATAATTTGGGGGATTGCTGGGCAGCGTGGCTTGGAGGGCTGAAATTGCCTATTCTGCACTGTATCTCAATAAATAAAAAGTATGGGTTGATGGGTTAATTGGCCATTGTATATTGTACTTAACATGCAGGAGTGTTTGAATCTGGGAGTTGATGAAAATGGGGGGAGGATAAAAAAGGGGTTAACGCTGTGTTTGTGTATATCAGTACTTAATATTTGATGCAGACTAGCTGGGTCAAAGGACCGGTTTCCTCGCTGTATCTCTCTGAAGCAAGTTACTGATTCAAGTCAATAGATTTAGAAGTACAGGTGCAAAAAAAAAAAATAAAAGAAGGAAAGAGAGATTACAAAGGGGCATCTGTGATTGAGTGGACAGAACAAGAAATTAAATGACAATAGGAGTGATGGTGCAAGGTGAAAGTTTTTAGTAATCAGAATCAAATTTAATATCACTGGCAGATGTCCAATTTTCATATGGTATGACTATAAGTGAGACACCTCAAAGTCTCATTTAGAGTCATACATTCAGTCTGTCATGTCAGTGCTGGCTATCAAATACCCACCATTACCAATCACAGTTCCTATCAACTACCCCTGCTGCTCAACAAGGGGTACATTTGTAGAAGTTTTTGAGTGTTTTCGTTGACAATCCAAAGTAAAACAAGCAAAGCCAAAAGTCAGTCTGCTTGAGGCATAAGTGCAGAATTATGAAATAAATTTATGAGGAAAAATGTAATGAGAATGCTGGATAACAAATAAAAATATTGTAAATATAGATTGTGTTAAATTGTAGAGCTTTGCCCTCTGTGTGCCGATCATATGGCATCTGTTATGGTGCACACGACCTACAGGCAGTGTTTGCAGGAACCAATTCCCTCATGGGCTTCCACTAACATAACATTCTGAAACTTCCTTTGGCTGCTGAAACCTTACTTCAAAGTGATCCTGAACTAATGGGGTGAAATTTTCATAGCTGAAAGGAAACAATGCAAAATACACTATTTAAAAGTCAAAGAATGCAAAATTTGAAAATCTGAAGCAGAAGCAGAAAATCTGAAACAGAAGCAGAAAATGCTAGAAACAGTAGATCAGACAGCACCTCAGAGTCCTTTTTAGAGTTATACAATGCAGAAACTGGCCATTCAGCCCATCATATCAATGCCAGCGATACCAAACCTAGTTCCTTTCAACTGCTGCTGCTACTCAACAGCTTGAGATCAAAGGGCAATTTACTGTAGCCAGTTAACCCACCAGCATATCTTTATGTAGGAGGAAACTAGAGCACCATGGGGGAAATCCACACAGTCACAGGGAGAAACAGTTCAAACTCCAGCCAGCAACACAGCCTGCTACACCAATGTGTGTGACCATTTACGGAAAGAGAATTTAGGATACTCTTTCAGGTCAAGGAGTCTTCATGAATATACATGTGGTGGGATGAGCTCAAAGCACACGGCACAACTTCCAGGTCTCATTAACAACAGCTGAATAAAGAAGAATGAAAAGTATGAATTGTGTGAATGCACTTTAATAAGGCACTCTATAAGGAGCTAAATTATATACCTTCTTATGGAAGGATAGATTGTGGCACCATTTGCACAGTATCGGTTCACAGCAATAAGCATCCTTCCCCATGATAAACAGAAGAGCAGCAGATGCACCCACATAAACATATACATTGTTATTAATAAATGCAACGATTAGTTGTCTGTGAGATGCTATTCCAGATGGCCATTTGCAAAAACCTGTTGTGGCTCCCTTATTTTGACATAGCACATAATTGACTTAAGATCTAATGAGTGATTTCAGTGGCAGCGCGCACTGTATTTCATCTCTATCCTGTATTTTGAAAAATACCACCAATGCACTTTCAGTAGAATTCTCCAAATTAGGAAAAGTGAACCATTATTGAGCCCTATCCAACATTCCCAATATTAAGCCGTTTATTACTCTTAGCCATCTACATTCATTAGGCCATGTTGGTTGGATTCCTGAATCAAATTCCAAAAGCAAACACTATTCAAAGATCTGTCGAGGAAGGAGATTACTATCTTAGATAAGCAAATTAATTAAACTCTGTGGTCAAGGCTTTGTTGAACAAATACAACTTCTCCACAATCTCCTGGGTACCTCTGGCTCATAACTGCTTGAGGTGGAAAAGGAGCATTCTAGATGAAATTGAAAACTCAGAGGCCATGCACACAAATGTGCCATGCAAATGGCACAAGGCGTAGGTCACCTCGCAGGTTACCTAAAATATGTATCTGGCCCCAGCAGCCATCTTCTGCCCCTTTTGCATTTTTCACAACAGCTCACAAATCTAGAATCAAATTATGTTCTATTCCAAGGGATTGCTGAAGAGGAAGAAGAATGCCCAGAAAATAGGTTTCACCTATCGCCATTGGCACCATTTTATGAATTTTTGGAAAAATAATCCAGTGGAGGTAGTACTTTAGCTGTTTGCACACAGCATCATGTGCTACAGGTGAAACTGGATAGATCGCATCATGAGCTGCATGAAAACCTCACCAATTCCATAGCCCTACTTTCCCGGTTGCTGGGGAATGGGTCTGAGTTTAAAGACATCTCCTCATACAATCACAATGGCTATTACGGGAGGAGGTAAGGGATAACTTGGAAGAGGATGAATATCCTGTAACCTAAATAAAGTGAGTTGTTCATGGGAATGAGTGCAAATGGGTCCAATATCCAGTTTTAAGAGTTTAAAACAGAAACCATGATTATATCATACTAGCTAAGAGATGCAGGATCCTTAACCTTAATTCCATCATAAAAAATTTAGGAAAGCTCCAAGAATCTGATACCTTTGGTATTTTATTTTGCTGGATTAGCAGTTTATTGCATATCACCGCTGTTACGGCCCCAACTAAATTCACATTTCTGTGTCTGTTTTATGTAACTCTTCTCATCAACCAAATGAATTTAAGAGGGAATGATCGTAAGAATCATGGCCCTAATAAATGTAAAGGAAGTTGGAGATATGTACCCCAGTAAATTTAAAGGTGATATGGGGAAGTGTATCCTGGTGAGTTTAAAGGATATGTGGGAAATGAGACCCCCGAGAGTTTAAAGGCAAGATCAGAGAGGGAACCAGATGAGTCAGATGCCAAACCATTTGGATTTTAAGACAGGTAACATTGTAAGACAGGTATTCATATTTCTACTGTAGTTAGTATTTTTTGCAACAATATGGTAAGCTTCATGCTCATTTGCTCCCTTTGTGATTTCCCATA
This sequence comes from Hypanus sabinus, assembly GCF_030144855.1. Classification (NCBI taxonomy): domain Eukaryota; kingdom Metazoa; phylum Chordata; class Chondrichthyes; order Myliobatiformes; family Dasyatidae; genus Hypanus; species Hypanus sabinus. The sequence continues at coordinate 72,120,235 of NC_082719.1, forward strand.
AATTTGCATATTTCCTCTCATGATGGGACTGAAATCATCACCCTGTGCTTTAGTTTGTTATCCTATTTTTCCAAAACCATTATGACAGAGTTAGAACCCTGAGAGGCATAAAAACTATACTTGAAACAATACCAAAACTCAAAACATAACATGCATTAATCTTCAAAAAGAAGTTTCTTGCATATAATAAGCCACTTAATTCCATAGTTTTAACATGATGAATGTGATGTCTGAGAGTCAGGAGCCTTGGACTGAAGTCCCGGAGTTGGGAATGGTCTGTCCACAAATCAGAAGCTTGTCTGTGAGTGTAAGGTAGAAAGGAGGCTTGTTTTTCTGCTGTTGTCTTGTTTTATTTCCGTTGTTGCTGCTGCTTGTGTGGCAACTACTAGAATACTAGAATGTATACTAGAATACTAGAAGTATACTAGAATGGCGCTGGAATGTGCGGCAACACTTGCGGGCTGTCCCCCAAACAGATCCAAAACAAAATACACTGTATGTTTCAATGTATATGTGAAAAATAAATCTCAATCTGAACGATTACAATAGCATTTTACATTCTTCCATACTTCTGTCCCAGTGACTGCCCAACTATGAAATGAGCTTTCAACTTTCCATCACCTATTCTGCAACACTGCTGAAACCAGAACCCTGACTAGGTCTGACTAGATTTGTGGATTTCAAAGGATTATTTTGAACATACAAATGTAAAATACACAATTATTATCTAATTATCTTTAAAAAAGAAATAGTTCTTTTATTTATGAGGACAACCCTTTAGTTTAGAACTTTAATGGATTTGGTAATGAAGGAAGTACATTGGCATTCCACAACAGGGAGCAGAAAGCAACAGGACAGAGGAGCAGATTGATGGAATCTCTGTCCTTCAGGTTACACCATAAATTTAGTCTGGGCTCTTTCACCTTTCTCATGATGAAAGACGTATTAAAGCGGAAATTCATGGAAATACTCAGGAAGTTAGACAGCAAATGTGGAAGGAGAAACATTAATTGTTTTAGGTTTTGGAAATTGATTATTTCAGAAATGGAGGGAGTTAAATATAAACAGGTACAGGGAAAGTGCAGAGTGGGTGGTGGCTAGTAGAATGGAAAGAGTGGACAAAAATGAAGTTTAATAATTAGGAGTAATTAAATGATAAAAACAAAATACAGTGAAAGATGGAAAAGCAAAATCTTCAGTTATCTGCCTTGTTATCTGCTTATGGAAGAAAATGGTAGTAAGTGAACAATGCAATCAAGGGTGACACCCTTCAAACGGTTCATGAAACGGTTCTTTCACTTCGTTTACTTCATTGTTTTCTTTCAAATATGCTTTGTCTACTGCTGGAACCTGTGATCTACATTCTGATGGTGTATTTTCGGGCCGACTGAGCAATCTGGAGCTCTGCTCTCTCTGAGGGAGTTCGGTGAGCTTTCAAGTGAAGCATGCGGCCTGGAAGCCAAGAAGCCTAATTCAATCACCATTCTGCCAGTTGAAGCGTTGAGGAAGATTGAAATCATAGAGGCAAGAGCGGAAGGCAGGTACTTGCTCGGTGCCGTCTACCTGCGCGTGAATACTCCTTTTCTCCCGCTCACTCACTGCTCCCAGAGGAAGGTGCCCATGTATGAATCGCTTCTCTCTCCATCTCACTTGATGCTGCCGAAGGAGGCGTGCTGGAGTCCATGGGTCTTGGACAAGGTTTAATTGACACAGTGTGTGGATTGGACTCTGTAGTTCACACGTGATGTATTTCTGGTTTCTTGTCACTCATGTTTTTATTGCAGCTGTTGTGTGCAATTTTGATTTTGGCCTGCTATGGTCTGCAGATAGTGAGGAACTGAACTAAGCTGAATTGAATATGCCCGGATTCTTTCAACGTCTGTGTGATTTGGTGTTTTGTACTCTGTGTTTTTTGTGCGTTTCTCTTGCTGTTCGTGTCATTTGTTCTTTTTACACATGGGGTGGGGGGGTTGATGTTTTCTTTAAACAAATTCCATGGTTTTTCCTTGTTTTGTGGCTGTCTCTTCAAAGACAAATCCCAGGGTTGTGTACTGCGTACATGCTTTGATAGTAAGTGTACCTTAAGTTTTTGATCTTTGAATCTTCGATGTTCAATGTCAACTCATTTTTGGGATATGTTGCTACATTGAGGGCAACTTCCATTGTGTTTGGTGGCATTACATGGGTACCAAATGTTATACACTCAAAGCAGAGCTGACAGCTCAAATGTGGACTGTGGACTAAGTGGTACAACAGCAGAAATATACAACACCAGACTCATAGCTTGGCATATCCCTCAGACTATCCTCACTATCAACCAAGAGGATCACATGTTTCAAAAAAGCACTGCAGAAGGGCTTGCTGGGACCAGCACAAGCCATATTAAAAAAAAGATGCCAATCAAGGAAGTGACATATGTGTGCTAAACAACAAAAGTACCATGTCATAGACAGTGCTACAGAATTTCACAACCACTGGATCAGATCAATATTCCATAGTTCTGTCACATCTTTGCAAAATACTGGTAGACAAGCAAGTAGCCAGTGGATTTTTGAGGCTCCAAGAATATAATATTCAAACAAACAATCAGCCATGATCAGCAGACACAAGGGGGTGCATAAACTCCTCTTGTTATCATTTTCTATGTTTCTAACAACACCTGTAACCTCCATGATTGTTTGGCTCAGCATCTGTGTGAAGAACACCAAGAGTTGTATGCATGTTTAGCCAGAAGGATGATCTATCTTGATTCCTTCCTGATCTTCTCACCAGCACAAAGCCCAGTTCCCAAACAATTTGCTTCACTCCACATATCAAGAATGATCCAGAGGACCGGATACAGTAAAAGTTATGGGATGTAAAAAAAAAGACTTCCCTGTAGCATTTAAGACTCATGCTCCGGATATAGTTATCTCTCTAGCCATACTCTACTTGTACAAATGCAACTCTGGTATCTCACTAATTATGTGGAAAATTGCCCAGGTAAGTCTTAAATTTTTCTTCAAAAGGCATGAATAATTGAATCAGGCTGATTACCATCTATCAGTCTATACTCAGTCATCAGCGCAGTGTGAACCAACTCATGGGCAATGCTGTCAAATGATTCTTACTCACCAATAACTTTCCCAGTATAAATAGCTCCACCAGGCTCACTGACTTCCAGCCCTCATCACAGTCATGGAGATGAAATGAGTTCCAAGGAGTGTTTGACCACGTGTGGTATCAAGGAGTTTTGGTAAAAATGAAGGCAATGGCCATCAAAGGAAAAATGTTCCAATGGTTGGAACCAACCCTTACACAAAAGAAGATGAATGTGATTGTCAGAGGTCAGTCATTCCTGCACGAGGACATCAGTGCAGGAGTTTCTCAAGCCCATTAATCTTCAATAATGGTCTTTCATTATACACAGCAGAATAGGCATCTTTGCTGGTGATTGTGAACTGTTCCTTTCTATAGACAACTTCAGAATAAATGAAATAGCCCATGCCTTATGGGCTGACACAATGCCTGTGTCAATGGACATCCAACAACCTATTTTTGACATTCAATGGCATTACCATCTCTAAGTCCCCTACCATTAACCATTAACTAGATCTTCAGTAGCACCAACTGCATTAATATATGACTACAGTAGTAGGTCAGAGGATTGGTATCCTGCAGAGGCCAACACACTCAACCACCCACATGGCATAAGTCAGGAGTGTGGTGGAAAAATCTCCACATGCCTGGCTGAGGCAGTCCAAATGACACCCAAGAAATTTTGCAACATTCAGGACAAAGCAACCCACACAATCTGCTATCTATTTCACTAGCCTCCATAGTTATTCCCTCTGGTTGCACCACTACTCGTATACTGAGTTTGGAAGGATTTAATGGAACATCCTGATGAGTTACAGCATTACATTTTGATAATACAAAATGTACTTTTACTCACTTAGGTTGTTCCAACACCACCTTCTAAACCTGAGAGCTTGGAAATCCTAGAGCTCTTCAGACATGCATTATGAATGTACCCTTACTAGAAAGCCTGCAGTGGCTCAAAAAGGCAGTTCACCACCATCTCCTCAAGAGCAATCAGGACTGCGTGATGAATGATGGGGTTGCCAGCGACACCCGCAATTTCAAAAAAAAAACTTCACATAGACTGTTAGATTATAATGGCTTTAGACATTATGAAGCTATTTTAATTTGTTACTTTATACAGAAATAGCATTGTTTGATTTTGGCAAAATGTAGAAAAATGTCAAAGGATTATTTGCAAAGTCACATGAAGCAAGAAGTGGAACATTTTATATATTTTAATGTCAAGAAGTACAATGAAATAAAGGCACAATAATGTCACTGAAAAACTGGCCCTGATGTTAAATTGTTATTTTCATTGAGCTAGTATACTAAGGAATAATGTACTCCATTTATTATTTTCTCTCACACACACTAGATTTCACTCTTGACATTTCAATATGTTTTACATGAACTTTTTCCACTGGTGCTACTGAACCTTCATATGTAATTTTTTTTCAGTATGAGTGCTGAAACAACTTCTTCCTAGTTTTCAACAGAACATAAACAGCAATCATTTCCAGTATGCTTGGAATTCTCTGGTCAGGATCACAGAATTACAATATGTTGGATCATTTATTAAAAAAGAAAGGAACATTTCAAATCATTGTACTTGTTTTCAAGTGATCTAGTTCATTTCAGATATTAACAGTTTGCCCTAACTGTAGACACTCTGTTGCATCTCTATCTGTTTGCCAATAGCTAAAGAAAGGATATACTATGGAAGCAGAATTACTAATTAAAATTTATTTTTCAGTGCTTACTGGCATTTTTCAGCATGCCACTCACTATACTATAGCAAGATCCACATACTAGTATCTGCCCTGCTGAAGTCCTTAACTAAGAAGATTTGTCAAATAATAACAGAACTCAGAATTTTACTAAATCTCTGAGTCCTTTACTTTCATCTTCTTAGTTGATAAACCTATTGAACCCTCTAAATTACCTTGTGTGGTAACAAAAAACTTTATTGCAACTCACTAAATGGATTTTTGTAGAAAAACAATGATTGTTGCATAAGATAATATAGCTCTGTGCATTCTAAGAACACTGATTAGCGAGCGGGAATTTTTGGATTCCCTCCAGTATTCTTTCTGTTGAGAATTGCATGGTTTTCTGTGCATTCAATTTAATCAGCAGCAGCTATTTTATAAATGGCTCATGAATATATAAAAAATATAACTTTTGTCCAGATGCTGTTTTGTAAATGGCCTTTAACTCTATTTTACAACTGCAATTCAAGATGTCTGAGTGGTCAAGAAATTTGAGAGGCACTTTGTATACTCTGGGATAAGTTTGTAAATTCCAACTGATTTTCATGCTGGGAAAATGAAACTAAGTGTACATTTGTAGACTCTGGAGATTAGGATAAAAACAACATCTGGAAAAATAACACATATCTGCTGAATTAAAGCTGAGTTTTAAAAGCAGCAAGTTCAAAACTTCCTGCATGAGACTACACAGAGGCTACATTTTGGAATCTGGGAAATTTGGTTTTTAGGCATCTGGAAGAAATGCTGCATTTAGTAATGGCGTCAAAGGATGTAGTTCCATTTTAAGACAAAATACATATGCGTTTCCATAAAAATCAATGTAGAGAATGTTGATAATGAATCAAGAATTAAGAATGTAATTTTTCATAAACTTAAGTTATTTCCTATGCTATGCTGCTACATGTGCCCTATTTCTACAGTTCAGTAGATTACAAACAGTTACGAAAATAATACAGAAGTTTCACTGTGATTGCTATATGCCACTTTTTTGAATTTATGGACTGCCCAATAAATGGGGTACATTATTCTTCATTGTTGGCTGAGTGAGAAAACAACAGAATAGAAGCAGTAAGAGGAATCAGTGGAATGCTGTAATTCTGTTTCAATGCTGTTCTTATTGGCATCATTAAAGTTCTCCCAGCCAACAATGCCACTTGACCCTTCCTTCTTCCGGTTTTAAGTTCTGCATTCAATATTCTAAATTGATTGGATGCATTTTCTTTTAGTTTGTATGCCAATTTATTCATAAACGTACATTGATTTGTCCATTTATGAAGTTTGATGTTTTATGAGACTGGTTTTTATTAATGCCTACTTAGTTGTATAGCACAGTAGGATGACTTAAGGCTGGGAATGATGATATGCAACTGCAAATCTTTGCTTCTGGAATGGCAAAGCCACTATTTGTACACACAACGGATCCTGCGGATGCTAGAAATCTTAAGTAACACACACAAAATAATGGATGAAATCTGATGAAAATCTGATGAAATCATCATCTATGGAGGGGAATGAACAACTGACATTTTGGCCGATACCCTTGATCAGAACTCATTAAGACTGTTTATTCCCCTCCATAGATACTGCCTGACCTGCAGAATTCCTCCAACATTTTGTGCGTGTTCCTTTATTTTTACAGTTATTTTTAGTTTTGTTCAATAATTTTTCTTATGCAGGTTGACCACTGATTTTCTGGAAACTGATGGTTTGGCATCTCTGATAATTTGGATGAAATTATAAGACATGGTTTAATGGGTGACCACCAATGGCACTGTGTGTAGCGCATGCAGCACCATCTGTGACGAGACTCATTTTGACAAAACCATGCTATTTATATTATTTACATTGCACTTGTTGGTGGTAGCCCCAATATTTTGTGCTAATTTTGCTTATTTTATGTAAATTTAACCCTAGCTATGGCTTCTAAGGTAAGTGCAAGTACCAGTGGTGGTGTTAAACGTAAACATCAGTCCATATCGATCCAAAAGAAGGTTGAAATGTCGAAAAACATTTGAAAAACAGTGTGTGATATAAAGCACCAAAGAGAAAAAAAATTGCAATTCAATGCAAATAGTGATTCGCTAAAGCAAATGAGCATTAGGAAAACTATGAAATTTGGTAAGAGCACTGAGCATGATTGAGTGATGATTGAATGGTTTCACCAGCATTGGAGTGATGGACCTGTTGGGCAGTTTGATAATGAATCAAGCTAAGTTGTTCCATAAAAAACTTAAATTTGAACATGCGTGTGACTCTAGTGAAGGATGGCTTCAAAGATTTAAGAAATGCCATGAAATGTCCATGCATAAAGTGTGTGGAGAAAAACGCTGTGCAAACCATGAAGGAGCTACTGAGTACATGGACAAATTTGCGAGGCTCATAGCTGATGAAAACTTCAGTCCTGGCGAGGTGTATAATGCTGATGAAACTGCACTATACTGGGGACACACACCTAGGAAAACATCAGCAACAAAAGAGAAGAAGATCCCACAGGATTCAAGCAATCAAAAGGCAGAGATTTAGGAGCATTTTAGGGTGCTCCAACGCAGGAGGTACTCACAGGTGTATACCATTGGTGATTGGAAAAAGTAAATGCCCAAGGGCCTTAAAAGTTGTTAAATTTTACCAGTAACAAATTGTGCAAATGAAAATGGCTGTATTACTACTGATATTATGTTAGAGTGGTTTGAAAAATATTTTGTGCCAGAAGCTAGACCACATTGCAAATCTGTAGGGCTACCTGAAGATTGCAAACTTCTTCTTATTTTGGATAACTGTTCAGCTCAGCCCAAAGCTGAACTCCTGTGTTAGGATAATGTTTTACAGTGTATTTACTACCAAACTGTACATTGCTTATCCAACCCCAAGACCAAGGAACACCGTGCTCTCTAAAGGCCAAGTATTGCTCACTTTTCATGAAAATGTCTGTTAGATACAGTGAATACCGGCAACACAAGAAAATGGCTGGCGTAAGTTGTGGCCTAATTAACACATACAACACACTGGAGGAACTCAGCAGGTTGGGCAGCATCCGTGGAAATGAGCAGTCATTGTTTCGGGCCGAGCGTTGACCGCTCGTTTCCACGGATGCTGCCTGATCTGCTGAGTCCCTCCAGCGTGCTGTACGTGTTGATTTAACCACAGCATCTGCAGTGTACTTTGTGTTTATTATAAGTTGTGGCCTGCCTTGATATTTGATAATGCACCTGAAGAAAAGAGTGACAATGATTTTACAGGATTTTGTGTATCAAGGGAGAAAGTAGTTGTTCATAGTTTGCTTGAGTATGCCAAAAGTGTTACAGGACTTGCTTTCAAAGATATGGCAAGTAGACTTAATGAAGAAAATCTATGTAAGTGGATGATTGCTGACATGAAACCCTGTTATGTGTCACCTTATGGACTCAGAACTTATAGACAACGTTGATAAAAACACTGCAAGTAGTCAAGATGGCAGTGGTGATAATGAAAAGGATGAAACTGAAAGATTTGTTGTTGACAAATTAACTGAGTTGGGTGATTTTATCAAAGGCTTAGAGAAACGTACTTTCATGATGGATCACGAGCTAATGAATTTTTATTTGATGCAAGAAAAATTACACAGGGAGAGATCAGAACACATGAAACAACTTCACTTGGATTAAAAAGATAAGCATATACAGTCCATTTTTGTTATTATTATTGCGTGACCACTTTTAATCCGGCAAAAAGATTAATCTGACAAGACTCAGGAACTGTATATATGAGCCAAAAGCAAAATGTTGTTTTACCAGATGTCCCTTTCTTAAAAAGCATTAACAACTGAAGCAACACTTTTGTAATGTTCCTTATTGTGCTGAGGAGCTAATATGTAACAAACACAATAAAAAGGAAATGGAGTAGAAATTCTAGAATAAATAACAGAAGATGTATCTAAAATGATTCTGTGGAGAAGAATATTTTAAGCAGGGTGTAAGGACGTTAGGAAATCATGTGGAAGTAATTAAATCACAGAATCACAGAATAATAAGAAGGAGAAGGAAGCCCTTTAATTCTTTAAGAGCCTGGTTGCTCTTTCCCCTGTCTTTTCACCCATCCTATCTTTTTTCTCCTAAGTATTTCTCCAACAAGTTTTTCAATGATACTTTTGAATCTAATCCCACCATACTTTCAGGAGGTACAGACTGATCATTTTCCATCATCTGAGACTGAACATAAAAAAGCAATTGGCTGTATCTTTTGATTAAATGCAGCCATTTTCTCTTGGAGATGTCAACTTTTACCTGTGATGTGCAGTTTAGAATCTCTTGAGCAGATGCGTAAAACCTGAACTTCCACACGGCAGAATTTCTTTAAGAACACTATCGAAATAATTGAGAAATAAGGGAAGTCTACTATTATCTTTCTGGAGCCACATACTGGTAGGTGTGGAAGGTACAAAAAGAAATGGGAAAATTTGTAAATATTACGGTGAGGGAAAATAAATGGAAATCTCTTGAGGAAATGGGAAGAGCAATCTGAAAAATGGGACAGGAGTGATATTTTGAATAATGAAGAGATTTGTAGATTGATATTTGTTAAGTAATGAGGTAAAATGTTACTATGGATTGATGAAAATGTAGAACTAACATTATTGACATAGAACAGGTGCGAACGGATGAGTGGCCTTCTCCTGCTCCTATTTCAGGCATTCCTATAGTTGTCATAGGTAGTATTAAAATGGTTTGCAGAGGCATATAAGAAAGTCCTCTGCAATGAAGTGTTAGCTGTAGAGGAACACAGTGGGTCAGGCAGCATCTATGGGATGTGGGCAGTTGATGTTTTGGGTCACTTGATTTTCTTCGGTATTTTGTGTGTTGCTCCAGACCCCAGCATTTGCCAGTCTCTTGTGCCTCAAGAAAAATTATCTTGTTTATTTTGCCAAATGACAATCTAGTTGTGAGCTATTTTATAGATCTGCATTGTCTGCAGTGAAAACACAAAGTAATGCAAAAATAAACCCCCAGGTGAAATTGGAAGTCTCAGCCTGGAAATGCATTTATGGAATCACTATGCACAACTTCTTTCAGTATATCAACAAATGGAGGCACACGATGATTATATAGCCTGGTATGGTAATGTAGCATATAGCAACCTGAAGCCTTTCTCCAGAGGTCCAGTGAATTGATCTGGTCATGTTTGGCAGAGCAAATCTCGAGGTTGTTTGAGACTTTTTTTTCACACGGGTCATCATCATCCTTGCCTGAGTTTCTTACCGAGGTCAGTTTTAGAGGGCACAATACTTTCTGCAAGGAGACTGTTGACTGTTCATACTCTGGATTGGGTTGACAGGGCTGACCAGGCATCCTAACCACAACTGGGGTACTGCATATAGAAACACGAGAACTTCTGTAGATGATGGAAATCCAAAGTAACAAACACAGAATGGAGGAGAAACTCAACAGGTCAGGCAGCATCTATGGAAAACAGTAAAGAGTTGATGTTTCAGGCCAAGACCCTTCTTCAGGACTGAGAAGGAAGCGGGAAGATACCAGAATAAAAAAGTTTGGGTGGGGTGGGGTGAAAGAGGCTAGCTTCAAGATGATAGGTTGATAGGTGGATAGGAAAGGTCAAGGGTCAGAGAACAAAGAATCTGATTGGAGAGGAGCGTGGAGAATAGGAGAAAGGGAAGGAGAAGGGGACCAAGGGGGATGTAATAGGCAGGTGAGAAGCAGAGAAAGGACAGGGTGGGTAATAGAAGAAGTAGGGGAGAGAGTTTGTTTACCAGAAGGAGAAATCAAGATTCATGCCGTCAGGTTGGAGGGTACCCAGACGAAATATAAGTAGTTGCTCCTCCACCCTGAGGGTGGCCTCATCTTGGTATAAGAGGAGGCCATGGATTGACAGAATGGGAATGGGAATGTGAATTAAAATGTTTGGCCTCTGGAAAGTCCCAACTGTGGCAGATGGTGTGGAGGCGCTTGACAAAGCCATCCTCCAGTGTCCAACGGGTCTCTCAGATTAGAGGAGGCCGCAATCAGAGCACTGTACACTTTAGATAAGATCTGCAGGTGAAGTGTTGCCTCACCTGGAAGGGCTGTTAGGGGCCCGGAATGGAGGTGAGGGAGGTGGAGTATGGGCAGGTGTAGCACCTTGTCCACTTGCACGGGTTGTGTACAGACCTGCCTTGGTTTAATGAGGATAATTAGGTCAATAACAGTGGAGTCACCTGTGGCAAAAAGCATTAGATTTCCCCTTTAGATATTCTCAGGTTCTTCAAAGAGCTTCATCCCTGGTATTTTAGATAGATAATTTAATTGTCTGTGTTTTGAATATTGCTATTGAAACATTAGTTAGAACATAAAACATAGAAATCTACAGCACATTACAGGCCCTGTGGCCCACATTGTTGTGCTGACCATGTAACATATTGTAGAGACTGTCTAGAGTTTCCCTACTGTATAGCCCTCTACTTCTCTAAGTTCTGTACCTATCTAAGAGACTCTTAAAAGACTCTCTACCACCATTTTCAAGACAACGTAGATGCAGCTGCCATTCTATCACCAGGATGCCACCACATGCCCAGATATATGGAAGGAGGTCACAACAAGTAAGTCCAATCCTATTCTCTTATAGTGGTTATGAAGACTTTCATACGTAAAAAAAAATCAACAGCCATGCATATCATGGACTTAAATTCTAGAAGATGGACTACTGAGTATTTTAATCTGCTTCCTACATGGTAAGTGGAAAATACATTCATTGCAGACATCTCCAATAGCATGTTACCATTCACTGAAGACAAAGTCTAGGCTACAATCATTTAAATTACATTGTTTATGGTACACTGTAATTTGTAGGCCTCTAATCTTTTGACTGTAAGTGGCATGCCAGAGAAATTAGAACATTATAGCAAAAAAAATTACAACTCAAAATCAAAACATTTGTTTTCAAATAGATCAACACATTGTCTTTATACATACTGTAATGCAATTAATAGTTTTGCATTTGGAGTACTAACCTGGCATATTCAATTCCAAGAGCTGTTTTTGTTTCATTTCCACCCCCTTGCTTTATCTCTTTAGCAACTTCTAGAAGATCCTCAGTTGTGCTAAATTGATTAAGACTGACTTCATGTGTGACTTTGAAGCCATACTGTATAATTGCAACCTAAATTATTGACAAATAAAAGAAAGTTACTTCATTGAAATCACAAGCACTGATCTTTCATTTCTTCTAAATGAAAGTGAACTTTAAGAAACTGTTTAATTGCTTTCTTAAGCCAGAAAAATGGCTGTAGTGTCAGTTGCTGTCAATTTAGCAGTATTTAATATAGTAATGAAAACCATGATTTCTTAGCTAAGCTTTGAACTTTAGTTCCGGGGTTCAATTTACAAGAGCTTTTTTCTTACACTTTAAGACCCATATTACTTTGATAATTTTCTGCACCAAACCCCTGCTACTTAATTCAATAGGCCTAAAGAAATATTCACTATCCTCCTGCCCTGACTTGGATATACAACAAATTGATCACCACTTAAGCTAAAGAGCATAGTAGAATTTTGGCGTGGTCCTGTAATAAAGGGGGATGTCACCAAGTGATTTAAAATGACAGTGGAGAGATGGAACTGAAAAAGATAATCTAGAATATTGGAGTTGCCATATCTTCAACCTTTTTCTGTGGTAGGTAGGATTGGCGAGACCAGAAGATCTAGGTTATCAAACTGCAACCGTCTTTCTGGGATCTAGTGCAAGGTCAAAGAAAAATCTTTTATTTTCATCCTGAACAAATGGAACAGAATGGAGACAGGATGAAATTATCATTGAAAATATAGCAAAGAAGCATGCAGAAACAAAGTAAATTGAAAAGGACAGAAATAAAGAAGACCTATGCTGAACTAATACCTGTAACATTAAAGAAACAGAAATAAAGCATTCCAGAAACATAAACAGATAAAGAATGTTGAAACAGATTAGTTCTTGCAGAAGTAGAAACCATGTTGAAATGTTAAATAACTCTTTCACATTTTGCTTCACAATCGAAGGGAATGCTTATAATATTATGAAGAAATAAGAAAAACTAGAAAAATATAATGAAATAAAAAATAGGTAGTGTCCTTCAAAGAAAATGAGTTAGGTCAGATCAGTTTGTATCAGATCTCTGGCATGATAAGCTTGAACCATATGTATAACTTCAGCAGCTGTTTGTCTTGACACCGGAGGAAATTATACTATATAACAGGAGGACCCATAGTCAGGGGTAGGTATTGGAATTTGAAGTTAATGGCTCTTGGTGGAACCTACAATTTCACCTTTAATATTAGGGTATGAATATATGCATGTGTTTTACAGAGTGGTGCCCTTGCTTTGTGACACCGAATGGATGTCCTTGCATGTAGAGTTAATTCTTCAGTTCAAGCTTCCAGAAATAATTTAACATCTGAAAGCGTGCTTTGGAGAAATCTGAAGTTTCAAAGTCATGGCTGTTCAACAGTAAGAGTTATTGAAATAAATCCAGAAAACATTTGGAAAACTCAAAATATGTTCCAGGATGTTGTAAAGGAATAAAATGAAGCTGTCAATTTTTTTATTTAAAAAGACAAAAAATTGGCACATTCTTTATTGGTAGTCGTGAAGTATAATGTCACAATTAACAGAATTTAACAACTCAAAATAAGTGATATTAATATATTGGGTGTTTTCAATATAAATAATTTTTCATGATGAAAAGCTTCTTTAAAATATTAGCATTATTTGGCTATTTTAATATATACACACATCACCATACTTGAGTGTTTGACTTTTTCCTTGCAAGACAAATGCTGGAGTCTCCTTTTAAGTATTATATTCCTGCCAAATGTTTACAACATTGAGGAATGCAGAGGTGGATTTCAAGAGGATGCAATGATAAATACATCAAAATTACAGAGAAAGGCCATGGAAGGTTGCCATAGCACTGTCAGTTAGGAAATTGTTGTAGCAGGCCCTTCTTGAAATAAGCTGTCTTGTTCAGTTTCCTGAATAAGGAAAAGTAGCTGATCAAGACCAAATGTACAAGAACAGCATTTATATAAAACAGAGAGACTCTAACTTGTAAGTCGGAGATTTTCCTGCTGCTGACTTTTCTTACAGTGTTCTTACAGAATAAGTATTGTAATAGTGCCACTAATAGCAACAAACGGAATTCACATTTTTTGCAGTAAGTGAGCTTCATGAAAACAAATGTTTACTACATTAATTTCAGTTACAAATACAGGGGGAACATATATAGGTATAAATATGTTGAAACCCATGATTCTAGCCTAAAGAAGACTGCAGGATTAAACTTATTTGGCAGTTGTATCACTTAGGTAAGTTTGGAGGGGCTACAGAACACGAGAGAACAATAATGAGAGAACACAATGAGGCAACGAAATACTGTAACTGATGGCTAGGAGCAGCTGCTTGAGTCTGGCTTGTTTGTATGAGTGAACCTGGACTGTGGATGCAAACAGGGTTTAAATAGGCTGCAGGTTATAGGTTGGAAATGAGTGACAGGTGATTCCTGTTAGCTGGGTGGAGACTGGGAAGTGCCTTCCTGTGCAGGCTTGACACAAATGGAAATCCCACCTATCCACTATGGCAGAGATTACTTATTCCAGTGATTTTAACATAGTGTGATCAAATAAACCTTGTGCAATCGATTTCCAAGAAAGAATAACTTAATGCCAGTAGACACATGCAGACAATGAGCATTATACAATGCATCATTTGTTTGTAATAGTAGTGTTCAATTTTTCTTTATTCAAATTTGTCTAGAGTCTGGTACCACCTTAAAATGAGGCACAAATGCTCAATGGACAGTTCTTCGCCATGATGTTAATCTATCTGGAATGAATTAATTTCTCATGACTGCTAGCAATGTATAGGCATAGTTCATAATCCAAATATCCATTATCCATAGTCCATACCATAATCCAAAGGATGAACTAACTTTCTCTATATATATCCCACCAGTTTGTGCACTTTAATTCAATAAAACTGAAAAATAGGAACCTGTTCACAAACTTAAAACAGAAACTACTTGTTGGGTTATATATCATGGGTTTAGAGAGAAACAGAATTAACAATTCAGATCATATGCCCATCAAATGAATGTTAGACGTTAACTTTTGTTTTCTCCTACCGAAGATGTTCTGTTTTTACTTCAGATTTCCAGCAGTAACAGTATGACGCTTTCCTAACCAGTTTATGTAACCTCATTGTTGAATGAAGCACACCATGCTAGTTTATGATTTCAAACTCATCATTTTGAATTATTGTTAACTACAGTGGCCAAGCAAAACACTTTTGCATTTGGGATTTGGGATAGGTCAAACTTGCAGGCAATTTATCGTCATGAGAATGAGTCCTTGTAAAGATCACAGTGTGAATAAGGACAACCAATATTTTTTTTAACAAGTGTACATTTCTTCTTTCAGTTATTAGTCTCACGCTTGGAGCTTTAATGAGGAACTGTGTTGGCCATTTATCTCTAATAGGAATGATATAACAGGCTACGTTTGTAAATTCACTGAGGCAGGTATATAAAAAATACTGTAAAAATAGTCGCAAACAGAAAAAGAAACTGAACAGAAGTTCTTTATCTGTTGCCACTAGGAGAGAGAACTTTGATGACAGATAGAACACAGAAATTGCATCAGAAGTAATTGCAACATATGGTTGATGGGATAAAAAATTTGGCAATTTATTCCCCTAAACTGGCTTGGTTGACAACTGTTTGGACTCTTGTCAGGAGGTGGGTCTGCAGTTCCCCTAATGCTTTAGTGGCAAGGATGGAAGAAACAGAAGCTTGGAATCAGGTGGCTTACTGACACTGTTAATGGATTAAATAACACTTCTGGGATAAGCCTTAATAACTTACAGCAGTCAGATGCCTTGAAAACTTGGCACTCTATAGATCAGTAAACTGCCATTAGTAACAGTCATACTTTCTTGGAGTTGCAGGACTAAAAAGCTGAAATTAACTTTAATAATAACCTAGTTTTCAACAGATGGCACTTATAGACTCTCATTATTCATTAACCAGAGCAAATGTAGACAAGGAAGAGAACCGCAAGATCATTTCTTCTGAAACGACAGTATAGTTGCAGGCCAGATTGGTGGAATGCTGTTGTGTCTGTCTGGGGAGGATAATTAAATAGTACAAGTTTTGTACTGGATCCAAACTGTAACATTCATTATCTTCTAAGTTTGCCTGATGAATGGATTCTTGTTGAATGCTGTCAGCTGTTTATATAGATCACCGATACCGGCTTACCCTAGGCAAGTAAAATATGCTAAATTGAAACAAAATGGCAATAAGTGATGTGAACAAAACTGACTTGAAATCATTTCTGGAACTTGACTACATTTTTCTTCAAAGGAAGTATAATTCTGTTACACAGAGTACTACACCATTTCTATATTATTTCTCTCAGTGCTATTGTTGCATATTTGACATTTAAGGTTTACTGTTGGTTTTTGTGGGAGGAAATTCAGTTTAAATGGTTTAATCAAGATGCTACACACTTTTTTATGGAATTGCAGAGCACTGAAAGTGAGCATGATCTCAGTTTATTACAGTCACATGAAAAGATCATGGTTTGTACAGAACAGATCTAAATATACAGTAGTTTGCAACTACAGCTGGTGATTCAAGGCACACTTAAGAAAATGAATGCTTTCTATTATGAGAAGAAAAGACCACTTAATGGATGCATGCCTGCAGCACGTTCTTTTTTGAGCTTGGCCATGTCACACACGACAAAAACAATAAGGCACTATTGTACATTTCAAATCAGATTCCAGACGACAAGGATGTAACCTTTTGTTTCTTGGCAGTTCTTCTTCCATTCACTTTCCGCTTTTTCTTCCGTCAGGATGCAGGGTTCAATCTTTAATGGCATTTTAGTTTGTGAGTAGGGAAATGAAAGAATCATACTCCGATGATTATCACTTGGGACCACTAGTGATCGAAAACTGCCATAACCTTTAGTAGCATGTACAGTCATATTCAACCTAACCACAGTTCAGTCACAGCAACTAAACAAGTGAGCTACATTCAAGCTCCGCTCCAGATATCAGAACAGATGATCACCAATGACACTCCAGTCTAGTACTGAGAGACTGATTAAATATTAGAATATACTCTTTCAGATGAGATATTAAAATATCCTCCCCATATATCCTCTCAAGATGATGTAAAAGTCTCCACATTCCTATCCAATGAAGAGCAGGCGGGTTCATCCTTGCTTTCTCATTAATAATATAATCCTCAACCAATACTTTTGAAGCAGGTTGCCTGATCAATAATTTATTTCTACTTTTGAGATCTTATGAAATGAAACTTGGCTGATTCACTTCCTGAGTGACATTAATGATTTAATCCCCCACCCCTGAATATATTAGTTGAGGGTGAAGCTTTAGAATGTACGATAAAGCATCAAGCTCTTCCTTTCTTGCCAAAGCAGGTTGGGTGTATTGAAACTGTAATTATTTTATTTCATGTGCCAGCCATTGAAACAAATCTCCAGTACTGCTGATGGAATCATATGGTACACAAATAGGTTCAAATTGCTCATGAAAATCAAAATACATCCAAGATGCTTAATTCCTTTTTAATCCCTACATCATTAGCGAAGTGACAGAAAGTGCCATTTACTGTGCCACAAAGTGGTACTTGCTAATAATCAGTTTCAGTTTCAATATCACCAAGATCTCTCAGATCAAGAAGTCAACTAGTATGGAATTGAATACCAGATGTGAGATGAGATTGCCTGACAAGGCAACATTTGAACCAGAATCAATATCTGAATCAGATATATTATTATTAATGTACAGTATGTTGTGAAATGTGTTTTTGTGGCAGCAGTATATTGTATAAGAGCATAAGAAATAGGAGCAGGTGTTGGCTATCTGGCCCTTAGAGCCTGCTCCACCATTCAATTAGATCATGGCTCATCTCCACTTACCTGCCTTTTCCCCATAACCCTTAGTTCCCTCTCTATGTAAAAATCTATCCAACCTTGTCTTAAATATATATACTGATGTAGCCTCCACTGTTTCATTGGGCAGAGAATTCCACAGATTCACCACTTTCTGAGAAAAGCAGTTCCTCCTCAACTCCGTCCTAAATCTACTCCCTTGAATCTTGAGACTATGTCCCCTAGTACTAGTCTCACCTACCAGTGAAAACAACTTCCCTGCCTCTATCTATGCCCCTTCAATTATTTTATATGTTTCTATAAGATATCCTCTCATTCCTCTGAATTCTAGTTGAGTACAGTCCCAGCTGATTTAATCTATCCTCATAGTCTAACCCCCTTCATCTCCAGAATCAACCTGGTTGATTGCAGGACATAAAAATTACTATTAGTAACAATAAAAGATAAAAGTAATAGAGCAAAATAGGAATAATGAAGTAGTGTTCATGGGTTCTTGAACCATACAGAAATCTGCTAGATGAAGAGAAAAAACTGTTCCTAAAATCTAGAGTGTTGGTCTTCAGGCTCCTGTACCTTGTCCCTGATAGCAGTAATGGGAGGAGCATACGTTCCAGATGTAGGTTCCTTAATGATGGATTCCATCTTCTTGAAGCACCATTGTTTAAATTTGTCCTTGATGGTGGGGGGGTTTTTGCCAGTGCTGGAGCTGGCTGAGTCTACAACCCTCTGCAGCCTCTTTCAAACCCATGCATTGGAGCTTCCAGACCAGGTGGTGATGCAATCAGTTAGAATATTCTCTACAGAAATTTGTTTGAGTCATACCATATCTTCTCAAGCTCGTAATGAAATATAGCCGGTCAAGATGGCACCAGCTAAAAACAATTCCATGGGTGACATATTCCAGATAGCAAAAATTTTCAATAATTTCACTTCTTCTACACCTTCTACTTGTTCTTTTTTGTCTTGTTTATGTTATGGAAACAGTTGGAGTCTGTGATCCAGAGCTTGAATTCGATTGAAGGATCCAGCACTGTGCTGCGTCTGGACAGCTTTCTCCTGGAGATCAGAGATGGGGGGATTGAGAAGGTCAGAGACCACCAGCTGACTCATGGAAAAGCCCAGTGTTGAGGCATGGGGTCATGGATGACTCCATCCCGAAGTGGCGTTGAAGATTGAAGCATCGAGGTAAACGTGGAGGAGGTAAGTGATGCCTTGGCGTGAGACAGTTGGCAGCCAGATTGGTGTGATCGGCCCTGGATTGTTGGCGTTCAGGTAGGGGCCGACAACGTTCAGCTCTAGACCCAGGCTGGCGGTCACTCTTTACAGAAGGACTGAGTTTGTGCGGTTGCACTCCTTGTATGCAGCGAAAAGACGTTTCCATATTCTGAGATTTATGTGATTATTGGACTGTACTTTATATTGGTTTCCTTCAGTTTTTCGGTGTTTTCTTTCTTGTGGTCGATTGGCGGGTGAGTGACCTATTAATTTTTTGTGCATAAGGGGCGATTGGGATTTGGTGCTACTGTCGCTGTTCTTTTCTGTGAGTGAGAGTTTGGGGATTGTTATATGTCCAGAATTGTTAATTATTCATGTGTCTGTTTCTTTCTGTGGGCAATGGGGCAGGGGTAGGGGTGTGGAGGTTTGGAATCTGCAAATTTTGTTTCTTTTCTTTTCACGCTGTTAGAAGGAACTTCGATTTCTTGAACTTCCAGTAATGCCTCCCCTCCCTTCCTTCACCATTCTCTATTCCCTTTTCCCTCTCTCATCTTATCTCCTACCTGTTCAGAACCTCCCACTGGTGCTCCCCCCTTCCCTTTGTTCCATGGCCTTCTCTCCTCTCCTATCAGATTCCAGCCCTATATCTCTTTCAACAATCAACTTTCCAGCTCTTTACTTCACTCCTCCCTCCCAGTTTCACCTATCACCTACTACCCTGTATTTCTTCCCCTCCCCACCTTCTTACTCTGACTTATCACCTTTTTTTTCTAGACCTGGTGAAGGGTCTCGGCCCAAAACACCAGTTGTTTACTCTTTTCCATAGATGCTGCCTGGACTGATGTGCTCCCCCAAATTCCCCTTCCTGAAGTCCAGAGTCAATTCTTTAGCCTTCCTGACACTAAGTGCAAGGTTTTTGTTGCAACACCACTCAACCAGCTGATCCAGCTCACCCCTGTATGGCACAAAAGAGCTCTGTTAAAGGTGAACTCAAGAAGGAAACACCATAATGACTGGATTACTGCCTCCATAAAGGAAGATGCCCAAGGATGTCACTGCAATATTGGAGGTTAATCATCCTTGTCCAAGGATGTCACTGCAATAATTCCCCAGAGCAGGATTTCCAAACCTATGGTCCATGCAACTCTTGTTTTGTGGTATTGGTCCATGGTATAAGGATGGTTGTGAATCCCTGCCTCAGAGCACTGCTCTCTTCAGTTGCATTATCAATGACATTCCTTTCATCATTAGATCAGAAGTAAGGATGTTTGCTGATGATTGTGCATTGTGCAGTGTTCATTTCCCTTCGCAGTTCATTCTGCATGCAGGTGACCAAGACATCGTTCAGGCACGAGCTGATGAATTCCAAGTGACATTTATGCAAGTGGCAAACAAAGACTGCCTTCTCTAAGAGCCGTGATATTGAAAAGCGTTATAATTGCCTGATCTCTGCATATCTATGAAAAACAAGAGAAAATCTGCAGACGCTGGAAATCCAAGCAACGCGGACAAGATGTTGGAGGAATTCAGCAGGCCAGGTGGCATCTATGGAAAAGAGTACAGCTGACGTTTCGTGCCGATACCCTTCATCAGGACTGGAAAATAAAGATGAGTAGTCAGAGTTTGAAGGTGGGGGAGGGGAGGAAGAATCACAAGATAATAGGTGAAACTGGGAGGGAGAGAGGGGTGAAGTAAAGAGCTGGGAAGGAAGATAAACAGGGCTGGAGAAGGGGGAATCTGATAGGAGAGGACAGAAGGCCATGGGAGAAAGAGAAGGAGGAGGAGCACCAGAGGGAGGAATAAGGTGATAGAGGAAAACGGGAATGGGGAGTGGTGAAGTGGGGATGGGGCATTATCAGAAGTTTGAGAAATCGATGTTCATGCCACCAGGTTGGAGGTTACTCAGACGGAATATAAAGTGCTCCTCCAACCTGAATGTGGCCTCATCTGAAAAGGCCACGGATTGATATGTTGGAAGGGAACGGGAAGTGGAATTAAAATGGGTGGCCACTGAGAGACCCTGCTTTTTCTGGTGAACATCGTTATTTTATTTTTATTTTAATTCAATGAGCACCTATGCTCTGTCTGCATATCAATGTCCTGGAGGTCACTGTTAAACAGAACTGGAATGAACCATCAAAAATTGCCATGCAGACAAAAACAGGTTAGAGGCTCACATCCTTGCACTCAAAAGCCTCTCCACCATCTCCAAGGTACAAGTCAAAAATATGATGGAATTTTCTCCAACTGTCTGAAAGAATGTACCTTCAAAGAGCAATACTCAGAAACTCGGCACCGTCCAGAGCAAAGACAATCCACTTGATTGGGAACCAATTCACTCAACTTCCAGCAAAGATGCCCAGTGGCTGTAGTGTGTACCATCTACAAAATGCATTGCTGCTTCTTCTTCCGTGTTGGTAGCAGATATTGAAAGCTTAACCTTAAATGATTTTAATCACCTGCAAGTGCTAATTCACCTTCCTTGCTCCACAGAAAGAATATTTGTTGTTGATCCTCAATAGATTTATACACATATTAAAATGAGCAAAACCTTTTGAAATACAGTGCAAGCATTTGACTAACCTGAGTTTGCTGATGTCCAATTTCAATTTTTTCCAATAACTTGATGAGGAAATTGTTAACACTAGACCAAGGGTAAATGCTGTTGGAACCATCAAGTACAATCACAATGTCAAGTCGAGACTTGCAAGCTGCAAATACAGAAGATTGTATTTTTTGTAACTCGAGGTTAGAACCGAATAATATTTAAACTCCAGTGTTATATCAATCTGCATATAGTTGGCAATGAGAAGTGTACTTCACTACACTACAACTAACATCAACGCACAAAGACAACCTTAGGAACAAGTGCTTCCAGTTGATAATCTCATCTACCAGCAATGTGTTTTTAGAAATAATATTTGTGGATTGATGCTGCATTAATTTTAATTATGTGTTGATGACAGCATAGAGCTTCCATGGAAGTTGGAAATACAATATTATCTCCATATTACTTAGTTCAATTTGTATGATGTACAACAATCATTTGTATTACACAAAATAATCAGCATCTTCATCTTGTAGTGTCTGCTACTTTGTAAATGGCATCCTCTATCTAGAAGGTGGTTTGACTAACTGAGCCAGAGTCATTTTTTTTTAAATCAACTTTTCTTCTTTACTTCCCTAAGAAGCAGTTCAGATTTTCCTGTGTGATGCTCCTTGACAAGATGGTAAATCAGGAATTACTTCTGAATGTTGGTATCCAGTGTCCAACCACTAGCTATTTCATTAATATACCAACACACATCTCAAATGTGTGGGCATATTAACACACTAGTGCAGAGAATGATGCGAAAGGTGACTAGATAAAATCACATTTTATTGAAAGGGTTAGGCTAAAATGTGATGAACAATAAAGACAACTTTTATTCAACTTTTCAGAACATTGGATAAAGTATGACTAACAACAAATAATGACCTAAAAATCATTTTGGAAAGAAAATTACAATGCAAGGCACAACGAGCCAGAATTATTAAAATAGATAGCAAAGTTTTCCAGAGATTTCTTTTTAATAAGTAAAAGAGTTAACAAAGTGATTGTCAATGCTATAGAATTGAAAGATGTTAATTACTGTCGCATGTACTGAGAAGCCTGTCTTCCATGCCGTTCCTACAGATAAAATCATTACATAGTGCAGGTAAGGTGCAAGATCATAACAACACAGACTATGAAGTCAAGAGTCCATTTTATTGTATTGAAGGATCATTAAAAGTCTTGAAACACAGGGGTAGAATTGGTCCTTGACCCTGTTGGAAGATGCTTTCAGGCTTTTCTGTTTCCTGCTAGATGGAAGAGGAGAAATGTGAGAATGTCCCAGGTGGGTGGAGTCTTTGTTTATGTTGGCTGCTTTACCTGAGGAAGTGAAAAGTGTCCATGGAGGGGGAGCTGGGAAGATGAATCTCAGGGCTGTATACTGCATGTGTACTTTAATAATAAATGTACTTTGAATCTTTGGTTCCATGATGTGACAATAACACTGCTGTTTATTGTGATCATGTGCAGGGTGGGGCAGGGGGCAAATATGCCTCTTTGTCCCTCTTCTCCACCAGCCTGCTCTCCCTTCTCACACCAGATTCAACTATCACCGCTAGCTCTTGTTCTTCCCCCTCCTCCTATCTTTTCTTTCTGGCTTCTCTCCCCTTCCTTGTTCTTAGTATTCACTACAGAAAAGGATCTTGGTGATTGTAGAGATGATTAACAGCAGATTGAAAAGCTTGTGCATATAGACATTAAGAAAGGGGATGTGCTGGAGCTTTTGGAAGCATCAAGTTGGATAAGTTTCCAGGACCGGACAAAATGTACCCCAGGCTACTGTGGGAGGTGAGGGAGGAGATTGCTGAGCCTCTGGCAATGATCTTTGCATCATCAATGGGGACGGGAGAGGTTCTGGAGGATTGGAGGTTTGCAGATGTTGTTTCCTTATTCAAGGAAGGGAGTAGAGATAGCCCTGGAAATTATAGACCACTGAGTCTTACTTCATTGGTTGGTAAGTTGATTGAAAAGATCCTGAGATGCAGGATTTATGAACATTTGGAGAGGGATAATATGATTAGGCATATACAGCTATACACCATGGCTTTGTCAAAGGCAGGTTGTGCCTTACGAGCCTGATTGAATTTTTTGAGGATGTGACTAAACATATTAATGAAGGTAGAGCAGTAGATGTAGTGGATATGGAATTCAGCAAAGCATTTGATAATGTACCCAGTGTAAGGCTTATTGAGAAAGTAAGGAGGCACAGGATCCAAGGGGACCTTGCTGTGTGGATCCAGAGTTGACTTGCCCGCGGAAGTTAAAGAGTAGTTGTAGACAGTCATATTCTGCATGGAGATCGGTGACCAGTGGTGTGCCTCAGGGCTCTGTTCTGGGACCCCTTTTCTTTGTCATTTTAGTAAATGACCTGGATGAGGAAGTGGAGGGATGGGTTAGTAAATTTGCTGATGACACAAAGGCTGGAGGTGTGAATAGCGTGAAGGGCTGTCAGAGGTTACAGTGGGACATCGATTGGATGCAAAACTGGACTGAGAAGTGACAGATGGAGTTCAACCCAGATAAGCGTGAGGTGGTTCATTTTGGTAGGTCAAATATGATGGCAGAATATAGTATTAATGGTAAGACTCTTGGCAGTGTGGAGGATCAGAGGGATCGTGGGGTCCAAGTCTATAGGACTCTCAAAGCTGCTGCGCAGGTTGACTCTGTGGTTAAGAAGGCATATGGTGTATTGACTTTCATGGGATTGAGTTTAAGAGCTGAGAGGTAATGTTGTCAGATCCCAGTTGGAGTAATGTGCTCAGTTCTGGTCACCTCACTACATGAAGGATGTGGAAACTATAGAAAGGGTGCAGAGGAGATTTACAAAGATGTCGCCTGGATTGGGGAACAAGCCTTATGAGAATAGGTTGACTGAATTTGGCCTTTTCTTCTTGGAGCAAAGAAGGATGAGAGGTAACCTAATAGAGATGTTCAAGATGATGAGATGCATTGATCGCATGGATAGTCAGAGGCTTTTTCCCAGGGCTGAAATCACTAACATGAGAGGGCACAGTTTTAAGGTGCTTGGAAGCAGGTACGGAGGAGATGTCAGGTGTAAGTTTTTAAACACAGAGTAGTGAGTGTGTGGAATGGGTTGCCGGCGACAGTGGTGGAGTGGATATGATAGGGTCTTTTAAGAGACTCCTGGATGGGTACATGGAGATCAGAAAAATAGAGTACTATGGGTAACCCTTGGTAATTTCTAAAGTAAGTACATGTTTGGCACAGTATAGTGGGCTGAAGGACCTGTATTGTGCTGTAGGTTTTCTTTGTTTCTATGTTTCTAAATTTTCCCGTGATTAGGCTAGGGTTAAAGTGGGAGTTACTGGCCGGAAGGGCCTATTACACGCTGTTAAGACTATGAAATATTGGGTGATTTGATTGAACTTCCAAAACATCATGTATGTTATCCTCTGCAGAGTTAACAATCGAGCTTTCACCAGGCAATTCTGCTGTAATTTCCTTTTCACCAGCATTTGTCCTTGTTTTGTGAAATGAGTCATCTTATGTGCAGGATCCTTTAATGCAAGGAGGCGGAGGCTGTGTTTACTTCTTGTTTGGTGCAATTTATCCAATACTGTAATAAAAAAACTGGTGTTGAAGTTATGCTCACTGCAAATTGAGCATGCTTGTTTTTGTGATTAGGCTACTTCACTTGCATTAATCAACTTACAGTTAGTTGATACTCTAAAAGTTCAAAGATGATTTAAAACTACTGTAAATTTAAAACAAAATTCAAAAAAAATGTTATAAACTAAATTATTGAATTAGGTTATTATTTGTCTTTGATGAGACCATAGAAATGTTACCTTTGTGGCCAAAGCAAAATCCATAACTTACTCACCCTCAGCTTTGTCAATAATACACTAGAAAACTGAGTTCCCTGCAGCTGCAAACTGTTAGAGATAATTGAGGTGCTCTGGAGTTATGTGGATAGCAGTTATTAATTGAATCAAGAACCAGTGTTCAAAAAGAAAGCTGTTCACAATTTATCTTCCACTGATACTTAATGATCATTGAAACCAGTCATTGGTGGAAATGTTCTGATTCTGTACCAAAAAGGCCATGCAGAAGAATAAATGGTCATGTTAAGCAATGTTTATGATGAGGTAAGGGAAGCCATTAAGTGGCCATTTCCTATATTAACACATTATTAAAGGCATATCATCACTTAATAGACAGTTCTGGACATCTCTGTTTTGTCACTTAATCTTCACTATGTTTGTATTTCCAAGGAACCATGCCTCAACACTAGCAAAAACAATATATTTTAGGTATTTTGTGCTTAAAACTAGTAACTGGTATTTGAATATTAATGGGTGTTCTGCCAGTTGGGATGTGCTTTCAATGTAAATATGTAAATCTGCAAAGTTACCTGTCTGTGCTTAAAATGTTAAGGCCAAGTAGGTAGTTTGCCATTGAAACTAGTTAAGTGTAGATAGTTCTTTTTTGTTTAAAAACTATAAAACATTATGAACAGATGGGTGTGGTGGAGAATAAATAAGTTCTTCTTAGGACCTGCTAATGTGAGTAAAGACCTTTCATATCTACTACTTTCAGTTTCCAGTGACTTAAAAGTTACAACACAAAAAATACTGCAAATGCTCTCTTAATTTCAGATTAATTAGTTACCCTACTGTTCTCTGGCTCATTGAAATGACAGTTTCCCAGTTTTGAACTCCAAATCAAAATTTTCATTTTCTTTTAAAGTAACACTACCATTCTACTGGGAAAGGATAATGAATGTTTGGACCACAAAATTACAAAATTATCTTTGTAATTTGGGATTCATGCAATTGCCCATTGAATACATGCACAGCAATTTATTAACACAATTACACAATATCACTGATATTGCTTGAATTATTTTCCCATGTTCCTAATAGAAAAATTTTCCAAATTAAAGATGTCAGCACTTAGTTGTTGACCCTGATGTGGCAGACTCTATCTTAATGAATAGCTGTGAGTGATTTTAATTCCATCTCTTTAATAGGAGTAGAACAAAGACACCCTTAAAATGACCTTTTTTCACTTTTCACCCCTTCCTGCTTTGTTCCTGTTTGATTCCCACCAGCTGCAAATATGATTGGGACTTCAGAATATGTAAATTGTAGTCTCATTAGTACAGTGTTATTGTCATAATTTCGAAACACTGATAGGTCAGAGTGGCATAATGTTCCAAACCAGCAATCCTTGAAATGTCGATTTAGTATTTCACTGGGAATCCAAGTAATGTTCCACTTGCCCCAATAAAAATACAGTCCACACTGTCAGCAATGTTAATAATATCTCTGCCCCTACTGTGATTCCCCTTGCCCATCTCAGAATAAGTCACGACCTATTTGACACTGGGAATACAGGAATTCATCCTTCCATGCCTCTGCTGTCTGTATCTCCAATAAGTAAGCAGGAACAACGTTTGCAGGTGATGAAGTGGCCAGTGTCTTGTGTCTGGATCACTGGTAGAGACACAAGATCATACCTTCCCCTTCACCTTCTGCTGTTTGTCTGGAGCTAATTTTTTATACTGATGTAATGCCGTGGTTAAGATTTTTACGCTATGCTGTAGGTATTTCATTATTAGCAGTATTCTGTAAAAGCAGTGTCCCATGACAGAAAGTATGCTTTGGCTTTGGCTTCGGCTAAGATAAGGACACATGTTGTCTGACTCAGGAATGTGAGTTAGCCAGTTGGGATTGTGGGGAAGAGTTTTCTGTTGGACAGTAATGTGGTTCGGGGGTCTTTTTTGGTGGGAGCTGTGGAGAGGGCAGGAGGGAAGATGGCTGAGGATGCCATCTCTGTAGCACAAAGTGCTTCTTGCGGATGAATGGCTCCAAGGAGGAAGGACCAATACTCCCGAGAGAGTGCCCGTTTGCTTGAGATGGAGTTCAAGCGAAGTTTGGAACATGGTGTGTGCTTTCCTGCAGACCGTGGATCCAGCGTGTGAGTTAAAGAGGACTCCAGTGTCAACTCCAACTTTATGTGCACGTTCGGACTGCATTAACTGAAATGGGCTCTTCCATATTTCTTTTTCTTTTTTCTATTAACTGTTTGATAAAGCTGAAATCTGTAAATATGCTTTCTTTATAATTTTATGCGGAGTACAATTTGTTATTTCTTGTTGACTGACAATTGTGTAAAGGCAGTGTTTATGCAGTATTCACTCAAATTGAGGTTTCTTTAATTGGAACATCACAACACTCTTTTTGGTTGAACCTACAAGACCATAAGACATAGGAGCAGAATAAGGCCATTTAGCCCATCGTGTTTGCTCCATCGTTCCATCATGGCTGATCCCAAATCCCACTCAACCCCATATATCTACCTTTTCACCATATCCTTTGATGCCCTGACTGCAGGAAACAGTCAACTCCTTGTTAAATATACCCACAGACTTGGCCTCCACTGCAGTCTGTGGCAGAGCATTCCACAGAATTGCTACTCTGGCTAAAAAAATTCCTCCTTCCTTCTGTTCGAAAATGTCACCCCTCAATTTTGAGGCTGTGCTCTCTAGCTCTGGATACCCCCACCAAAGGGAACATTTTCTCCACATCTACCCCATCTAGACCTTTCAAAATTTGGTAGTTTTCAATGAGATCCCCCCACAGTCTTCTAAATTCCAGTGAGTACAGAGCCAACGCTGACAAACGTTCTTCATATGCTACCCCTTCATTCCCGGAATCATCCTTGTGAATCTCCTCTGGACTCTCTCCAATGCCAACACATCCTTTCTGAGATATGGGGTCCAAACCTGTTGACAATACTCTGAGGACTGAATAGTGTCTTAGAAATATAGAAAACCTACAGCACAATACAGGCCCTTTGGCCCACAAAGTTGTGCCGAACATTCCCTACCTTGGAAATTACTAGGCTTGCCCTCTATTTTTCTAAGATCCATGTACCTATCTCATCCTCCTTCATTCTAAGGAGAAAAGTCCAAGTTCACTCAACCTATTCTCATAAGGCATGCTCCCCAATCCAGGCAACATCCTTGTAAATCTCCTCTGCACCCTTTCTATGACTTCCACATCCTTCCTGTAGTGAGGCAACCAGAACTGAGCACAGTACTCCAAGTGGGGTCTGACCAGGGTCCTATGTTGCTGCGAAGGTCTTAAAAAGGCTCAGCATTATCTCTTTGTTTTTATATTCTATTCCCTTTGTATTAAATACCAACATTGCATTTGCCTTCTTTACCACAGAATCAACCTGTAAAATAATCTTCAGGGCATTTTACTCAAGAACTTCTAACTCCTTCTGCACCTCTGAAGTTTGAACCTTCTCCCCATTTAGATAATGGAGGATGAGAGGTGACCTGATAGAGGTGTACAAGATGATGAGAGGCATTGATCGTGTGGATAGTCAGAGGTTTTTTTCCTGGGCTGAAATGGTTGCCACAAGAGAACACAGGTTTAAGGCGCTGGTGAGTAGATACAGAAGAGATGCCAGGGGTAAGTTTTTTACTCAGAGAATGGTGAGTGCATGCAATGTTCTGTCGGCAACGGTGGTGGAGGTGGAAAGGATAGGGTCTTTTAAGAGTCTTTTGGATAGGTACATAGAGCTTAGAAAAATAGAGGGCTATAGGTAAGCCTAGTACTGTAATTTCTAAGGTAGGGGCATGTTCGGCACAGCTTTGTGGGCTGAAGGGCCTGCACGGTGCTGTAGGTTTTCTATGTTTCTATAATAGTCTGCACTACTGTTCCTTTTACCAAAATGCATTATCATACATTTCCCAACCCTGTATTCTAAATGCCACTTTTTTGTCCATTCTTCCAGTTGCTCTGAGTATGACTGCAAACACATTGTTTCCTCAGCACTACCTACCCCTCCACCTATCTTCGTATCATCTGAAAACTTTGCCACAAAACTAACAATTCCATTATCTAAATCACTGACAAACAAAGTGAAAAGTAGCAATCCCAATACTGACCCCTGAGGAACACCACTAGTCACCGGCAGCCATTCAGAAAAAAGCCCCTTTTATTCCCACTCGCGGCTTCCTGCCTGTCAGCCATTCCTCTGTCCATGCCGGTATCTTTCTTGTGACATCCACTGCCTCTCCTTTGTGCACTCTGCTTGTTACTTCCTCCAGGAACTCTAACAAAATTGTCAGACAAGTTTTCTCTTGAGAGACACCACGCTAGCTTTGATATTTTTTTATCATTAGTCTCCAAATACCCCAAAACCACATCCTCAATAGACTCCAACACTTTCCCAACCACTGAGGTTAAGCTAACTGGCCTGTAGTTTCCTTTCTTTTGCCTTCCTCCCTTCTTAAAGAGTGGATTTACATTTGCAATCTTTTAGTCCTCTGAGACAATGCCAGAATTAACTGATTAGAAACATAGAAACATAGAAAACCTACAGCACAATACAGGCCCTTCAGCTCACAATGCTGTGCTGAACATATCCTTACTTCAGAAATAACCTAGGGTTACCCATAGCCCTCTACTTTTCTAAGCTCCATGTACCTATCCAGGAGTCTCTTAAAAGACCCTATTGTATCCGTCTCCACCACCGTCGCTGGCAGCCCATTCCATGATTCTTGAAAGATCATGACCAATGCATTTGTTATCTCTTCAGGAACCTCTTTCAGGATTCTGGGATGTAGTCCATCTGGTCCAGATGACTTATCCACCTTAAAGCTTTTCAGTTTATCCTGCACTTTTTAATCCCAAATCACACTGATCCTAGATGCAATTTTTTAAACCCCAAATCACACTGACCCCTGTTTATGAAGGGCAGCATTCTCACCATCAAGTCCTGCAGCTGTTTGCAGACCAGCAACGAGCCAAGTTCCTATATGAGCCCGGTGGTGGGGTGGGGGGGCTTCTCTTACTGTTCATCTTACAACATTAGTCACTTTGCCTATGAACCATGGGCTTACTTTCGACTAACACACAAAATGCTGGAGGAACTCAGCAGGTCAGGCAGCATCTATGGAAAGGAATAATGATCTGAAGTTTCAGGCCGAGATCAGCTCCTCTAGATTTTGTGTGTAATGTTCTGGATTTCCAGCAGCTGCAGAATCTCTTGTGCTCATTTCCAGCAGTCTCTTTTCCTATTCTTGAGACAATTATACCAAGCACCTTTATGGTATTTATTTTAAATTGCAGATATAAATTCGTTGAAGTTTATTGCATTGAAGAAATATATAGAACAGATTAACACGAGTGTACAAAGGGCCCTTACAGGAAGAGTGCATAGAAATTTCAAATCTCTAAATTTAAGAGTGAAATAATTTTAATAGATACAATGCCAACATTTAGTCTAATCTTGATGTGCAAGGCAACTGAATCTGTTAGTAAAAGATATAAATTACTGTGTGACTGGAGAACTTAATACTGTGTGAATAGAGAACTCAATTGTTATCGAGCCTTTGAATGCATTAAAAGCAAAAGTTGCCAAAAGTTTACATACACTCTTCTTAGTTTAAGTGTTTAATACAGAATAAATAATTCATTGGTCACTATCTGTAAGAACATCATAAGTGTGTTTGTGATGATAGATTCAAATAAAAACAGAAATGCAATTTTATAAGGATTGCAATGGTGATGTCAAAAAGATTTGTTAAACCAACAGCTTGAAAGTATTATGTTTATGGAAACCACAAGCCAGTGACGTATCCTATACAGAACTCCCTTCAGTTCATGAACTATATTCTGGAGAAAGATGACACTATTTTACTCAAGAAAGAATAAGTATTACATATAGCCCAATCAGCAGCTGTAACCATTCCATTTTCCTTTGAATGAATGGAGTTCAAAACTGTTACATTTACATCAGAAACACAGAATAAAAAGGGTCTGCACAGAGAACAAATCTTAACACACTACATTCAGTAGTCACTTTATTAGGTTTACCTGCATACCTTCTCATTAATGCAAATATTTAATCAGCCAATCATACAGCTGCAACTAAATGCATGAAAGCATGCCAACATGGTCAAGTGGTTCATTGGTTTAGTCCGAACATCAAAATGTGGAAGAATTGGGATCTAAGTGACCTTAACTGTAGAATGATTGCCAGACTGGATGGTTTGAGTATCTCAGAAAGTGCTGATCTTTCAACAAAAAATAGTTGCTAGACTGAACCAACAGTGGTGTGAAAAACAAAAAATATCCAGTGAGCAGTAGTTCTGTGAGTGAAAACACTATGTTAATGAGAGAGGCTAGAGGAAAATGACCAGACCGGCTCAAATTGCTAGGAAACAGGCAGTAACTCAAATAAACATGTATCACAACAGTGGTATGCAGAAGGGCATATCTGAACGTCCAGCACATTGAACTTTGAAGTGGATGGGCTACAGCAGCAGAAGATGACAAACATAAACTCAATGGCTATTTATTAGGTATAGTTGGTACCTAATAAAGTGGCCACTGAGGGTATGTGCAAATCAGAATCAGACTGTTACCAACTTGGGATGAAAATCATTGGTGAAAATGTTCCCATACACATTGACCTTGTCACAGGTTTGGGGAAACTAGGCAGGTCACTGCAATGGATGCTTAGCTGGTGCATGCTGCAGTGACACTGGAGGAATGGATGCTGAACA
The DNA here is from genome assembly GCF_030144855.1 of Hypanus sabinus. Lineage (NCBI taxonomy): Eukaryota > Metazoa > Chordata > Chondrichthyes > Myliobatiformes > Dasyatidae > Hypanus > Hypanus sabinus. Next base: position 72,152,347 of record NC_082719.1, read on the forward strand.
AGTGGATACTTTATTTTCAAAACAATCAGCAGGTCAGATCACAAATGTGAGAAGAGAAAATAGGCCAAACTTTCAGCCTGAGAACTATTCATCAGAAATGGGAAGGCAATAACATAGGGAGTAGAATTAGGCCATTCAGCCCATTGAGCCTGCTCTGCCATTCAGTTATGGCTGGTTATCTTTTTTAACCTAATTCTTCTTCCTTCTTCTAGTATCTCCTAATTCACTTCTCAATTTAGAACTTATCAATCTCTGCCTGAAAATACATCCAATCGCTGGTCCTCCATAGTCCACTATGGCAATGAATTCCACAGATTCACCAGCCTCTGGCTGACTCCTCAGCTCAGTGTTAAAGGGACTAGATTCTTGACTCTCCTGTTAATGGAACAATCCTCTCCACATCCATTATATCCAGATCCTTCATTATTCGGAAGGTTTCAATGAGATTCCCATTCCTCCTGATGACCTCCATTTGCCCAGAGCCTTCAAATACTCTTCATATGTTAAGCCTAGGATCATTTTTGTGAATATGCTCTAGACATTCTCTAGACACTTACAATACTTCAAATGTTGAGTTGCAACAACCTTGGACTCAATGTCAGTAAGACCAGAAAGGGGAAGTCAAGGGAACATACACCTGTTGGCCAGAAAGAACTACGGTCTGCAAATCAGTGAATCTGGATGACTCAAGAACAGTGAAAGCAGGTGGACCAATTGCCTCTGTTCCTGCCATGTGCTTGGAGATAGAAGCTGCCATTTTGTGGAACTGTTTTATGTCCTCCATTTTGTGTGTTAGTTGCTTGGCTTGGTCAATTTTTTTAAAGAAGACACAATAATCCCTCAGGTAATCTGCTGAACTAGGGATCATTTCCAAATATGAAGTTACCTCTGAGGTGTTGGATATAATATGCAGGTTTGTGAATGTTGGTCTGTGTTTGGACTGTGTGATTCAAGCTGATTGAGAATAAACAGCTACAAATGACCAACTGTCACTTGCTGGGAAAAGAGTAATAAATAGACGCTGGCCTGGAGCAGAGGGTGTTCAGGGTCAGGCAATGATACTAGAATGCAATATTTGAATCGGTAAGAAATGGATATAAAAGCGGACACCTCTCATCTGTTGTCAGTAGTAACTCTGTATGAGAACAACAATCATGGATGTGAGGTGCGGCACGGACACATGGAGATCTGAAATGGGGCTATGAGGAACATGCAGCCAGCAGCAGAAACTCCTTTTTAACTGGTAATATCTTTTCTGTTCTTTGACTTTTCATAGAAGATTAGGAAAACGTAGTTGGTGAGCACACAGCTATTGGTTGTGTAAGTTCCCGTCTTCTTCCACTGAGACAATAGAAATACTTAACGGTAATTACAAACCTCTATGAGCCTCCCTGGTCATTATTACGAGGGGCAATTCTTGTAATACACTCATGTCCCTTCTGCCTTATCGATTCTCTACTCAGTTAAAAAAATACTCCACACCCTTACTCTTTCTACCAAAGTGCATAACCTCACACTTTGCTATACTGTATTCCACCTGCTACTCCTTTGCCCACTCTCCAAACATGTCCCAGTCCATTAGCATACTCTTTGCCCCCTCAATACCACCCGTCCCTCCACTTATCTTGGTATCATCTGCAAACTTGTGCTACAATTCCATCAGTTCCTTCATCCAGATCACTAATATATAAATTGACAAGATGCAGTCCCAACACTGGCCCTTGCCTAGATAGGGTAGGCACTGAGAGGATGTTTCCAGTTGTGGGAGAGTCTCAGGCCAGAGGCCACAGCCTCTGAATACAATGATAGGACTTTGGAACTGAGATGAGGAGAATTTTCTCTTGTAAGATAGCAGTGAATTTGTTGGGTAGTGAGGTGGAGATACACCTCTATCAAAGGAGGGGTTAGGTGGTCCTTCTCTCCACTAGCCTACAGGTTACCCTTAGGAAAGATGTAGCACCCGCTTAGTCCCCCTAATCAGGGTCATGTGTAGTCATGGGAGCAGGTGGTGGATGGTCATATGAACAGCTGGTGTATTTTACAAGTCCTGGTACTGACGCCAGGCAGAAAATCTCTGAAGAGTAATGATAATGGCTGGGGTCACCCAACTTGTAAAGACACTGTCCAGAAGAAGGCAATGGAAAGCCAAGAACAACCATGGACATATAAAAACCACGATTGTCCACGTCATAGGACACAGCACATAGAAAAAAACATGAATCTGTAGAATTCATTGTTATAGATGGATGTGGAGGTCAAGTCAATGGGTGTATTTAAAGCTGAGATTGATAGGTTCTTACTTAGTAAGGGCATCCAAGGTTATGGGGAAAAAGGCAGGTGAATGGTGTTGTGAGGGTTAATCAACTATGGATGATTGAATGGTGGAGCAGACAATGGGCTGAATGGCCTAATTCTGTTCCGGTATCTTATTGTCCAATTTCTCTTCACAAGACTGAAGGAAGTCATTCGACCCATTGATTTTATTTTGACTTGGACATTCCTATTCATTCTGTTCCCTCGTCAATTTTGGTTTAACTTATCAGTCATTCCATTCCTATCAATAATCCTTGATTTTTCTGCTACCCATCTACTTTAGGCACAGTTCATAGCAACCATGTTTCTGCAATATGAGAGGTAATCAAATGACCTCTCATTGTTAATTGAGCATTTGGGATGGTATTGAGAATCCTTGTAAGAGGAGGATACACATAGCCCTTTGTAAGTGCAGAAGGAATGCACTACCCATCAACTACCTACCTGCCCCATCCTGTCAAGGCTCCTGCCCCATCGGGTAAGAGTCTCTGTTTTATAAATAACTGACATTGGCCTTATTAGCCATTACAGAACCGATAAAACTGTATGGAAACAAATCATCCTCAATCCTAAAGGGCTGTTCACGGTATGCGAAAGTGAACACTATCTTAATAAGTAAAATATAAAACTCGAGGACTAATATTGTTAAGCATATCTTGAAATCTCTGCTTTTACTAGTTTGATCATCATCATCCAGTTTGAAAAGTGAAAAGGCTGACATTGTTTAACACTCAAATAGCTATATAAATATTTTTATTGCCAACAACTTTTACTCTTGGGAACTTCAAGCATTTTCTGAAATCGACCTTTCTTCTGAGAAAAATGCTCTTTTCACTTCAGAACTAATCTTTAGCAATACCCATTAGGGGCAATGTTTAATGAAAACTATCAGTAAGTCTGGGACCTTGCTTTGTTTCCAAACGTTTGTACTGCTTTTTCCCTAAATAGCAATACTGCTTCAGGAATCTTCCCATATATGTTCATTTTAACATTACCTCCATTTAAACTTGATTACTTGTGAAACCATGTACAACTGTAATGCTTTGCTGCATACCTTTTACTGTAGGAGCTATGGTGTTTACAACTTGAAAAGTGGAGCTTACATTCGAACAGGCACCAACTGTATAGTATAGGCCTCCACACTTGTAAGCATAAAGTGGTCCACATGTCTGAAATAAAGAATATGAAAAAAACATACTTTAAAATGTTTGTAAAACACTAAACATCTCCTTCCTCTATTGTTTTTTCCTTTCTACTTCTCTTCTACTGATAGTTGTGTTGGCCTGTGGTTAAGTGGTTAAGGTGTTCATCTAGTGATCTGAAGGTCACTAGTTCGAGCCTTGGCTGAGGCTGCGTGTGTGTCCTTGAGCAAGGCACTTATCCACACATTGCTCTGCGATGACACCGGTGCCAAGCTGTATGGGTTCAAATGCCCTTCCCTTGGACAACATCAGTGGCGTGGAAAGGGGAGACTTGGGCAACTGCCGGTCTTCCATGGTCTATCGAGACTTACGGAGGCCAACTACTATCAGTGATAGTATCAGTGATAACTATTGATAGTAGTTACACAGACAAGGAAAATAACAAAGAATGAATCTCGGCAACATCTACTGTTTAAGGAAGCATGGAGATATCCAGACAGGTTGCTTTCTATGGTGTATTGAGAAAAATTGGTGAGGGTCAATGGGGCCAGACCAAATTTCTTTAGCCTCTTGAGGAAAGAGGAACATTGGTGAGCTTTCTTGGCCATTGGACCAGGACGGCATATTGGGGATGCCTAGGAACTTGAACCTCATAACCCTCTCAACTTCAACATCGTTGATGTAGAGAGGAGCCCTGAATGATGCTTGAAGGAGTGGCTGCATGGCAAAACAGCAGAGAAAACTTTGTTGCTATTTATGTAGTTTCATGAGATTTGTTAGTGATGTGTTGCTCAAATTGTATGCTTTTATAGAAACAACCAAGTAAACTTTAACTCACTGCAAAAGCTCTGCAGTATTATCATGGATGTTTACAGAATACAATCCTGTCAACTGCCTCTTGCCATCACTGTATCTTTATCCTGCTTCTGGATAAAGATCCTGCTTCAGGATCTCTGTTAAAAGACAATAACCAAAGCTCGCTCCACTCATAAGGCATCTTTAATGTGATAACATGTAGAATGTAGAATTGCTTCAAAGGAGTTTATAGGACAAAATCATGGTTAAATCACACAGATATTGAAACACATGACCAAAATTTTGCTCATTTTAAGGGGTAATTTGAGCTACATGAAGTGATTTCCAGAAAGAAGGGCTTTGCATTTGAAGGTCTGAATATAGTCAAGAATCCAGAATTGGAGAAGACTTGATTACAAACATATAGAGGTGTAAGGAAATGGTGGGAAAAAGTCCAATCCAGATAGGATGCTTTCTATGGTGCATTGAGAAATCGCAGAAAGTATGATATTTGATCTCTGTGTAGACAGCACAATTAAAGTTTTAGGATTTAGGACTCTTACCAGAAAACCTCCATTGGGATTTGCTGCCAGCGATAGTCCTAGTGTCATGTTTTCCTTCACTTCAGTGATATTAGGTACTGTTAAGTATTCTGTAACAAGAAAGAAGCATCGAATCACCAAACCCTTATTTTCTGTCATCTTATCCTGAAGGCAACTCAGTCCCAGAGAGCCTGGTTGGCTTGGTCCAGTCTCCTGGCACTAATGCGAGCAAGATAATATGGAAAAGTTTAAGAAGTTGTCACCTAGAGAGATGGTGGGAGCAGGATTGAGATGCTAGACCCAGTACCAGTGCTGATTACTGGAACTGAGAGCTTACAGATAAGCAGGAGGTAGAGCCTAATGTCATTAATTGTATCCTGCAAGATCCAAAATACTTCAAGGCTTGATGTCAATCCTCCACGGCTTTGAAGGTCTCTGCCAGTATTTGGATAGAAGTAGCTAATCATAGAAATGGCACCTGTTCCAATATTTTTTTGAATCTGTCTTGGGAGTGGACACTGTGGATTTTCCATTTATTACAGGTGATCTAAGACTGTGCTTGATATTAGAATGCTAGTACAGAGGCCATCCAGAAAACCTGTTCACACAATCCTTAGAAATCAGTTAGTGAGCTCCCTGTCCAGTAAAGACTCACTTATATCATTTAATTAAAAAAAAACATGGCAGATGCTGGAAATTGGTAGTAAATAAAAAACAGAAATACTGGAATCACCTACTAAAGCAGATAGCATCGGTGGAAAGAGAAAATGGGTCTGGATGTGAAAGTTAACTGTGTCTTTCTTTCCTCTGCTCTTGCCTAATCTGCTCAGTGTTTGCAGCATTTTCAGTTGACATTTAATCTCTCCTGCCTTATATCCTATAATATATAGTATCACTACCTGAGATATCTTATTAAGGGTGCACATGTGCATGTATGCATTCTGAAAAGAAGCTGGAATAAATCATCTACATGTTTCAAATCCCTTCATACTTCTCCTAGATCAGCCCTTAATAGCCAGGAGTTTAGCAACATTATCAGAGAATGCCTCTGATTTTAACTTTACATTGAAGGAGGCACAAATAACTGGTTTAAATTCCTTTATCAATGATGACTTCTGGCATAAATCAAACAGTTTAAATCACCTGGCTTTCTTTTCTCTTACTTACACATTACATTCTTTTGAGAGATGATGCAATAGCGATCAAAGTTAACACACTAATTTTATTCTTGCTCCATAAATTTCATGCCAGAAAATATATTTTAATTTTACCAGTCAAGTTAAGTTTCACACATTCAGGATTGCTGGTCTTGAATGTTGGGCATTTGTAGATGTCACCAGTTCTGCGTTTGGGCTGTCCTTCCCAAGGAGAACCAATCAGAAGCCTAAGTGGAAAGAAGAATACACCATGATGATGTTATATTACAATAATATTGATAGGAGAATGAGGGGTCCAGTCAACCATAGAGTTTCAAATTCTGGTGGAAGATAACTCCCAGTTCTGGATGGCCTTCAGCAACTCACCATTTGTCAGCACAGTTTTCAGTATATTCAGAATCTATTTCCTTGAGCTTTGTGGTAGCATACCATATGATGGAGAGGGTCTTTGATGCGATGATGGAACTTAGTGTCTTAAACCACCAGGAGTGTCTTGTACAGCTGCATCCATGATAGGCAAAGTTAAAGTCACATAGGTTTATCCTATGTGTTCATCCTGACCTTCAGAAGACATCCAACTAAATAGGCTTTGACAGTTTTTGGCATCTTTTCAAGCCCTGAAGTTCTGGGAATAGTGCTACAATTATTTCAATGACGTGTGTTCAAAATAATGAACACATCAACAAATCTCCACTTACAGTCACTATACCAGAAGTCCCACAATGCATGACTAACACAACATTCTCCTACCTACCATTTTTAGTTATCAGCATGGAAAACTAATATCCACATGCACCATCATACCCACAGACTGAGACACTGACCTCTCTCATGAACTGCATATCCACTGCCAGCTATTGAGGCATGCAAGGTACATTATCCAAGCACATTGTGTGTCACTCGCTAATGGACTTGAAGGGCATAATCTGTGCTAGCACCAAACTTGAACTGAGGTGCCTGTAACTCCTTGCATCCCTTGAAAAAAAGTGCCCAGCATCAGCAGATTTCCTCGTGTTTGCCAGCAAAACTATATTGGGACTGATAATTTTATTATTGCATATTTTACCATCTGACTTACATACCATTTCCCATCTCATATTCCAACCTCTTCTAATGCACAAACTGCCGATGATACAATCATGCCTTCCTTGGTCTCACACTTGCCATCTCCAGCAAGGCCATGTGCCTGTGGCTTTCTCACTTCAGATGAGCAGCCAGGGAAAACAATGCTAAGAAAAGAAGTGCACCAAGATAAAAATACCACTCGGACTCGGTTATTTGTTTGTGTCCGTCAGCTATGGATTGGGCTTAACTTGATGCTTTCCAAAAGCTACAGCATATTCTCTTTCTTAATGTCTATATGCTCACGCTTTTCAATCCGCTGTAAGTCATCTCTACAATCACCAAGATCCTTCTCCATAGTGAATACTAAAACAAAGTATTCATTAAGTATCGTTGCTATCTCCTCTGGTTCCAAACACATTTTTCCAAACACACAATAGGACACTTGATTAGTCCTATTCTCTCACGTCTTCTCCTCTTGCTCTTCACATACTTGTAGAATAGAACATAGAACATAGAATAGTACAGCACAGTACAGGCCCTTTGTCTTACAATGTTGTGCCGACCCTTAAACCCTATCTCCCATATAACCCCCCAACTTAAATTCCTCCATATACCTGTCTAGTAGTCTCTTAAATTTCACTAGTGTATCTGCCTCCACCACTGACTCAGGCAGTGCATTCCATGCACTAACCACACTCTGAGTAAAAAACCTTCCTCTAATATCCCTCTTGAACTTTCTTCCCCTTACCTTAAAGCCATGTCCTCTTGTATTGAGCAGTGCTGCCCTGGGGAAGAGGCGCTGGCTGTCCACTCTACCTATTCCTCTTAGTATCTTGTATACCTCTATCGCATCTCCTCTCATCCTCCTTCTCTCAAAAGAGTAAAGCCCTAGCTCCCTTAATCTCTGATCATAATGCATACTCTCTTAACCAGGCAGCATCCTGGTAAATCTCCTCTGTACTCTTTCCAATGCTTCCACATCCTTCCTATAGTGAGGCGACCAGAACTGGATACAGTACTCCAAGTGTGACCTAACATTACCACGCAACTCTTAAACTCTATCCCTTGACTTATGAAAGCTAACACCCCATAAGGTTTCTCAACTACCCTATCTATCTGTGAGGCAACTTTCAGGGATCTGTGGACATGTACCCTCAGATCGCTCTGCTTCTCCACACTACCAAGTATCCTGCCATTTACTTTGTACTTTGCCTTGGAGTTGGTCCTTCCAAAGTGTACCACCTCACACTTCTCTGGGTTGAACTCCATCTGCCACTTCTCAGCCCACTTCTGCATCCCATCAATGTCTCTGCAATCTTAGACAATCCTCTACACTATCCACAACACCACCAACCTTTGCGTCGTCCGCAAATTTGCCTACTCACCCCTCTACCCCTACATCCAGATGGTTAATAAAAATCACGAAAAGTGGAGGTCTCAGAACTGATCCTCATGGGACACCACTAGTCACAACCCTCCAATATGAATGTATTCCCTCCACCATGGGCCTCCGCTTTCTGCAGGCAAGCCAATTCTGAACCCACCTGGCCAAACTTCCCTGGATCCTATGCCTTCTGACTTTCTGAATAAGTCTACTGTGTGGAACCTTGTCAAATGCCAGATGGGCTGAATAGCCTAATTCTGCTCCAATGACTTATGTTTTTATGGTCTAAATCTTAACCCCCGTGAAGCAACATTTATACACCTTACAAATTCCAAAGAAGTTAAAAATAACAAACACTAAGTTAGAGTTAATCAGCATCTAACAAGCAAGCTCCTGATAATACTTCTATTATTAATACTTCTATTATAAGTTTGGGAGTGGGGTTATTGATGCTGCCAAATATTTGATTCTCCCATTTATTTCTAACATTAAGGTACTGTCTAATTCCAGTTCTGTAGTACTTGCATTAACTCAGTTTTGATTGTTTTATCTCTGGTGCCTGTGAATGTCACATATGCTGGCGTCTTTTCCCAAATACACTAGGTGTGGGTGTGGGACAAACTGGAAACAAATCAGCAACCACAGCAGTGCAGGAACATCCTGCAATCCCTTCAGGTTTCTTTTTCATGCAATAAGAAATTTATTTATATAGACCAACCACAGATCTATAAATAATTAACTTTTAAGCCTTGATGTAATCTCTACTGATACTGTTGTGATCATGGAAGAAAAATAGGATTGGCTTCACTTTCTGTTAACAGCAACATCTCCACTTGCAAAACGTCTCCAAGTCTACTAATGATAAACTGCAAACAGTAATTTTTCTCCCAAAAGATAACACAAATTATTTTGAAAGCAATTTGCTTCATTCATGCTACAACTACTTCACATTCAAATTCACCAATGATTCCTTCATTTCATTAAGTTATTTAATCATGATAGATCCACTACCATTTAAGCATGGCAGTCAATTTAAAGTCTTTGCTATCATTTTCAAAATAGGAAAATCAGGTTAATTTGGTCTAACAAATCCTTTAATTCCTAACAGTGTATTGAGTTCTTTCCCTAAAATACCCAAGTTATAAATAAGTCTGCCAAATTGCATTTACATTCTGGATCCTATCAGAAATCTAACTGCAATAAGACAAACAGGAAAAAGCAACTTTGAAATTATTACATATTGCAAACATTGACATGTAGCCAGCAAAATACTTCAATCAAGTGGATAATTATCTGTGTTGTCTTCATTGCTACACATCCTGTGAAAGCTACACAAAAACTTAAAATGAATGAAGCAAAGTTTTGCTCAGAATATGGGAAACATTTTATACAACTGAAAGCTTTGGTGACATGAATTTGTGTTCTGTTGTTTAATACAAAATATACAAATAACTAGATTATCAGATAATGATTTATGCAACTGTGTGTTGATTGTTTAACACTAAAGAAATCACACAAACACTACTCATATGTTTCAAGACATCATTTCTGTCAGAAAAAAATAGTAGAGTGAAATTATAAGCCATATGAGTATTGATATTGGTTACCCAATTAAAATAAAAACTGTTTTATATCTAAGGATCATTTTCAACTTCTGTTTACTTAAAGTATAACGTACGCACCTAGCAGGGATTGCAGGGGACATCCATTTTTTTTTGCAAACTGAATGGTCCACTTGTTTAAATTAACTTGAGTGGGCCTCAGTTCCTGGCTCTTGACTTCTATTTGCAGAAATATCCTGCACTCCATCAAAAGCAAACTTTCTTTCAACAGTTCTATTTCCATTTCTGTAAGTTCTTTTACAATTCCCACTTCCTTCTTTCTTCCAAAATCTCTATCAAACCTTTGGTTCAGATTTTGCAATTGTTACATATCCCATAACTGGATAACTTACCAGCAAAGACAGAGAGGTCCGTTGAAGTCTGATGTCACTATTTTCAAACGTTTTTATTTATAAAGGGACACAAAAGTAAGGTTAATACATACACTTGGATAGTGCACATCGTCAACACTCAATCTAAAGCGTGGGTATAGTAATAATCATCATTAAGAAGTGAGCTCTACGGTTGTCTAGGGGTTAATAGATTGTCCGTTGGAAATATAAAAGTCACTCAGAAGTCTGCAGGCCTCAGCCCTTTGAAAATCGCTGGGTTTCACATGGGGCGACCGACTGAGAGAGAGATTGGGGAGAAGAGAAAGAACTTGCTGAGTCTTGATGAGGCTTCCATGAAATCGGGGGGGGGGGGGGGAGCGTTGGTTTCCTCTCCCCGATGTTAGTTAAAAGCGGTTTTCTGTGATTCCAGCCACAAATTCCAATCCCGGAATCTAACGCACGTGGCTTCCTTCAGAATGGCTTCCCGCTGCTGCGGGAACACTCTCTCGTGTCTTCTTGGTGCGTCTGAGGGGGCTGTCCCCCTGAGACTCTCCTTTATACTTCCTCACGGGGTCGCAGGTGTCAATCAGGTTGGGATGATGCAATCTCTCTCTCAACCAGCCCACCTTGCCCAAGGGCTTTTCACGTGGTCTCCATGAGACAATAGTCGCTGTCGTCTTATTCTGCATCCCAGGTGGGACATGCAATTTGGCACATCTCCACATCTCCATCTCTCTCTCTCTCTCTCTCTCTCTCTCCCTCTCCCTCTCCCTCTCCCTCTCCCTCTCCCTCTCCCTCTCCCTCTCCCTCTCCCTCTCCCTCTCCCTCTCCCTCTCTCTCTCTCTCTCTCTCTCTCCCTCTCTCTCCCTCTCTCCCTCTCTCCCTCTCTCCCTCTCTCCCTCTCTCCCTCTCTCCCTCTCTCCCTCTCTCCCTCTCTCCCTCTCTCCCTCCCCTACTGGGTCTACTGACCCCCCCCCCCCTTTGATGGGTGCTCTTGCTATTCTCACAAAGGAGGGGGCTGGGATCATAACACAATCAATGATGATTGCTGCACTTGCCACTAATCCAGAAATGTTTTGTGGACCCTCTTGTGCCATTAAATGCCACGATTATTTTTACTGCCTAGTTTTAATGACCAAATACAAAATTCGTTTTAATATTTTCATTTTCAGGATCTAAGAAATATTGGCAAGGGCTATAGATGCCCTTGAGAAAGTGGAGGTGAGGTGCCTTCTCAACTTCTTGCAGTACTTCTGGTAAAGATATTCCCATAATCCTTTTGGCTAGGGAGTTTGACCAAGTGAAGATGAAGGGATTGCTGTAGGATGCTGCATCACTTGGAAGTGAGCACGTAAATTGGTGGTGTTTCCATAAATCTGAAGCCCTTGCTCTTCTCAGCTCTGGAGATTGCATGCTTGGTAATAAGACTGTCAAAATAGCTTAGATGAGCAAACAGAAAATGTTGTGGCTGGTCTACACTGCAGTCACTGTGTGCTAGTGACAGAACGTATGAACGTTTACAATAGCATAGAGTATATCAATCAAACAGGCTGTTTTGCTTTCAATAGTGTGAGTTTCTTATGGGTTTTTGGGGAGTTTTCCCACACTTTCCTGAGCTGTACATAGTGGTGCTGGACAAGCTTTAGCGTTCCTCTGAAATGTTACAGCCACAGCATTTACAAGGGTGGTCCAGATGAGTTTCTGATCAGTGGTGATCTCAGGATATTACTGCTGTGGGACTCAGTGACGATAATGCTACTGAATGTCAAAATAGGCAGATAGACTTTTTTTTAAAAGAAACCTTCATCTGTGACATGAGTGTTACTAACCACAAATAATCCATGCCTGAATGTAGTCTAGGTCTTGCTGCACTCATGCTTCCTTTGTTGAAAAATAGCGACTGAACATGATGTACTTCTGACCTCTTTAATGGAAGGAAAGTCATTGAAGAAGTAGGTGAAGTTGTTTGGTTCCAGATCATTGCTCTGAAGGATGCCTACAGTGATATCCTGGAACTAAGATAACTGATCTCCCATAGCCAATACCATTTTCCTTTGTGCAAGGGAAGGCTCTGACCACTGAAGTCTGTTCCTCGTGATTTTCATTGCCTTGCAATGTGGCCTTGAAATTCAGTTCTTTTCATCCATGTTCAAACCAAAGCTGTAACCTCTCACTCAATGTCAATAAGACCAAGGAACTGATTGTAGACTTCAGGAGAGGGAAACCAGAGGCCCATGATCCAGTACTCATTGGAAATTCTTGGGCGTCAATATCTCAAAGGATCAGTCCTGGACCCATCATATAAATATAATTGCAAAGAAAGCACAACAGCGCCTCTACTTCCTTAGGAGTCTGTGGAGGTTCAGCACGTCATCAAAATTCTTGGCAAACTTCTATAGATGCATGGTGGAGAGTGTACAGCCTGGGTGCATTACAGCCTGGTATGGGAACACCAATGCCTTTGAGCATAAAATCCTATAAAAGGCAGTGGATTCGACCCAGTACATCACGGGTAAAACCCTCCCAACCACTGAGCATGAATCGTCATAGAAGAGCAGCATCCATCATCAAAGATACTCACCACCCATACTCTTTTCTTGATACTCTTTTCTTGCTGCTGCCATCGGGTGGAAGGTACAGGTGCCTCAGGACTTGTACCACAGATTTAAGAACAGTTACTGCTCCTCAAACATCAGGCTCTTGAACAAAAGGAGATAGCTACACTCATTCCATTTCAGGTGCTTCCACAACCAATGGTATCACTTTAAGGACTCTTTATCCTGTTATTTCATGCTCTTTCATTTCATCTTACTTCATACTTGTTATTTATTGCTATTTACCCTTATATTTCCACTTGCCCAGTTTGTTGTTCCTTGATCCTGCTTACAGTTACTGTTCCAGAGGTTTGCTAAGTATGCCGGGAGGAAAAAGCATTTCATTGTTCTATGTGGTGACATGTATGTTCTCTGATAATAAAAGTTTCATTTGAACTTTCTGAACTTTGATGAAACACAACTAGCACATTGATGTTTATACACATTGGAGATCAAGTTATTGGTGAGTAAATGCCAGTTGGTAGCACTTTTGATGTCACCTTCAATCACCCTGCAGATGGCTGAGATCAGATTTACAGAGATGTAATAGGTTTGATTGGATTGTTTTTGTGAACAGTGCTTTCCACTAGGTTTTCTACATGTCATTAATCTTGGAAGACATCACAAACATTGATTGTAGGTAGTAATCAGGAGATTTTCTTGTTCAAGTTTAACCTGATACTATGAAGATGCCAAGGTTTATTCCCACTGTGCCACTCCCTCTGGTCTATTTGTCTTGCAAATTAAGAGCATACCCAGTTGATAGTGAAATCTCCCATGCTCTCTGTGTGGACAACATTGTCTGGTCATTGCTTGACTAGTATAGAGATATCCTTCCCAATTTAGACACGTGACCACATATGTTTGTGCAGAGGATTCTGCAAAGTCACCTGAGTTTGGATAATTTTGCCATGTTCAGTGTCATGTGCTGTACACTTTTATTTCTCTCTTTCAATCTAGCAGCAATGTACTTGCTTGTTCTTGCTTAGGTCATTTCAGAGGGAACTTGGTACCTACAGACCAGACCAGGTAAGGATAGCATGTTCTCACCACGGGATAGCATTCGATAAGCCAAGAGATTTGAATGTAAAACAATAACTTTTATATATGGCGATCATTACTAATAATTAGATTATTTTAAAAAAAACAGCTATGTCTTAATTTCAAGTCTACATCTGCTATGGTGGAATTTGAATATGGAAATCCGGATTGTTAGTCTCAGCCACCGTGGGCTGCATACCATTATGACAAATACTTCAGTATAAGCACAACAATCATAGTCTTATTAGCGCAAAGATCAAAAGAATTGGGAGTCGAGTAGTTAAGAACAAAGAACAGAGAGACCAAAGATGGCAGAGCAATGAGTTCTGCTTTTCCCATGCCCCATAGACAAGAAACACTCTACTTAAAATCATAGGCAAGAGTTAACCAATCAGAACACTGAATTTGTCAGACTTCTTAGAAAACGAGGAGGAGTAGGATAATTCTGAGTGTGTGTGTGTGTGTGTGTGTGTGTGTCAGGGCTCATCCTGAATTGCTCCAAAAATATTTGTGGACTGCCTTCTTAAACAGTCGCAGTCCTTGAGGTACAGGTATACCCCCTAGCCCATGCTGCAGGGCGAAGGTTTCCAGGATTTTGAACCGGTGACAGTGAAGGAACAGTGATAGATTTCCAAGTCAGCATGGTATGTAGTGTGCAGGGCAACTTCCTGGTGTTGGTGTTCCCATAGTTTTGCTGCCTTGTCTTTCTAGTTGGTAAAGACTGCAAGCTTGGAAGATGTTGCAAAAGGAACCTTGGTGAATTATTGCAGTACTTTCTGAAGAGATTGCAAATTGCTGCCACTATGAGTCAGTGTTGAAGTGAGTGAATGGACACGGATGGGTCCCTATAAAGCAGGATGCCAAGTCATTACTTACTGTGGGATTCTTAGACTCTGAACTACTCTTGTAGCCACATTATTTATGTGTCTACACAACTTCAGTTTCTGGCTAATAGTAGCCCCCAGGATATTAAAAGTGAGGAATTCATTGATAGTAATGTCATCGAATGTCAGGGAATGTCAGATGGATTTTCACTTATTGGATATGATCATTGCTTGGCACTTGTGTGACACAAAAGTTACTTGCCACCTCTCAGCACGTGCCTGGATACCATCCATTGATTGTTGTATTGGTCTGTGGATGGTTTCATTATCTGAGGAGTCATGAATTGTACTGAACATTGTACATCATTGTTATTATTATCCTTTATATAAAATCCAAGCCATTCTGCAATTGTACTTCTTATTTATCTTTACCATTTACCTTTCTAACATTTAATGAAGTGTCATCTTGAAGTGTTTTGGAGATCTTGTTTGCTAATTAACACATAAGCTGGATACTATAATGAAAGAACTTGAAGCTGAATTAAACATTCAGTCTTCTCATTGAGTTATGTAGTAATTACCATGATAGGGTATTTAGTGCTAAGTAATTACTTATAATGTGCAAATTTTGATTATTATAATGTGCCTAATTTATTATTTGTTCCAGGGACATAATAATTTAGATGATATATTTTTGCCTACTTCTCTGTCAATCAGAGAACTAGACTTATTAATCATTATTTATTATCTCACTTGATGTTATTTTTTCAAACAGGGAGGAGAAAAATAGTTGACAAATCAAACAGAAAGAAAGATGGTGCACCCTCAATTATATTCTCATATAGTAATCTGATCAATTCTTAATGTATATGGATTATAGAACAGTATAGCACAGGACTAGCCAATTGGCAAAGTTAATTTAATCCTCTCCCAGCACATTGACCACATCCCTTCCTTCTCTGCATTTTCATGTGTCTATCTCAGAATCTTACAAATGTTCCTGTGCTATCTGCCTCTACTGCTACTCTCTCTGTGTAAAAATACTTGCTTGCTCATCTCCTTTGTACTTTATCCCCTTCACGTTAAATGCATGATCTCTAGTACCGGACATAAAATTCTGGAAAAAAAGATACTTGCTGTCTACTCTTTTAATCCTTGCATAAACTACTATCAAATCTCCCTTCAGTCTCTGGTCCACCAGAAAAAAGTACCCCAGCTTGTTCAACCTTCCCTCATCGTACATGCTCTTCAAACCAGGCAGCATCCTGGTAAGCCTCCTCTGCACCCTCTCCAAAGGCTCCACTTACGCATCTTTCTTATAATGAAACAACCTGAATTGAACAAATGAGACTTTTATAAAGCTGTAACATAATTTCCTGGCTCTTGATATCAGTGCCTTGACTAATGAAGACAAACATGCTATGCATCTTCTTTTCCATCTGATTAACCTGTATGACCGCTTTAGGGAGCCATGCACCTGAGCCCCAAGATCCCTATGTTGTTGCAGATCCTGCATTTGTGTTGGATATCCCAAAGTGGCAGCTCCTCACACTGGCCTAAATTAAAAACTCTATCTGTAATTTCTCTGACCAAATCTGTAACTCATCTATGTCTTGTTGTCTACTTTTGGCAATCTTTCATGCAATCCACAAAGCCACCAATCTTTGTATCTGTAAACTTACTCACCCACACTATCACATCTCCATCTAAATCATTTATATATATATAACAAACAACAGAGCTCTCAGTAAAGATCCCTGCTGAAAAATACTCATCACAGGCTTTCATCCAGAATGAGGCCCATCCACAATTACCCTAGTATTCAATGTTGGATCCATTCAGTCAAGTTACTGGGGATCCCATGCATTCTAATTTTCTGAATCAGCCTACCACCAGGATCATGTCAAACAACATCTTATCTGCTGTTCACTGTCCCAATTACTATTAGGAGGTCTATTATAAAATCCAATAGAGTCATGGCATTTAACCTATTTTTAAGTTCTCCCTATATAGACTCAGTTGATGCGCTCTCCTTTTCGTACACTCTGAGTCCATATTTGATATTGTCCCTGAGCAGCAATGGAAAGCCTCTCCTTTTACCACCCTGCCTATCAATTCCAAAACAGCTAACATTTAGCAGCCTGTCCTATCGCTCTCTCAACCATATGTAATCATATATTAACTACATATATGCAACATGAACAATAATTTTATTTGCTCTGTAGAATTCTCGACGGTCAGAGCAAGAAACCTGATTAAATGTCCTTAATCACTAATGAAACGGTTGATACCTGACACATTGAAAAGATTGATGTACTTATTTCCCATAATGGTCACAAAGTCTTGTACTCCTTACTAGAATCACTCCTGGTGAGTAGTGAACACCTCAAGAGCAAAAATTGTGAATGAGTTATATGTTAAATATGTTATTTAGAAATGTCAGTGAAGTTGTGCCACACCTGTACCCGTAAAACCAGCCTCAGCTTTCAAATATAATTAACACCAAAGACGCAGCAAAACATTTACCTTTACTAACTCTGTGCATAGGCAGGAGCAACTGTGATGCTCTCCTTTTGGGGTTTGGCTTCTTAGACTTCATGTAACTAAGTTTCATAAGCATGACACAGACAGAGCATTTAGCCCAAGTAGCTAGATCAAATTTCTACCACTTTAAAATCAGAATTAATTCTAAAATCATCAAAAAAATTACTTGCCATTTCCCTTCTTCATTTTCAAATTGCTTAACAGTATATCCAAACATATCCCTTTGTGAGCCAGTAAACATCATAGGGCTTTTCATATCAACATTGAATGAATTGGCCATCTGTAGAATACCTGAATATGAAGCAAATAATAAAATAAGTGAATCTTTTACATTTGTCTTAGCAACATTTATATTTAAAGCATCATGGAAAGTTTAAACATGTATATGTAAAACTACTGATAAACAAGGGACAAGTGTGTATGTCCAAACCAAGTGATGGAGGCATTTCTCTAAATCCTTGGGGTGATATCTGTTATATTATTTTACCCCTCAGCCTGGATCAGCAGCATATGCCCTCACCAAAAGTGGAAAGCAAAATAGCCCAGAGCCATGCAATGACAGGTTGCTGTATCATTTCACAAATTGAAGAGTTTCAGTAACAAAAGACATTCTGTAAAGGTTGGAAATCCAGATTAATACACACAAAATGCTAGAGGAACTCAGCAGGACAGGCAGCATCTATTGAAGGGAATAAAGAATCAATGTTTTGGGCTGAGACCCTTCATCAAGAATATCAGTAGCCTTTCAAACATGATCACGAAAGACCCAGCGGTATTATAATTTCCTGTACAATCAACTTAGCTGTGGCATATTCAACAGCTAAATAAGCCTAAAGCATCTGTTGCACTCAAATGACTTATTAGGTTCCTCATTTTCTCATCATTTCTAGTGCTAATGAAAAGTTGAACTCTGAGCAGACAGAGACTGCATTCAGGAGATCTTTTTATTTCCTGTAAAGTCTCCTGTCCCTGATGATGTTAATAATTCTATGATTGTATTTCATATATAAATATAGGAATGACATCTGATGCTATTTCCATGACAACACCTTAAGAAGCACAGGATGCAGTAACTGCATACTGAGCTCTGTATTCCACTGTTCCCAAAGGCAATTGTGGAGACTTAAAAATTAACTAACCTATTCAAGAAAACAGAAGGTAGGTTTCGAAGAAACCGTAAAATTGCCTCCCTTGCAATGCAGCTGAATTAAGCCAATAGTTTTCCTGAGAAAACTAGTGTCAACTATTTCCTTGTAAACAGTGCTAGTGCCCATCAGCAGTAGGTGCAGGTTAATCATAACAGAATGGATGACGATCCACACCAGATAAATTTCGAAAAGTCTGTGGATCTTCTATATCTATTTCAACTAATTACAGAAATAAATATCAAAAGTGTATAAATAAATGTTCTGTGAACAATCATCATTTCTAAATTACATTTAACTTTCTAGAGTAAAAACGGAAAATGCAGTAAATGCTCAGATCAGTCAGCATCTGTGAAAACTGAAAGAACCTCAGTGTTTCAGGTCTAAAGCCCTTTGGACCTGGAATGTTCACTATTTGAAGCAATTTTCCACTTCATATTAAATTGACTTCTACTATGAAAATAATAGGAAAGGTAATCTTAAAATCAGATGTGGAAGCCATAGAAAGGGTGCAGAGGAGACTTACAAGGATGTTGCCTGGATTGGGGAGCAAGTCTTATGAGAATAGGTTGAGTGAACTTGGCCTTTTCTCCTTGGATCGACGGAGGATGAGAGGTGACCTGATAGAGCTGTATAAAATGATGAGAGGCATTGATCGTGTGGATAGTCAGAGGCTTTTTCCCAGGGCTGAAATGGTTGTCACAAGAGGACGCAGGTTTAAGGTGCTGGGGAGTAGATACAGAGGAGATGTCAGGGGTAAGTTTTTTTACTCAGAGAGTGGTGAGTGTGTGGAATGGGCTGCTGGCAACGGTGGTGGGGGCAGAATAAATAGGGTCTTTTAAGAGACTTTTGGATAGGTACATGGAGCTTAGAAAAATAGAGGGCTATATGTAAGCCTAGTAATTTCTAAGGTAGGGACATGTTCCGCACAGCTTTGTGGGCTGAAGGGCCTGCATTGTGCTGTAGGTTTTCTATGTTTCTAGATGGCAACTGCACAATGAAACTCAGAAATATTGAAGTTGCTACTTGCTGCTCCTCTAAGCTTCTTGATGATTTCATTTCATCATTCAAATACATAGAATGACATTGTGCTCATATACCCATTTCATTCATAAAAGGGAACTTGCCAAGTAAAGTTTGCTCTTGTCTGTTCCAGCCAAAGTACCATTTTAGTAGCTCATTAAATCTTAATTACCTGGCTATCTACCGACATTAAATATTAACTATTATAAGACTAGATTTTCATTTCACCAGATTGGGGAAATAAAAAAATTAATATATTCAGCTTTCTTTGTATCTTTTTCTCTCTCCTTTCACTCATACTATGTTGCTTCCTGTAGCCAATTTTACATTGAATTGAATATTCTGATCATCTCTTCCTAGTTCAGAGTTTGTATTGCTCTTCAGTTTTACTTTTGTCAAGGTGATTAAGGATTAACACATTTGCTATCTCTGTTCACAATAGTTTCAGCTATCCTATAGAGAGTAATGTGCTTTTTGGATGGTTAGTTGCCTGCTGGTCCAATCAAATTGTGAGTGAGAAAGGACTGATAGAACAGTTAAACAGTTAGGACTGATAGAACTGATAGAACACTGATAGAACAGTTGACGCTGAAGTACATTGGCTTTTCAGATTCCTTTGAACTCTCAAATACAGTTCTAGAACAGAGTATTAGCATAATATAAGCATATCCAATGAAATGGACAGTGTAGATGATTGTTGTAAGTTACAACAGAACATTGATGGGATGCAGAGCAGGATGCAGGTGGAGTTACGTAATCCCAATAAAATATGAAGTGATACACTTTGAAAGGTTGAAATTGATGGCAGAGTGCAGAATTCAAAATTCAAGATTGTTTATTACATGCACTTTGAAACCTACAGTAAAATGTGTAGTTTGTGTAAACAACCAACATGCCTATATGGCGCGCTGGTGCCAATACAGCATGCCCACATTGACAAAGTAATGCACACAACATTCATAGCAAAATCCTTAGCAGTGTGGAGAAACAGAGGGATCTTTGGGCGCATATCCATAGATTCCTCAAAGTGTGCAGAGGAGATCTATTAGGATGCTACCTGTGTTAGAAAACAGGTCTTATGTGGAAAGGTTAAGGAAGCTAGGTTTTTTCTCTGGAGTGAAGGAGGATGAGAGGTGCTTTGATAGAACTGTTTAAGATGATAGAAGGCACAAATAGAGGAAACAGCCCGAGACTTACTCATGGGCCAGAAATGGGTGATATCAAAGGGCATAGTTTTAAGGTGATTGAATGAATGTGTAGGGGGGAGTCAGAGGCAGGCTTTTTTAACAGACAGAATGGTATATGTGTGAAATGTACTGCTGTGGGCGGTGGTAGAGGCAGATATATTAGGGACATTTAATAGACTCTTAATAAGAAACATGGATGAAAGAAAAATAGAGGGTTATGTGTGAAGGAAGAATTAGATTAGCCTTAAGTGGGTTATAAGGTTGGCACAATATCATGGGGCAAAGGGCCTGCACTGTGCTGTACTATGTCCTATATTCTAAATGTCTTTTCCTAATTAAACACCATAAAGAGCAGTGAGCTGAACACCTTTTTTGCATATCTGTGTGAATCCCCAAAGCATTGGCAAACCTGTGATATTTGGCTTGAAGGCTAATGTCAAAACATCCTTCAGGCCCCAAAAGTGTGCTGAAAAGCTGTGCTAATGAACTGGAGTGTTGAAGGACATCAGTCTCTCACTGTTCAATTCTGACGTTCCCACCTGTTTCAAAAGGGCCAGCAACCGTATTGGTGCCTAGGATCAGCAGGGTGTGCTGCCTCAGTGGCAGTCCACCAGTATCACTCATACCTACCATACTGACATGCTTTCGAAAGAATGCTATGGCTAAAAGTAACTCCTGCCTGAGCAAGTACATGAACGCTACAATCAACATAGTGTCAAAGCAGGTCTACAGAAGACACAATCTCACTGTATACTACACTGATTTCGAGCACCAAGATAAAAGCAAAACACACATAGGCTGCTGTTTATCGAATGCAGCTCTGCATTCATACCATTATTCCCTCAGGGACTAATCAGCAAGCTTCGAAACCTGGGCCTTTACACTTCCCTTTACAACAGGATCCTCGACTTCCTTATCAGGAGGCCAACAGTCACTGCTATTTGGTGATAACATCTTCTTCTCACTGACAATCAACACAGGCACACCTCAAATACGTGTCCTGAGCCCACAGCTCTGCTCTCTATACCCATGACAGCTCAAGTATGGTCTATAAATGGTGATAAGGAGGCAGACTGATCTGCTGGTCCAGTGTTGTTGGAACAACAACATCACAGCCAATGTCAGCAAAGGCAAGGAATTGAGAAGTCTGTAAGACCTTAAGACATAGCAGCACAATTAGGTTATATGGCCATTCAAGTCTGCCCCACTATCCTACCTTGGCTGATCTATTATCTCCCCATTCTCCCACCTTCTCCCTGTGTCCTTTGACACTCTTATCAATCAAGAACTTCTGCTTTAAATATAACCAATAACTTGGCCTCCACAGCAATCTGTGGTAATGAATTCCACAGATTTACTACCTCTAGTTAAAAAAGTTCCTCTCCATCTCTCTTTTAATGGGATGTCTTCTATTCTGACATTGTGCCCCAGTCCCAGAGTGCCCCACTACAGGAAACCTCCTCATGTTCTCTCTATCTAAGCCTCAGAATATTTGATAGGTTTCACTGAGATCCCTCAGCATTCTTCTACACTCCTGTGAGAATAGGCCCACAGCCCTCAAATGCATCTTATACATTAACTCTTCCATCCCCAGGATCCTCGGGACCCACTCCAATTCCAGCACATCGCTTCTTAGGTAGGAACCCAAAACTACTCACAATACTCCAAGTGCAGCCTAACCAATGCCTTATAAAGCCTCAGCACAACATCCTTGCTTTTGTATTCCAGTCCACTCAAAATGGACTTGTCCATTCCATTTGCCTTCCTTACGACTGAATCAAGTTAACTTTCAGGGAATCCTGCATAAAGACTATCAAATCCCTTTGCACCTCGGATTACCGAATTTTCTCCCCATTTAGAAAATAGTTGCATGACAATAAATTGCCCTGCACTGTATCCCGTCAGCCACTTCTTTGCTTATTCTCCTAATCTGTCTAAGATTTTCTGCAGTCTCCATGCTTCCTCAAGACTATTTGTCCCTCCACCTACTTTTATAACATCCACAAACTTGGCCACAAAGCCATCTATTCTGTCATCCAAATTATTGATACTTAATGTGAAAAGAACACCACTTCTCAAAGACAGTCAAGCAGAAGCTCCCTTCACTCCCACTTCTTGTTTCCTGCCTTCTGTCCACGCTGGTTTCTTTCCTGTATTGCCATGGACTCTCATCTTGTTTAACAGTATCATGTGTGGTATCTAGTCAAAGGCCTTCTGCAAATCCAAGTAAACAACATCCATTGATTGTGAACTTCAGGAAGAGGAGGGCAAGAGAATGCCTACCAGTGCTCATTGAGGAGTCAGAAGGAGAAAGGGTGAGCAGCTTTAAGATCAACATCTTGAAGCTCCAGAATCTTGGACCCAATATATTGATGCAACCGTGAAGAACTGCTTTGCTTCGAATTTATGGAGATTCATATTTACCTATGACTCTTACAAATTTCTGTAGATGTATGATACACATCACTATGGTCGTATCACAACCTGGTGTGGAGTCTCCAATCCTTTGGATCTCAAGAGGCTTCACTGGTTTATGCCAGCTCCTTCATGTCATCAAGGACACTTTCAAGGAGTAATGCCTCAAGAAAGTGGCATCTATCACTAAGGACCCTCACCATCTTTGGTATGTCCTCTTCCTGTTACTAACATTGGGGAGCAGTACAGGAGCCTGAAGACACACTCTCAATGATTCAGAGACAGCTTATTCTCCTCCACCTTCAGATTTCTGAACAGTTCATGAACAAATGAACATTATCTTGTTATAACTTCTTGTTTGCACTATTTCAGTAATTTATCGTAAGCGTATGTCTTGGCACTGCACTGCTGCTGCAAAGTAAGTTTTGTTTTCTAATGCACTGATAATAAATCTAATTCTGATTCTAAAATGTTTCATTAGGCAAAAAGTAAATTACATTATAAAGCTTAAAACTTTTGAATACAAATTGAGATGAGTGTTCTGTTTTCCTTCAAGACTCTGTTTCTGATGCGTAAGTACATTTAGTGGATTGGCATTAAGGACAGGGACAGGCCTTTAGGCCCACAGAGTCTGTGCAAATCATCAAATAACCATTGACACTAATTTCATTTTCCTCTTTCCATTAAATTTCCTCACATTCTGCCAGTGCACCCATGCTAGGAGGAATTAAATCTACTAATCTTTGGCATGTGGGAAGTGTGACGAGACCTGTAGGATTATTCTTAGTGGACTGTTCCCTTAAAAAGAGAGAGAGGGAGCGAACAGTGTGTGCGCTATTTCAGCAATGGAGAGAGAGAAAGTCTATGAGTTGCCTTGGAAACTGAAAGGCAGAACTATATGATGGACAGCTCGTGTTCGGCACTTGTGTAATATATACAAGGTCAGTTGGCTTTGTAATCAGACACGCCAGACACCAAGAAAGACACTGACTGAGCTTTGTGTGCCCACGACAAAGGTGGGGTTTTTGCTCACAGTGTGGACAAAGGGGTGACTGGTGGAACGCTATCAGCGTGTTTAACCCTTGCCTGAGTTGATAGCAGTACCACGTGAAAATGGCATTCTCTTTTTGTGGTCACAAGTCGGTGACTTTGATAATCTTTGGGAGCAGGACAACGTGGAGGATACATCGGCATCAGCACTAGGAAGACAAAACAACTCCCTCTCTCTCCAACTCTACTCAATTTAAATTCCAGAACTGAACTGACTACTTACCATACCACCGCAAGACCGTATCATCTGATCACCTGAGCTGGGAGAAGCTTGGGAACTTTATTTACTCAGTTATATATGCATATACTTTGTTAACCTGTTTTGTTTTATCTTGTTTTATATTACTTTATCTCGTAGTTATTAATAAAATAGAGTTTATAATGGAAGACTCAGACTCCCGATGTGTCTATTTCTGTTGGTCCTTTTTAACCCATTACGGGGTACGTAACAGAAGAACCAGGAATGGTCAGGGAAAGCCCATGGAGTCAGAAGGGGAGAAATCCCACTCTGGCAGCATTGGAGATCAGCAATGAACTCAGGTCACTGGAATATAACCAGCTGCAATGTGTTCTCTGTGTTTAAAGCTCTATTGAATTCATCTTCTGCTCAACAATGCCAAAGAGCAAGAACAATTTGTGGAAATAATATTCACATACTTATAAAATTATGTTCAAAATATTCTTGATCTCATTAGGACAAATATTGTTATGATTAGATATACAATGTGTTTAATTTTTTAAAGAAAATTTTACTTTGAACTAAATAAAAGTTTGAATCACGGAACAAGTATGTGCCTAAAACTACCATAGACTTTGTCCATTAGAACAATTTGACCATGATTACTGGCATATATTGAGTCTTGGGCATGAGTAAAAATAGTACTTCGTAATATTATGTTCTAAATTCTAAAATCATTAAAACAAATGCAAATTTCAGCCAACAATCTAATACAACATTATGACAGCATTGAACACTATTCTGCTTTCCAGACACATGCTCTAGGGAACTAACTGTTGCTGGCAAGGAAAACATCAAAACAACAAATCAGAATGTTCTGTCTCAGTCAGTAGCACATTTGCACTGAAGATCAAAGATCATATTCAAACCCTACATTAAGAATTAAGAAAAACAGGGCCTTTAAGTAGGTTAATCTCATTGCTCTGTCCACTGTCCCCTTAACCTTCATTTCATTCACATGTGTAGCCAGGTGACCATTGAATATCATTTTTTACTGTTAAAGTGCTTTCCTTGGTAGTGCTAAAATAGCTGCCTGTGCCTTTAAGAGAAAACGGTGATGTCACCTTGCACGGGTGGAGTAGAACGAAGAATTGCCAAATCCTAGAGAGAACAATGCTTGAGTGCTTTTCCCAGGTTTGGTGAGGAAGGGTGAATAATATTTGATAGCATCCATGTAAATCCATTTATATTTATTTTAAAATCTAGAATATCAGTAATTTGCCATGTTTTACATGTGGATGCTTTAGATTTTCACGAGTAAGTTAATCAGCACTGGAATAGCGTGGTTGTGCAAAGATCCTTATCGGCCTAGTAGATTAGTCCTTTTGGTAATTTAAACTATAATGCATTATATGGTAAAAGTTTATTTCTGTCTTTCTTTATTGTTTCATGACCGAACATGAATATAAAAGAATAATGTGAATGTGTTAATCTCTGTTTACGTAACGTGAGCAAGGAGAATTTGTTTCAAAGTCTAGCTTATATGTGTTTGAAAGTTAAGCACACGTGTGCAAAGTGAGTATACCTCAAGTTAAGACGAGGTGTACTTTTACTTTACTTTATTCTCACCAAACAATTGACACTAGAGCGTACAATCATCACAACAATATTTGATTCTGTGCTTCGTGCTCCCTGAAGTACAAATCGAAGTAAATATAATAAAAACTTAAATTATAAATCTTAATTAGAAAATAGAAAAGGGAAAGTAAGATAGCGCAAGTCAGGTCCGGATATTTGGAAGGTACGGCCCAGATCCGGGTCAGGATCCATTCAGCAGTCTTATCCCAGTTGGAAAGAAGTTGTTCCCATATTTGGCTGTACGAATCTTCAAGCTCCTCAACCTTCTCCCGGAGGAAAGCAGGACAAAAAGTGTGTTGGCTGGGTGGGTCGTGTCATTGATATATCCTGGCAGCACTGCTCCGACAGCGTGCGGTGTAAAGTGAGTCCAAGGATGGAAGATTGGTTTGTGTGATGTGCTGGGCTGTGTTCATGATCTTCTGCAGCCTCTTCTGGTCTTGGACAGGACAACTTCCATACCAGGTTGTGATGCACCCTAGAAGAATGCTTTCTACAGTGCATCTATAAAAATTAGTGAGGGTTTTAGGGGACAGGCCAAATTTCTTCAGCTTTCTCAGGAAGTAAAGGCACTGGTGGGCCTTCTTGGCAGTGGACTCTGCTTGGTTTGACTAAGTCAGGTCATTTGTGATATTCACCCCGAGGAACTTAAAGCATTTGACCTGTTCCACCTGCGCACCACCGATGTAGATGGGGTCGTGCGGTCTGCTACTCCTTCTGAAGTCAACAATCAATTCCTTTGTCTTGCTGATGTTGAGGGATAGGTTATTGTCTTCGCACCATGTCACCAGGTTCTTAATTTCTTCTCTGTACTCAGACTCATCATTACCCAAGATATGGCCTACAATTGTGGTGTCATCAGCAAACTTATATATTGAGTTCGATGGAAGCTTGGCTACACAATCATGGGTATTTATATTTTTGATGTTGTCTACAAGGTACAAGGTTGGTGGGATTCTGCTGTGTACATACATCTACTGTTGCTTCTGGACACATCTTCAGTGATGTTCCTGGAATCATTGGGCATTTCGGGTCTTTCAACATCATACACCCTCCTCCAGGTGACCCAGCCGGGGCTGATCAGACCCCAGCTTGTGTCCAGATGGCTAGCTACACATGACTCCATGGCTCCCATCTTTGGAGTCACAATCATCTTGAGGCTCTCTCTGCCGCATCGGCGGTATTGTGGATGGCTCTCCTCTTCCTCTCTCCCTCGATGCTCAAATTGCTGAAGGCTCTGGCTAAAGAACAGGCTGCGTATCCCCTACATCCAACCTCCACCGGGAGACACCTCGCTCTCCATCCAGCCTGCTGACAGTTGCTGACCACTCCTGTGTACTTGGAGAGCTTCCTTTCAAGCCTCTTCCAAGTGATCTTCCCTTGGGACTGTCAGCTCCAGCAGCAGCACCTGCTTGGTAGACTCAGACACAAGGACAATGTCTGGTGGCTGTGATATGGTTGGGGGACTTCAGCTGCCGTTCAAGGTCCACCAACAGCTGCCAGTCCCTTGCAGAGGTCAGGATACCTGTGGATGGTCTTTTGGTGGGTATTAGCTGCTCCCCAGCTCTGACAAAGGCAATGGCCTGCTTGGAGGGTCGTGACCACTTCGCCCTCATAACTCCTGCACTGGTGGCTTCAGCGATGGTCTTCAGGACCTGATCATGCCTCCATCGGTACCGTCCCTCACCAAGTGCCCTTGCGCAGCTGCTGAGGATGTGCTCCAGGGTTCCTCGCTTGGAGCGCAGTGGGTACGCAGACGACTCTGCCTTGCCCGATGTGTGCAGGTTTGATGGGCTTGGAAGCACATCGTACACTGCTTGGATGAACAATTGGGTGCGATGTGGCTCGGCTTTCCAAAGCTCAGTCCAGGTCACTTTCCTCTCAACCGCATTCTCCCATCTTGCCAAGCTCCCTGTTGCTTCATTCCCACCACCTTGCAGCTTCTCGTCTCCTCCACTGCTGCTCTCACCTCCTCCTGAACTAGGAGGAGCCTTTCCTTCCCTCTGATGGTGTCCATTTGGGGAGTTGGAAAGGATCCTAGCCCAGCTCAGCCTCGTGTGACCACTCCCACCAGCCTCCTGTGACGCAGCCTTGCCTCTGCTTCCTGAACAGCCTCCTCGCCCTTAAATTCCTGCCAGTCCTCACTTGGCTCCCTGCCCCAGCCATTTTCAGATCACTCGAGTACCTGAGATGTACCTATTTATATTTTTGATGTTGTGTACAAGGTACAAAGTTGGTGGGATTCTAATGTTTGTATTGTTTGTTTAGAATTGCCACTACCATATTGGTTTTGTATGCTTTGTTTTATTTATTTTCATACTGCATATGTTACAAGGAGCCAGCTGTTGGTGTAGTGGCATCAACGCCGGACTTCGGAATGAAGGCTCCCGAGTTCGAATCCAGCCAGCTCCCTTGCACGCTTTCCATCCGTACTGGGTTGAACGTCGACCTAGCAACTCGGCCTCGTTAAAACAAGAAAGCCTGCTAAAAAAAAATACCATCATGACGGCACTGGATGACTCCACTCGGAGTTAAGGCCTTTCTTCTTCATGTTACAAGGGTCTGGTCTGAAATTAATCTGTGGTTGTAACAGCAGAAACTGTTTTTTTTTAAATTCATTTTGTTGTTTTTATTTTGATACCCTCTTTCTGCATTAAAACATCTAATACAGAAAAAGGAATTAAAGAAAACCTACAGCACAATACAGGTCCTTCGGCCCACAAAGTTGTGCCAAATATGTCCCTACCTTAGAAATTACTAGGCTTTTTGGATTCCTGTATAGATAACCAGGACTGTCCTTCATGGTTGGACTTGGAGGAGAACTCGGTAAAGGGGTTCTCTTTGGCTTCTTTACTGGGGGTTCCTCTTCCCTTTTTGTTTTCTGGGATTGGTAGACAAGATCTTGGTCCCATTGTTAGACATACATAAAAAATTTGGTTTCAGTTTCCCAGATTTTTTGACTTAAATAATTTTGTTCTTTCTAATAATATCCATCTTAACTATTTTATAAACCATCAATTTTAGATAAGGCCTTTTAAACATGGAAAACAAAGGGAATAAAAACTTTTTTAGATTTGTTTTTAGAGGATTGGTTAATGTCTTTTTCACAGCTAGTGGACAAATATGATTTATCTAATGCACAATTTACAAGTCAGGAATTTTTTACGCCATTTGTTACCGAATTATTCATTTGCTCATTTAACACATATGATAGATGTTACCTTTCAGCTTAATCCATTTCAAAAAGGGTTGATAGCCATTATATATATATAAACGGCTATTGAATTTATGAATGATGTCTAATGATAAGGTTAAATGTGCTTGGGAATTGGAACTTCAAGAGTCACTTTCGGATAATCAACGGAATAAAATTTGTCATTTAGTTAACAATTTATCTACCTGCGCCTG
Organism: Hypanus sabinus; assembly: GCF_030144855.1. NCBI lineage: Eukaryota > Metazoa > Chordata > Chondrichthyes > Myliobatiformes > Dasyatidae > Hypanus > Hypanus sabinus. The sequence goes on from NC_082719.1 coordinate 72,181,722, forward strand.
TCACTCCTTGATTCAGTTCAAGGTAGTGCACAGGACGCATATGTCAAAAGATAAACTAGCGTATATGTTTTCTAATATAAATCCCACCTGTGATAGATGCAACACTGAGGTGGCTACCTTAACTCATATGTTTTGGGCTTGCATAGAGTTAAATAGTTTTTGGAGAGATGTTTTTAGAATGTTATCAAAAGTCATAGGTTTGGACCTACAATCTAATCAATTTATGGCAATCTTTGGGATTATTCCAACAGAAGCAGGAAATGTTCCTGCTTCTGCTCAATGCATGATAGCTTCCTCAACTCTATTGACTGGGAGAGCTATTCTATTGTATTGGATGGATCCCAATCCACCTACTGTGTTTTTTCTGGCTCTCCTCCATTATGTCATGTTTAAGTTTGGAGAAAATTAGAAAACGGACGTTTGATACATCTTTTAAATTTGAGCAAACTTGGCGAGTTTTTATTCAATATTTTCATTTGATCTAATTCTTTTTACTGTTTCAGTTAATTATTTTTTCTTCTCCGTGAAATTTTAGATTTAAACTGAAGAGTTATTTTCATTTTCTTTTAACTGTATCCTCAAAATGGACTGCCCAGTCCCCTTTCTTTTTTGTTTTAGGTTAGTTTAGTGTTTTTTTTCCTCAATAACAGAAATGTTGAGTCTTTTTTTCTATGAACTGTTAAGAGGAGATGTGGTTCTTTTTTTTCTTTATATTAGCTTAATACTATATATGATTTTGACAACGTATATTCCTTTCTTTGTTTGTACCATTATTGAAATATGTATTTGAGGTGAACTTTCCTCTGATTTGTATTTATTCTTTTAAATCAATAAAAAAAGATTGAAAAGGAGAAATTACTAAGCTTACCTATAGCCATCTATTTTACTAAGCTCCATGCACCTATCTAAAAGCCTCTTAATAGACCGTCTTGTATCTGCCTCCACCACCGTTGCTGGCAGCCCATTCCACACACTCACCACTGACATCTCCTCTGTACCTACTCCCCAGCACCTTAAATCTGTGTCCTCTTGTGACAACCACTTCAGCCCTGGGAAAAAACCTCTGACTATCCACATGATCAATGCCTCTCATCATCTTGTACATGTCTATCAGGTCACCTCTCATCCTTCTCCGCTCCAAGGCGAAAAGGCCGAGTTCACTCAACCTATTCTCATAAGACATGCTCCCAAACCAGGGAACATCCTTGTAAATCTCCTCTGTGCCCTTTGATATTCAACTAAACTATTGAAATAATCTCCATTGTCATTTGTTGTGCACCCAAGGAAGTAACTAGGAGAGGGAGTTAAAGGTAGTTACAGGTAGAGACAATAACCACCTCTTAAACTTTGAAAGTCTGGTTGTTTCACTTCACAAATCAACTGTTAGTCTTGAGACACCTGTCTAATCATTTGATCTTCAAAATTAGAGAGGCTCCACATAACCTGAGGCCAATACTTTCCTATCATTAAATAGTCTCTGAATGAAGCAGAATGATATTTCTACATCACCTAAAGTCTTCCACTAAGTGATAATAATGTCAACAAAAAATGTTTCACCGAATTGACAACCTGATAGTTAAACGTACTTTACGTATATGGTTTCAATTTCAGAAATATTTCGGGTTGACTCAATTCGTTTTAAATACTCCTACTGTATCTAATTGCTTTTTCCACCCTTCAATTATAGATCAAGCTTATTCGGCTTGGAAAACTAAGGGATAACTAAGATTTTCTGATTTATTTTTGGACTATTGTTTTATGTCTTTTGAGCAATTATCTAATAAATATAATTTGCCTAGATTTCATTTTTTTTTAGATATTTACAGATTAGGCATTTTTTAAGTACAGTACTTCCTACATTTCCAAATTTTGTGTCTTCAGATATTTTGGAGAGTTTGTTTGAATTAAACCCTTTTCAAAAAGGGCTTATATCAAAACTTCATAATATAATTATGAAGATATGTTCAGAGCCCCTTTATAAGATAAAAAATGATTGGGAAAGAGAGCTTAATCTTATTATTCCTATTGAGAATTGGGATAGAATTCTTCAATTAGTTAATACATCTTCTATATGTGCCAAACATTCATTAATACAATTTAAGGTTGTACATCGGGCCCATATGTCCAAGGATAAATTAGCTCACTTTTATTCTTATATAAATCCTATTTGTGATAGATGTCAATTTGAAACTGCGTCTTTAACTCATATGTTTTGGTCTTGCCCGCTTTTGAAAAAAATATTGGAAAGATATTTTTGATATTATCTCTGCGGTATTAAACATCGATTTACAACCCCATCCATCCTATTACCGCAATTTTTGGTTTACCAATGATGGACTCACTGCATTTATCTTCTTCCGCCTGTCGAATGATTGCATTTCTCACTCTGATGGCTAGAAGATCTATTTTGCTGAATTGGAAGGAAATTAATCCTCCCACTGTATTTCATTGGTTTTCTCAAACTATGTTATGTTTAAATTTAGAAAAAATTAGAAGTGGTGTATTTGATACTTCTATTAAATTTGAAAAGATATGGAGACCATTTATTCAATACTTTCATATGATGTAATATGACCCTGTTCCAGGCTTATTTGATTTTCCAGCTTTAATCTTATTTATGTTGAGAGGATCGGAGTTGATGACACTGATGATTATGTACTCTTGTGAGATATTATAGACAGCCCTTTTTTTTCCTTTTCTAGTTTTTCTTTCTTTTTTTTTTGCTTTTTTTCTTCTTTATTAGCTATTAGATTAGTAGGTTAGTTATTTTTGCATAATATATATATTTTTCTTTTTTCTGTGTTTTTTTTTCTGTATTATATATTATGTTATACCTAGATTTACCTTGTTCATACATATACTGTATGGTTTATGTTTTGGGAAAACTCATTTATATTGTAATTATTGCTTATGTATTCTTTCATGTGTAATGGGAATTTGTATGTTTATAATCCCTTTATTAATATATCAATTGTATTTTGTATTTATTACTAATGATAATAAAAAGATTGAAAAAGAAAAAATGGTTCACCATGAAATCTAATCAATTAGCACCACATATCCACAAGTTATCCATAGTTGTTGGCAATAAGTTGTGCTCAAATAGCCTGCTTCTCCGAAGGGTTACCATGTAGATGCCAAGTAGATACTGGCAGGTGTTGCAATTGTCCAATAATGCTTTCAATTAAATAAGTTAAAGTAATTGGGATTAAATGACATAATTCGTACAGTCAGTCCTGTCTCAAGAGCTTTACTATTGAGGGAAACAATTGCAGAACATGCTCACTATGCTACTGTTGCTAACCATGCAGGTGCCAGTGCAGCACCATTCCAGTAGAATTGTGTCCCTTGTTTTTATCATAACTGTACAGGAGGCCAAGGACTGACATGTCAGAATGAGAATGGGCAGTGGAATTAAATGGTTGGCCACTGGGCAATCCTGCTTGTTGTGGATGCAAAATTATAAGGTCAGCTTTTTTTCATTCATTATGATTCTGGTGTTCGTGAACTTGCAACAATACTACCCCATCAAACTTCAGAAGTAACTTAACTACCTCAAAAAACATAAAAGGTGCATGTGAAATCAAGTTGTTTTCTTACTCTTTAAATTTCAACTAAATTATATTTAGTTAATTACAGAAAAAAAACGGTATATGATCATCAGAGTCAAATGTTTGCATAACTCTGACCGAGACAGACAATGTAAACTTAAGGTTGGAACAAGCTGTACAGTATAATTTAGGGCCATGCTGCATTTATGATAACACTACTCCATTTTCTTATTAGTGATCCCTAGTTTGGGAATTTCTGTCATTGTTAGAAATGTCAATGCATTTTTGGCCAGAAACTCAGCTATTTTCTAATGACATCCACTTCATATTATCAGCACTCCATATGGTAAATGAGGGGTTATTGATGGCTGCCTATATATCAAAATAGAAATTGCAATGGAAAGCATTGGTTTTCTGTGAAGTCCAAGGATTCTTATATCTCTCTTAAGGATCTTACATTAAAGTTTACCACCAGACCAATTTCCGTGTTGTTACTATTTAATTGAAGCTTGTGATGCATTTCTCCGCCAGCACTTCAACCTCGTTTTGACATGGGACAATCATTTATTCCACATAAAGTGGAAGTGTAACTGGTGTACATAGACATTGAAACAGACCACACACGAAGATATAACATTATTCAGTTATCTCTACCTCTTTATCTATTGCAAAATTCAGGAGAGTCTATTGGAAATCCGAAAAGTCTTCAGCTCAAGACAGCATCTGTTGTGTATTTAATATTTTGGTAATATTATAAAATATATTGCTTGATTAAGCATAGTTTTCTGTTTAAATAATTAATTATGGTTTATATGTATGTAAATAGAATATGTCAACATACCACTTAAAGTAAAAAGGAAACTAAAAAGTTATTCCTGACTCCATGTTCTTATTATGATTAGATTAATGGTTTAGCATCTACTACAGTTTTTAAATGATTCTAATATTTTTGAGCCTTTGCCCATCTTCAAATCCATGTGTTGGCAATCCATCATATAAAATGCAGACATCTTCCTAATTTTCCCTTTTGACTGTTCAATTCTATTTTCCATTGATTTACCCTTAGTCTGAAATGGTACCTCCGAATTAACATTACTTTAGAGTTTGGGAATCCAGGGCGGGGGAGTGGAGGATTAGATTTTCACAGAGAGCAGATGATTCTGCAACATTTTGCCAAAGAAAGTGGATGGACGCAGATACAATCCCTATGTTTGAAAGGCAAGACAAGACAGGAACTTGAATAGACAAAGCGTAGAATGCTGAGTACAGAATGTGGACAAATGGAATGATTGTGGATGGGCAGAACTGTCAGCATGCATGTGGCAGGCTGAATGCCCATTTTTGAACTGTATGATTCGATGACTCTCTTACCTTGTTTCAAATAAATGTTATAACTTTATTCTTTCAGTGTAGATCAGTCTAGTGGAAGTGCACATTTGAAACTTGAATACAACACACACAAAATGCTGGTGGAACACAGCAGGCCCTGCAGCATCTATAGGAAGAAGTACAGTCGATGTTTTGGGCCAAGACCCTTCGTCAGGACTCGGCCTGAAACGTCAACAGTGCTTCTTCCTATAGATGCTACCTGGCCTGCTGCGTTCCACCAGCATTTTGTGTGTGTTGCTTGAATTTCCAGCATCTGCAGATTTCTTCGTGTTTGGAACTTGAATATGTTGGGCAGTGGCTCTACAGGAGCCATTTAAGAGTAAACCCCCTTAAGAAATCTGAAATAAAAGTGATTCAAACATATTGTTGCAAATGACTACTTTGCCCATTTTTTCTTTATCTTTTTCATGTTTATTATTTTAAGACACTGTCATTTAGTTATTATGGAATGTCACAGAATGGTAACAGGTCATGCCAGACATCATGTGAAACTGTTTAAACCTTCCTGTGAAGTAAAAGTAAAATATATGACATAGACCACCCTGCAGTGCTTTACTCCACAGAACTATTTAGGTGAACCTCTCTCTTCCGCTCACTCCATAAATGATCTTGGTACTTCTTCCTTTTCAATGACGTATTTTGCTCCTTTTGAAAATAAATTAAAACCATTGCTTTAATGAGGAGCTTTGACACAGAAATGTATTTAGTACACTTACTTAGTCAAAAATGTTTCTGCTTGCTTTCTAATTATTTGTATTGTTTTTAGTTTTTGCTCTGTTATTGCTGGCTTGTTAAGCAGTAAAATACTCTTGATTAGAATAATGTTCATATTCCTAAATTTTCTTAATTTCTTTTTGTCCATCAGATTTTTTAAACAGAGAATGAACTAGCCCAGGAAAACAAGCTCACTATTTTTGCTCCTTTTTTTGTACTGCTCAATTTAATACACATATTTCTTACTGTAAATTATAGTATTTTTATATTGCGCTGTACTGCTGCTGCAAAAATGCCAATTTCATGACACGTCAGTGATATTAAACCCAATTCTGATTCAGGTCCTAACTAAAGAATATAAGACCTAACTGTCTTCTCAAAGCAAATCTCTCATCTCTGGTGGAATGGAAGCCAATTTACATTGGGCCTTACTTAAGGGTAAGTGCAAAAAACTATTACTTGGAACTCGAAACTTGCATAATTTTGGCACTGTCTTATTGCTATTGCTTTCACTGAATAAGTTTCTCACATTTCACTGAATCTTTGGCTCCATGTTTCCTACATACTGTATCTGACTCTAAACTGATGGTGGACAAACTCTCAGCTCTCTCACGAGGGGGTTCATCAATGCTTTTTGTTAGAGTAATACCCGAGCATTCCCGATGGCATTAGAAGAAAGAATCCGGCTTGAAGAAATCAAAAGAGCTCTGCAGTTGAATCAAAAGTGAAATAAAGCATAAAATAGCAGGGCTTTGGACCGAAACGAACACAGAGCTGCCAAATCTTGCACCTTTTCCCATGAAAGAAAGATCTTTTAGCTGGACAAGCAGCACAGACACATGTAAATAAAAACAGGAAATGATGGAAATACCCAGTAAATTAAGCAGGAGCTGAGGAAAGAGAAATGCAGCTAAATGCCTCAGGTCAATGACCTTTCATTAAAGCTGGGAAGAGTTATCAATCAAAATGTTTTGAAACACAAAGAAGGCCGAGGAGTGCATAGAACAAAGGAGTGCCTGTGATGGGGTGAAAACCAAGAGTGATGGATTGATACGAGATGTGGTGCTAAATATGAGAGGGCGGTGAAGGATTGTTAATTAGAGCTTATCTTTCTGCATGGTGTAAAGACAATGAATTTAAAAATGCTAGAAGGATACCATACACAGCACTGCAGTTGTTGGAAATCTGAAATAAAACAGAGGTAGCTGGAAATTCTCATCAGGGCACACTGTATCTGTGGCGAGAGAGAGGAAGCTAATGCTTTGAGTGGCCAGGATAGCCAATTTTGATAAAACTGTTAGGTTGTCTCTATAAAACTGTTGAATTCAAGTTTATGTCAAGTGTTGTAATATGCCTAGTTAGAGATCAAACGCTGCTCCTCAAGTCTACTTTGTACTTCAATGAAACATTTTAAGAAGCCAAAACCTGAAAGGATGGAGTATAAGATAAAGTATTAAAGTGGGAGTCATCTATAAGCCCAGGATTACTTTTATGGACTTCTTGGAGGAGCTTTGCAAAGCATACACCCTATATGCATTTGGTTTCTTTGGTATAAAGGGAACCACATTGTGAGCATTAAATGGAGAACACTAAACCATCCTCCTGGAAGTCTCATATGGGCACTTCAATAGTGGGAAGGGATAGATAAAACAACAAAAGTAGCATCTCTTGTGGTTTATAGAAAGGTGCTATGTGAACAGGGTGGATGACTGGTGGAGATGGAAGACCAAACAGGTTGTCAGAGAAGAGGTCACTTCTTTAGAGGAAAGAACAGCAAGGGAGAACGTATTTGATAGTGGCATCAAGTTGAAAGTGAATGAAATTATCAAGGATAACTTATTGAATTTGAAGATGGATGAGGTAGATCTTGAGGGCATCCTCCATTCTTCTTTGGTCCGTAATAAAATAGCTGAGAGCAAAAATACAGGAAATGGAAAAGAGATGCCTGAGAACATTGCCAATCATAATTGAGGGTCAGTAAAGGGGAGGGGGCTGGGGAATGGGAGGGGGTAGTTGTGGTTACATAGTTAAGCGAATAAAAAGACAACTCTAGGACAATTGGGCCAGGAAAACTATGGGGTAGAACAGAGTTCTCCCTGGAAGCAGGTTACTGACTCATCTTCCTGGAAATGAAAAGGAATAGTCATAAGTGCTTTTTGAGGCATAGTGACCACATGACTACTAGGTCATGTCAACATAATGTAATTCATTTTTTTGGTCCTCTAAAATTTTTCAACAAGGGGAGGAATTAGCAGACTTTGATGACTCTGGCTAACAAAGTTTATTCTCCTTTTCTGGGAATTGCTAGATTTTGTAATCTCACCTCATTCTACAGTATCTAAAACCCTTTTGGTACATTGATTCTTGTGGCATTCTTCCAAGTAGTTCCCTTGGATGATAGGGTCACAAAACATAAGTAGTTCAGAGGTTAGTGGATACGCTGTGCAATTCATTGCACACTGAAGGTTCTACAATCCTTTCTAAACAAGTTTTAAGTATATTGAAAACTGCAATTTCATATCAAAAATATTTTCCCTACTGCTGTCTGTTTTGGATAATTATACTCTCCTAAGTTATCAGTATTGTGGCAGATTTTATCAATTTCCTTTTAAATTTTAAATAGGCTGTGCAATCAGAGTTATTTGTCTCATTCTTTGTTATCCTTTCACTCAAATCATTTGGATCATGATCAAAAACCTAACTGTTGGAGGAATTTACTTTAGTCCAGCTGAAGAATTCTTGATCCCAGCCACTTACAGCTCATTTCACTCCATAGACACTGCCTGACCTACATAGTTTCTCCAGCAATTTGTTTTTTTTTGCTGTAGATTTCAACATCTGCAGTCTGTCTCTTCACTAAGATTCATTTTCAATTACATCTATTTAAGATTACAGTGGTATTTTATTTATTAAATACTTCTCTGTAGTCATTGGAAGGGATATAAAAGTTTTATTTAGGGTGTTCCTATTTTATAAAGTACCTCAGATTTTGTTCAATATCGATCTTTATCAATGCCAACTCATACATGTTGTCCATGACAAGTGTGTTTGAAATGATGACAGTGCATTCACTGAACTTGTTTTGGAACAAGCAATATCCATGAAAAGTTTGAGTAAACGTAAAATTTATTTCTTAATTGTTTGTCTATGATATCTTAATCCTTTTGACTAGTTCCCTTGCAGTCTTTTTCATGTAAAAGCTAATTAGTAGTTAGCTTTTCTCAGTTACTTTTTCTCTGTTGCATCTTTCCTTTCCAGGACTTCAGCGGTGTACTCCTTTCTTAAAGAACAGGGTTTCGCTTCCTTCACTATTGATTCTGCCTTCACCGGCATCTCCTCCATTTCCTGGGCATCCACGCTCATCTGATCTATCCAATAATAGTTGCTCTTGTCCTTACCTAGCACCCGGTGAGACTCTGCATCCAACACATCGTTCTAAGCAAATTCCGGCACCTCCAAAGGGATCCTACCACCATACACATCTTTTCCTTCCCCCACTCTCTGCTTTCTGCAGGGATCACTCCCTCCATAATTCCCTTGTCCATTCACCCCTTCTCACTAATCTCCCTCCTGGCACTTATCCCTGCAAAATAGATTAAAAATAGTGCAAAACAGAGATAATATAAAAAAAAACATGAGGTAGTGATCATGGGTTCAATGTTCATTTAGGAATCTGATAGCAGAGGGGAAGGAGCTGTTCCAGAATCACTGAGTGTCTGCCTTCTGGCTTCTGTACCTCCTTCCTGACCTTCCAGCTAACCTTCTTCTGCTCTCCCAACTTCTTGTTCTGGCATCTTTCCCCTTCCTTTGCAATCACAAAGAATGGTCTCAGCCTGAAAAGTCAACTGCATTCATTTCCATGGATATTGCCTGACCTACTGAGTTCCTCCAGCATTTTATGTGTGTTAATAACATGGTGTGATAAACAATTTAGAATGGTAATCCTAGGGCGCCCCTACACAGCCAAAATGAATACTTGAATCAAAATATCTGTGGAATGATTTGGTTTTTCTGAGCTGTCTGGATTAGGTTTTGTAGAGCTACTTGATTTCACTTTGTTTCTTACTTATCATTCCTAAATACTTAATATCTTTCAATATTTACTTGTCATCCCATTGTTTTTGTAGCTATATTTTAATCATTACCACCATATTCAAATTCTCACAGCAAAATATTTTTTACAGTTTTTGAATACCATGTATAGTATTGTGTGTAGTTTAAATATTTCTAATGTTAGCTCCCCCACTTCCTTTATAGCAATTATTTATGCTTTTGCTATCTGATTTATAACATCTTCTGTCACTTTAATTTTCCATATTCTGTCTTTTATTTATTCTTTGGTTAGATATTTCAAAGCATTCTTTCATCTACATCAGTATAAAGTTTTCATTTTATCTTGGTTTTGGTGCAATTCATTCTAATGCCACAATGGTAAAGTCCAATGAAATTAAATATTTCCATCTCATAGTCAGGCTTCATCCAATGAGTGACTCTCCTAATCTGTTTGTCCCATGCTAATTTGTAGAAAGCCTGCATAATGTTTGGGTTATTAATTGTGAAATTCTGCTTTTCAATATAGCCATTAGTATTTCATATTTCCTCAACAAAAATGCTTCTTTGAATTTTCCTTCACAGTTAGTTCTTGCATGGATTACAACTAATTGATCTTGCACTGAGTTCCCAGATCCTTTATCAATTATTACAATATTTCTCTTGCTCTAGTAAAAGAGAGGAAACATACAATTGGGAATTATTTTTATTTTAAAGACTACCTCATGTATCTTCTGCATTATATTATTTTCTATAATTACAATATTTCCATTTTGAGAATACTGCCAAACACCATGGTGCTTTGGTTAACCGTCTGGCTGTTCTTCACATAGCTTTTCCATTATCCTTACAGCTACTGAGCACTTTGTATCTCTTGGACAGCAGCAATGTCTGCTAGATCATGTTGACTCCCTCTATGGACATTGAACTTAGCTAGCTATTAGTTTTCTTTTCCTCTACCTGTGGCCGGGTGGCAGAACTCTTGGAATTCCTTCCATTTCCTTCTGCTGGGTGGTCTCCAGCTTATTCTAATGGATTCCAACCTCATGATTTTGAACTAGAGCAAAGAAACACAGATGGATACTGCCAAAATGCCTGTAAAGAAGAGTTTTAAAATCTATAAGCTCTCATATACAACACGCTCATATAATTATCTGCTCTGCAACGCAGAGTGCAAGATTAGGATTTTATATCAACTCCTTGCTATTGTTGGTCAAGAATGCAATGTTCTTACTTTCCTAACCTCAGCTAATCTCCTTGAAACCTCTTGGGTATTTTGCCCTATTTTGATCTGTTTCATTGTGACATTTTTTTAATGTCTTGTACTGTACTGCTGCAGCAAAACAACAAATTCCATGGCATAAATCAATGAGAATAAAACTGACTCAGATTCTGACGTACTTTGCAGTGTGGATAAATGTGCTGGGAATAGCAGAATATTTCGGTAATATCAATGAATTATATTTCTAATGAACACATGGGTGGTGACTAACTATAACTAGGTCCCACAATAAATTTTCCCAACACTTTCATCTATCAGTAAAATTAGTCTCTTTCTGTTCATGTTATCATTCTTGTAAGTCCAGCAATAAGCTGTGGATAATACAAGAATATTAGAAAGAGAAGCAGGAATGGACCAATTGATGTATGAATCCTGCTCTGCCACAATGTAATACTGTTGATGATCTCACTTTGGCCTTACCGCTATCCTGTTTGTTCTCCACACCCCCATTCCCACTCTTGTTTGACTATATCTATTGTTCTCTGCCTTGAATGTATTCAGTGACACTCTCCCTACAGACCACATATTCATCATCAATGATAGTTCAACAGCTCCTGACAAATACCCTTCATAGGAGAGAATCTTTGTGGTTTGCTCCACAGGTGACTCCTATTTTGACTCTTTAATGGCAAAGCAATCTATCCAGCTTCAAGAAAGAGGCTGATCACCACCTTTTGCAGAGTAATGAGGGAGCAGTAATAACTAGGATCTGAGAAGTAAGTAAAAAAAAATCCTTCATAATTCATCCAATATAATATCTAAAATAAATGGAGGCATACAAGATGTTAAAAGGCATTTCTCAAATAGATAGCTGGAGATATTTTTCCCTAGGTACAACTTGTTAAAACAAGGGGTATAATTTTAAGGTGATTGGAGTAAAGTTTAGGAGGGATGTCAGAGGTATATTTTTACACAGAGTGGTGGGACATTAAAGAGACTGTTAGATAGGCATATGGATGATATAAAAAATGGAGGGCTATGTAGGAGGAAAAGGCTAGATTGATTTTAAGGGTTATAAGGTCAACACAGCATGGAAGACCGAAGGGTCTGTGCTGTACTGTAGTACTCTATGTTTTATGTTTTAAACAGCCTTTTTGTCAAAAATTGCTGGTCTTTTCCTTCCAAGTAGAGGGCAACAGCAATGAGTTGAGACACAATGAAACTTTCATACGACAAAACTAGTTATGCAGCTGTACTTCAAGCCATTTTGGAGGAGAGACTTCCTCAATGTGTTGCTGAGGTTCTGCAATGTAGGATCATACTGCTGCATTTTGGGATGTTTCAAGCCACTGTATCTGGGCATGAACTTGTGAAATCCACAGAGCACAATTCGGACAGGGTGGGGCAGTGGAGGACCAAAAATGTAGTGTTATTGGATAGACCATGATAGAGCAGTAGCAGTGTACATTACAGAAATGCATACTGTTGCTGCCTATTAAGTATTTCAGTGACTGATAATTTAATGACAGATGTTTATTTTTCAGACAGGCAAGGAGGGCGCTGTCATATCATTCTACAAGGGGTGATTGATAAGTTTGTGGCCTAAGATAGAAGGAAATGAGTTATACAGCTCTTGTCACATGCACATGCAGGTCAATTCTTTGTGATTATGCAGAAAGTTTGAAGTTTATAACTCATCAGTTAATAACTCAGCGGGGTGATTGATAAGTTCATGGGCTAAAGTAGAAGAAGATGAGCTATTAACCAAACTTTCTGCATAATCACTCAAAGAGTTGACCTACGTGTGCATGTAACTAGAGCTGTGCAACTCATCTCCTTCTACCTTAGGTCACAAACTTATCAATCACCCCTGCTGTGGACACTTTCTGGGGGTCCAAGATCCGGATGCTCCATGACAGCTGGACTAAGTGTGTAAATGTAGGAGGGGACTATATTGAAAAATAAATGTGTTAGGTTTTCTAAAATTGACTCCTTCTACCTTAGGCCACAAACTTATCAATCACCACTTGTATGTGAGAAGCACAAATATTGCAATTTCATATCAATTTCATAATAGCCCACTATAAAGTAAAACATGATGATGCAGTGCAGAGGTCTGTGTAAGATTATGGCTTTCAGGACTGTAGGGAAGGGGAGTGTGTAATATACTGGCTATTGAAAGCATTTGATGCCAGGACACTTAAGGAAATATTTACAAACAGCAGATTCCAGGAATCTAATACGAACTACTTAAAATGAATGGAAATATGTTCATGCCGTGAACATTGATGAAAGAAAATTTTCACGGAAATGGAAGGAAGATCTTACACAACTTGAAAATGCTCAGCACCTTAGACAGTCACTTGCTTAGTCACAGTTAGATTGTGCCTGCAGTGTGGACTACCTACAAGAATGTCCAGCCTCCAAAGCAAAATGAACTGAGGTGAGGAGGAATTTCTTCAGCCAAAGGATGGGGATTCTGCTGAGTTCATTGGCCCAGAGAGCTACGGGCGCCAAGTGATTGGGTGTATTTAAGGAGAAGATTGATATGTTCTTGATTTTTAAGGGTGTTAAGGGTTAAAGAAGGTGGTGGGAGAATGAGGTTGAGAAAAGAAAAATAAAATCAGCCATGATTGAATAGCAGAGCTGACCCAGTGAGACAAATGACCAAATTTTGCTCCTATATTTTATGGTCTACTGTTGTGCGGTCTAACCATTGCTCTGAGGTGGAAATTTTGTGTGGCCTGAAATCTGCACGGTGCTTTTCTACTGACATTATATAAAAAAAATTTCCAGCTGCACAGCAACGAAGGCAATGTGCATGGGAACCTTTCAGTCACTGTGTGGCTGCATGGCTGCACAGCTTAGAGGAACAGTAGTCATTTCTATCAGATGCTTCAAAACATGCTCGGCAACAGTTCAGGAAGTCAGTTTACTGCTCCTTGACAATGCACAGTAAATGCTCACCTTTCCTACAATGCCCCCATGAAAGGTGATAAATGTGAGTTATCAGAACAAGCCTGTCCATTGATAGCACACTGCATAGAAAAGATGACTGTGAAAAAGAGGACCACATTAGTTAAAAGTGCACATCGTTGAAAGCTTCCAATTGCCTCAGCTAAACCACAAAACTCAGTGCAAAGCAAACATTTCCCATTTAGTTTAGTACCACATAAAAGATTTACTGCCGTAGTACCAGGAGGAATGCTTATAATCTTCACCACAATCGTAACGTACCTAGAATGATTAAAATCTCAGATTTAAATGTAGAGTTCTGACGTGCTCTATACTTGAGTTGAGAGAAGAACGTAAGTGGTGATTTGGGGTTTTTACGTGGAAGTACACTTACAGTGATGCTCCCTTACTTTGTCCCACACTCTAGCCTGTAAACTGAGATAACACTTGGATTGTGTTCATTGCTGTCTGACTTCACAGACAAACACGGAAACAACCAATACCAATACTTATTAGGAGCGAGCGGTAGCCATGGAGCCCCTTGGGACAGCACAGCCCTTTAATATGATTATGTCTCCGAACCTGACTGTAATCGCAACTCCATATTCTCATTCACCAGCAACCTCTCACCCTTTCAAGACCTCTCAGGACCTAATATATTTCAATCAAACCACCACTTAGAGGATAATATCCCAAAATACTAAACTTTCAACACATGGAAATCATTAAAACAAAGCAGCCGTTTTCATTTATTTCTTCCTCTAATGAGGGGATGAACTCGTAAATCTATCTTCAATTCTTCTCAGAAATAGTAGCTTTGGATTAAATAGTACTGTAAGATATTTTAAAGGATTGTACAAAGAAAATAATTGACTTACCAAGATTTCCTCATTCAAATCCATTAGAAGCTATACTCCGGAAGATACCCGATACTCCATTTCAAAGTGTTGCAATAATAAATTTCAATCCATTATTAAAACTCCTTAAGTGGGCTCTAGACCAGTAAACCTTCAAGAAAAATAATTAGCTAGCTGGAAGCCTCACTACTGTACTGCTGAGCAACCGGGAATAGAGGGATGGAAGCTCGTAGCAGTACCTTGTTCGGACAATATGTTTCTAATAAACTTCGCACCGTGTTCCTTTCATTTGATCATCACATCCGTTTCCCTTTCAGTCTTGTGTCTTACATTGTATAAGGCAATGAAGTTATTAAAAATAAAGCAAACGTGGGAGAACGTTTATCAACTGGAAGATAAACAGTGTGCGATAGTGCCCGAAAATGATATGAAGAAATAAGTTTACAATTAAACCTCAATGACCGGCAGCACGGAGAAGTTCGGAGTAAACGTAGCTGTTAAATCCGAAACAAAAAATCTTTTCTTACCGACAAGCAGGATGAGAGCCGCGCACTGCAGCTTCCGCGCCATCTCTGATTGATTGCTATCACAAATACTTCGGAAGGATTCTGTCTTGCCCAGGGAGAAATAAAAAGAAACTGTCCGGTCTGTAGGAATCCAACGTGCTTCAGTGACAAGTTCTGTAAGTTCTGCGGCACTCGGAGTAGGAGCTATGAGGAAATCTTCAGGCATTTCCTGTTTGCCCGAGATGACAGAGGATAAAAATCCGACTCCCCATATTCTGCACTCAGATTGATGAGGACGCTTTTGGACGTACATGCATGGCTTGCGGCTGGCGGGAAGCGGCACATTAAACTTCGCCCACATGCTCGCATCAAGCGCTGGACTTGAACCAGAGGACGGGGCTTAGATCCTTTCTTGTAAATAACGGAGACGGGGGCTGTAAATCATGCGAAGATCACAAGGCTCAAGTTAAAATAGCAGCTCGCAATAAATACAACGGTTTGTAGAGAATCCAGATGCATGGACAGGGAGCACGAGAAAACACGCGTGGTCCCTGAAGCATCGCAAAGTTTGGCAATCGGCTTGCCCCATCCGAAGCCCGACCTAATATCACAGTCCAGGATTGCAGACTCACTTGTTACTAATAAATAATAAACAGCGCAGAGTTTAATAGGCAACCGATTTCTTAGATCTTATCTGGGCTTCAGCAAATGGAATTTTACTTTCCCTAGACTGGTTCCAGGGATGAAGAACCTTTTGAAGAGGTTCATGAGCTATTATAGAATTTACCCTTTTTAAAATTAAACGTGTTCCTTCGCCTCACAGGAATAGATACACCCAGCAAAACCAGTCATGCACCTTGGTCTGGTATGAAAGTAAAGACGGATTCTTTGACAATATAACCAATTATATATTGCTTTGTGTTTGCTAAACCTGCTCAGGTTGGAAGGAAACTACTGGAGCTGCACATGGCCTTTGGGCTTTGGGCAGTCGGCCCTGTAGCCGAAGACTTGCTCGCCCTCGGTTCTGTGGGCTTTATGATGACTTCAAAAATCCTGCGTGATATCCGCAAATTCTGTCGGAGGTGAAGGAAGTGGCCGATGGGGCAGTTGGTTAGTTAGTTTATTGCCTGTCCCTTCCACTTGAGTTCTTCTTTCTTCGGCTGCCCACTGATTTTTGATGATGATTGAGGCCTGGGCAAGGTTGTATGGAAGATCTGCAGTTGCCCATGCTGCAAGTCTCCCCTCTCCAATCCACCGATTATCATAACGGGGCATTGGGAACGGACCCCAATGCAAGACACAGACACTCAACTACCTAGAACAGGACTAGGCGTGAGAAGGAAACAAGGAAAGTGGGGAAGAAAGAACGCTGGACATGACACAGGCACCGGATGAGACAAGGATTCTGGGCCTGGGCTAGGACTTGACTAGGATAGGGAACCAGGACATGGAACTGGGAAATAGGAGCCTGGGCTTGGACTCCGAGCCAGAGACTGGACAGGGACCCAGAACCTGGGTCTTGACTCGAGCTCGGACTCCGTATCCAGGCTCGGACAAGACAAGGCTACAGGATGAGGAGAGGCAACAGGACTGGACGAGAGACTCCTGGACAGGACAAGGGAACCCCAGCACCAGGTTGGGCAAGGTACTCCAGGGCTGGGCGAGGAACATGGACAAGATGAGAACACAAAGCCGTGGCTTGGACAGGGCAAGGTTCTTGGACGTGGATGGGACTGGATGAGACCCCGAATCCTTCACTTGGTCGAGGAAGAGATAGGAATGCAGAGCCTGGGTTGAGGGAGAGACAGGAATGCAGAGCCTTGGTCAAGGAAGAGACAGGAATATGGAACACAGAGCTGGGACCCTTCCTTAGGTACGGGATGTAGGGCCAGAATGCTGAATACAATGAGACAGTTCCTAACACAAGGTAGCAGCAGTCGGCCAGACCTACACTGAGAGAGTTCAAAACAATGAAAGACAGTTCCTTAACTTGCTCCAGTGGTTGAACTTGACAGCAGTGAATGCAAGGCTCTAGGCAGGGCAAGGCTCCAGGAGGAACGTGAAGGGAAGGGATACAGACAGGGGGTTTGGACAGGAACAATCCAGCAGCCAGAGGCTGAATCCTGAAGCTACTTATGAAGCCAGCCCAAATGAAAATCAGCTGCCTCAACAGAAACTGGGGACCACAAGCAAACCTGGAATAAGGAACATGGACCAGACTGTGAACCGGAATGTGGATTTCACGGACCGGACCATGACACTGATGTTGTCCAAGGGAAGGGCATTAGGACCCATACAGCTTGGCACCGGTGTCGTCACAGAGCAATGTGTGGTTAAGTGCCTTGCTCAAGGACACACACACAGTCTCAGCTAAGGCTTGAACTAGCGATCTTTATATCACTAGACCAACACCTTAACCACTTGGCCATGCACCATACTTGATTTCGACTTACACCACAAAAGGGATTTGAAAAATTTGGTGCCTTTCTGGGCCAGGGTTTCCTAAGTGGCTATGAGGATGTTTCGTTAAATTTTTGGAATATGTTTTCAGGGATGTCCTTGAAGAGTCTTCTCTTTCCTCTGGGAATTCTCTTAATTTGACAGAGGTCAGAAGAAGGCATTTTCTCAGGTATTGGGTATCAGGTACGCAGATACACTGACTGCCCAATTCCCTGCCTTCTCCTAACAGTCACCCAGTTACCTGCCTCTTGAACTTAGGGGTGAGAGCTTCCTACCTCTCACTTCCTCAATATCCCGTATGAGTCTAAGGCAATCGAGCTGCAGCTCCAGTATCTTAACACTTCCTCTGAGGAGCTGCAACTCAGTACACCTGGTGCAGATGTGATTATCCAGGTCGCTGGCTGTCTCCCTGAATTCCCACACCTCACAAACACAATGAAGCATAGCTCCTGGAGTCATTCTCATTGTAGTAACAGTGCCGTAACAGATGAAGAATACATAGAACATAGAATAGTACAGCACATTACAGGCCCTTCGGCCCACAATGTTGTGCCGACCCTCAAACCCTGCCTCCCATATAACCCTCCACCTTAAATTCCTCCATATACCTGTCTAGTAGTCTCTTAAACTTCACTAGTGTATCTGCCTCCACCACTGACTCAGGCAGAGCATTCCATGCACCAACCACTCCTTCCTCTAATATCCCCCTTGAGCTTCCCTCCCCTTACCTTAAAGCCATGTCCTCTTGTACTGAGCAGTGGTACCCTGGGGAAGAGGCGCTGGCTGTCCACTCTGTCTATTCCTCTTAATATCTTGTACACCTCTATCATGTCCCCTCTCATCCTTCTTCTCTCCAAAGAGTAAAGCCCTAGCTCCCTGAATGAAGAATGAAGAATAAGGAAGAAAAAGAAACTTATTATATACTTACCTCACCCAAGCCTGATCTCACCTACGCCTGATGAACCAAGGCCGCTTCAACACTGGCACATACTCACAATGGCCTCTCGCTTGCCCCTGAATTATTCTTATTTGAGCCTTCAAATGAATCCCATTCAATGATTGGGCACAGTCTAACTCTGAAAACTGCCTGGAGGTGCTGTCTTTTTAATTCTTAAACAGAGCACCAAAGAGATATTGCTGCTTCTTCTCATGCTCCCATTCATTGATTTTCCATTGATATGAAGCATAGTACAGGTTCATTCCTCTTTGGCAAGCAACTTCCTCACTTTGGGATAAGTACTGTTACTCTCTATCCCATCTATGCTCCTTAACATTTTATAAAGTCTCCCCTTAGTTCCTGCACCCCACTGGAAACAGTCCCTCTGCATGTAGTGTCTCCTTATATCATACAGTCTCCAGCCAGATCAACATCCTTGTGAATCATTTCTGCACCCCTTATGGCTTAATCACATTCTTACTCCAGTGTAGCAACCAAAACTGCACACAATGCTCCAAGTGCAGTCCAGCCAGTGTTTTGTACAATGGTAACATTTTATTTAACAATTTTGAATCTTGAACAGACATTCCAACTCTTTAACTCAACACCACTATGATTAAGCCAAGCATGCCGTACAGCTTTTTCACTACCCTGTCTGGCTGTGTTCTCGCTTTCAGTAAACAATATACATTTACTCTGCTCTACAACACTATCCAGAACCCAGCAATGTATGCTGTGGTCTGCTTTCCACAAGTGCAACTGTTTGAAGTTATATCACATCCTCCATTCTTTTAACACGCACAAAATGCTGGGGGAATGTAGCAGACTGGGTTGCAACTATAGGGAGAAGCGCTGTCGCCGTTTCGGGCCGAGACCCTTCGTCAGGGCTAACTGAAAGGAAAGATACTAAGAGATTTGAAAGTAGTGGGATGGAGGGGAAAATGCGAAATGATAGGAGAAGACCGGAGGGGGTGGGGTGAAGCTGAGAGTCGGAAAGATGATTGGGAAAAGGGATACAGAGCTGGAGAAGGGAAAGGATCATGGGACGGAGGCCTAGGGAGAAAGAAAGGGGGAGGGGAGCACCAGAGGGAGATGGAGAACAGGCAGAGTGATGGGCAGAGAGAGAAAGAGAAAAAAGGGAGGGGGGAAAACCTAAATATATCAGGGATGGGGTAAGAAGGGGAGGAGGGATATATTTAGTTTTTTTTTTCACCTCTCTCTTCTTTCTTTCTCTCTCTGCCCATCACTCTGCCTGTTCTCCATCTCCCTCTAGTGCTCCCCTCCCCCTTTCTTTCTCTCTAGTCCTCCCGTCCCATGATTCTTTCCCATCTCCAGCTCTGTATCCCTTTTGCCAGTCACCTTTCCAGCTCTTAGCTTCACCCCACTCCCTCCGGTCTCCTCCTATCATTTTGTATTTTCCCTTCCCCCTCCTACTTTCAAATCTCTTACTATCTTTCCTTTCAGTTAGTCCTGACAAAGGGTCTCAGCCCGAAACGTCAACAGCACTTCTCCCTATAGATGCTGCCTGGCCTGCTGCGTTCCACCAGCATTTTGTGTGTGTTGCTTGAATTTCCAGCATCTGCAGATTTCCTCATGTGTGTCCTTCATTCTTTTGTCCACTTTTCCAGTTGGTCAATATCTTTTTTTAACCTTAGGAAGCCTTCTTTGTTGTCCATGATATCTGTAACATAGATGGCAAACAGCAGGAGGACTCACAACTGCCTGTCTGGGACATCTATTGTCATAGTCAGTACCATCCTCTGACACCTTTCACCAAGCCAAGCTTTTACACAGCGGCTCGCTTACACTAACTGTGATCTTACCTTCTGACCCAATGCACTGTGCAGAGTCCAGTCAAAGGCAATGCTGAGTCCATATGCATGATGTCTACTGGTATGCATCCATCAATTGTCTCAGTTACCCCTCAAAAATGATCAACTTTCCAGATGAAATGTAGATGGTGTTGCCTTGTTTCCATCTCAGATTTTAATCCTTGCAGCCCTCTATCCATAAGACCATAAGATTTAGGAGCAGAAGTAGGCCGTTTGGCCCATCAAGTCCACTCCATCATTCAATCATGGGCTGATCCACTTCATTCAGTCTTCCTCACTCCCCTGCTTTCACCCCATATCCTTTGATGCCCTGGCTAATCAAGAACCTATCTATCACTTCCTTAAATACACCCAATGACTTGGCCTCCACGGCCGCTTGTGGCAACAAATTCCACAGATTTGCCACTCTCTGACTAAAGTAATCTCTCTGCATCTCAGTTCTGAATGGATGTCCTTCAATCCTGAAGCTGTGCCCTTCAGCTATTCCTTCAGATATCGTTTTCTTTTTCCTATCCCTCTTATCGGGCATCTTTAAGCATACTTTTTCTTGTTGTCAATCCACTAACATAACTTCTACAACTCTTTGCCAAGCCTTGCTCCTATATCTCATCCTTGGGATAAAATAGCAATTTGTCATGAGCCCTATGGGCCTCTGTGGTGAGCCGTAGAGCGTTGGGCTCCTAGGAGTGTAGAGCACCGGTATTTATTAATTGTTGTCTTAACTAGAGTTGTTAAGCCCTTGTGCTTTCTGCTTAATCTTGTCAAATTTATTTTGACTGGCACGGACTTTCTGCAGACTGTGATTATTTAAAGCAGACTCCTGATTAGCACTTATCATGTGGTCCTTGTTCTGAGAATGACTTCTTTTGCGATGTCACTCAGTCAAGCCACTTATGTTCTGTTGGAATTCCTATGTATAAACTCTTGTTTCTGTTTCTACACGGCAGTCTGTTGTTCTTCCACATTTGGGTTCACTCATTGCTAGTGCACACCATGACGTAGTTATTTAATTTTGGTTGACCTATGTCATGAGATTTGCTGATTTTTTTGGGCAGCAGCATAGTGAAAGCCATATGTAAAGATTACTGAGCTGCAATGAAAAATAAATAAATACACAGTGCAAAAAAGAAATAGTGAAGTAGTGAATAGCTCATGAACCAAATTAGAAATCGGATGGCAGGGGAGGAGAAATTGTTCCAAAAACTTTGGGTGGGAGTCTTCAGGCTCCTGTACTTCCTCCATGATGGTAGCAATGAGTGATCAGCACAATGGTGGAAAACAAACACACTTTCTCTGTTTTTTCACCATGGTGGAGTGCTTGCTGGCTTTTTATGGAAATACCTATCACAAAATTCCTTGTATGTGTACAGGTACTTGGTGATTAAAGTCTGATTCTGATTCTGATTCTGAGAACACACAGCCACCGGCATTGTAGTTACTTATATAGTCATACCTAATTATTTTGCTGATAGGACATAAGAGCAGAATTAGGTGATTCAGCCCATCAAGTCTGCTCTGCTATTTGGTCACATGCCAGTCTCCCCTCAGACAATAATCTCTTTTAATTTATAAGCTGCAGAAGATATAATACTGCACTTCTAACTTTTCCCACTTTTCTTTATTACAGCTGCACCCTAAGTATTTTTTCCTTTCAGATAGCCAGCATCTCCCACTGGCCAAGTGGTGACAATTAATCAGCATGAGAGAAATAAAGAAGGTTTGCAGCCACCAGCTCAGGTAACCTAGGCCTCAGCTCATGATGTGGAGTGATTACGCTTGAGGTATATTCAGAAGGACTCACAAATGAATATTAACAGCACAATTTTAAGATGAAGGCTCGTGAGTCTGTATTATAAGATACTTGGTGAATTACAAGAATTGTTGAACAATATAGTTGAATCCAGCACCAAACTTCTACCTGGCTAGTCAGTGTCCAACTTCATTTCAACACTCTGGATCCAGCATGAAACAAAACCTTAGTGATAATCTCTCTGCTTATATTGCACCCCATGCCCAAGTACACCGTGAAGCCATGCATCACTATTTTAGAAATCCAAAGTCTTTATATTTGCTGATTCTGATTTATCCATGGTGTTTATTACATCCTCAAAAAACACCAGCACATTTGTCAAGCAAATTGCATCTACCTGATTCTCCTATGATTTTCTAAATGTATTTCTACTAACCCATACAATAATTAATTCCAGCATTATCCCAATGACAGTTATTAAGCTTATAGGCCTGTAGTTTCTTATTTTCAGACCTCTCTTTCTTTAGTAGCGGCATCATATTTGTGGTTTTCCAGTCCTCTGATGCTTCTCCAGGATTCAGGGAATTTTGTTCAATTACAAACAACAAATCCATAATCTCTGCAGGCACTTCCTTTGTAAACCTAGGATGTAGGGTATCAGATTCAGTGCCTGAAGCCTTATTAGTTTGCCTTAAATTTTTGCCAATTAATGGAGATTGTTCTAACTTCCTCCCTCCTTACAAACCTTTTTAACATCTATCATATGGGATGCTTTTTGGCCCTGCAATGAAGATCAATCCACAATTATTATTTAGAATTTCTGCTATTTTCCCATTTGTGATGGCTATCCGTTTGCACCCATTTATTTCAATTTTGTGCCTTAAACTCTATCTTCTGGCAGAGCACTGCTTTCATTTTATTTTATAATCTTTCTTTAATCTATTAGTTGGTGCACTATTTTGCTTCTGTGGTCTTCCCCTTCCTGTACACTCTGGTTTTAATTCCCCCTGTCTTTGTCCTGCACTATTGCTTCTGTTTGCCTTCCTAATTACCACTTTGCTTGAACCCCTTTTTTCGATTTGCAATGCAGAATTTCAGCCTTCTAATTCTACTCCTGCAAAGTAACTTAAACCTTCTACAGCTGCGCTAGCAAACCTGAACTTTGGTCTCATTAAGTGTAATACATCAAATTTGAAGAAGTGGCAACTTCACATTTTCTTCTCAAATATATTGCCCCACGCCCTGCAACATTTCTTCAGCCATTCATTCATCCATTCTATTTTCCTGTTCTTGTCTGTGACATTGATAGTAATCCAGATATTACAGCTTTTGAGTATAACGTGCTCAGCAAAGCATGTGTAAACATGCTACATAAAATCTATACAATTCCCATTCACCCACCTTATTTGGCTTTACTGACTTACTCTAATTCCTGCTCCTTCAATCCCTTGACATACAAGCCCTCATACTTAAAAAAATTCTCAATCTTAGCATCTCAACATCTTGGCCCTTCTTATCTCCACAATAGTTCGACAACTCCCTTCCTCTTTGACAGAACATTCCATTAGTCCATATTTAGAGGCTTTAGTGCATTGACCTTTAGCTCTCTTTTATAAACCATCTTCAAGACTTACCCATCTTTGACTATGTTTCATCATGTATTCATCTTTGGATACGTGCCCATTCTTTTCATCCTTTGCCTCTGGACATTTTTGAGATTCCAGGAATTAATAAATAAATATATATTTTTTATAATGTTACCAAATTAACATTTTCCCTACTCCTTGCAGTATAAAAATAGACTAATATACAAGTACAGTTTATTTAAAGTATGTGTAAATGTTTTATTTGTGCGATTTAAGAAAATTTCATCATACAACCAAAAGCAGTACAAGGAAGCTTAACTTTAATTCAGGATTTGTGGAATGGGAGTTTCTTGAGAAGACAAAGGAAAGTATTCTTTAAGTTTTGTGGCAACGCCAAATATATGCTGTGGTATGAACTGAGTTGGTTTAAAAAAAAACTATTTATACCACTACTCTGGCTCTTCAGTGCTCAACTACAGAGGAGCAGACAGGGGAAAATGACTAGTTAACAACTTTACAACTGGATTTGATAATTTTCTTCCAAGCTTCTGTGATCTGATTACTCAGTAAATGATAATCTCCGTTAATATATTTATTTTCTTACATTTAGAGGCATTGTATGGCAAATCATAATGTTTAAGATTGATAGCATTTCAATCAACATCAACTATTTTATCCCAGACAGCTTTTAATTCTTTAGACAATAAATTAGAGATGCACGTTAATGTGATGTTCAATTGTGACTTTAACTTATGTTGAGCTTTTGAACCTACCGTACGGAGGGAGAAGTTGAAATTTTGGAATGCAAACAAGATTCGCAACAAATGTTCATAGTAGTACTACACCTTCAACGCGAGAGAATTACAGGAGTGTTATTGAACAAAATAGCAGCGGCTCAGTAGAACTGCAGTTAGCATAACACTTATACAGCTCCAGCCACCCATGTTCAATTCCACCGCTATCTGTAAGGAGCTTGTACATTCTCCCTGCGACTGCGTAAGTTTCCTCTCTCATTCCAAAGATGTATGGGTTAGTAGGATAATTGGTTACATGGGTGTAACTGGGCCAGAAGGGTGGTGCTGCATCTTTAAACAAGTAACGAGATAAAGATGCTGTTCAATATGCTGAGGAAGAATTTTGGTGTCTTATTCTGTGCAATAATACTGATGTCATCAAGGGCCCCTGGAGAAGTCTGGCCATTCGTGATAGGTTGCAGTGTTCACTGATGCTGTGGACTCTCTGGATCAGACCAAAGGTGTAATTGTTTGTCCATTATGACTTTTTCATGACTGCAAAGTATAACATAGCAAAGATGAGCGGGAAACCGGAGGACTGGGAAGCTTTTAAAGAGCAACAGAAGATAACAAAAAAGGCAATACGCCAAGAAAAAATGAGGTACGAAGGTAAACTAGCCAAGAATATAAAGGAGGATAGTAAAAGCTTCTTTAGGTATGGGAATAGCAAAAACAATAGTTAAGACCAAAATTGGGCCATTGAAGACAGAAACGGGTGAATTTATTATGGGAACAAGGAAATGGCAGATGAGTTGAACAGGTACTTTGGATCTGTCTTCACTAGGGAAGACACAAACAATCTCCCAGATGTAATAGTGACCAAAGGAACTAGAGTAAAGATGAACTGTAGGAAATTTATATTAGGCAAGAATCGGTGTTGGATAGACTGTTGAGTCTGAAGGCTGATAAGTCCCTGGGACCTGATGGTCTGCTTCCCAGGGTACTTAAAGAGGTGGCTCTAGAAATCGTGGATGCATTGGTAATCATTTTCCAATGTTCTATAGATTCAGGAACAGTTCCTGCTGATTGGAGAGTGGCTAATGTTGTCCCACTTGTCAAGAAAGGAGGGAGAGAGAAAACAGGGCATTATAGACCGGTTAGCCTGACGTCAATGGTGGGAAGGATGCTGGAGTCAATTATAAAAGAGGAAATTACGACACATTTGGATAGCAGTAGAAGGATCAGTCTGAGTCAGCATGGATTTATGAAGGGAAAATCATGCTTGACTAATCTTCTGGAGTTTTTTGAGGATGTAACTATGAAAATGGACAAAGGAGAGCCAGTGGATATAGAGTACCTGGACGTCCAGAAAATTTATGATAAAGTCCCACATAGGAGATTAGTGGGCAAAATTAGGGCACATGGTATTGGGGGCAGAGTACTGACATGGATTGAAAATTGGCTGGCTGACAGGAAACAAAGAGTAGTGATTAACGGCAGTGTGAAATGTCAGGAGGATGTTATGAGAATGCAGGGTGACTTGGACAGGTTGGATGAGTGGGCAAATGTATGACAGATGCAGTTTAATGTGGATAAATGCGAGGTTATCCACTTTGGTGGCAAGAACAGGAAGGCAGATTACTATCTAAATGGAGTCAAGTTAGGAAAAGGGGAAGTACAACGAGATCTAGGTGTTCTTGTACATCAGTCAATGAAAGCAAGCATGCAGGTACAGCACACAGTGAAGAAAGCTAATGGCATGCTGGCTTTTATAACAAGAGGAATTGAGTATAGGAGTAAAGAGGTCCTTCTGCAGCTGTACAGGGCCCTGGTGAGACCCCACCTGGAGTATTGTGTGCAGTTTTGGTCTCCAAATTTGAGGAAGGACATTCTTGCTATTGAGGGAGTGCAGCGTAGGTTCACAAGGTTAATTCCTGGAATGGTGGGACTGTCATATGTTGAAAGATTGGAGCAACTGGGCTTGTATACACTGGAATTTAGAAGGATGAGAGGGGATCTGATTGAAACATTTAAGATTATTAAGGGATTGGACACACTGGAGGGAGGAAGCATGTTCCCACTGATGGGTGAGTCCAGAACTAGAGGCCACAGTTTAAGAATAAGGGGTAGGCCATTTAGAACAGAGATGCGGAAAAACTTTTTCACCCAGAGAGTGGTGGATATGTGGAATGCTCTGCCCCAGAAGGCAGTGGAGGCCAAGTCTCTGGATGCATTCAAGAGAGAGTTCGATAGAGCTCTTATAGATAGTGGGGTCAAGGGGTATGGGGAGAGGGCAGGAACAGGATACTGATTGTGAATGATCAGCCATGATCGCAGTGAATGGCGGTGCTGGCTAGAAGGGCCAAATGGCCTACTCCTGCACCAACTGTCTATTGTCTACTGTCTATTGTCTATTGCAAGACACTTCTAGTTATCATGAACAGCAAGTACTGCAGATCTATGCCATGAGCGAGTTGCTGGACAGCAGTTGAGCTGGTCCTGTTGCACACCATGTTGCAGCCTGTTTCAGCCACCCAGGGAAGAAGATGTTAGACGGGGTGCCTGGAGGTGGTGCGTGATTCAGCAGACTGTGTGCTTTTGTGGTAAATACAAGACCCTATTGGACATTGGAAAGTTGGTAGAATACTGCCTGTTGTGGTCACTGAAGAAGGAGACGTTGGAGACGGCTGTGTGCAGCTGGATTCCACACTGAGTTAGGGTTTGGAGCCTCTCGTTGGTGCTGCCCTCCAGTGTTTGCTTGGTGAAAGACAAGCTTGATTGGGTTCATTCTGCAGCTGCACTGTCCAATATAAGTAACTGTTGTTGGCCATTCTTGCAGGAATGTGGCTTCAAGACAACATCCATGCATTATCAGTCGACAGGCCATGACACTCAGGCACTTGGGCTATTGTGGTGAATTACATATACCTGTCTGGACACGCCCCCTGCTGACTGCTCCTGTGGCTCCTCCCACAGACCCCTGTATAAAGGCGATTGGAGGCACTGCTCCTCCCTCAGTCTCCAGGATGTTGTGTGATGGTCTCTTGCTGCTGATAGTGCTCTCTTCCAGCAAATAAAAGCCTATATCTCTCCTCACATCTCCAAGAGTTATTGATGGTGCATCAATTTTATTCCCTGGAATTTTAAAACAAGGAGAATATTTTACATCCGGAAAAATTGGACTTGGACCCTCAAGCTCCAGAAGCAGCTCTTGCCTTTGAACTCTGGCTTGCATGCTTCCAATCATACTTGGAAGAGATTCCCGTGACTGAGCCTGCCACAATGTACAAAATCTTACTATCCAGAGTAAGTCCGAAAGTATTCTCCCTTATCAGGGACCTGCCGACCTACCAAGGGGCACTGGACGCCCTCAAAAGACAGTACCTGTGGCCGGTGAACACCGTCTACACAAGACATCACTTAGCGATGTGGTGGCAGTGGACCGGAGAGTAGAGCGCTGAGTTTGTCCGGCCCTACAGACACTCGTGTGGGCCTGTGACTGCAGGGGACTGACGGCAGAGCAGCATGCGGAGCTCTGGGTACAAGACACCTTCGTTACGGGGATCAGGTCAGTGTACGTGCGCCAGCGGCTGCTGGAAAATGCTGATCTTACCTTACGCTCGGTGATCGAGCCGGCTGACACGCTGGAGGCTGCTCTGCACAACGCTGATGCTGTCCAGCCGCACGATCTCCCACCGGCCCTGTGGACGCCACAGACCCCGCCACCCGGCCAATCGACCTCAGCTGCTGCCACTCGCGAGTCCACGAACTCCCCGCAACCCTCCAGCAAATCAACCACAGCTACTGCCAGTCGCAAGTCCGCGCAGTGTTACTTCTGTGGACTTGAAAAACACCCCCGAAAACGCTGCCCGGCCCGAGAAGCTACCTGCTCCAGCTGCGGAAAGAAGGGCCATTTTGCCAAGGTCTGTAAGTCTGAACCATGAGCGGGGTTGAGCAGTGCGGCATGTGAGGCATGGGGGGCACCGCCATCTTGCCTGCCCGCCTCGTGCGAGGCATGGGGGTTGCCATCTTCGTCGCCGCCATCTTGCCTGCCCGCCTCATGCGAGGCATGGGGGCGGCCATCTTTGTCGGCGCCACCTCGCCCCGCCTCCGACCCATGGGGGCTTACTGGCCACCAAGACGGCGATTCAACTCTGGCCTCCATAACCCTCGACCAAATTGCCCCACACCAGCTTGCAAGGTCAATGATGGACATCCTGGTGGAGGAGCACAGGACTAGCTGCCTGTTTGACAGGGGCAGCACTGAGAGTTTTATCCACCCGGACACGGTGCAATGCTGCGGACTCGTGACACAGCCGGTAAGCCAGAGGGTCAACATGGCTTCTGGGTCGCATTCCACAGACATCCAGGGGGGTTGTGTAGCGACAGTGATGGTGCAGGGCACAGAATATCGGGACATTGTGCTGCTGGTTATGCCTCAACTGTGTGCACCTATGCTATTGGGGCTGGACTTCCAGAGCCACCTAAAAAGTATGACAATGGTGTATGATGGGCCCCTCCCACCACTCACTGTCAGGAATCCTCAGTTTTGTGGGACTTCATCATATACCCCGCTACTGACTACACACACACACCAACCCACACATCCCACCCAGCACCATGCCAACAGCTGCGCTACTGACACCACTTGCAGCCTCTCCATCCTCAAGGTCCCTTCCCCATCGTTGTTCACCAACCTGAACCCCGATTGTAAACCTGTGGCAACTAAAAGCAGGAGGTACAGCGCGGGGGACAGGGCCTTCATTCAGTCAGAGGTGCAGCGGCTGCTCAGGGAGGGGATCATTGAGCCAAGCACACGTCCTTGGAGGGCCCAGGTGGTTGTTGTTCGGACAAGGCAGGAAAATAGGATGGTCGTGGACTATAGCCAGACCATCAATAGGTTCACGCAGCTTGACGCGTACCCCCTACCCCGCATCGTGGACATGGTCAATCAGATAGCTCAGTACAAGATGTACTTGACAATAGGTCTGAAATCCGCTTACCACCAGCTCCCCATCCACCCAGAGGACCGCCCCTACACCGCCCTCGAGGCGGGCGGCAAGCTCTATCACTTCCTGTGCGTCCCCTTCGGTGTCACAAATGGTGTCTCAATCTTCCAGAGGGAAATGGACCAGATAGTGGACCAGTACCAACTGCAGGCCACATTTCCCTATCTGGATAACATCACCTTCTGTGGTCACGACTGGCTGGATCGCAACGCCAACCTCCAATGATTTTTCCAAGTGGCCAAAGCCCTGAACCTTCCTTATAACAGGGACAAGTGTGTGTTCGGAACCACCCGACTCGCTATCCTTGGGTATGTAGTGGAAAATGGTGTCATTGGCCCTGATTCCAACCGTATGCGCCCCCTGTTAGAACTCCCTTTTTCCACCACCCTCAGAGCCCTCAGACGGTGCCTGGGCTTCTTTTCCTATTACACCCAATGGGTCCCTCATTACGCAGACAAGGCCCACCCCCTGGTCAAGTCCACCGCATTTCCCCTCTCAGCCGAGGCCCGCGCGGCCTTCAGCCGCATTAAAGGGGACATTGCCAAAGCAACGATGCATGCGGTGGATGAGACCATTCCCTTCCAAGTAGAGAGTGACGCCTCTGACTTCGTGCTTGCTGCTACCCTCAATCAGGCAGGCAGGCCAGTAGCATTTTCCTCTCGTACCCTTCAAGGCCCTGAAATTCAGCACTCTGCGGTGGAGAAAGAAGCCCAGGCCATAGTGGAAGCTATTAGGCACTGGAGGCACTATCTCGCCAGCAAAAGGTTCACCTTGCTGACCGACCAGTGCTCAGTTGCGTTCATGTTCAGCAACCAACGGTGGGGCAAAATCAAAAATGATAAAATTTTGCGGTGGAGAATAGAACTCCCCACCTACAACTGTGACATCCTGTACCGACCTGGCAGACACAATGAGCCCCCTGATGCCCTATCCCGGGGAGCGTGTGCCAGCGCACAGCTTGACCAGCTATATACCCTCCATGCAGATCTTTGCCACCTGGGGGTCACCCAATTTTACCATTTCATGAAAGCCCCGAACCTGCCTTACTCCCTTGAGGACATCAGGACGATGACCAGGGACTGCCAAGTCTGCGCTGAGTGCAAACCGCACTTCTACCATCCTGACAAAGCACAACTTATCAAGGCCACCCGCCCCTTTGAGCGACTGAGTGTTGACTTTAAGGGCCCCCTTCCCTCCACCGACTGCAATGTCTACTTTCTCAACATAATCGACGAGTACTCGTGGATCCCCTTTGCCATCCCCTGCCCCGACATCACTGCCACGTCCGTCATAAAAGCCCTGCGCCAGCTCTTCACTCTGTTCGGATATCCCTGCCATGTCCACAGTGATAGAGGGTCCTCCTTTATGAGTGACGAGCTGCGCCTGTACCTGCTGGCTAGGGGTATTGCTACTAGTAGGACCACGAGCTATAATCCCTGGGGAAATGGACAGATGGAGAGGGAGAATGCCACAGTGTGGAAGGCCACACTTTTAGCCCTTGTCAAAGGGGTTGCCGGTCTCTCGATGGCAGGAGGTCCTCCTCCAGGCACTCCAATCCATCCACTCCCTGTTATGCACGTCCACCAATGCCACCCCTCACGAGCGCCTCTTTTCTTTTCCCAGGAAGTCTGCCACTGGGACCACCCTACCGGCTTGGCTGACATCCCCAGGGCCAGTGCTGCTCCGGAAACATGCGAGGAGCAATAAATACTTCCCACTGGTCGAGAGGGTTCACCAACTACATGCGAACCCCCAGTATGCCTACGTGGTCTTACCTGATGGGTGGGAGGACATGGTCTCCGTCCGTGACCTGGCACCCACAGGAGCAGCAGACCACTACCTCAAAAAATCCACGGTAACTATGAACCCTGTACCCACCGAAGTGTATACCCACCTGACACCACGCACACCAAGCCCTACACAGACTCCTCACGACACTCCTATACCGGGCGTCTCGCACACGCATGAGGGATCACTGACGCCTAGTGGGCTGACACCTCCAGTTAGGCCGGAACCAGCACAACGTCTCTGGTGCAATCACCACCGGCACCTGTGCAATCACCGCCGGTGCTACGTAGATCGCAGCGACAGATTCGACTGCCTGATAGACTTAACCTGTAAATATACTTGTAAGAAACTTAGCCCCATGTGGACTCTCTTTTAAAACAAAGGGAGGGCGAATGTGGTGAACTACATATACCTGTTTGGACACGCCCCCCCCCCCCCCCCCCCCGCTGACTGCTCCTGTGGCTCCTCCCACAGACCCCTGTATAAAGGCGATTGGAGGCACGGCCCCTCCCTCAGTCTCCAGGATGTTGTATGATGGTCTCTTGCTGCTGACTGCTCTCTTCCAGTGAATAAAAGCCTATATCTCACCTCACATCTCCGAGAGTTATTGATAGTGCATCAGCTATGTTATTATTTAAACATTTATCTTGTAACTACATTTTTTGCTGTCATAATTATATGTGGTATACGTGCTGTGTGTGCCTGTTGTTTCTGTGTTTTGTATCTTGGCCCCAAAGCAACGTTGTTTCATTTAGCTGTATTGATGTGTATGTTTGAAGGATAATTAATCTTGAACTTGAATTTGCTATCGTGTTTGCCAGTAACGCAGTTCAGTGCAAAATAAAGGTCTCCCATACAAACAAAATGCAGAGGAGATTGGCTATGTTCATTAGGAGGAAGCATCAAAAGGTAGATTGATAGTGCTTAACATTGAATAAAAAACATGTTGCAGAAGATTCTTTAATGTACCAACATCTCAACAGGAAAGGTGATTCATATTTAGAAACATAGAAACATAGAAAACCTACAGCACAATACAGGCCCTTCGGCCCACAAAGCTGTGTCAAACACATCCCTACTTTAGAAATTACCTCGGGTTACCCATAGCTCTCTATTTTTCTGAGCTCCATGTCCCTGTCCAGGACTCTCTTAAAAGACCTCATCATATCCGCCTCCACCACCATCACTGGCAGCCTATTCCATGCACTCACCACTCTCTATGTAAAAAACATACCCCTGACATCTCCTCTGTACCTACTTCTAAGCACCTTAAAACTGTGCCTTCTCATGCTAGCTATTACAGCCCTGGGAAAAAGCCTCTGACTATCCACACAATCAATGCCTCTCATCAGCTTATACACCTCTATCAAGTCACCTCTCATCCTCTGCCGCTCCAAGGAGAAAAGGCTGAGTTCACTTAACCTATTCTCATACGGCATGCTCTGCAATCGAGGCAAAGTCCTTGTAAATCTTCTCTACACCCTTTCTATGGCTTCCACATCCTTACTGTAGTGAGGTGACCAGAACTGAGCACAGTACTTCAAGTGACTGGGGTCCTATGTAGCTGTAACATTACTTCTCGGCTCCTAAACTCAATCCCACGATTGATAAAGGCCAATGCACCATATGCCTTCTTAACCACAGAATCAACCTGCGCAGCAGCCTTGAGTGTCCTTTGGACTCGGACCCCAAGATCCCTCTGATCCTCCACACTGCCAAGTGTTTTACCATTAATACGATATTCTGCCATCATATTTAACCTACCAAATGACCCACTGTAACCTCTGACAGCCCTCCACACTATCCACAACACCCTTTAAACTTTGTGTCATCTGCAAATTTACTAACCCATCCCTCCACTTCCTTATCCAGGTCATTTATGAAAATCACGAAGAGAAGGGGTCCCAGAACAGATCCCTGAGGCACACCACTGGTGACCGACCTCTATGCAGAATATGACCCGTCTACAACCACTCTTTGCCTTCTGTGGGCAAGCCAGTTCTGGATCCACAAAACAACATCCCCTTGGATCCCATGCTTCCTTACTTTCTCAATAAGCCTTGCATGGGGTACCTTATCAAATGCCTTGCTGAAATCCATGTACACTACATCTACTGCTCTTCCTTCAAAGTGTTCAGTCACATTCTCAAAAAATTCAATCAGGCACGTAAGGCACGACCTGCATTTCACCACGTATTGCTGACTATTCTTAATCATATTATGCCTCTCCAAATGTTTATAAATCCTGCCTCTCAGGATCTTCTCTGTCACCTTACCAACCACTGAGGTAAGACTCACTGGTCTATAATTTCCTGGGCTGTCTCTACTCTGTTTGTTGAATAATGGAACAATATCTGCAACCCACCCATCCTCTGGAACCTCTCCCATCCCCACTGATGCTGTAAAGATCATTTTCAGAGGCTCAGCAAACTCCTCCCTTGCCTCCCACAGTAGCCTGTGGTACATCTTGTCTAGTCCCAGTGACTTATGCAACTTGAAGCTTTCCAAAAGCTCCAGCATGTCCTCTTCTGTAATATCTTCATGTTCAAGCTTTTCAATGTAAGTCACCCCTACAGGATCCTTTTCCATAGTGAATACTGAAGCAAAGTACTTATTAAGAATCTCCTCTGGTTCCATACACACTTTCCCACTGTCACACTTGAATGGTCCTTTTTTCTCATGTCTTATCCTCTTGCTCTTCACATACTTGTAGAATGCCTTGGGGTTTTCCTTAATCCTAGCCACCAAGGCATTCTCATGTCCCCTACTGGCTCTCCTAACTTCTTTCTTAAGCTCCTTCCTGCTAGCCTTATAATTTTCCAGATCTCTATCATTTCCCAGTATTTTGAACCTATTGTAAGCTCTTCTTTTCTTCTTGACTAGACTTACAACAGCCTTTGTACACTACGGTTCCTGCACCCTACCATCATTTCCCTGACTCATTTGAATGTATCTGTGCAGAAATCCATGCAAATATCTCCTGAACTTTTGTCACATTTCTTCCATACATTTTCCTGAGAACATCTGTTCCCAATTTATGCTTTCAAGCTCTTCCCTGATAGCTGCATATTTCCCCTTACTCCAATTAAACACTTTCCTAGCTTGTCTGTTCCTATGCTGCTGCAATGCTATGGTAGAGAAGATAGAATTGTGATTTCATGAGCAAAGGAATTAAACATTGTGTTAAAGGGAGGAGGAGTCTATACATTTGTCTGTAATAACTGTGGGCCTGCTGATTGAAAGTATCTGGAACTCAGGCAAACAGGCCAAACAAATTAATAAAGAAAGGCATGTTAGAGTATGCAAATAGACTGGTAGAAGCATGAAAATGGATTTTAAGAGTTTCATTAATATTTGAAAAGGAAATGACTAGTGAGGGAAAGCATGGGGCACTTACAGTCAGACATAAGAACATTTGTGATGAGGAACATGAAAATTGCAGAGGACTTAAAAATCTATCTTAACAATGCATTGAGGGAAGAAGATAAACACTACACATACATGTTTATATATATTGAGGGAGAGAGAGTGTGAGTGCGAGAGAGAAAAGGAGGGAGAGGCTCAAGGGTTTAGTGAGAATGAGGAGCTGAAGTAACTATTACAAACTATTGCTCAAAGTAACAGTTTGAATATTACTGGAAAGATGAGAAATCCTAATGACCTGTTGATTTACATCAAAGAGCTTTGAAAGTGGTAGCTTTAGAAATAATTGTTGCTCTGGTTAACATCGTCCAAAATGTTACAACATCCTGGAACTGTTTATGTGGATCAGGTGACACTAAATGTGAGAACTGGGTGGGGATGGTGGGGGAAGTGTTAAAGACTGAGATGCATTAAGAATTGATTATTGAACAGAAAGCTGACACTGAGAATAAATTGATCATACTCTGGTTAACAGCCTTCATGTAGAGCTGCTGAGATCAGTGCTTATGTCCCGTCTGTATTGATAATTCGGCTGAGGGGGACAAAATGTTATATTTCCAAGTTTTCTGACAATACTAAATCAAGTGGAATGTAAAGTCCAGAGGCCAATATAAAATGATTTCAAGGGTGTATAGGCAAGCTAAGCCTATACCAAAGAAAACCAAAGAAAATGGTAAATGGAATATACTATGGAAAAGGGTGAATTTTTCAATTAGATGAACATAATAGGAAAGTGGAATAGGTTTCAGTCAGTCCAACCATCCCAAAGTAACATTATAAACATAGAGAGTACATAGACAGTTCATAGAGTTAAACAGCTAATGTTGCACAAGCTTCATGCTTCTCACCCAGCCCTAATACCCCTCACCTTCAATAAGACCAAATAAGTTCAAATGAAAGTTGCTCACACCTGACTGTTGGGTCTGTGACATTTCAGAAGGTAGAGAACTTTAGATGAATGATTTGATGAATGAACAAAAGATACCGGGAAAATCAAGAGATGAAGTTTGGCTTGAAACTTTCTTATAACCAACATATTCAAGCAACATAGTTAATTTGTTGCCGATTATGCTAAATATACAAAGAGCCTGCAGGCCAATATCTTCATCCCATGATGACTTTTGTCATTTGGAGGTCATGACCAAGGTCACATACAGCTATGGAAAATAATGAAAGGACATGGAACACCAAAAAAAAACATCAGAGATGGAATAAAAAGAAAATGAAATCAACAATATAAAGAGGCAAAGATTAAATAACAGTCCATTGGGAACCAGAGATGTCTTGTGGCCTCACAGATGTTGCATACCAAAGGATAATATTCAGTGTGAAAAATTCAAGAAAAACCATCAATAAGAAAATAAGCCCAGAAGAAAAATGATCAAAGTGGCAGAAAATGTGGAAAAAAATAAGCAGATGGAACCTTTTGACCAATTGGACATATCTTGGGATTTAAAAGCAATTCACATGCCATAACAAGTAAGTTGAAAATAAAATGGATATGGAAAATTTGTATAAAGAGGGAATCTATGGAAAGCTATTGGAAATTGAGTTTTAGCTGCTTCAGAAGGACCTGCTGCTTGAGAAGAACATGGTGCACACTTTCAAATACAAAAAAACACAAATTTGGAGGTGAGATTATTGATATTTATTTTACCAATTCAATTGATTTTACCAGTGCACTGCATTGGAAAATTCAGTTTTAGCATCGTTGCCTTGGATTGCTGTGAAACTAAAAGCAATCAGGTTACTAAATGATTCTTTTTTTATTTTGATTTATCCTCCAATTCATTTGTATCTGTATATTCTTATTTGAAGCAATTAGCTTTTCTCAATTAAGGAACATTTTTGTAGGCAGGCTACAAAACAGAGCATCACTGATGACATTTAAATAGAATGTGTATTCTTTAATTTCTGTGATTGAAAATGTCGAGATGTTGACAACCCCTAATCGGTCAGCATGAGGTAACTAATGTTCCTGACATTCTAACCTCATTGTTCTGTGCTACAAACTTCCAATGCTTACATATCTGTATATTTTTTTCTCATGAAAACTGAAACAATTACTATCCGGTCTTTGTGAATCCAGTTTTAACAGAAGCTTCAAATTTGTTTAACCACTTATAAGCTTTAAGCAGAATGGTAAGAATGCTGACGCGTTCCCTGGAAAATGGCATATGGTCTAAGGAAGATACACTTTTTATTGCTTTTCAGGAAAATGGCAAGCCAGCATACCCATAAACAACTTTGACAATTAATTTCTTATTAATGCTATAGATAAGATGGATAGATGTCTCTAGCTAACTCTGAGATCCTGCAGACTGCTGCTAAACTATCAAGCATACAGTACCTAGATTAACAGAAGTAGGTCACTCAGTCACTTAATATGGATGATCTGATTGCAACCTCATTGTTGATAACCTTTTACCTCTTTGCTGAAGAAGATGACTAAAATGTTATCGCTTTCCTTGGTGCTTGGTGACCTTCCTTTCTCAAACTATAGCTCATGGATATACACTTTGTAGAAGCATAAGGATTCGTAACAGTGCAAGGATTAGGGGCATGTGTGGTTTACTTATTCTCATTAAATATTCTAGATGGAAAAGCACTATTGGATATTTCATTTAATCTTACTGAAGTATCAGAAAAAATATGAGATTGAGCTTTAGCAATGTAACTTGATGGAAATGATAATGCTTTCTGTGAAGTATTGAGACTGGTGGTGAACTGCATACATACCATCATTTAGGGTGAGTGGAAATCCTTGCTTTTGCTTCATTTCTTGCTGCTTGCTAGGTAATAGAGGCCAATCTATTTGAAGAGAATGTTTAACATTTAGTACACTGCTCCAAATCTGAATTACTATGATGAAATATGAGCAACATACACAAAATGCTGGTGGAACTCAGCAGGCCAGGCAACAACTATGGAAAAGAGTAAACTGTTAATGTTTTGTGCCGAGATCCTTCTTCAGGATCCTTCATCTCATGTTTGTAATGCTGATGAAATATTCACTCTTTCTTTTCACTGATCCTGCCTATGTTCATTTTTTCTTCTTCAGTTATTATTTTAGATTTCCATCACCCACACAACCATCCTTGTGCAAACATTTGGATACCCACTTGGGTTGTTCTGTTAACTATCCTTAAATGAAGCGGAAGTATAACTTGACCACAATGAACGTCTGCTTAAAGACTCTTCTGGAAGCAGAATACCTCATGTTGTTCTCCTGCTCTGCAGCTGTGCTCTGGTTGCTAATATCAGGGATTATAGGCATCTGAAGGAATGTCCTTTATCACTTAATAACCAGACTGTGACAAGACATGGTGAAAGCAAAACTACTGAGAAATTAGGTACAATGTAATCTTGGTACCCCTAGACATTGAAGTTTTTAGCACTAATCCCCAATCACAGCCCTGTTAAACTCGTGAAATTGACAAAAATCAGTTCAAAGTATGGATAGGTTTTTTTTTTGCCCAAAATAAGTACAAGTATAAGAGACTGGCAGCCTCCTTCTTCTTTCTGACACATTGGTCTGCTCCAGTAGGGAGAATCCCTACACAATAGAACAGAAACACATTTTACATTGTCAGAGTGGAGATTATCATCATATATTTTCCATATAGGTTATGGAAGAGTAAAGTACAGGAATAGTTCCTTTTGCCAAGCTAGTTAAACTAGTAATGAAAATGTCAAACTAAATTTGCCCCTTCAGCCTATGCAAGGGCCATATCCCTCCACTCTCGGCACATTCAGGTGCTTATCTAAGATCTCATAAATGCACCTGATACAGTGAAAAGTTTGCTTGTATACTGTTCATACAGATCAAATCATTACACAGTGCACTAAGGTAGAACAAAGTAAAACAACAGCAGAATGCAGAGTAAAGTGTATCAGCTACAGAGAAAGTGCAGCGCTGGTAAGCAATAAGGAGCAAGATCACAATGAGCTAGATTGTGAAGTCAAGAGTACTTTTTTTTTGTAGTACAGAACCAGTCAATGGTCTTATAATTGCACAGTAGAAGCTGTCCTTGAGGCTGGTGGCATGTACTTTCAGGCATTTGTATCCTCTGCCCAATGGAAAGGGGCGAAGAGAGAAAGTGTGAGGAGGGTGGAGTCTTTGATTATTCTGCCACTTCTCAGCCCAGTTATGCATGTTATCAATGTCCCAATCTGACACCATTCTACACTATCTACAATACCAACCTTTGAGTCACCTACAAACTTACTAACTCTCCCTTCTACTCATTTAAATCAAGTTATTTATTAAAAAAAATCACAAAAAGGAGAAGTTCCAGAGCAGATCACTGATGAACACCTCTGGTCACAGATCTCTAGGCAGAATGTGCTCCATCTACTGCCACTCCATGCCTTCTGTGGGCAAACCAATTCTTAATTCACACAGCAAAGTTTCCTTGGATCCTAGGCGTTCTGAATCAGCGTATATGGGGAACCTTGTCAGACACCTTACTAAAATCCATATACATCACTTCTTCTGCTCTACCTTCATTAATTTAGTTTGTCATTTCCTCCAAAAAAATTAATCAGGCTCATCAGGCATGACCAGTCCCACACAAAGCCATGCAGACTATCTCTAATTAGACTATGCTTCTCCAAATGATCGTAAGTACTCTCTCTAAGAATCCTCTCCAATAGTTTTCCCACCACTGATATAAGACTTACTAGTCTATAATCCCCAGGGTTGTCCCTATTACCTTTCTTGAACAAAGGGTTACCCTTTGCCACCCTCAAACCTGCTGGTATTACTCCTGTGACCAACGAGGAAGTAAAGATCATCAACAAAAGCACAACAATCTCTTCCCTCAGCTCCTATAGTATCCTTGGCTATATCCCGTATGGCAGTGCTCTTTTCTGAAGTTCCAAAACATTCTCTTTCTTAACGTCAGCATACTCCAACATATCAGCCTGTTTTATGCTGTCCTCAGATTCATCAAGGTCCACCTCACTTGTGAATACCAAAGCTAAGTATGCATTAAAGACCTCCCCAACCTTCTCTACACCAGGCACATGTTTCCTCTTTTATCACTGATCGGTCCCACCCTCACTCTAGTCATCCTTCTGTTCTTCACATATGTGTAGAACACTTCAGAGTTTTCCTTAATTCTGCTCATCAGGCCTTCTCATGCCCTCTTCTTGCTCCCTTCTAAGTCTATTCTTAAGGTCAGAATTTCAATGGGACAAACCTTTTCAGAACACCATGCAGATGTTCCCTAAACAATTCCATATTTCCATTGTGCATTTCCCTAAGAGCATCTGTTCCGAATTTACTCTCCCAAGTTCCTGCCTAATAGGATCATAATTGGCCTCCACCAATCAAATACTTTCCCATATCATCTGCTCCAATCACTCTCCAAGGCTTTGAAAATGGTTAGGGAGTTGTGGTCTCTGTTTCTGAAATGTTCACCAACTGAGAGATTTGCCATCTAACTGAGTTCATTGCTTAGTATCAGACCCAGTCGGTCTGTCTACATATTGTATTTAGAATTCTTCCTGGACACACCGAACAATTTCCACCACATCTGTACCTTTTGCACTGAGGAGTTGCAATCAATATTAGGGACAGTGAAATAACCCATAGCAATAACCTTGTTATTTCTGTATCTTTTCAAAATTGTCCTAATGTTCTGCTCCTCAGAACCTCTCGCTATTGGGAATCTTTAGAATACTCCTAATAGAGTGATTGTTCCCTTCCCCTTTTTGTCTTCCACCCACACTGTAGACAATCCTTCCACAATGTTCTCTCTTTCTGGAGCTGTGATACTGTCCCTGATTTGCATTGCCACTTCACCAGCTCTTCTACCTCCGTCCCTGTCCCTTTTGAAACATCTAAACACTGGGAAATCCAGCAGCTATTCCTGCCCTTATGACAACCAAGTCTCTGTTATAGTCATAATATTGCATTTGCATATGCTGATCCATGCTTTAAGTTAATCGTCCTTGTTTCAATACATCTTCCATTAAAATAGACATATTTTAACCCATCCAACTGACTGTAATTATGCCTTATCCACTGCCAGTCCTTCCTCACAGTCTCCCTACACACTGCATCTACTCTGCACCAGCTGCTCGTTCACTGTGATTCCCATCATCCTGCCAAACTAACTTAAACCTTCCCCCAACAACTCTAGCAAATTTGCCTGCAAGGTTATTGATCCCCCTTGAGTTCAAGTGTAAACCATTGTTTTGCAGGAATCTGAAAATGAAATCAAGGAAGTATCCCAGTCCTGAAGAGTTCAGAATTTCTTTCCTCCACAAATGTTGTCCAATCTGTGATGTGTTATCATTATTTTTGGCTTTATGCTTCAGCTTATGGTTGGGAAGGAGGAATCCCATACTGATCCGATTGTGGTATGACATGTAAAGGATACGTGGGTCTGATTCAGCATAAGGAAATAACAAGCCAGTATAATGTGGCTGGGTTTTCTCATTGTTGAAGTATGTGGTGCATGTTACATTTAAACTTTACCATGTAAGCGTGACTCAAGTATATAACCAGAAAATGATAAAGAAAACTAAATATGTGGCATGACAAAGTTAATTACTGGAACAGATAACAGATAAAGGAGAAGTTCCAGTAGGAACAGTGATTAAGCTGACTAGATTTCAGCAGATGTTAGAATAAAAAGTATTGATCAGAGTATGTGTCCTTAAAGCCTGTGTGTAATTCATCAAAATTTAGAAAAGGTGGATACATTCATTATAAGCATCCATTTCAATCATTTTAATGGACTGTGTGATACTCATAATACCTAAATAACCTAGTATGCCTGGGCATAATGCTGGGTCTGTACACCTTTTTAAATAGAAACTTAAACTGGAGTTTCACAGTTCTTCCTAATCATCAGAAAAGGAATATTCTACTCTATGTGCATTACTTTCAACCAGCAACTTTATTGGTATAATATAAACGATCTCTAGCTAGTCCACCAGCTGGATAGAATGATAAATTAAATGGTAGCTGAAGGCTCGACACGCTGTTTCAGGTGAGCACAAAAGATCCCATGACACGAGTTTCATCAAAGTTTTTTAAATAGTTCCTCATGAATTGGTACAATTTTTTAATGGTTTTTCTATTTTGAAAACAGTGATTCGTCTAGTACAGGAAACACAACAGCTAATTTAACAACTATATCCCACAGACTCCAATGTGGCAGTCACCAGACAATCTTTTGGTGAAGTTTGTCATGGGATAAATATTGACCAGGCCACAGGGATAAGTCACTGCATTTTAATCAAAGGGGTATCATGGGATCTTGTATGGTCACCTGGAACAACAGGTAGAACACTCAGCTAGCATTTCATTTATTGATCTAACATGGTGACCTGCCCTGTGCCCAGTGAGTACTTGCAATCACAAGACTTTTATTCATTAGCTTGTCACTCTAACAAACTACCACAGATGAAAATATCCTGACAGGTTGTATTGCAAGTCGTTGCAGAGTAGTGGACTCAGCCCTGTATGTCAGGGCACATCCCTCCCCACCATCAGTAGTACCCACAGGAGGCACTGCCTTAGGAAGTTAACATCCATTATCAAGGATCTCCACCATCCAAGCCATTCCATCTCTCCGCAACTATTAAACGGCAGGTGGTAAAGAAATCTGAAGACCCACGTTCAATATAAGCTACTTCTCCTCAGCTATTCATTTCTTGAACCAGTGGCTAAAACCCTATTCATTATAGATTAGAAACATAATGACCACTTTGATCGCTTTGCACTAAAATAGATTTTTTTGTTACAATTGTGCTCTTCCTTGTAAAATATCAGTTTGATTTATATTTTTGTTTTTTTTTATTGTGAATGTTGCAGGTAACTTTTTCATTACTCGTAAGCATATGTCCTAGGCACGACTGCAAAAAGGAGAAGGGTTGGGCATGAGGTTAGCAACTCCATTGTATCCCAGAGCTACAGACCTCATCTCTGGGAGAAGTGGAATGTTTGGTGATGGGCTACATCTGAGACAACTTGAGAGACTAGCCCGGGTCTGATGATTCTGCTGAGCTGCTGTCGGTGGCCTATACCTCAGTAGGGGTGATGGACCTAAGCAAATTTGTAAGTACATTCATGTACTTGTGTATATGACAATAAACTTGACTTTGACTTTTTGGTTGACAACCCACAGCGCCAGCCAAGGTTTTAATACTCAGGTTGCTGGAGTGAGACTTGGAATCTTCTGACTCAGAGACTGAAACATTTTTCTCTGATCCCTAATGAAATTAAAAGGCTAATTTATGCCATTTCAGCAGAAAAGAAACAGTTATGTGGTTACTAAAACATTAATGTTTTTCCTGCTGAGATCAACAAACCTGCTGCAAACAGCTCAGATGAAACTAAAAAGCGGTTTTAACTGATTTTATTGTTTAAAACTGCCTTAATTTTATATGTTACACGATAACTACTTAAGGGTCCAAAATATTTATAATGTATACTTTATTATTTTAGTGCTAGTGAATGCAGAACAGTTAATGGGATCATATGCCAATAAACCAGTTCTGACCATTCCAAACCTGAAAACTGGAGTGCTCTTATTCAGGCATTTCATATAATTTTACAGAACTGCATTGAATCTACAGCAGAAAACAAGATAATTCATTCCATCTGCTGACCAGACTGAACATAAGCCTTCTAACAAACGATTAACAACTTTCCGCCTCAACAACTTACACTCCATTAGTTATGTATGAAGACCATAAGACATAGAATAAAAAGGCCATTCGTCCCATCGAGTCTGCTCTGCCATTCCATCATGGTTGATTTATTATTCCTCTCAACCCCATTCTCCCAATTTCTCCTTTGACACCCCCTTAATAAACAAAAACCTATCAACCTCTGCTTTAAATATACCCCATCACTTCGCCTCCACAGTCACTTGTGGCAATGAATTCCAATGAATTCGCCATTCTCTGGCTAAGGATATTCCTCCACATCGGCTCTCCATGCCCACTC
Source organism: Hypanus sabinus (assembly GCF_030144855.1). Classification (NCBI taxonomy): domain Eukaryota; kingdom Metazoa; phylum Chordata; class Chondrichthyes; order Myliobatiformes; family Dasyatidae; genus Hypanus; species Hypanus sabinus. The sequence goes on from NC_082719.1 coordinate 72,225,453, forward strand.
TATCTAGGCCAGGGGTCGGCAACCTTTACTACTGAAAGAGCCATATGGACCCATTTCCCATGGGAAAGAAAACACTGGGAGCCACAAAAGCCGTTTGACTTTTAAAATGAAATAACACTGCATACAACAGTTTTTTTGCCTTTATGCTATGTATAAACAAACTATAATGTGTTGCATTTATGAAATTGATGAACTCCTGCAGAGAAAACGAAATTACATTTCTGCATGCAGCAAAAATATTTTGAACTCCGAAAAAAAGGCGTTGGGTTGAAGGTTACTCCATAGTTAGCCTACCTTGGATCGAAAAATTAAAAGAAATCGTGCACTGGCGGGTGTCAGGCATTGGCAGTGGTGACGTATGTTAATAGCGACAAAAAACACGTTGTAGCGGTGTGCTACACGCAGCGCTAAAATAACGACACTGCAGTCAAAGATAACTTTATTCGAACTAAACAGCCTTGCTTTAAAGCCTCCCTCAACCCGCCCCCCCCATGGGCGTGGATGCTCCAAAAGACACGTAATCACAAACCCCCGTAGGCTATCTCCCTTAGCTGGAACGGTGGCTAATTGTGAGCCGGTTCGGATGTGCCAGGAAATGGGGTCGCCACAACGTTTTATTTAGATTGTACAAGATCACCATAATCTTCAAATTTCGAATTACATTTCAAAAACTAACAAACCACGGGGAGCCGCAGCACAGAGATGAAAGAGCCGCATGCTGCTCCGGAGCCGCGGGTTGCTGACCCCTGATCTAGGCCTTTCAAATAATGTGACACTGCATCAATACTATCCGGCAGCTGATATTTTCAACAAGCTTTGTGTGAAGAGCTTTGATGTTGCTAGTTGTTGTTATTTATAGGATGTGCAGCAATTGCACTGTCCCAGCTATGAATCCAGATGAAACTCATGACAAACACTTTTGAATAAAAGTTAGTTTGTTGACAAAATAAAATCAATATAAAAAGCAGTATGTACAGACTGATAACAGAAACACTAGCAACTCTTCACAGTAAAGTATTTTAAGACCTCCAAATAAATCAGAAAAATGCAGTGGGGATATTGTTTGCTGGCAATTTAATCAGATTAAATTAATCCAAAAGAAATGTGAATAGGCTTGTTCATGAGGGATTACCAGCTTTCCCATTCTGATTAAGGATACCCTTATAGTTATGTACATCCTTTTTGCTTGCCCATTGGGTCTACTTACGTTGTTTCATACTGTTCTGTGGACTTTCTGTTTTTGCTAATAATCTCTTGGCAAAGTCATCTGGAAAGTACCCACAGCTGGCAATCATCCACCATATCAAAATAATCAATTCAGTTATACAGACCAGATTTGTTTTCATAAGTCCATGCTGATTCTCAAACTTGTAACTCTGAAGTGCTAAATGTTTTGAACACAGAAATCTGGAATTTCAGAATGAAAATAAAGATTGCTGTTATTACTTTTAAGATCAAGCAACATATGTGATGAGAGGAATAGAACTAATACTTCAGATTACTGATCATTTAGAAGTCTGCTGAGATTTCCAGCATTTGCAATTTTTGTATTTTAATCATGGATTCTAATTGAATGAAAACTGTCCATTCCATTTTACCACAGTGAATAATTTTTATTTTCCTTTGTAAATCATTCTACTATGCTTTTTATTCTTTCATGCCTAATTTTGTTAGATCTTTCTTGGGTGTAGCTACATTGATAACTACTGTACTTTTATCCATGAGTTGTGATGTGAACGTAGGAGACTGCGGGATGACCTTAAAGAGGTTTATTATATCATGAGGATCATAGATAAGGTGGCTTGCCTCAATTGTTTTCCCTGGGTAGGGGTGTTCAAAGCTTCAGGACATCGATTTAAGGTGACAGGGGAATGATTTAAGACAGACCTGAGGGGAAACCTTTTCACTCAGAAGGTTGTGAATATATGGAGCTATGGGAATGGGTATAATTGTGAGAGGAAGCTATGGGAATGGATATAATTGCAATCACAAGAAAAATTCTATGCTCTATTATTGCTTTACCTTGTAACACATCACCGCACAGTTGTAATGAATTGATCTGTAAGAATGTATGGTGTGCAAGACAAGTTTTTCACTGAACCCCAGTATATGTGAGAATGATAAACCAAATTGGATGGACACTTTGGACAGCATGAATGAGTTGGGCCAACGAGCCTGTTTCCATGCTGCATAACTCAATCACTCAATGTGATTGTTATTGACTTCTTCATCTGTGGCAGCGTCACATGCAACCTCAATCTGGTCCTCACCAGGTGCTCTTATTGAGTCATTAACCAGCCTTTACTGTATCTAGGAAATAAGAAGGGATCTTTCTCATCCTGCCTCTTCCTTATGTAAAAGTCTCATTCTATTGCGTACATAGAAAATTAACTAATCTGCCTGTTGGCCACAGGAATTAAAGTTGAGAATTTATTAGTTGGTACAATTAAGCTTTTCTATTTTTTGTTTAATAATTTCTTCAGGCAACAAATGTCTATTTCCTATCGATGCTTCATTAAATATTCATAAATTATACACTATGATTGTCAGGATGAAACAGATGAGGTGAAGACCCAAATAGATTCTTAGTTTAAAATTTTTATTCAGTCTTTGAGACAAGTCTCTCCATGATCTTGAAGCATATAGAGCTCTTATTTTCATTTGAACTTTGATTTTTAGTGTTAGGGTGCATTCCCACTGTATTTGATAAAATGCTGGATAAAGTTTGAGTGTTATCGTCTGTAAGATCTTTGGCAAAATACAGAGATATCTTGTTTCTAGCACTGCATTTATCTATGCTTCTATCAGTTTTAATGAGCGCAATTTCCTGCTCAAAATTGCTTTGAATGGAATTTAGGGGATCTTACAAAATGGTAGGCAGGGGAATCTCTTTATAGAAATTTGTAATGTTTTACTGAAACTGATGTGTTGTTAACTTCTTTTTGAGTGTGACCGCATAGACGACTATCATTCTCTGCTTATTATTCTTGTGAATTGTGATGTGATGAGATTGTTACCAAGTTAACGTCAAACTCAGTCATCACATCGAACCCATTTTGGTCCTCACAAGCTGCTCTTGTTTCCTCGAGGGAAATGTAGCACGAGCAGTGATTCCTCTGCGCTTCCATTTGGTCAGTTGCTTCTACTCATTGGGATTTTATGATAGAATATGACATAGGAGCAGAGTTAAACCAGCCAGTCCTGCGAGCCTGCTCTGCCATTCATTCCTGGCTGATTTATTTTCCCTCTCCATTTTCTCCTGGCTTCTCCACATAACCTTTGATGCCTTACTAATCAACCTTCCCTTTAAATATGCAAAATAACTTGGCCTTCACAGCTGTCTGTGGCGATGAATTCCACAGATTCACCAACCTCTGACTAAAGAAATTCCTCCTCATCTCTGTTTAATGCAATGTCCTTTTATTGAGGCTGCACCCTCTAATCCTACATTTTCTTATTAATGGAAGCCTTGCAGTATTTGTTAGCTCACGATGAGCTTTCCCCTGCTTATTCTCTAAACCAGCAAGTACAGGCCAGTGAAATCTATATGCAATTTTGGCCCCTATATACAGAAAATAGTTTGTTGATTTTCAATATCTGGTGTTGGGTCTCTCTCATGATATGGATGCAGAGCATTGTATCCCATTTTGCTTTAATGCCAAGTAATTAGAAACTGAGGAGCCTTCAGAATGATCAAGATGTGGTATTCAACTATAGCATGTGGTTAACCTGATTTTAGTACTTTAGATGTTTAGTAATTTGAGCATAAGAACGGACACCCCAGAGATAGTTAAACCATTGATTACTTATTAACTTGCTCCCTAATACCCAGAAACGGAGCTGCAGTCCATTTTGATGTTATGACTACAACTCCTTCCTCCGTCTAACAAAAATAGTTAAAGGGAATTAAAGATTAAAAAAAGTATTTAGTGCTTTCTCAATATATATGATGTATAAACTCTTCTCTAGATTTCAGCTGGGTACAGGTATCAATTCTAACCAGGATTTCGATGACAAACGCTGCCATTTTCATCCGGGATGATGCCTAAACATGTCTAGTCAGTGCCATATATATCCCCATCATCCGTCCCTCCTGATTGATTAGTTCTGATTGGATGAGGACTAACCAATCAGAGTGGTTGGATGATGGAGGAATAAATATCGCCAGTCTAGACATGCTTCGGCATCATCTCTGATGAAGATGGCAGAATTTGTCATTGAAACATGGGTTAAAATCGATACTTGTATCTGGCTGGAACCCAAGAAGAGTTTATAGGAGTAAAGATGGTAAGAACTGTCAGTCCATTTAAATTCATACACCATTATGACAGTGTCCAGTTGAATTGAATTGACTTTATTACTTACATCCTTCATATACATGAGGAGTAAAAATCTTTACGTTAGATCTCCGTCTTAATATGCAATGTGCAATTTATAGTAATTTATAATAAATAGCATATACAACAGGATACTCAATGTAACATAGAAATACAGTTATGTCAGCATGAGTTAGGCAGTCTGATAGCGTGGTGGAGAAAGCGTGGTGCAGCCTGTTGGTCCTGGCTTTTATGCTGCGGTACCATTTCATGGATGGTAGCAGCTGGAACAGTTTGTGGTTGGGGTGACTCAGGTCCACAATGATCCTTCGGGCCTTTTTTACACATCGGTCTTTGTAAATGTCCTGAATCATGGGAAGTTCACATCCACAGATACGCTGGGCTGTCCACACCACTCTCTGCAGAGTCCTGCGTTTAAGGGAAGTACAGTTCCCATACCAGGCAGTGATGCAGCAGTCATGATGTTCTCAATTGATAATTTTTTGGAGAGGAATTTTGAAAAATACTTCTTGGAATGCTATCAGCATCTCAACAACTGGAAAAGCAATTTGCTTAGTAATTTTCTGAGGATGTCACCTAAAAAAAATGAATGCTTTGTATTATGTTCCTGGACATTAACATGGCAGAGGATATATCCTGGGCCCAATACATTGGCACCAACATGAAGAAGGCATTCCAGTGGCTTAGTTCAATTGGAGCGTGAGGCAATTTGGTATGTCACCAAATATTCTAGCAAATAATGGCTCCCTTCCTGTTTACCCAGTACACCTTGGACTTTAGATACAACACTGAGTCATATCATCTGCAGAAGTACTCTGATGATTCAGCAATAGTTGGGTGTATAAAGGGAGGATGGGAGGATGAATACAGGGCCCTGGTGGAGGACTTTGTCAAATGGTGCAAGCTGAATCATCTGCAGCTCAACATCAGTAAGACAAAGGAGATGGAGATGGACTTCAGGAAGACAACCTGCACTGCTCACTGTTACTATTGATGGTGAGGATATGGATGTGGTGAGGACCTACAAGTACCTGGGGGTGCACCTGGATGACAGACTTGAGTGGAGCATTGTGTACAAGAAGGGCCAGAGTCACCTCTACTTCCTGAGGAGACTGGGGTCTTTTGGAGTATGTAGGCCTCTCCTTTACATGTTCTACTAGTCTGTTGTCAGCAGTATAATCTGCTATGCGGTGGTCTAATGCCAACAGGCTCAATAAACTGATTAGAAAGGCTGACTCTGTTATAGGAGTCAAACTGGACACATGGAAGGCTATGGTAGAACAAAGGACTGTACACAAAATCCTGGTAATTCTGGATGATGTTTCTCACCCTCTGCATGCCACCTTGGCTGAACAGAGGAGCACTTTTAGTAATAGACTAAGACAACTGTGCCACTCCAAAGAGTGCTCTGTGAGGTCATTCTTACCCCTGACCATTAGGCTCTATAATGAGTCAGCCTATAGCTGGGGAAGTGATGACCCCCTCCTGTTAGCCTGTTTGAGTTAAGATTTTTTTGTTCTTTCTTACTTCTCTTCTTGTCATGGTCCGGTCCATGGACTCCTCATTCCAGTTGTTTCCTTTTTCCTGTGTTCCATTGGGCGCCTTGATTAAGGCACCTGATCTTCATTTTGAACCAGCAGCATAAAAGGTTCCGGGTTACAGCTACACAGTGCTGGACCGTCATCAGACATTCGTCACCGGTAACCAGTCACGGAAGCCAGTCATCTCAGCAAGGCAGCTATGCTTGTCTCGGGGCCGCCGAGAATTGTGGACCCTAGTTGCTTCAGTGCCGTGGCTGCTTAGTGAATTCAGTCATTTTCGTGTCCAGCTGAGTTGCCAGCCATTTTTCCGCTACTCCAAGTAAGATACGAATTCTTTTGTTTTCTTAGACTACTGAGACTGGGTCGAGTTGGGAGCCTGCCACGCACAGCTCCTGGGTTGAGTCGAGAGCTTGCTGTCCGCAGTTTCTGGGTCAAGTCGAGAGCTTGGCGTCTGCTGCTCCTGGGTCAAGTCGAGAACCTGCTGTCCTAGTCCTTCCAGCTGAGTGGGTCTGGCCGTTTGCTGCTACTCTGATTTGGGTATTCTGACTCCTCATTGTCCAGGTCTTTCCAGCTGAGTAGGTACAGCCGTTTGCCACTATTCCAAGTTGGGTAGTCTGTCTCCTCGTTGTCCAAGTCCTCCAAGTCCAGGCTCCAAGTCGTGTTCAGTTCCAGACTCCAAACCGTATTCCAGTTCCAGGCTCCAAACCGTATTCCATTTCCAGGTTCCAAGTTGTGTCCAGTTCCAGGCTCCAAACTGTATTCCAGTTCCAGACTCCAAACCGTATTCCAGTTCCAGGCTCCAAGTCATGTCCAGTTCCAGACTCCAAACCGTATTCCAGTTCCAGGCTCCAAGCTGTATTCCAGTTCCAGGTTCCAAGTCATGTCCAGTTCCAGGCTCCAAACCGTAATCCAGTTCCAGGCTCCAAACCGTATTCCAGTTCCAGACTCCAAACCGTATTCCAGTTCCAGGTTCCAAGTCATGTCCAGTTCCAGACTCCAAACTGTATTCCAGTTCCAGACTCCGAACGGTATTCCAGTTCCAGACTCCAAACCGTATTCCAGTTCCAGACTCCAAGCCATATTCCAGTTCCAGGCTCCAAACCGTATTCCAGTTCCAGGTTCCAAGTCTTGTCCAGTTCCAGACTCCAAGCCGTATTCCAGTTCCAGACTCCAAACCGTATTCCAGTTCCTGGCTCCAAGCTGTGTTCCAGTTCCAAGCTTCGTGTTCCAATTCTAGGCTCTGAGTCAGGTTCTGAGTCCAGGCTGAGTTGCAGTTAAGTTCTGAGTCCGAGTCAAGATCCAAGTCAAGTCTGAGTCCAAGTCTTAGGCCAGGTTTTACTGGTTTGTTATCATTTATGTCCATGTTGACATTTTTGTCTTTGCTCCCTGGCCTTCCTAGTAACCATCAATAAACACTGTTCTGTTTATACTACCTCTATGTCTGTGTCCTGCACTTGGGTCCACTCCCAACACCTCTTTGTAACACTTCTAAAATTTGTATATCTGTGCACTTGTAATGCTACTGTAACACTGTAATGTCCTTTGGGATCAATAAATTATCAAAAGTATCTGTCAAATTTCTACAGATGTACAGTGGAGAGCGTTCTAACTGACTGCATCTCTGCCCGATTTGGAGGTTCCAAAGTGCTGGATCTAACGAGGCTGCAGCAGAGCGTTTTGGACATAGCTGGCTCCTCAGGAGGCACAAACACCCCCACTATTTATGAAATCTTTAAATGACGGTGCATCAAGAAGGTAGCATCCATATTTAAGGACCTTTACCATATGGAATATTTCATCTTGTCATACTACCATTGAGAAGGAGGTACAAGATGATTTGGAGGCTGAAGACACATAATGTTTTAAGAACTTCTTCTCCTTCACCATTCAATTTCGAAATGGTCCATGAACCCATGGACACTACCTCACTATTTCTCTTTTGACCATTTATGTATTTGTTTATTTATTTATAATCTATTTATTTATTGTAACCTACAGTAATTTTTATGTTTTGTATTGTTCTGCAGCCACAAAACAACAAACTTCAAGGCATTATCAATGATAATAAACCTGATTCTAACTTTGATTATGTATCTGATTGGAGATATTCTAGATTAGCCAGGAGAAAGGGAAATCTTGGTCATGAACATCATCTTCTGGTTGTACAGGAACATACCACAATAAAAATATAGACACCATTACCAAATCTTGAGCTTGGAGTATAATATGCAAGCAATGGTGGGATATGGGTCATGTACAGGCCACAGGGGTAACATGACAGTTGTTCAGCACAACATTGTGGGCCACATCACCTATTCCTGGGGTGCACTGTTCTCTCTTAGTACAGGAGCATAAGAGATAAAAGCAGTTGACTGTTCCCTTCCTCACCCAGTCCTACTGCAAGGTCTTGGCCCAAAACATCAATAATTCCTTTCTTCCCACAGACACTGATAAACCTACTGAGTTCCTCCAGCATTTTTCTTTTTGCATTACACTGGACTGGTCACCCCTGCACATGCCCAGTGACCTTGTGTTTTAGCTGGTCGGATGGACAGGGGACTTGTTAAGAAAATGATACACTTTGCAAACCATACGGTACTTCCCCAGTTTTCCATTATATGGTGCACATGGAGTTTGCATTATGTGACAAAATGTTTAATGCCTCACCTTCTCAAGTAATAGAAATTGTTTTTACTCAGGTATCCAGTCAAATTTTCTTAATATCCTTACAACTTCAATCAGATCACCCTTAAACTTTGAAATTCCAATGAATAGTCCTCCAGTTTATTCCATATTCTCCTGTAATTTAATATTTTGATTTCAGGCATCATTTTTATGTAGCAAAGGTCAATATGTATTTCATGATAAATAGTGCCTGAACTACTCACAAAATTCCATCCAGGACTTTGCATGGTCATAATATTTTCTGTCCCCTTTCCTCTATCCCTCAAGTTACACTATTCTGTTAGATAATTTGATTACTTCCTTAATTTATCCATGGTATTTCAATGAAAAGCAATGCCCAGAATTCTGAGCTGGTCAGGCAGCATTCATGGTGTGAGTAACAGAATCAATGCTTCATGTGCAGCAGGAGACAAGATTGTGGTACTATGAATAGCTTAACAACACAAGAATTGAGGAAGAAGTGTGCATGGGGAATTATGTCAAGGATTCCTATAATTAGGGCAGACTGGTGTTTCTGTGGCTGTAATGCATTAAGGATTGTATATTGCCTCCCTGGAGTCAGTGCATCACTGAATTGTAAAATAGTGAATTGGTTCATAGTTGTCACAGGAACTGACGGGCAGTGAAAAATTTTGTTTTGCATTTCATTGCACCAGTGCATTGAGGAAAATGATAACAGAATGCAGAATAAAATGTTACAGTCACAGAGAAAAGCAGTGCAGGCAGACAGCAGTGTACACAGTGAAGTGTGAAGTCAAGTACCCATTTTATCAAACTCAACTTTCTATTGCCTTTTAACAGATAGATACAAGTCGTCCTTTAGTCTGCTGGTACAAGCTTTCAGGCTTTTGGACCTTCTGTCTGATGGGAGGCATGAGAAGAAGAATGTCGAGGGTGTGTAGCATCCTTGATTATGTTGGCTGCTCTATCAAGGCAGTGAGAAGGGTAGGCATTCCACGGAGGGGACGCTAGCTTCCATAATATGCTGAGCCGTGTTCACAATTCTCTGTAGTTTCTTGTGATCACAGGCAGAGCTGTTGTCCTACCAAATCATGATGCATTCAGATAGAATGCTTTCCTTGGCACGTGCATAAAAATTGGTGAAAGTGAAAAGGAATTTCTTTAGCCTTCAAAGGAAGTAGATGCACAGGTGTACATTCTTCACCAGGTCATCTACTGTTTGGGATCACATGCTGATTATCTACTGGAAAAGACATGAGTATATTGCAGGGTTCTGCTCAGAGCTGGGAGCAAGTAACACATTGATGACTGTAGCTCATGTCTCAGTAGGTTCTCTGACAGCTTCATTTGGAGTGACTCTTACCTCCCTCACCTGCAGTAACCTTGTTGTGCCTGCAGCTTTTGTCCTGACTATAATTACTCCCTTGCCAAGAGCTGCTTTACAGACGTCAAATTCTCAATGTCACATCCATTGGAAGCAGCAGAATTCTTTTGTGGAATGAGCAAACAGCTCTCTTCTCCTTTCCTATTGGGTACACAGCTAATGATTGCATTTTAATAATTATAATTTCAAGTAAGGAAATAATAGATTTCCTGCCACCTAGTATCTATTTTCTGCTGTTGAATGAAACCACACTCATTTCTGAAAGCTGTTTAGAAACACAATTCAAATATAGGGATCTTGTGTTTACAACAATATTGTGAAGGCTACATGACTTCTTATGTTCTTATGCTGGAGATGTCAGCTCCCCACTGTCACACGGATGTTTGTCTCAATCTGCCTTCAGAACTTTGTAAAACTTGTTCTCCCATTGAGAAGGGGGAAGCACAATTTCTCTGTAAACTCTTGGAACGTCAAAAACTCTCCAGTGCCAGCCCAGCCCTTTTGCCCCATTAATGTAGGGCAGTCAGCCTGTCTTCCTGCAGATAGTAATTCCAGATTACTCCTGATGCTATGAGCTAACAAACAGTTGCATGGCTGGAGAAGTAATGCAGGAAGGAGGGCTTTAGACTTTAGGGTTCCACACAGCAGACTAGTATGTTAGTTTAAGTCATAAGAGTTGTTGCAAACATGTGGGAAAGAAAAAAATGTTGCAGGGAAACAGGGAAATAAAGAGATGATTGGGATTAATGGGATTGGTAGACTGATAATATGGACCTAATAACCTGGATGGCCCCTTTTCTGCAACATTACAGGTGCATATTTGCACTAGTAACATAGGTAGACAAGCTGAAGAGAGATTTTAGGGAGCTAGATAGAAAGCTGAGAAACAGGAGCTCCAGGCTAGTAATCTCTGAATTACTGGCCTGTGCCAGTAATTCACGCCAGTGAAAGTAGGTGAATGCATTCCTGTGGAATTAGTGTAGGGGTATGGGGTTCATATTTATGGATCATTGGGATCTCTTCTGGGGAAGGTACAACCTTTGCAAAAGGAGGTCCAATAAACTTATGGGCAGATTGCTCAGAGATGTTCAGGTGGGTTTAAACTAATTTGACAGGGGGATGTGAACTGGTGTGATAATGCTGAAGATGAGGTAGCTGGTTTAAAAATAGAGGCAATGTGTGGTGAGGAGAGGCTGCTGATATGGCAAAACTGCAATCAACAGGATGAGCTGTAATGTACAATCTCCACCTTAAATACACCAAACGACCTGGCCTCCACTGCAGCCTGTGGTAACAAATTCCACAAATTCACCACGGTCTGACTGAAGAAATTCCTCCACATCTCTGTTTTAAATTGACGCTCCTCTATCCTGAGGCTGTGCCCTCTTGACCTAGATTTCCCCAGCATGAGAAACATCCTTTCCACATCTACTCTGTCTAGGCTATTCAACAATCAAAACGTTTCAATGAGATCTCCCCCACCTCATCCTTCTAAATTCCAGTGAGTATGGGCACAGAGACATCAAAGGTTACTCATATAATAACTCTATCATACCCAGAATCATCCTGGTGAACCTCCTCTGAACACTCTCCAATGCCAGCACATCTTTTCTTAGATAAGGAAACCAAAACTGTTCACAATACTGAAGGTGAGGCCTCACCTTTTGATTGCTAAAGAACACTGGCAGGGATGACAGCAGAACAGCAATGGTTGGAATTTCTGGGAACAATTTGGAAGGCAGAGGATGTAAGATGTATTCACACCTCTTGGAAGTATTCATGTTTTATTTTACAACAATGAATTACAATGGATTTAAGTACCTTTTTTGACACTGATCAATAGAAAAAAGCTGTTTTAGAAAATAGAAAAATACGTTCAGAGGCCTTTTATAAGATTAAAAATGATCGGGAAAGACTACTTAACTTTACTATCCCTATTGAGAATTGAGATAAAATTCTTCAGTTAGTTAATTTATCCTCTATATGTGCTAAACATTCATTGCTACAGTTTAAAGTTGTGCACAGGGCTCATTTGTCCAAGGATAAATTGGCTCGTTTTTATTCCCATATAAATCCTATATGTGACAGATGTCATTCTGAGATAGCTTCTTTAACTCATATGTTTTGGTCATGTCCGCCTTTGAAAAAATATTGGAAAGACATTTTTGATATTATTTCCATGTTATTCAACATTGATTTACAACCTCATCCTATTACTGCAATCTTTGGTTTACCAATGATGGAGTCAATCCATTTATCTTCTTCTGCTTGTCAGATGATTGCATTTCTTACATTAATGGCAAGAAGATCTATTTTGTTGAATTGGAAAGAAATGAATCCCCCTACCATATTTCATTGGTTTTCTCAAACTATGTTATGTCTAAATTTGGAAAAAAATTAGAAGTGTCATATATGACCCTTCTATTAAATTTGAAAAGGCTTGGAGGCCATTTATTCAATATCTTCACATGATGTAATTTGACCCTGTTCCAATCCTATTTGTTTTTCTGGTTTTGATTATATGTATGTTGAGAGGATCGGAGTTGGGGACACTGATGATTCTTTGTCTTTTTATAGATACTATAAACAGCCCATTTTTTCCCTTTTTTCCTGTTTTTTCTTTATTAGTTAGTGGTTAGTTTGTTAGATTAGTGTTTCTTGGGGTAATAATATTTTTTTCTCTTTTTCTCTTTTCTGTTTTTTTCAACATGATATACCTAGTTTTTTTGATTTGCATATATGATATTTGTAACATTCATGATTTGGGAAGACTTAACTATATTGTACGTATTGCTTGTGTATCCTTTTATGTTCATTTTAATTTTGTAATTTTGTAATCCCAATAACTATGTATTAATCTTATCATGTTGATATTAATAAAAAGATTGAAAAAGAAAAAAGCTGTTTTGTGTCCAAGTGAAAGCAAAACTCTAGAGAACGGTCTAAATTAATTACAAATATAAAACACAAAATAATTGATTGCATAAATATTCATCCCCTTTAAATTGACACACAAAATCATCACTGGTGTAGCCAGTTGGCTTTAGAAGTCACATAATTAGTTAAATGGAGATCTGCATTTGGAGACCTATAGGCAGTCAAGGTGCTTCAGTTGATTGTAGTAAAAATACACCTGTATCTGGAAGGTCCAACTACTGGTGAGTCAATATCCCGGCAGAACTACAACATGAAGACAAAAGCAACTCCGTGAAAAGACTGAATAGCCCTTGGAGTACAGTTAAGTTAATCATCAAGAAATAGAATGAATATGGCACATCTGTAAATCTGCCTGGGTGGGAGGCAGCAGAAAGGAAACTATATATCTGTTAGCCTAACATCAGTGGTTGAAAAGTTGTTGGAATCGATTGTTAGGGATGAGATTACGGAGTACCTGGAGGCACACAACAAGATAGGCCAAAGCCAGCATGGTTTCCTGAAAGGAAAATCCTGCCTGACTAACCTCCTGCAATTTTTTGAGGAAATTACAAGCAGGGTAGACAAACGAGATCCAGTAGACGTGGTGTACTTGGATTTTCAGAAGGCCTTTGACAAGGTGCCGCACATGAGGCTGCTTAACAAGATAAGGACCCATGGAATTACAGAGAATTTGGTAGCATGGGTAGAGTATTGGCTGAGTGGCAGAAAACGGAGAGTAGGAATAAAAAGATCCTGTTCTGGCTGGTTTGGGTTACCAGTAGAGTTCCACAGGGGTCGGTGTTGGGACTGCTGTTTTTTACGATGTATGTCATTGATTTGGATGATGGGATTAATGGATTTGTGGCTAAATTTGCTGATGATACTTAGATTGGTGGAGGAGAAGTAATGTTGAGGAAACAGAGAGCATGCAGAGGGACTTAGGTAGTTTAGGGGAATCGACAAAGAAGTGGCAAATAAAATACAATGTTGGAAAGTGTATGGTCATGCACTTTGGTGGAAGAAGTAAACAGGCAGACTATTATCTAGATGGGGAGAGAATTCAAAATGCAGAGATGCAAAGGGACTTGAGAGTCCTTGTGCAGGATACCCTAAAGGTTAACCTCCAGGTTGAGTCAGTGGTGAAGAATGTAAATGCAATGTTGGCATTCATTTCTAGAGGTATAGAATATAAGAGCAGGGATTTGCTGTTGAGTCTCTATAAGGCACTCGTGAAACCACACTTTGAGTATAGTGTGAAGTATTGGGCACCTTATTTTAAAAAGGGTATACTGACATTGGAGAGAGTTCAAAGAAGATTCAGGAGAATGATTCCAGGAATGAAAGGGTTACCGTATGAGGAACATCTGGCAGCTCCTGGGCTGTATCCCCTGGAGTTCAGGAGAATGAGGGGGGATCTCATAGAAACATTCCAAATGTTAAAAGGCCTGAACAGCTTAGATATGGCAAAATTATTTCTCATGGTTGGGGATTCTAGGACAAGAGGGCATGACTACAGGATTGAAGGATGTCCATTTAGAACAGGGATGCAGAGAAATTATTTTAGTCAGAACCTGGTAGATCTGTGGAATTTGTTGCCATGAGCGGTTGTGGAGGCCAAATCATTGGGTGCATTTAAGGCAGAAATAGAGAGGTTCTTGATTAGCTGGGGCATCAAAAGGTATGGGGAGAAGGCAAGGGAGTGGGGATGACTGGAAGAATTGGATCAGCCAATGATTGAATAGTGGAGCAGGATGGGCCAAATGGCCTACTTCTACGCCTATGTATTATGGTCTAATGTAGTAGGTGTCCTCAAAAACTGAGTGACCATGCAAGAAGGGGACTAGTGAGGGAGGCCACCAAGAGACCTATAACAACTCTGGAGGAGTTACAAGCTTCAGTGGCTGAGATGGGAGAGATTGCGCATTCAACAAATGTTGCTTGGATGCTTCACCAGTCATAGCTTTATGGGAGAGAGGCAAAGATAAACCACAATTGAAAAGAAGTCACAAGAAATATCAGCTAAAGTTTGCCAGAAGGTGTGTGGGAGACTCTGAAGTCAGCAGGAAGAAGATTCTATGGTCTGATTAAACCGAAGTTGAGTTTTTTGACCATCAGAATAAAGACTATGTAAGCTGTCAGAATGCTTCACTGCAGCAGGCCCTGGAAGGCTTGTGAAGGTAGACAGTAAAATGAATGCAGCAAAATACAGGAAATCCTAGAGGAAAACCTAATGCAGTCTGCAGAGAACTGTGACTTGAGAGACGATTTGTTTTCCAGCATGTCAATGACCCCAAGCATAAAGCTGAAGCTACACAGGAATGGTTTAAAAACAACAAATTTGATGTGCTAGAGCAGCCAAGTCAGAGACCAGACCTTAATCCAACTGGGACTTTGTGGCTGGACTTGTAAAGGCTGTTCACTAATGATCCACGTGCAATTTGACAGTTTTCTAAAGAAAAAAGGGAAAAGTTGATAGAGATCTATTCACACAGACCGAAGGCAGTAGTTGATGCCACAGTGCATCTACTAAATACTGACTTGATGGGGCTGAGTAATTATGCAATCAATTAGTTTGTGTTTTATATTTGTAATTAATTTAGGTCACTTTGTAGAGCAAACACGAGGAAATCTGCAGATGCTGGAAATTCAAGCAACACACACAAAATGTTGGTGGAATGCAGCAGGCCAGGCAGCATCTATAGGAAGAAGCACTGTCGACGTTTCGGGCTGAGACCTGATGAGGGTCTCGGCCTGAAACGTCAGCTGTGCCTCTTCCTATAGATGCTGCCTGGCCTACTGCAGTCCACCAGCATTTTGTGTGTGTCACTTTGTAGAGATGTGTTTTCAGAGTCAAAAAAAAAGCCAAGTTAAATCCACTCTGATTTAATGTTGTAAAACAATAAAACATGAAAACTTCCAACGGGGGAGTGAATAATTTTTATAGGCACTGTACATTCCAAAGATGAAGAAGTATTCTAAAGGCAAGATGAAACAACCATGGCTTACAACAGAAGTCATGAATGAGTGTATCAAAAGTTTCTTCAGACACATAAAATGTAAAAGAGAGGTGAGAGTGGATATCAGACCACTGGAAAATGATGCAGGAGAGGTAGTAATGGGGAACATCGAAGTAATGGACAAACTGAAAAAGTACTTTGCAACGGTCTTCACTGTGGAAGACCCTAGCTGTTTAGTGGAAGTTGCAATTGTCAGGGGTCATGAGGTGTGTGGTTACCATTACTGGAGAGAAAGCTCTTGGAAAACTGAAAGGTTGAGGGTTGATAAGTCGCCTAGGCCGATGGTGTACACTCCGGACTTCTGAAAGAGGTGGCTGAAGAGATTGTGGAGGCTTTAGTAATAATTGTTCAAGAATCACTAGATCCTGGTATGGTTCCAGAAGACTGGAAAATTGAAAATTTCACTCCACTTTTCAAGAAGAGAGAGAGGCAGAAGAAAGGAAACTGCAGGCCAGTTATTATTGTCAGTTTATGCAAATAAAATGAAGTGAGATGTTTATGTTTATTGAAACCCGTAACATATTTTATTGAACTACACAAAACCTACACAACAAAAGCGAGTTAAAAATATTTTACACAATAATGTCATCGCATCAGACCAACCTCTCAAAGTAAAGCCCCTACTCAATGTCAGTGATGTAAACTAGTACATTTCTTCCAATTACATTACCCTACAGTCTGAGCTAGGTGGTTGGGAAGACATCTTGTTGGTCAGAGCATGAAAGGATATGGGGAGACAGCGGGAGATTGGGGCTGAGAGGAATATTGGATCATCCATAATGAAATAGCAGAGCAGACAATGGGCCAAATGATCTAATTCTGCTCCTATATATTATGGTCTTAAATTAGTTGACAGTTGAGAAGCAGAGTATGAATAGATGAATCTTTTACTGGTTGGCTGGCTGTGGCCTGTGGGATACTGCTGGAGCCCTAGCCAGCCACAATACTCACAATACATAGCAATGATTTGGCTGAAGGAACTGCATCTGATTCCCAATAGCAAAGCTCAGTAAGAATGTGAGAAGATCCAAACAGACTTTATGGACAGTTTTCTTTTTTATGCCATGGGCCCCTACCATTAATTGAGGGGCCAGTGGGTACCGGGTTAGGATCCCCTGCTTTAAGCTGACTTAGACTAGTTGAGTGAATGAGAAAATCAATGTATTTAGTAGGAAAAACAGAAAGGCAGACTATTACTTGAATAATGTTAGATTAGGAAATGTTCATATATAAAGGGATCCAAATTTTTCCCTGTGACTGCTTGGGTTTCCTTAGGGTGAACATACTATATAGAAACAAAGAAACATAGAAAACCTACAGCACAGTACAGGCCAGGGCCCACAAAGTTGTGCTGAACATGTCTCTACCTTAGAAATTACTAAGGTTACCCATAGCCCTCTATTTTTCTAAGCTATCTAAAAGTCGCTTAAAAGACCCTATTGTTTCCATCTTCACCACCGCCACCGGCAACCCATTCCACGCACTCACCACTCTCTGAGTAAAAAACTTACCCCTGATATCTCCTCCATACCTAATTCCAAGCACTTTAAAACTGTGCCCTCTCATGCTAGATCTGGGGAAAAGCCTCTGACTATCCACATGATCAATGCCTTTCATCATCTTATACACCTCTATCAGGTCTATACAGCACAGGAACAGACAATGTTGTGCCAAACTAATTCAATTAGTAACCAAATGCCCATTAAACTAATCCCTTCTGCTTATCCATACACATTTATTTCATGCACAACCATGTGGCTGCTGAAGAGCCCTTTGAATGCCTCCAACATCTTTGTCTCCAACTTCACCCCAGTAGACCATTCCAGACACCCAACACTTGCCGGATAAAAGAACTTGCCATGCACATCTTCTTTGAACTTATCACCTCACCTTAAATGCATGCCCTCTGATATTAGACACTGCAAACCAGGAAATAAAAAGATGCTGGCTACCCCATTATGTTCTCATAATCTCATAGACCTCTATCAGATCTCACCTCAGCCTCTGCCATTCCAGATAAAACAACCTAAGTGTGCCCACCCTCTCCTTGCAGTGCACAACCAATAATCCAGGCAGCATTCTGGTAAATCACTTTTGCACCCTCTCCTCCTTCCCATAATGAGGTAGCCAGAACTGAAAGCAATAACCCAGATGTGACCCAACTAGAGTTTTATAAAGCTGCATCTGGCTTCATCCCACATACCAAAAGTGAGTTAGTTGATGGGTTACTTGACTATTGAAAAATGCCCCTACTATTAAAGTTAGAATCTGGGGGAAATTAATGAGAATGTCTGGCGAATAAAATGGTATTGTTATAAGATGAGTATGAATGGTTGCTGCAGACTTAATGTACTGAAGATTCTGTTTCTATTCTGTATGGGTCATTGAGAGAAATACTTGTTTTTAGTTTTTTGACCATATCAATTTCCTATGATTATTTTATAAAATGAATTATGGGAATGATTTAAACTTGATCTTTCTCTAGTTCTTCTGAACTTGTTTACTTCTGGGTGTTTTTATTTCAAGTGTTCCTATCTGCAGTTGGCAGTCAAGCTAGTTGAACACACTCCGATATTATCTCAAATTAACTCTGAAATCTAGATTAAATACAGAAAATGCTGGAAACACACAGCAGGTCAAACAGCATGTTTTGAGGCAGACATTAAGATTGTGTTTCATGTTGATGAATTGTCTCCAGAACTGGAAGGAAATGGTGAAAAATAGGAACTATTTTAAGTTGCAGGAAAAGGACAGGAGTGGAAAAAACAAAGGCGATTGTATGTCAATGGCCACATTTTTAGGAATCTCCTGTACCTAATAAAGTGGCCACTGAGTGTAAGTTTGTGGTCTTCTGTTGTTGTAACACATTTACTTCAAGGTTCAATGTGTTCTGTGTTTAGTAATGCTCTTCTACACACCACAGTTGTAATGCATGTTATTGTGTTACTGTTGACTTCCTGTCAGCTTGAACCAGGATTTCCAATCTTCTCTGACCTCTCTCATTTTTTGTTCTTTGCACCATGCTCTGTAAACTCTCGAGACTGTTGTCAGCACAGTCAGTTGACAGGTGATCAGCATTTTCTGAGATACTCAAACTATCCCATCCAGCACCAACGATTACTCCATGGTCAAAATCACTTATATTTCTTCCCCATTCTGATATTTGGCCTGAAGAAGAACTGAACATGTTGACCATTTCTGAAGGCTTTTATACATTGAGTTTCTGCCAGGTGTTTGATTAGATGGCACCCAATAAAGTGGCTACTGAGTGTATGTGATAGGGTGGAGATTAAGAAAGATGGAATGAAACAAATAGTGGTGATGGCTGCTTAGAGAGGGTATTAAAGGTTTAAACTGTCTTTAGGAGATATAAATAACAAGGGATCAATGAGGAAAAAGCAGATTGAGTGAAAAAAGCAATAATGGAACTGAAATATAAATTACTGCAATTGATAGAACTGTGAAATGAAAGAGACTGCTAGAAATATTCAGCAGGTCAGTCAGCATCTGTAGAGGCAGAAGCAGGCCAATGCCCATTAAAACTAGATAAGTGCTTCAAAATGATGGCTGCAAGAAATAGCAATAAATGCAATTTCCATGTTCAGTGGATTCCAATTATTTTGGGCCATCAGTTAATCAGGGCAGCCACTTATCTGGGACAACTCTTAAAGAACAAAAACTAATTGAGATTTGTTTATTTGGGACACTAAGCTGCTTAATTGCATCAGGAGACTGCTTCTGAACAGTTTCAAACTAGAGTCACTTGCGTGTACTTGTGTGCCCATTAGACACCACGCTACTCAGAGTGAACCATTTTTAGATAGCGTCTGTTGCATGCTTTTGAGTTCAAAAAGAAGTGGTTTTTGTCACTGATACTTAGAAATAAACAAGAAGACAAATCACAACTGTTTTACTCACTGTGATTTCAAGCATTCAGGCTTGGAGATGCCAGAAACTTCAGGATTGAAAATGAACCGACTTCACTACTTCAGCAGGTTAAGAGTTATGAAGAACTTGAAAGAATTGACAATCATCTTGAGTGTTTCAATGAAAATGAAGATTTGGAAGATGTAATCATCAAAAGCACTGCAGAATGGCAGTCTGCTAACTGTGCTAGGTGTCTGCACCAATCCTATTTATTTGCAGTCAATCAAATGAAAATGGCATCGTGCACTGGATGAACTAATACACTGTTTTATAGTACTGTAGTGATATTGGTGGTGTTCTAATTTGTTCTGTATTTCATTTAATTACATGCATTGTTGCTCAGTTAAATGGGAGTTTATCTTTTTTATATCTTTTTAATTATTTCCATGAAATTTTGGCTAATGGGCAGCCACTTAGTTGGGCCAAAATATATTGGTCCCAATGTATCAGAATTAATTGGAATCCATTGTATTTCAACATATTCATACTGGTCTGGTTTGAATTCTAACTTCAGCTGTTCCTGGATAGAAATAAAAGGAGTGGAGATCTCTTCAAAACTAAGATTAGAGCTGATATGAACATGCTGTGTTTGTTAGTGATCCTGAGTTTTACTCCAAGATATCCCTGCTGTCTCTCACTGGGAGACAAGTTCCACCAATAATAAAAAAAATTGAGAAAAAGCACAAATTAATTCACCAGTGCAGCCAGATTAAATTGTGTAAGGTTCATCAGTATTTTGATTAATAGCATAAGCTCAGTTTTACTTCCATAGAGCTCATTGGTTTCAAGTACTATTTTGATAAATATTATGATAGTATGTTTGAAAATTAGATTTTCGTTTAACTTGGCCTGCAAAATCTAGTACTAAGATCATTAAAGTTTTCCTTAAACCTATCCAGATTCAGGTTTCAACCCAAATTAATGCCATTTCCTTTCCCACACTTGATCCACTCATTTGCTGCAGCAGTCATTTTTATTGCTCCAGAATCCAGCATCTACAGCAGGCATGGGCAAACTACGGCCCGCGGGCCATATGCAGCCCGTTAAGCTTTTTAATCCAGCCCGCAGAACTTGATGAAATTATATTAATAAACCTTGTTAACATTTTTTCCCCGCAATTCTGGCGTTTTCCCAATAGATGACGCACTCTATATACATTGACCTTTGTTGAGGTGCAGCGTATTACTCCACATTTGCGCTTTACTCTTTGTTCAGCTCGACCTATTTGTGTGAACAGGTGTTCAGCGTCATGAACATCAACAAAGCCAGCCACAGATCCAAGTTAACTGACCAACACCTCAGATCCATCCTGAGAATTGTCACAACAAAACTAAATCCAGACTTTGATGCGCTGGCTAAAAAGGGAGACCAACAACACTGTTCCCACTGAAATTAAAAATAAGTTTCTTCGTTGTGTTATGTAAAAAATGCATTTGAAAATATTTTTTTCAATAAGCCTTACATGTTACATGTCATTTCTGTTAAGTGATGGACATGAGTAGTGCGCAGGTGCACGTACGTTCTCAAAATAAAAAATGTGCTGCAGATCAAATAACGCGCTCTGCATACTGGTGCGCTGTCACTGTTCTGTCTTTGTGCTGGTCGTTGTTGAGTTTTGGCACAGGGGACAATTGAATAAGAAGGAGCAGGACAAGTAGACCTGCATCTCCTACCATTTTTGAAATAAAGACAGTCAGAAGGAGAGTGATGATGATAATATCTTGAAGGATAACAGAATTTTCAGTGCTTTAAAATAATAACTGTTACTATTAAAAACGGTGTATTTTATTCATTTAATTTTCAGTGTTTTAAAAGTCATTTCAATAAATAGCTAAATACCATGGGACTTCAAAGACAGATATTTTGTTGTAATGCATTTGTTCATTTTCAATTGAAATTAAAGCACATGTTTGCTACATATCCCATGATATTTTATTTTCTCTTATGTGGTGTATTACCAAAACACTCCATCCATCTGCTCCTGGTCCGGCCCCCCTGTCAAATTTTAGAACCCTTTGTGGCCCACAAGTCAAAAAGTTTGCCCACCCCTGATCTACAGTCTCTTGTATTTCCAATCTTTAAAAATAAAATTGTGCTGAGATTTATTGCACTCTGCATCAATTTGTAGTTTAGTCCAGTTCTGGAACAGTAAAAGAATCAAAAATCTTATATCAACACATACTGATTGCATTGCTTAAAGGCTTAATTCACATTTGTGGCAGAATTCTGGAAACAGGGCTTGACCTGGCTTCTGAGAGAAATAATGTGAGACTTCATCCCTCAGGGAACAGAATATTTAAGTTGGTGAGAAAAGGTGTTGTTTAAGCTACTGGTGGATTTTCCCATTAATGTTCTGGGTGTTTTGGGCACTATGGTTGGAAAGGGACTTTTAGTTGAATTAAAGATGAGTTATAAATGCAGATCTTGCCAATACCCAAATCCAGTAAATGAACAAAGCGAAATGGTTAATGTGGTTCTGATGCATAAGCTCATTTGCAGATTTCTGGCTCAAGTTGTCTCATGGCCATTATTGCAACTTCTGGGGTTACTGTGGTTGATCTTCATCATTGACTTACATCATGCGGTTCCCTCCCATTTCTACATTGTGCAGAAAACATAATTGACAGTGATTTAACCCTTTGTAGATTTTGTTCATCAACATGTTTGCTTAAGACTTCCAATAATTTGCTCTATTCCACTATTATATTTTTGTATATTAGATAAATGGAAATGAATGGCGAAAGTTACTGTTCCAAGATAACTGAATGACAGTTACTATTTTGAATAGCGGACATGTTTCCGTGAAAAAGCTGAGAACTTTTTGAAATTTAAAATGAAAAGAAAATTAAGATCATTGTATGCTGACTAATTACATATCAGGCCCACACGTTGGAAAACATTGTTTGCCTTTCCATTGATTCAATAAGCCACAGTTTCTGGCTAAAAGACTCATTGCTTTCATTTGCTGGCTCTCCTGAAGCCTCCTGAGGGAGAATGGAATGAACAACATTTCTAAAACAAACAGGGTTTAGTTCTGAGTGGCAGAGCTACGCTGATATTTCTCTGGGACAGCATCCAGCAATGGGAATAGCTTATTCAGTGCTCACCATTCTCAGCAAGTTTCCTGAAGCCAATACAATTACTGAACTTAGATTCCACTGGTTAAAGCCAAGACTTGATGGAATCTGTTCAACATTGCTTTTCTGCAGTTGTCACTATTCCAGGTTCTCCACTAGTTTCTAGAATCTATAACTGCCATGTCACATCTTCCAAGGTGGTTTTCTAGGCAGTCAATTGTTTGATGGTTTTGAATTTTTCCTGTATTTTAGTGTGACATTCTTTTAATGGACAGCAAATGTGTGCAATCCCTTTCAGTATAGGTAAATCTTTCTTTCCATGAATAGAGGAGATAGGATGTATAATAGAGGCAGATCGATAAATAATAATACTTAATATTATCAGATTTACCAGTGCAATTTATCTTTATGTCCGAGATATAGATAAAAGAAGGTTCCCAGTCACACACTCCAAATATGCACTGCAGCAGTTCCGATTGTACCAAAGTTTACTTTGGTTGAAGACAATGCAGCCAAATTTTAAAAGCAGGTACAACATCTGTCTGTTGCTAAATCTGATACCAAAGGAATGCTCAATAAATGCCATGTTTAATTCATTATCCTAAAGTAAGCATATTTCAGAAGTACTGATCACTAAAAATACTGAAAGTTTTGTTAAGCACCGTAGTTGGTGTAGTGACGTATATTACTTATGTATGGTCAGTTTCTTAGGTGGAGGAGTGGTCTTCTGCTGATGTAGCTCATTCACTTTGAAGTTTATTGTGCATTCAGGGACGCTCTCTGTGCACCTCTGTCATTTGTAACGGGTGGTTATTTGTGCACAGAACCATAAGGCTTTGGTTTAAATTAACTGGCATATGTCATGAAATGTGTTGTTTTGTGGCAGCAAAACATACGAATAAAAACTATGAATTACAAAAAATATATATTGTTATGCTTTGGGGGCAGTGGGGGGGAGGTGGAAGTGCACGGGGGTGTGGTCGACAGCCCCACCATTTCTAATGACCAACATTGTTTATTGTTCTTGTGTTAAAATGCTTTTGTGGGATTATGGTGGGATGTTCCAGTTCATATACTGTTACATTTTAGCTTTGGTTATATTGAGTTGTTCTCTCTCTGGGTCTGTTTTTGTGTTTATCTCAATAAGACAATTGTTGAGTTTAATGGGCTTCCTCGTCTGTCATTATGGACCAAATGCTCCCAACATTGGTGTCGGGGTGGAATCCGAAATTGACAATGAGATTGAAGAGATACAGTATTGGATAGAGTGCCTTAAACCCAGGGAGTAAATTGAGGGATCAAACAGTATGCCTCCCCAACATCCCCGGGCCAGATTCATGAAGGTTGGACTCTAATGGTGCGCCTGGGAACTGAGCACTGTGTCTTCCCAGGGAGCCCTGACAGAGCAAGTATACCCAGGCTCCCCAACCCGGGAGACATGGCAGAGCACATCACTAGCCTCCGCTGTGAACTGCACCGGTGAACGCAAGACGTCGTAGCCATGGGAGGATGGACAACATGGCAGATGCTGCTGGAGCAAGAGGAAGACCAACGGGCCTCAATGATTAGCATCACAAGGTCCGCTCTGAAGCTCCCCAGATACACCAGTACCAGCCACCTGGTCCCATTACCTGGTGCAAGGTAATGACTCATGCCACAACAGGTGGACCCCACAGAGATGGTGGTACACCTTGCCCTGGCACTGGGGGGGGGGGGGGAAATGCCCTGTGGGCCTTCCTCGGCCTAACGCCGGTTGAGCAGCATAACGATGAGACCCTGGTACTGGTGCTGTAGTGGCATTTCAGGCAGAGGCCATTGTTTGAAAACAATGAGGGAAGGACTGTGCAGCAGATGGCACCATATGGGAGAAAGGTTTTAGGCACTCACAGGAGATCTCTGCCACTGGCCCTTTCCATGGACCAGGAAGAGCTTGCCCTCCATGCCTCCCTTAAGGCACTGATGCCAGAGTGCCTTCTGCCACATGTTTGCCTGACATCAACATCGTTACTGGCCAAGGTGGAGAGGGCAGAAGCAATTTTAGCTTCCCACACCAACGTCTCCTTGCATGCCACAGACCTGGGCTTGTGTCACTGAAGTGCAGGAAGAAACGGATGAGGAGGAGCCTGTGAGACAGGTACGATCGCCGCCGCAGGCCATAAAATGATCTCTGCTACTGGTGTGGTGGGGCAGGCCATTTGGCCCAAGACTGCCCTGCACCAGCACCACGCCAGGGCCCAGTGCGGCCATCTGGAAATGCTGAGCAGGCAGTGCCGCCTGACACCTCCAGCGGTATCCCTCTGTAGCCACCCCTCCGGGTGGGCCGTTCGGGGGAAGGAAAAGGCTTATACGTGGACTGCGTGGAGGAGGGCATCAGATGCCGTGCGTTGATAGACAAGGTGCCAACCACCACTATCATCCGTCCCGGTGTTCTCCCCAGCATGGACCAGCCATTCCCACCTGGGTGGACAACGGCGACGGTTCAGCCGGCTACAGTCACCGGCGACTGTGCGGCAATGTGAGGGAGGACGAGGCTGCGCTTAGCAGTGGGGAAAAAGAGTGGCGCAGAAGGTGTGGCTGGCCGACACCCTGGGGTCCTGCGTCATTGGGCTGTACTTGTTGTCCGTCTGGGCAGCCCGTGTGGATGTGTTGGGGGCAACACTCTACTCTGGCTCTGAAGCGTGGCTCTCTGGCTGGACTGGGTTGGAGCAGGAACAACCACCGCCAGTCTCGTAGCGGCTTGTGGCAGTGCAGCACGCCCCACAGCAGAGCCGGGAGCAGGTATCGATGACAGTGCTTCAGGTGACCTCCCAGCCAGCTGCGCAGGGAACAGGTGAGCAGCCTCACGCTAACCCGGGTGAGTGATTGGCTCAGCGTGGGACGATGGCTGGGGTAGACAGAGGTTCCTGCCCTGGATCCAAAGACCAAAGCCCTATGCGTGCAGTGGGGAGTGCGTGGCAGGTTGTTGTTCCAGTGGTGGCGGTTGTCCGATGGTTACGGACGTTTTCTGCTCCGCACCACGGTGCTGCGGTCGGTGCATGGGCTGGTGGGAGGCCAGCCATGTTGGAGTTGCAAAGACATTAGGCAAGCTGTGCAAACACGTGGACTGGCCCGGGTACAGCCAGCACGTGGAGCTGTTTGTGTATTTCTGTGATGCTCAAGAGCTCCAATGCAGTAGTACTTGGTGTTGGCCCCAGTGTGGGTCTACTGCCCCTCCTGGAAGAAAGGACCACCCCCAGGCTGGGAAACCACTGGAAGGGGCTGGGAGAGGTGCTGTTGTCTGAGCGATGGAAGGCTGCACTGGCACTGGTTGGCCCTGTATTGGCCCTTGGCCACCACTGTCTCAGCAAGTCTGAAGGAGGAAGTGGCAGTCCGGGTGCCCTGGGAGGGGGAGGGGGTCTCCAGAAACCCCCCTGCACCCCAGGTGACAGCATTGACCACCACCGGGACTTTTGGACTTTGTTATGGACTTTGGGATTGCTGTTGATGGATGACGCCCTTGGGTGGGGGCAGTGTATTGCTCTGGGAGGGGTGTGATCTATCACACTTTATATGCCTCGTTACCATCTGAAATTCTGCCAAAGGTAGATGCAAGATTTCTTAAGATTCAAGATTCCAGATTCCAGATTGTTTAATGTCATTTCCAGTACACAAGTGCAAGGAGAACAAAATAAATATTACTCTGTGTCTGATGCAGTCCTTAAAAAAACACAGGTTGTAAAGAACACATAATAATACTTAGAAAAACATTCAATAAATATAAGCACACAAGATGGCTTATATACATAGATTGATTGTATGTCCATAAAATGATGCTAAGCTCTACATAAGGTGACCGTGGGAAATAATAAAGTAGTCGTGGAGTTAGTGACTGGCAGTTGTTAGTCAGTCTTCCTGCTTGGTGAAAATGATTGTTTTTGAGTCTGGTGGTCCTGGCATGGATGCTACGGAGCCATCTTCCTGATGGGAGTGGGACTGACAGTCCATGATCCTTCATGATATTGCTGGCCCTTTTCCAGCAACTTTCTACATATATGTCCTTGATTGTGGGTAGGCTAATGCCGATGGTGCTTTGTGCTATTTTGACTCTTTATTGTAGAACTTTCCTGTCCGCCACAGCGCATCTTCTATACCAAGCAGTGATGCAACTTGTTAGGATGCTCTCTACTGTGCATCTAATTACTGATGCGAGTGTGGCTGTGCAAAGTCCAGCTCTGACCGGACTCAAACAGAATGTAAAGGCATTGGTGAGCTTTTTTTGTCTGTGTAGGATGTGTTCTGGCCCCATGAGAGGTTGTGTGTGATGAGCACTTCCAGTAGTTTGAAAAACTGCTCGCAGTTTGCACTGCGGCGTTGCTGATGTAAAGGCGGGTGCGAGTGGTGTGAGTGTTCCTGAAGTCGATAATCATCACCTTTGTCTTGCTGGCATCAGACCTTGAGCTTTTCAACATTCTTTCTGTAGACCGTCTCTTTATTGTCGATGATGAGCCCCAGCGTTGTTGTGTCATTAGTGAGCTCAATGATGTGAATGCTTGGTTGTTCAGCCATGTAGTCATGTGTGAGCAGAGTGTTCTGCACATGAATTTATGGATGGGATATGAGCTGTGCTGAGCCATACAATTACTATCACCTTTTCGCCAGCTTGAACCAGTCTGGCTATTCTTCTCTGACTTCACTCATAAATAAGGCATTTTTGCCTTCAGAACTATGCCTGTCACTGGATGTTTTCTTTGTTTTTAGCACCAGTCTCTGTAAACTCTAGAGACCATTATGCGGGAAAAACCCAGAAGATCAGCAGTTTCTCAGATACTCAAACCACACTGCCTTGCACCAACAATCATTCCATAGCAAAGTCACTTATATCACATTTTTTTCCCATTCTGACATTTGAAGAACAGCTGCATCATGGCCTGGTATGAGAACACCAATGCCTTTGAATGGAAAACCCTGCTAAAGATAACGGATTCGGCCCAGCAGGGCACAGATAAAGCCCTCCCAACTATTTAGCACATCTACATGAAACATTGTCGTAGGAAAGTAGCATCGACCATCAGAGTTCTTCACCACCCAGGCCATGCTCTTTTCTCACTGCTGCCATCAGGTAGAAGGTGCAAGAGCCTCAGGACTCGCACCTCTGAGTCAAGAACAGTCACAGAATCAGAATCAGGTTTATTATCACCGGCAAGTGTCGTGAAATTTGTTAACTCAGCAGCAGCAGTTCAATGCAATATGTAATATAGAAGACAGAAAAACAAAATAAAATAATAATAAATAAATAAGTAAATCAATTACAGTATACTTATATTGAATAGATTAAAATTTGTGCAAAAACCGGAAATATTATATATTAAAAAAGGGAGGTAGTGTCCAAGGGTTCATTGTCCATTTGGAAGTCGGACAGCAGAGGGGAAGAAGCTGTTCCTGAATCACTGAGTGTGACTTCAGGCTTCTGTCTCTCCTACCTAATGGTAACAGTGAGAAAAGGACATGCCCTGGGTGCTGGAGGTCCTTATTAATGGATGCTGCCTTTCTGAGACAGCTCGTTGAACATGTCCTGGGTACTTTGTACCCAAGATGGTGCCGACTAAATTTACAACCCTCTGCAGCTTCTTTTGGCCCTGTGCACTAGCTCCCCTAACTGCTACACCCCCCCATACCAGACAGTGATGTATTCATTTTGATTCAAAGATGAATCCCTGAATATTGTCCAGTCCACTGACTCAGAACAGTCCTGTAAGTGCTCTTCCACCTCCCTTCTTGGCCCTCACAATTGGTGCTCGGCTTCGGAGCACAGCCAGGTGATTGGACTTTCCAAAGTGTGGGCATGGAATGGCATGGTAAACATTCCTGATGGTGGTATAACTGTGGTCAAGTATGGTTCTGGTTCTCTGAGAAATGAATCCCGGTGAAATCTGGAACTAGTGTTGAGAAAACTAGAAAAGGTAGGCTTAAGTCATAGGACCAGAAAGTGTACTTTCATGGTGAGTTAAGCACAGGAATGTGCTGATCCACAATGCAAGAAGCAGAAAGTTAATTTTATCTTGTGATATTTCACCACATGGTCTTGCATGGTCCCACCTGATAAGCTAATCGGGTTTATACTGTTCTAGTGTCATAGAATCATACAGCACAGAAACAGGTCCTTTGGCTAACAACTCCCTGTCAGCCATCAAGCACTCATCTATGTTAAGGGTCTGCCAGTTACCAACATACATGGAGCTATTTACAGATAACAATTAATCTATCAGTCCACTCCGGGATGATGGTGCAAGCAGAGAAGAAATTCCCAGCTGGATACAAATAGATTTAGAAAAGACAAAAATGGCTCTAAGGAGCACAGAAGATTGGAATTTAATTTATTTATTTATTATAACATGTATATTTGTAAAATATTTAAGGTAACTTGCTGGAAGCTGAACACTCACATTTATGATTAGTAATCAATGGTCACATGCTATTAGACAAGGATACTGGGCAATTTTTGATGTGTGATTCTGGTCAGAAAATAAGAAATGGATCTGGGGGAGATTTGACTCCACTTTGACAGAACTGTACATAAAGTAATAAATGCCATTCATATGGTTAAATTTTATATATATATTACCACAATGTTGATTATGCTCAGAAATCGTTGGCAATATCTCTAACAAGTGAAAATGAAGCTGTATGAAATCAAGGTAATTTACATTTAAAGAAGATTATAGATATTGAGTGATTTCAAATACATTAGCAAGTCAAGTAAGTAAAGACCTGAAAGTAAATAAAAATGTCAATATGACACAATACACATTTACTTACTTCAATGCACAAATAAGCATTTCTTACTAAGAAACGTACAATGTACTGGGTATGTTAATCAAAATGGCTTCTTTGGTTTGCTAGAGTAGGAATGCTTTTATGTTTGATAGGAATGCTTTTATGTTTGTTAAGTGTTTTCTCTCGCAGTTGTTTAGCTTTGGACTTGCTGATATGGGGATTGTATTCATTTTTTAACCAATGGGGAATGTTATTTTGTCTTGTGGGGCTGGGAGCTTGGGGGTTTCGTGGTCTTTTCAGGGGAGGCAGGAAGGAGACGCTGAGGAAGGTGGACGTGCGCTGCACTGCTCGGTCGACCACCGGGGGTGGTCCCAGGTGCAAGGATGTGGAGGTCGGAGGCAAGCGATGAGGGGTCGAATGGTTCGATGGTTGAGCTCCAACAATGTGCACTAAACTGACTGAACTTTGATAAGTTGGCGCCTTTTACTTTATTTTCTTTTCCTTCATATATACTGTATTGCATAGTACTCTTCTAGTTTTAGTAAAATCTTTAAAGTGTATTCCATAACGGTATCTGGTGTGAGTTTGATATTGTGTGTGTGCGCGCGGCATAAACTTGATTCTCACAGCACCTGTGTGTACGGGAGGTGGGGTTGGTGAGTGGCTGGATCTCCTTTTCCCCTAGACATATACCAGCCTGTTGGGTAAGCGTTACAGAAAGAAAGAGACTAACATCTGGTAAGTAAAAGCCAGATTAAAAAAAACTTTAACATGATGAGCAACACACACAAAATGCTGGAGGAACTCAACAGGCTTGGCAGCATCCTTGAAAAATGTACAGTCCATGTTTTGGGATGAACTCTTCAGCAGGATTGGAGAAAAAAGCTGAGGAATAGATTTAAAAGATGTGGGGGTGGGTGGAGGGGAGAGGGAAACACCAGGTGATAGGTGAAACCTGGAGGGAGAGGGATGAAGTAAAGAGCTGGGAAGTTGATTGGTGAAGGAGACAGAAGGGCAAGGAAGAAAGAAAACAGGGGAAGGAGCACCAGTGGGAGGCAATGTGTGAGCAAGGAGATAAGGTGAGAGAGGGAAAAAGGGAATGGGAAATGGTGAGGGGGGGGAGGGCGAGGTCATTGCTGGATGTTTGAGAAATTGATGTTTATGCCATCAGGTTGGAGGCTACCCAAACAGAATATAAGGTGTTCCTCCAACCTAAGTGTGGCCTCATCACAACAGTGGAGGAGGCCATGGATGAACATATCAGAATGGAAATGGGAAGTGGAATTAAAATGGGTGGTCATTGGGAGATACCACTTGATACCACAAGCATAGTTGGTCAGAGAAGCATTCTCCCAATGTACATCAGGTCTCACCGATATAAAGGAGGTCACACCGGGAGTACCGTTCATAGTACATGACCCCAACAGACTTAACAGGCGAAGTGTCGCCTCACTTGGAAGGACTGTTTAGGGCCCTGAATGGTAGTGAAGGAGGAGGTGTGGGGGAGGTGTAGCACTTGTTCCACTTGCAAGGACGAGTGCCAGGAGGGAGATCAGTGGGGAGGGATAACTGGGCAAGGGAGTCGTATAGGGAATGATCCCTGTGGAAAGCAGAAAGTGAGGAAGGAGGGAAAGATGTGCTTGGTGGTGGGATCCCATTGGAGGTGGCGGAAGTTTTGGAGAATTATGTGCTGGATGCATAGCCTGTTGGGGTGGTAGGTGAGTACAAGAGGAACCTTATCCCTTGTAGGGTGGCGGAAAGATGGAGTAAGGGCAGACATGTGTGAAATGGAAGAGATGAGGTTGAGGGCAGTGTTGATGGTGGAGGAAGGGAAGCTCCTTTATTTGAAAAAGGAGGACACTTCCTTCATTCTAGATTGAAAATCCTCATCCTGAGAGCAGATGTGGTGGAAATGAAAGGTTTGAGAGAAGAGAGCAGTGTTTTTACAAGGACAGAGGCTGTAGTCCAGGTAGCTGTGAGAGTCCATGGTTATGTAATAGAATTGGTGGATAAACTGTCTCCAGAGATAGAGACAGTGAGATCAAGAAAGGGAAGGGAGGTGTCAGAAATGGACCAGGTGAATTTGAGGGCAGGGTGGAAGTTGGAGGCAAAGTGGATGAAGTTGACGGATTCAGCATAGGTGCAGGAAGCAGCACCAATGCAGTCGTAGATGTAGCATAGGAAAAGTGGGGGACGGACACCAGTATGGACTTGGAACATAGACTGTTCCACATAGCAGACAGACAGGCAGGCATAGCTGGGACCCATGCAAGGGCCCAAGGCTACCCCTTTTGCTTGAAGGAAGTGGGAAGAGCCAAAGGAGAAATTATTTAGAGTGAGGACAAGTTCTCCTAGGTGGTGGAGGGGAACTGTTAAGTCTGATGTTCAGAAAAAACTGGAGAGCTAAACTGCTGCCCTTCCCACACTTTTCCTCCGCTACATCGTCAACTGCATTGGTGTTCCTTCCTGCAAAGTGCTGTCCACTTTGCCACCAACTTCCACCATGTATTCATATTCACCTGGGCCATTTCTGACACCTCCATTTCTTGATCTCACTGTCTCTATCTCTGGAGACAGCTCATCCACCAATGTCTATTACAAACCAACGGACTCTCACAGATACCTGGACTACACCTCGTTCCAAACTACTACTTGTAAAAACACCATCCCCGTCTCTCAGTTCCTCTGTCTCTGCTGCATCTGCTCTCAGGAGGCTTTTCATTCCAGACCGAAGGAGATGTCCTCCTTTTTCAAAGAAAGCGGTTTCCCTTCCTCCACCATCAACAATGTCCTCAACTGCGTATCTTCCATTTCACACACCTCTCGTCCTTACCTACCATCCTACCAGCCTCTGCGCCCGGCGCAAAACTCTCCAAACTTTCTGCCACCTCCAAAGGAATCTCACCACCAAGCACATCTTTCCCTCCCCCCCACTTTCTGCTTTCCGCAGGGATCACACTCTATGCCACTTCCTTGTCTATTCATTCCCCACCCCCACTGATCTACTTCTTGTAACTTGTCCTTGCAAGTGGAACAAGTGCTACACCTGCCCCTACACCTCTACACTCACTACCATTCAGGGTCCCAAACAGTTCTTCCGGGTGAGGGAACATTTCACCTGTGTCTGTTGGGGTCATTTACTGTGTTCGGCGCTCCCTGTGTGGCCTCATATATATCGGTGAGATCTGAGATAGATTGGGAGACCACTGCTCCGAGCATCTATGCTCCCTCCGCCAGAACAAGTGGGATCTCCCAGTGGCTGCCCATTTCCCATTCCCATTCCAACATGTCCATCCATGGCCTCCTCCACTGTCATGATGAGGCCACCTTAGTTTGGAGGAACAACACCTTATATTCTGCTTGGGGAGCCTCCAACCTGATGGCATGAACATCAATTTTTCAAATTTTTGGTAATACCCCCCCCCACCTCCCCCTTCACCATTTCCCATCCCCTTTCTCCCTTTCTCACCTTATCTCCCTGCCTGTCCATCACCTCCCTCTGGTGCTCCCCTCTTTTCCTTTCTTCCGTGACCTTCTGTCTCTTTCACAAATCAACTTCCCAGCTCTTTACTTCATCCAACCCCGCCCCCCCCCCCCAGGTTTCACCTGTCACGCAGTGGTTCTCTCTCTCCTACCCCACCTTTTAAATCTATTCCTCAGATTTTTCTCTCCAGTCCTGCCGAAGGACTTCAGCCCAAAACGTTGACTGTACTTTTTCCATAGATGCTGCCTGGGCTGCTGAGTTCCTCCGGCATTTTGTGTGTTGCTCTGATTCCAGCATCTGCAGATTTTCTCTTGTTTGTGATTTAACATGACGAGATTTTCAACCACAATGTATTTAGCATAAATGACTTTGCACAATCCATATGGATAGAAATCTGCAGAGGACCTTGTGCAATCCACATGGGTGGAGATCAAGGCAGGGGAGTGGGAATGACTGGAAGAATTGGATCACCCCATGATTGAATGGTGGACTCGATGGGCCGAATGGCCTACTTCTGCTTCTATATCAAATGGTCTTTAATAAAGCAGAGATTTAGTCACAAGTGTTCAATTATTCTTATATTTGTTAAGTGTACTGGAACTAGAGAGAAGCTATTGGATCAACTTTGTTTCTGAAGGATAAGTACAGTAAACCTGATACTATAGTTAATTTTAATGAAGTATTTCAACTTCATGTCTTTGAGATTGAACTGACAATCTAGTTGAAAATCAGATAGCTGCTTAGAACATGGAATGCTGGAAACACCCAGCAGGTCAGGTAGCATCTGTGGAAAGAATTAATGTTTCAGTCTGATGTTATTTCTTTAGTGCTTTCATTTAATTAATCAATCCACCTCAGGTAACACAATTGCAGCTTGGTTAAAAATTCCCATGCAGGCTTTAAGCCAGTGGCCTGGGAGAACATTTCAGAACTTGTGGCCCATTGACAGAAGTGAGGCAAGAAAGTACCTAATCGTGTTCAGGATTACAAACTCTCAAGCCACGGGTTATTTCTGAAGACTAAAGTTCTCTAGTTAATTTATCTGTTCTTGTTTTTTAGTCTTTCAGTGTCACAAAGTAAAAAATTACGATCAGAGTACATACATGTCACCACCCTGGGATTCTTTTTCCTGTGGACATACTCAGCAAATCTATAGAATAGTAACTGTAAACAGGCTCAATGGAAGAGCAAGAGCATTGAAGACAACAAAGTGTGCAAATGCAAATATAAATAACTAGCAATAAATAATGACAGAATGAAATAACAAAGTAAAGAGTTCTTCATCCAAGATCATTGGTTGTGTGATGAGTGTAGTGATCCTCCTTTGTTCAAGAGCTTCATAGCTGAGAAGTAGCAACTGTTCTTGAACCTGGTGGTGTGAGTCCTGAGGCAATTGTACTTTCTACCTGATGGCAGCAACAAGAAAAGAGCATGGCCTGGGCGATGAGGATCTTTGATGATGGATGCTGCTTTCCTAGAACACTGCTTCATGTAGATCCACTCAATGATTGGGAGGACTTTACCTGTGATGTACTGGGCTGAATCCTTAACCTCTTGTAGGATTTTCTGCTCGAAGTGGCACAAGGATTGGAGCTGCTGTCTCACTGGGTTCAATTGTGGCCTCTGGTGCCGTCTGCATGGAGTTTCCATGTTCTTCCTGTGAATGCATTTTTTTATTCCAGAAACTCCTGCTTACTCACTCCTACATCCAAAGGCATACAAGTTGGTAAGTTAATAGACTGCTGTAAATTGTCCCTAGTATGTGGTGAATTGGTAGAAATAGTGGTAATTGATGAGGAGGGTGTGGAGAATAAAACGGGATTAGTGTAGATCTAGTATAAATGAGTGGTTGATAGCCAGCATAGACTTGATGGGCCAAAAGGCCTCGTTCTGTGCTGTGTGACTCAATGACTCTTATAACTACTTCCTCTATTACTGAGCATGGATGTTATTCACTAAATCTATTTTAGTTATTTGTCATAACTTAGAATCCTGAGCACATTTTTATAATGATATAAGCCCTTTTGTTAATTTTGAGTGAATTTTAAAGCAAACTCTATGAGAATTTGTTTCAGTAATTTTGTGAATTTTAAAGTAAAATCCGTGAGAATAAGTTTCAGAAAGGAGATTGCAGCATTCAAGCATTGAAGCATGTGTATTAAATTTGATGTTAGTACTATTACTCAAGATGAATATGATAACAGAAAAACCATGATCTTCTCACAAGGCTTTCCAAAGGGACACAATTTCCTTTTTCAGTTGAATTATGTAGGAAACTGTTCATTGTAGCAGGTTTGATTAATGCATCCTCTGGATAAACTCTAGATGAAGCATGTGGGTAAGGGTGGGGCTGCAGATGGTGTGGGTTTATGGTCAGAATCCAAGTTGGGAGGGTTGTGCTGGGATAGAAATGAGACGAATAAAGTAAGTTCACATGATAGCAGATCAATTTTGTTGAAAGAGTATTATTTTATTTGCACAACATTTCTTATTTTGCACAAAAAGTATTTTTCCTGTGAATGCTTGTAAGAGATTGACATTAGCCTACCCACAATCAAGGACGTATATATAGAAAGTTGCTGGAAAAGGGCTAGTAAGAGATGGTAACATATACGTTTTGATAACAGATTTACTTTGAATTTTGAACTTTATACTTTGGTTTTCTATTCATGAAAACCCAATATGAAACAATAATATGTCAACATCAATTTGGACTCAGTTATGGAAGTACCTTTCGTAGAATATGCTCCAGTTTTACCCTACTTTTTACCCCAGGGTTTTTCATATACTATTCCCCCACAACACCAACTGTCCTATAGTTTGTGCTGCACTCCTGCATCTGCCTTGGGCCAGTTTGACTGATTTTCAAAGCAACCTTTTTTGTACAGAGTTCCAGGCTGTTTTGGTGGGAAAGATATTTAGCAGTGTGAAAGGCTTGGCCGTTATAAATGGGATGAGTGGGCCTTCTGTTGTTGCTTCCTTATGATTTGACCATCCTCTGGTCCTCTTCCAGCCTAGGGTTAAAATTTCTGCCAAGTTGGATTTGAATAGATTTGCACACATCCTGAATCCACATAACTAAGGTTGTTACTTTTTTGGAAAGAGGGGGAGAATTTTGAATGGATAAAATCCATTGGTACTTCCAACATAACAATTTGTGATGAAAATTATTGTTCAGCACAACACAGCCAAAATTTTAAGTGATGAGATAAATAGAGCCATAGAACATTACAGCATAGAACCAGGCCCTTCAGCTCTTCTTGGCTGTGCTAAACCAGTTTTCTGCCTAGTCCCACTGACCTGCACCTGGACCATATCCCTCCATACCCCTCTCATCCATGTACCTGTCCAAGTTTTTCTTAAATGTTAAAAGTAAGCCTACATTTACCACTCTATCTGGCGGCTCATTCCACACTCCCACCACTCTGTGTGTGAAGAAGCCCCCTCTAATGTTCCCTTTAAACTTTCCCCCTTCACCCTTAACCCATGTCCTCTAGTTTTTCTCACCCCTAGCCTCAATGGAAAAAGCTTGCTTGCTTGCATTCACTCTATCTATACCCATCATAATTTTATATACCTGTCAAATCTCCCCTCATTCTTCTACGCTCCAGGGAATAAAGTCCTAACCTATTCAACCTTTCTCTGTGACTCAGTTTCTCTAGTCCCGGCAACATCCTTGTGAACTTTCTTTGCACTCTTTCAACTTTATTAATATCTTTCCTGTAACTAGGTGACCAAAACTGCTCACAATACTCCAAATTTGGCCTCACCAATGTCTTAAACAACCTCACCAAATTAACAAATGAACAATTTGTTTAAAAAAATTGTTCTCTGGGGCATCCCGGAGCTGCAAAAGGAAATGCCATTGGTTTTAAAGAATATAGGAGAAGCAGGGGGCTCTTTAGCTCATCTATACAATTCCAGATAGTTTCCGACAATACTTGACTTCCTTCCAATGAAAATAACCGCATTCTCTAGGACACAAGCTTTTTTTCTGATTAGAAGAGCCATTACTGGATAAACAATTGTTTAGAGTTATAATACCATCATTCAAAATATAGCAGAATTTTGTAAATAAGAATATTTTATTTAGAATAATTTATCAATAATTATTTTCAAATTATTCCAAGCTCTCAAGCTCACATAAATAGTTGTCTGGCTGCACCAACAAACCACTTTATGGAGTTTTCCACTTATGACATTGGCCTGTCTCTGAACTTCAGTTTAAAGACTGAGTTATTAATGAACATCCATCCAATGGAACCACCCAGAAGTATAATTTTATGAGGATACACTGTACACTCACAGATGATGTACTTTAATTTGTGCCTTATAGTCAACTTTGGTTTGCCACATTGGATGTCTAATTGTTTAAATAAATGTAACTGTTCTGTCTTCAATAGTATTTGAAATCTTAAAGTTTATACTTTGTTTGAAATAACTGTCAAGAAAAATGCCAGTCAGTCAAGATAAGTTAATGCCATGATTGTTTTCAGAGAGATGTTTCATTCACAATTTACTGAATGGATTTCAGTTCAGCTCATCTACAGGCAGTTTTCATTGAATAGTTCAGTATTGTTACCCAACTTGTCAATTGTTCAACAATTCCATTGTAAGAAGTCAGAAATAAGACCTTTCCAGTTTAATATATGAATGATAATGTATTATGTTTGCCGTTGCACATAAGAGTGTGTAAGTAGGATTATGGGCACCACCAGTGGCATGGGTGGAAGAACTGCTTTCTCACAGTTCCAGGCATCCGAGTTCAGTCCTAACAATTAGAACTGCCTGCATGAAATCTGCGTGTTTTGCATGCTTTTTTTTGTATTGGTGGGGGGAGGGTAGAGGGGAGGGGGTTTCTAGGTGCTCCATTTACCTCCCATAATCCAAATAGCCACGATGGTGCTGGCAATATATGACGACATTTTGCAGGCAGCTAGCAAAACTACTAACTATTCTACTAAAAATACTTTTTTTGGACTACAGTCTTAATATAAGCAATCTTGGACCACTGGTTTAGATTGAACCTCTGAAGTTGAATCAAACCTAGCTATGATAAGTGACAGACATGTACAGAGTTAATGGGAGAAGGAAACTCCAGGAATCCCACCATTCTGGGCAACGATAAGGCCCGCATATGATTGCTGAAAACATGTTCAAATATTTCACAACCTGTTTAGTTAGGAATACTGAATAGAATATTCATCTTGGCTCCTGAAACTCCCAACAGCCATTTCAACCCACTCCATGAGACATCAAGAAGTGTCCAGGAGGACTGGACACAATAAAAGCTGTGGGAGCAGACAATATCCCAGCTGTAGTTCTGAACACCTGAGCTCTAGATATAGCTGCATCTCTAGTCAAATTGTACCTGTACAGTTTTAAAAGTGACTTCTACCCAAACATACAGAAAATTGTCTATTGAATCATGTTCTAAAAAAGAAGAGAAAATGCATTCTTGCTTGTAACCACTTATATAATTTACTCTCTGCCAGTTCTCAATCAGCAAAGTTAAATTTATCATCGACATTGTTAGTAACTGGTAATTTCTATATATCTAATCTTTGATGTTGAGTTTGATTTCCACCACACTTTTTGCTCAGACAGCCAAAACTGTGCTGGTATGCTGAAAGCAATGTGAATCTCATCATTGATATTAGTCTTTGCTGTTCCTAGGTGTTGTACTAGATTTCCGTTACTGCAGCATGTTGTACAAAGAAGATTGGTGTTTGGATATTAAATGTGAAGACAGTCCTTCCGCATGCTTCAGTGAATGAGTTGGCAATGGAGGAAGTGTTGTTTGGGCACAGCAGCTCAACCAATGAACGTGAGCTGATCCTGTTTTGGAATGTAGGGAATGCAGGTCGGAGAGTTCCTGTCGGTGCTGTCAATTACTTCCAAAAGTAATTTCAGTTTAAGATGGTGCTACTGAAGTTGTGCGATAGCTCACTGGTAGTTCAAAAGTCTCAGTCTCTGTGATGCTGAGGATGTGAGGTGGCCACCAACTGCTGTACTTCGTGTCTGTGAACTTTGTAGTGATTTGCCCCCACTAATGTGATGAACTGATACCCTGGCTTTGGGCCTACTCCAGGGATTTGGATCTAAGGCCTCAATTTGGTTTGGAACACTGTTGTTGCTGCTGGCTGCTACTGTTTGCAGGATTTGTGCGTTTTTTCTCTTTCTCTGTGCATTGGGGTTTGGTCTTTTTTTAATTGTGTTCTTTCGGGTTTAGACTATAACGCCATAAGACATAGGAGCAGAATTAGGCAACTCAGCTCATCAAGCCTGCTTCACCATTCTATCATGGCTGATCCTGGATCCCACTCAATTCCATACAGCTGCCTTCTTGCCATATCCTTTGATGCCCTGACTGATCAGGAAACTATCAACTTACATCTTAAGTATACAAGAGGACTTGGCCTCCACTGCAGTTTGTGGCAGAGCATTCCACAGATTCACTAATCTGGCTAAAAAAATACCTCTGTTCTAAACGGTTCCCCCCCCCCCCCCCCCACCCCACCAATTTTCAGGCTGTGCCCTCCAGTTCTGGATACCCTCACTATAAGAAGGAACCTCTCCACATCCACCCTATCTAGCTCTTTTAACATTAGGCAGGTTTCAATGAGCTCCCCCCAGCAGTCTTCTAAATTCCAGTGAGTGCAGGCCCAAAGCTGCCAGGCGCTCCTCATCTGTTAACCCCGTCATTCCCGGAATCATCCTCACAAACCTCATGTGGATTCTCAACAATAACAACCCATCCTTTCTGAGATATGGGGCCCAAAACTGTTGATGATACTCCAAGAGCAGCCTGACTAGTGTCTTATAAAAGATCAACATTATCTGCTTGCTTTTATATTCTATTCCCCTTGAAATAAATGGCAACATTGCATTTGCATTCTTCACCACAGACTCAACCTTTAAATTAACCTTCTTGGAGTCCTGTATGAGGGCTCCTTAGTCTCTCTGCACCTCTGATGTTTGAACCTTTTCCCCATTGTGGTGAACTACGTGTGCCTGTCTGGACACACCCCCTGCTGACTGCTCCTGTGACTCCTCCCACTGACCCCTGTATAAAGGCGATCGAGGCCTGAGCCCGGCCTCTCTGTCTCCAGGATGTAGTATGGTGGTCACTCACTGCTTGTTCCTTCTTCCAGTCAATAAAAGCCGATATCTCGCCTTACGTCTCAGAGTGAGTTATTGATGGTGCATCAATTTTATTGACTGGAAGTTTTAAAACATGGAAACTGTTTTACGTCCGGAAAGGTTGGATTTGGACCCTGAAGCAGCTCTTGCTTTTGAACACTGGCTTGCATGCTTCCAATCATACTTGGAGGAGTTTCGTGCGACTGACCCTGCCGTTATGCACAGAATTCTCCTCTCGAGGGTCACCCCAAAAGTTTACTCCATTATCCGGGACCTGCCGACCTACGAAGGGGCACTGGACGCCCTCAAAAGACAGTACCTGCGGCCAGTGAACACCGTCTACGCAAGACATCGTTTAGCTACCCGGCGACAGCGGCCTGGCGAATCGAGCGCTGAGTTTCTCCAAGCACTACAGACACTCGTCCCAACTTGTGACTGCAAGACGCTCACAGCAGAACAGCATGCGGAGCTGCTAGTGCGAGACGCCTTTGTGATGGGACTGAGGTCAGTGTACATGCGCCAGTGGCTGCTGGAAAAAGCCGATCTGACCTTACGCTCGGCGATCGAGACGGCCAATGCTCTGGAAGCTGCTCTGCACAACGCTGACGCTGTCCAGTCGCGCGATTCCCCGCCGGTTCCATGGACACCTCAGACCCCGCCACCGGCGGCTTCCGGGAGCGAATTCGCCAACGCCGCTGCCAGTCGCGATTCCACGAGCTCCCCGAACCTGACCACGGCTGCGGCCCATCAGAAACCCGTGCTTTGTTATTTCTGCGGACTCAAAAAGCACCCCCGACAACGCTGCCCAGCATGAGAAGCGACCTGCTCCAGCTGCAGAAAGCGGGGCCATTTCGCCAACGTCTGTAAGTCTAAACTACGAGCAGAGTGCAGCGCTGCGGGTGAGATGTGGGGGCTGCCATCTTGCATGCCCGGATGTGGGCGGCCATCTTTGTCGGCGTCAGCATGCCCTGCCCCCAACCCTCCGATGCTTACCGGGTACCCCGACGGCTCAACTCTGGCCACTGTAACCCTCGACCAAAGCGCCCCACACCAGCTTGCAAGGTCCATGATGGACATCCTGGTGGAGGGGCACAGGACTAGATGCCTGTTTGACACGGGCAGCACTGAGAGTTTTATTCACCCGGATACAGTGCAACACTGCGGA
The DNA here is from genome assembly GCF_030144855.1 of Hypanus sabinus. Lineage (NCBI taxonomy): Eukaryota > Metazoa > Chordata > Chondrichthyes > Myliobatiformes > Dasyatidae > Hypanus > Hypanus sabinus. Next base: position 72,266,843 of record NC_082719.1, read on the forward strand.
CTCGCAACACGGCCGGTAAGTCGGAGGATCAATTTGGCTTCTGGGTCGCATTCCGCAGACATCCTGGCGGGTTGTGTAGCGACATTCGTGGTACAAGGCACAGAATATCGGAACTTTGCGCTACTGGTCATGCCTAAACTGTGCGCACCTGTGCTATTGGGGCTGGACTTCCAGAGCCGTCTCGAAAGTGTGACTATGGTATATGACAGGCCCCTCCCACCACTCACTGTCCGGAATCCTCAGTTTTGTGGGACTTCATCACTACTGACCACGCACACACACGGGCCCACACATCCCACCCAGCACCATGCTAACAGCTGCGCTACCAACACCACTTGCAGTCTCTCCACCCTCAAGGTCCCTCTCCCACTGCTGTTCGCCAACCTGACTGTAAATCTGTGGCAACTAAAAGCAGGAGGTACAGCGTGGGGGACAGGGCCTTCATTCAGTCGGAGGTGCAGCGGCTGCTCAGGGAGGGGATCATTGAGCCAAGCTCAAGCCCTTGGAGGGCCCAAGTGGTTGTTGTTCGGACTGGGCAGAAAAATAGGATGGTGGTGGACTATAGTCAAACCATCAATAGGTTCATGCAGCTTGACGCATACCCCCTACCCCGCATCGCGGATATGGTCAACCAGATAGCTCAGTACAAGGTGTACTCGACAATAGATCTGAGATCCGCTTATCACCAGCTCCCCATCTGCCCAGAGGACCGCCCCTACACTGCCTTCGAGGCGGGCGGCAGGCTCTATCACTTCCTGTGCGTCCCTTTTGGTGTCACGAATGGTGTCTTAGTCTTCCAGAGGGAAATGGACCGGATAGTGGACCAGTACCAACTGCAGGCCACATTTCCCTATCTGGATAACATCACCATCTGTGGTCATGACAGGCCAGATCACGACGCCAACCTCCAACGATTTCTCCAAGTGGCCGCAGCTCTGAACCTTACTTATAACAGGGACAAGTGTGTGTTCGTAACCACCCGCCTTGCTATCCTTGGGTATGTCGTGGAAAACGGGGTCATTGGCCCTGATCCCGACCATATGCGCCCCCTGTTAGAACTCCCTCTTCCCACCACTCTCAAAGACCTCAGACGGTGCCTGGGTTTTTTTTCCTATTACGCCCAATGTGTCCCCCATTACGCAGACAAGGCCCACCTCCTGGTCAAGTCTACCACATTTCCCCTCTCTGCTGAGGCTTGCGCGGCCTTCTGCTGCATTAAAGAGGACATTGCCAAAGCTACGATGCATGCGGTGGATGAGACCGTTCCCTTCCAAGTGGAGTGTGATGCCTCCGATTTCACTCTGGCTGCTACCCTCAATCAGGCAGGCAGGCCAGTAGCATTCTTTTCTCTTGTACCCTCCAAGGCTCTGAAATTCGGCACTCAGCGTTGGAGAAAGAAGCCCAGGCCATAGTGGAGGCTGTTAGCACTGGAGGCACTATCTTGCTGGCAAAAGGTTCACCTTGCTGACCGACCAGCGCTCGGTTGCGTTCCTGTTCAGCAACCACCAGCGGGGCAAAATCAAAAATGATAAGATTTTGCGGTGGAGAATAGAACTCTCCACCTACAACTGTGATAACCTGTACCGGCCTGGCAGACTCAATGAGCCCCCTGATGCCCTATCCCGGGGAACGTGTGCTAGCGCACAGCTCAACCAGCTCTACGCCCTTCATGCACAACTTTGCCATCTGGGGGTCACCCGATTTTACCATTTTGTGAAAGCTTGGAACCTGCCGTACTCCCTGGAGGACATCAGGACGATGACCTGATCATCACCAGGGACTGACAAATTTGTGCTGAGTGTAAACCGCACTTCTACCGTCCTGACACGGCGCAACTTGTCAAGGCCACCCGCCCTTTTGAGCGACTGAGTGTTGACTTTAAGGGCCCCCTTCCCTCCATTGACCGCAATGTCTATTTTCTCAATGTTATCGACGAGTACTCACGGTTCCCCTTTGCCATTCCCTGCCCCGACACCACTGCCACGTCCGTCATAAAAGCCCTGTGCCAGCTCTTCACTCTGTTCAGATATCCCTGCTATATCCACAGTGATAGAAGGTCCTCCTTTATGAGTGACGAGCTGCGCCAGTACCTGCTAGCTAGGGCCCTGTATAAAGGCGATCTGAGGCCTAATGCTCGGCCTCAGTCTCCAGGACGTAGTATGATGGTCACTCGCTTCTGGTTCCTTCTTCCAGTCAATAAAAGCCGATATCTCGCCTTACGTCTCAGAGTGAGTTATTGATGGTGCATCACCCATTTAGATAATAGTCCGCACTATTGTTCCTTTTACCAAACCACGTTATCATACATTTCCCAACACTGTATTCTATCTGCCACTTTTTTTGCCCATTCTTCCAGTTTGGCTAAGTCCTGCTGCAATCGCATTGCTTCCAAGGTACTACTTACCCCTCCACCTAACTTTGTATCATCTGCAAACTTTGCCACAAAGCCATCAATTCTATTAAATTTCTTGCTTTGCAGCTGCCTGTAAGCTGACAAATCTTAAGGTTATATAATTTATACATTCTTTGATGATAAATGTACTTTGAAACTTTCAAATTAGCTGAACATCATGGGAAGCTTGTTAGTGATGATATGCATCACTGCCATAAGTTAGACTGAATAAAAGCATTGGCAATTTATTGCAGCCTTTCTTGACATCAGTCTGCACTAAGAGTGGTTTTGTTGTGGACACACTGGTTAGGATCAAATTTTGCATGCCATCATGAAAGAAACATATGACAGAGGTGAATTTCTACAGGCAATAATGCTTGAGGAGGATGCTCCACAGTCCCTCCACACTGACAGAAGCTCTGGTGCTGTTGAAAAACTGGTTGATGCTTCCTGCATTCCTCGTGGAGCTGCTTTGTGGATTATGTCCATTGTGTTTTGAAATAGAGAGAATTGCTCTTTGACCATTAGCAGGAAGAATTTGAGGAAGATACAGGTAATGATCTACTACAGTCATGTTTGCAATAACTTCCCAAGGCTACAGCATCACTGAAACCAGGAGGCAAATTCTCACTTTCCTGGATATTGTAAATGTGGTTGTGAATTAGACCATACTGATGAATTGCTCCCAATCTTGATCATGCCAGTGTAGCAAGTATGTGAAGCTCTAGAGGATCCAGGGATGAGGTGATACACCATTAATATTGGCTTTTATTGACTGGAAGAAGGAACAAACAGTGGTTGACCACCATACTACATCCTGGAGACAGAGAGGCCGGGCTCAGACCTCAATCGCCTTTATAGCGGGGTCTGTGGGAGGAGCCACAGGAGCAGTCAGCAGGGGGTGTGTCCAGACAGGTATATGTAGTTCACCACATGAGGAAATGGAAATACAAGATTTGACAGGGAAGCTAGTGTTGTTTTTTCTTGGAGCAAAGAAGATTGCGAAGAGATTTGATGATAGTTTATGTGACCTTGATTGCTTTAGATAAATAAAGATAAGCTGTGCCTTTTAGTGGCTGGTCCAACCAGGTAGAGATGGGATATGACCTTAAAACTTTATGTAAAATATGAAAAGTGTTGGTGTAAGGAATGTTTTTAAGCATAATTTCATGCCCCAGAATTCAATACCTGTCATGAAGATCAGAACAGAATCAATAAGGATTTTTAAGAAGGAATTGGATAGGTATTTGATGGATAATAATTTGCAGGGCAAACGACAAAACACAAAATATTGAGATTCATCAGATTGCTCTCTTAAAATCCACTGTGGACTCAATGTACTAATTGGTCTGCTTTTGTGCTGTAACATTTCAATGTTCCCATCCAACTCCCAGCAAGCTTCATTATCATTACTTCTTAAGTTTGAATTCCTTTGATTCCTTGCCCACCATTTCCTGGATGTAAAACCAAACTTAATATTATTCCTTGGTCCAGATCCCAATTCATACTAGAACTGTGTTTCCAATTATCACCTCTGGTTCAGTTTTCAGACCCCACCCTGATCCTGGACATGAGCCCTGGATCCCTAGCTGGATGCTATCCTTTCATTAGTTTAGCCTCAGGCTTCAATCAACAAGCATAATGTATTATAGTCCAAAAGCTTTGGAATCATATACTTGTTAACACTCAGGGTATTACTGGAAAGAAACTGTAGAGTTTATGTTGCTATCCACTTTCTCCTAACTTACAAGTTAGATGCTGTGTCCTTCAATATTACAATAATGACAATGTTTAAAAAATCATTTACTCTAAGGTATTTTATTGCATTTTGAATATGCGAAATACAAGTGCAAGGTCATTTATTTTTACTTTTGCAAGAAATGTTCCATATTACTTTCTGTGAACATAGCCACAGACCAACTCTGCCTGCAACCTTGTAACCAGAAGATGGGAGACACACCCTATGTGGTTTTAGTTACATTTTCTTAAATTCTGAAAATTATTATAATCCAATTTGGATTGAATTATACTGTATATGTGATGCTTTGTAAGTATTTTAAGCTGCTGTCCTTTTAAAGCCACAGAGCAGGTTTTGTGATATTTCTACTCCAAGAAATAAAAGTTTTTTAAAATCAATTTGAGATTAAAGTGGACCTTTGTATTTGTTTCAACAATTAAGTTAGCATTGACATTTTGGGGATTTATTTTGTGTATGTACATAAGATCTAGCCATCAACAGCATGTTCATCTCTAACTGTCTCAAAGAGGTAGGGCTGTTTTGCAAAACATCATGGAGGTACGACTGGAATATCAGTTACACGGAGGGTTCCAGACTATTAACTAGGTGAAAATAAAGAAATGTATGTATGTCAAAATGTTGAGTAACATGAGAGGAGCTTGTAGTTAGTGGATACATCTATCTTCATATCCTTGAAGAGATCAATAAAATCAGGTTTGACTGAGTTGCAGTGCATTTCAGAGATGATGAAAACGGCAACCATGCGGTATTAGTAATGGTATTGTCAAATTTTTATGTGGTTGGAATGCAGTGCCAGTCCCAGCTGAGTTGGCCTTATGGAGAGTATTCCATCACATTCCCGGCACCTCATATAGATGTAGAAAGGCTATGGTGAAGCGTAAAATGAATATCCAGACGCTAATATATCCTTACAGTTTCAGTGATGACATGCTTTATCTAGCTCTGACCCGCAAGATGTGAGTGGTGGGGATTTGATGATAGCAATAACATTGAATTTGAAGGAAAGGTGGTTGAACCTTCTCATGTAGTAGACAGATCTAGTTTTTTTTGAAACTAGAATTAAGGCATTATTAACCTGAATCCTGCAGAAACAGAATTTGTTCCTTTCTTCTTTATACTTTTCCTTTTTCCACTCCATTTTCCTCTTTAGCAACCATATCCTCCGCCTTTTTAGTTGTGTCGCGTGTAGACAAGGGCCGTGAAGCTTGTCACTTTTAATCACTGTGACTATAATTCAGTGCAAAACTCTGTAAACAATGGCTGCATTGTTTGTTGCCAGTTTTCAGATCTAGGCCACATACAGAGCTACCAATCTTAAGCAGCAAACAGATACAGTACTAAGACCAAATCCCTTCCTATTTTAATTGAGAGGAAGACTCTTTCCTTCTCAGTCTTAATATAACTTTATTTTCACCCTTTCCAATGTAATACAGGCCCCCATGCTCAATGGACTGTGTTCAGTGATTTCTGGGTTTAAGGACATTGCTTTATCTGGGATTGATCATCCTTAGGTTGATTTAATGTTATTCACTAGCAATGGATTATTTGAATATTAAAAAGCATGAGGTGCTTTCAGTGACACATTTTGTGCAGTGCAGCTTCAGACAAATGCAATCCAACTAATTTTCCACCGAGCAACCACTGGAGTGCGGCACTGATGGGAAGGGATCGCCCCCAACCCCATGCAGAATCCAATGGAGCACAGCCAGCTCTGGCCTCTCCTTCCTCAATGGTCACAACGGATGACCCCAAGGCATGAGGGCGTGGACCACACTACACTGTCAGTCTTCCCCCAATGACCCATTAAATCAGACTCACTGTATTCTACATTACCGAGGTCCAACAGGGTTTTGAGTTTCACAACAGACAATCGCCCACTCTGTTCCACTGGATGTGCAGTACCTGTGATGCATTCTTCCCTGATGCAGCCTGTAACAAGGTGCACAGCAAGTCCAGCTCCACCGTTATTGAGCAACACGGTAGTGGGGTAGACCTACAGTACTTGCTGTTCTGGATAACCAGCTGTATGAAAAAGATGTAAAGAATAAACAATTAACCATTGGATGGACCCAGAAATACCGCCATCTTACTTCAAACCAGAAGGTAGATTTGTCACATCAACAGTGATGAAAGCCCATAGTCCTTTTGGGTGCTCTAAAGCGTTTCCATTTTTAGAACATAAAACACAGAACATTGAGCACAGTATGGTACTTTGACCCATGATTTTGTGCTGACCTTTGAACCTACTCTAATATTAATCAAATCTTTCCCTCCCACATAACCCTCCATTTTTCCATTATCCATGGGTACATCTTTTAAATGTCCCCTTATTTATCTGCTTCTACCATCACATCTGACAGCATATTTCACACACCCACCACTCTCTACGTAAAAAAAAACTTACCTCCGACATCTCTCCTATACTTTCCTCCAAGCACCTTAGAATTATGAGACATGTCTCCCAAATTTCACCTTTCGACAGGTTTCAATGAGGTCACCCATCTATTCTTCTAAGTTCTAGTGAATACAGGCCCCGAACCATCAAACTTTCTTCATATGACAAGCCATCCAATCCTGGAATCATTTTCATGAACCTCCTTTGAGCTCACTCATCTTTGGTCCCCACTGGACACTGAGCTCTCTCCTATGGCTTCAAGACCATCTTTTCTTAGATAAGGAACCTAACCCTGCTTACAATACTCCAAATGAGGCCTCACCAACACTTTATAATGCTTCAGCATTACATCCTTGCTTTTATATTCTAGTCTTCTTGAAATGAATTCTAACATTGCATTTGCCTTCCTCACCGCAGACTCAACCTACAAATTAACTTTTAGGGAATCCTGCACAAGAACTCCCTAGTCCCTTTGTACCTCAGTTTTTTGTATTTTCTCTTCATTTAGAAAATAGTCAACCTTTCCATTTCTTCTATTAAAGTTCCTGATCATACACTTCCAGACACTGCATTCTATTTGCCATTTCTCTGCCCATTCTCCTAATCTGTCTAAGTCCTTCTGTACCCTTTCTACATTCTCATAACTACTTTCCTCTCCACCTGTCTTCATATTGTCTGCAAACTTTGCAACAAAGTCATCAATTCCATCATCCAAATCATTGACATTTAACATAAAAGGATCAGTCCCAACACAGACCCTTTGGAACACCATTAGTCACCAGCAGCCATTCAGAAAAGGCACCCTTTATTCCCATTCTTTGTCTCCTGCCAATCAGCCATTGCTTTATCAATGCTCATATTCTTCCTGTAATGCCATGTGCTCGTAGGTTGTTAAGCAGCCTCATGTGTGGCGCCTTGTCAAAGGCCTTCTGAAAGTCCAAGAACACAATATCAACTGATTCTCCATTGCCTACCCTGCCTGTTACTTCTTCAAAGAATTCCACCAGATTTGTCAGCAAGAATTTCCCTTGAAGAAACCTATTTTATCATATGCCCCCAATTACCCTGAAAAATCATCCTTAATAATCCACTCCAACATCTTTCCAACTACTGAGGTCAGACTAACTGGCCTGTGTTTCTTTTCTTCTGCCTTTCTCCCTTCTTGAAGAATGGAGTGACATTTGCAATTTTCCAGTCCTCCAGTACCTTTCCAGAATCGAGTGATTCTTGAAAGATCATCACCAATATTGCCACAATCTCTTCAGCCACCTCTTTCAGAACTCTGAGGTGTACACCATCTTGTCTAGGTGACCTATCTATCTTCAGACCTTCCAGTTTCTCAAGAATCTTCTCTGCAATTGTGGTAACTTCACACACTTCATGCCACCTGACAACTTTTACCACACTTCTAGTATCTTTCACAGTGTAGACTGTTGCAAAGTACTTACTTTTGTATCCTAACTTTGCCTTCTTAATGACCTTTTTTGTTGCCTTCTATTGGTTTTTTCAAATTTCCCAATCCTCTAAATTACTGCTAATTTCTGCTCTATTATATGCCCCCTCTTAGATTTTTATGTAGGCGTTGACTTCTCTTGTCAGCAACAGTTGTGTCATCTTTCCTTTAGAATACTTCTTCCTCTTTGGGATATATATATATATACTGTACCATCTGAATTGCTTTCAAATATTCTGGCCATCCCTGCCAGTGTTCTTCTCCAATCAATTCTGGCCAACTCCTCACTAAGGCCTCTACAATTCCCTTTACTCCACTATCATACTGATAGATCTGACTTTAGCTTCTCCTTCTCAAGTTTCAGGGTGAACTCATATCATGATCACTTGCCTCTATAGGTTATTTGCCTTTAAGCTCTCTAATCAATTCCGGTTCATTGCACAACATCCAATCCACAGTAGCTGATCCCATAATGGGCTCAACCACAAGCTGCTCTGAAAAAGCCATCTCATAGGTACTCTAGAAATTCTCCCTCCGGTAATCCAGCAGCAAACTGACTTTCCCTATCTATCTGCATATTTAAATCTCCCATGATTATTGTACCATTGCCTTTTTGATCTCCTATTGTAATTTGTATGCTATATCCTTATAGCTGTTTGGGGATCTGTATATAACTCCCATTAGTGTCTTTTTACCCTTGCAGTTCCTTAGCTCGATCCACAATAAATCAACACCTTCCGACCTTATGTCACCTCTTCCTAAGGATTTGATTTCATTTTACCAACAGGGCCACTCTGCCCCCTCTGCCGTCCTACCTACCTTTCCGATACAACATGGATCCTTGCACATTAAGCACACAGCTATAATCTTTCAGCCGTGATTCAGTGATGCCTGCAACATCATACCTGCCAATCTGCAACTATGCTGCAAGTTCATCTACCTTATTCTGTATTCTGTACACATTTAGATACAACACGTTCAGTCCTGTATTCAACCTTTTTGATTTTGTCTGCCTTTTGCATTGCAGCTCATCCTGTTGACTGCAGTTTTGCCTTATCAGCAGCCTCTCCTCACTGCACATTGCCTCTGTTTGTAAACCAGGTACCTCATCTTCATCACTGTTATCCGCCTTTTCTATGATCTTTCTTGCATTGAAACATAGGCAGCTCAGGACAGTAGTTGCACCATGCTTAACCTCTGGATTCCTAACTTTGTCTGAGGTCTTCACAACATCTACCTCCCCAACCTCTCCACTACCTGTCCTGGCCCTCTGTTTCCCCTCCCCCTGCAACTCTAGTTTAAACCTTACTGTGCAGCATTAACAAATGTGCCTGCTAGCATATTAGTCTCCCTCCAGTTCAGGTACAACTGTCCCTTCTGTACAGGTCCAACCTTCTCTGGAAGAGAGCCCAATGATCCAAAAATATTATGCTATCCCTTCTGCACCAACTCTTTAGCCATGTGCTAAACTGTATAATCTTCCTAGTTCAGGCCTCACTAACACGTGGCCCGGGTACCAATCCTGAGATCACAACCCTGGAGTCCTGCCCTTTAACTTAGCACCAAATTCCCTGAACTCCCCATGTAGAACCTCATCACTTGTCCTACTTATGTGGACCACAACCTCTGGCTGTTCACCCTCCCACTTAAGAATGCTACGGACTCAATCTGAGATACCTGGACCTGGCACCTGGGAGGAAACATACATACGGGAATCTCATTCTCACCCACAGAACCTCCTGTCTGTTCTCCCAACTAATAAATCCCCTATCACCACAGCATTCCTCTTCTCCCCCCCTTCCCTAGTGAGTCACAGAGGCAGACCCAGTGCCAGAGACCTAACCACTCTGACTTTGCTCTGTTAGCTCGACACACCCAGCCCCAATAATATCCAAAGTGATATACCTGTTGTTGAGGTGCACGGCCAGAGGGGTTGTTTATCCCCTTTCCCTTTCCTGACAGTCAATCAGGAAGAGCTTCTTCACTGAGGCTGTGTCCCTGCTGAATCTCACATCACAGCGCTAAGCAGTATTGCACCCATATTGTACTGTCTCCGTACTTTCATATTTGTGTGGTGTAGCACTTACTTTTTATTTGCAGTTATTTTGTAAATAACACTATTCTTTTGCACTTCTGGTTAGATGCTAACTGCATTTCAGTGGCTTTGTATCTGTACTCGGCACAATGACAATAAAGTTGAATCTAATCTAATATGTCTTAAATATCACCCATTTCAGCCTCCCAAATGATTCGGAGTTCATTCCGCTCCAGTTCCAACTCCCTAACACAGTTTGTTAGAAGCTGCAGCTGGATACAGTTCTCACAGTTGTAGTTATCAGGGACACTAAATCTCCCTGCCTTCCCCCGCAAGAGGAGAACTTCATGAATGCTACATCAGGAATGCCTGTCATCCCTACACTTCTAGCTGAGCTGTTATAAAGAAGAGAAGGAAAAAAACTTCAGCTTTTCTTTCTTTTGCTTTCACTGAGTGAAGCCTCTTTTCATCTTTTTGTTAAAGCCTTGAAGAGCTAAAGCCTTAAGGTCACCATTCTGACTATGTTCACTCAGACGATGGCCATTGCTCTTTCCCCTGCACCTACTAATCAATCCCAAACCCTGATTGGTTGCTGGTCAAAGCTCTATTACACCGCCACGACCTGCTCCTTCCTTTTATCCTTGAGCAGTGGATCTTACTGAAGTCCCCTTCTCTCCAAACTTCGGATGTCCAGATTGGGTTTTGTATGAGGAATGTTTACTAGCTCAGGAGCTTGGAAGAGTGAGAGGGGAATCTCATTGTAACCTCTTGAATATCGAAAGGCCTAGACAGAATGGACATGGAGAAGATGCTTCCTATTATGGCTGATTCTAGGGCAGTTTTAGAATAGAGGGATGTCCAGTTAGAATGGAGATGAAGAGGAATTTCTGTAGCCAGAGGATGGTGAATCTGGAATTCATTGCCATGGATGGCTTTGGAGGCCAAACCATTTGGTATGTTTAAGGTGAAGGCTGATTGGTTCTTGATTAGTCATGGCATCAAATGTTATTGTGATGAGAGGATGGTTAGGTCCCAGATGCTGGAGTACCTGAGCAAGGATTGAGACATGGTATGAAGCTGGAATGAGAGCTGAGCACAAAACAAAGTACTAGACAATATCTTTAGTTGAGTTTGTGATTGAACACTGAGGCTTGTTCAGTGCTTTTTTAACACAGAATTGTTGGCGCCAAAACATGTTTACCATTTAGCAGATGGTCCAGAACCCTTACAGGGGCTGTGCCAGATACCCATACTCTGGAGAGTTAGAGCATCTGCAAGCTGGAAAGTGTCCTGTAACAGGACCCCTCTTCTGCGGCTGACTCCTGATGGCCCTGTCTGCTCAGAGAGACAGTGATGGTAGTTGTGAAAGCCAATCAGATTCAAGATATCATTTTCAGGCACCCAACACTGTTCCTCTGGTCCGAATCCTTCTCAGTCCTCGAAGTATTGCTGAACACCCTGAGCAGTTCTTGAGTCCAAAATTCATCTCACTCTGAAGATCTGTCTCCCAACGATAAACCTGAGTGGTGGTAGAACTAAGGGGCTGGTGCTGGCAGGTTTTAATTTAGAGATGCAGACTGTGGGATTGATCTTCAAGGTCTTGGGGAGCTGCAAGGTGTAGACCACTGTCTTTACTTCCCTGAGGACTTTGAAGGGTCCAACTTTCTAGACTCCACCCGGAGAGGCAAATTCTGAGTGGACAGCCAAACCTGTAGACCAGGCTTCAAAGCAGGTCCCTGTCTTCTCCTTCAGTTAGCCTTGGTTTCCACCCTCTGGGTAGAGACCAGAAAAAGATTATCTCACCCTAGTCCATTTCTGCTTGTAGTGATGGATCAGATCTTCAGCCGTAGGAAGGCCAGCCTTGGCCTCCTGTTCCAGGAAGAGTGGTGGAAGATACCCAAACTGGCAAACGAATGATGGCATCGAGTGCTGTAAAGTGTTGTGGGGAACCTCTGCCCACATCAAGTGATCCCACCACTCATCAGATCTTTTTGAGGCCAGGCATCAGAGGGTTCATTCCAAATCTTGGTTAACCCACTTCATCTGGCTGCTGGACTGCAGGTAAAACCCAGAAAAAGTACCCTCCAAAAATGTGATGTGAAGTGTGGACCATGATCTATGATAATGACCATCAATAATCAGTGGATCCTGAAGACCTGATCCAAGGCAATTCCAGCCATCTCTGCTGCAGATGGTAGGTTATCTAAGGCAATGAATTTGCAGGCCTTCAAAAACCAATTGACAATTACCATCATGATGGTCTTCCCCTTGGATGGTAGAAGACCCATGACAAGGTCCATGGAGATGTGCAATCATGGTCTTTCTGGAACATGTAGAGGGTGGAGGAGCACTTGAGGTAGGGTACGGGACTCCATCTTCTGGGCATACACTCGCATGCCTGCATGTACTGCTGAACCTCTTTAGTCATTCCAGACCACCAATACCTTCTCTTGATAGGCTCAAGGGCTCTGCCAATCCCTGGGTGAGTGGTCATTCTTTATGTACTTGAGACTGGATGGAACTTGGGATGAATAGCTGACCTGCAGAACACTTTTTAGGAATCTCCCCTTGCATTTGGGCCTCATGATAAAGAATGTCCATTCCCCAATTTGGTGCTACCACCTTGGCTTGGGACAAATGGTGGTAAGCTTCTCTTCTTGTTAGGTTTGTTAAATTGACAGGACAAGGCTCCTGTTTTCTGTGTTTTTTTGACCCTGGTTGATAGGTCAGGATGAAATTAAAGTGTCTAAAGAACAGAGGACACCTAGCCTGGAATTCAGCTTCCTGGCCTCTTGAATATTAGCCAGGTTCTTGTGGTCTGTCCAAATGATGGAAGGGTTCTTCCCCCCTCAAGTCAGGGATGCCACTCTTCCAAAGGCAACTTAACTGCAAGTAGCTCCTGATTTTCAGTGTCATAGTTTCACACTGTTAGGGTTAGCTGCCTGGATGAGAATGCTCACGGGTACAGTTTACTGTCCGAAGGTGACTGTTGAGACAACACTGAACCCACTCCAATGTCCGAGTTGTCCACCTACACAGTGAAGGAAAGGTCTGGGTTAGGAGAAACCAGCATGGGAGCTGATGTGAACCACTGTTTGAGCTCTGCAAAAGCAGCCTCCACTTTAGTAGTCCAGACAAAAGGGCCCATGGATCTCTTAGAGCCGACAGGAGGCTGCAGGAAGCTGAAGTTCTTGATGAACTCCTGGTAAAGTTAGAAAACCCCAAGAATCGTTGGACTTGTTTGACACTGGCTAGTGGTGACCAATCTCCGAATGCCTGGGTCTTTGTAAGGTTCATCTTAAGATTGCCATTGGAGATGATGAACCTAAAAATAAAATGGTTGTCAGATGGATTTCAGACTTCTCCAGCTTGACATAAGGTCCATGGTCTAGAACCCTCTTCAAAATGTCTCTGAAATGATTGATATGCTTCTCCACAGACTTCCAGAAGATTAGGATATCATGCAAGTAGATGAAGGTATACTTACCGAAATTATCCCAGAGCATGTTATTTATAAAGGCCTGAAAAATTGCTGGAGCGTTCACAAGGCCAAAGGGCATAACCAGGTACTCGTAGTGCCTGTTAGTGTATTGAATGCAGTCTTCCACTCGTCTCCCTCCTTTATGTGGATCAGATTGTACACAGTCCACTCGTCTAGCTTAGTGAATACTCTTGCCCCTTGGAGAATCTCGAAGGCGGTGTCCGTGAGTTGGTGGATAACAATTTTTTGACTGCTAGGTGGTTTAATTTTACATAATCAATACATAGATGAAGGCTCACATTCTTCTTTTGTATGAAGAAGCCTGCCCCAGCAGATGAGCTGGAGGGCTGAATGAATCCGATAGCAAGAGCCTCCTTTATATACTCCCCCATTGTGCTTCTCTCTGGGCCTGAGAGCTCGTATGGTCGACCACGCGGAGTGCAAGTACCAGGCAGAAGACCATAGTCATAGGGTCAGTGAGGAGGAAGAGTGGAGGCCTTTTCTTTGCTGAAGACCTCTTCCAATTCCTTGTATATGGAAGGAACTTTGACCAGTCTGGGTGTTGCAAGTTCTTATAAACCATCTTGCTAGGATGACCCTTGAGGCTTCTTAGGTGGCAGTGGATTTTTTTTTCACCATCTGTGTCTCCTCCCTAGGTTCACTAAATTCCTCTGTACCCTCAGGCGATGGCAGCAAGGTGCTGCAGATGATCCTTGCACACCCAAGAACAGGCTCCAAGGGCCTGTGTTTAAGGGTCTTTCCATAACACAGCTGGATCCCTTAGGCTTTGATGTGAGAATTTTGATGTAAATTGGAATCTGCTTGGCATCCATGAGTGTTGGATAAAGAAGCTCTACTGCCCAATTCAGTTGTTTAGTAATTTTATATTTTAATTTGAAAAAAAGTTCTCAGATATTCTAGGTTTCTACCATTCCATCAGAAGCCCTGTAAGCAATAATATTGCAAGCAATAATTATTTTAGTTCAGACTCAGTAGAAGGACCAGTTCCAGTCATTATCATTTTCATATTAATGTTATTAAGGCTGAATCTTGTTTACTTCTCGATGATTAATAATAAAATAGAATGTTTGCCTGTTTTATAGTTACACTGATTACCAATTTCATTAATTGTATGATTTCTTTCCACACTTTTGAATAAAGCTGATCTTAGTGGCAAAGGTCATCATTAGCAGTAAAAGTTATTTAGATATAGCTCACTGAATCAAGTCTGGTATGAAAATGTTTTATGCAAAGATATGATTTAAATAGAATACAGTATATATAGGTTTGCATAATCGGTCTTTTGCCAATTCTATCCTTTGAAACAGCCATTTTCCCCTTTGTTTATCGATCATTGGAATGGATTATAGAGCTGGAAATCTGTTTGTTCATACAGAAAGGTAGATTACACAGTGATGCCTTTGGAGAAATTTCACATTTGTGCAAAAATATAACAAAAACAATATATTTTTTAAATTGTAAAGACAAATACTGAAGGGCCTGTTTCTGTGTTGCTGTGTTCTATGACTGTATTGGGCCAGATGGAGATCAATGGAGCAGGCAGATTAATGGTTCAACATGGGCCAAGTTAGCCAAAGGGCCTGCTTCTCTGCTCTGGTGTTCAATGACTCTATGCTGTTGAGTGATAGGGCTTGGGCGGTAACAGGATGAGGCGAGGTATTACTTGCGGACAGGAGAAAGTATGTGTGTGAGGCCAGTTTCTGTGCTCGGTGTCAGATGTGGGAGGTCCTGGAGTGTCGAGCTGCAGCTCCTAAGGGACTGAATTAGGAAACTGGAGATGCAGCTCGATGACCTTCATCTGGTCAGGGAGAGTGAGGAGGTGATCGAAAGGAGTTATAGGCAGGTGGTCACACCAGGACCACAGGAGACAGACAAGTAAGTTACAGTCAGGAGGGGGAAGGGGAAGAGTCAGGTACTAGAGAGTACCCCTGTGGCTGTACCCCTTGACAATAAGTATTCCTGTTTGAGTACTGTTGTGGGGGAAAGCCGAACTGGGGGAAGCAACAGTGGCTGTGCCTCTGGCACAGAGTCAGGCCCTGTGGCTCAGAAGGGTAGGGAAAGGAAGAGGAAGGCAGTAGTGATAGGGGACTATAGTTAGGGGGTCAGACAGGCACTCGGATGGTAGTTTGCCTTCCAGGTGCTAAGGTCTGGGATGTTTCTGATTGCATCCAAGATATTCTGCAGTGGGAGGGAAAACAGCCAGAGGTCGAGGTACATATTGGTACCAATGACATAGGTAGGAAAAGGGAAGAGGTTCTGAAAAACGACTACAGGGAGTTAGGAAGGAAGTTGAGAAGCAGGACAGCAAAGGTATTACTGCCTGTGCCACGCGACAGTGAGTATAGGAATAGAATGAGGTGGAGGATAAATGCATGGCTGAGGGATTGAAGCAGGGGGCAGGGATTCAGATTTCTGGATCATTGAGACCTCTTTTGAGGCCCTTACCCTTTGTGATTTTTATAAATGACCTGGATGAAGAAGTGGAGGGATGGTTTATTAAGTTTGCTGATGACACAAAGGTTGGAGGTGTTGTGGATAGTGTGGAGGGCTGTCAGAGGTTACAGCGGGACATTGATAGGATGCAAAACTGGGCAGATGGAGTTCAACCCAGGTAAGTGTGAGTGGTTCATTTTGGTAGGTCAAATATGATGGTAGAATATAGTATTAATATGACCATATAACCATATAACAATCACAGCACGGAAACAGGCCATCTTGGCCCTCCTAGTCCGTGCCGAACCTTTAATCTCACCTAGTCCCACCTACCCGCACTCAGCCCATAATTCTCCACTCCTTTCCTGTCCAATGGTAAGACTCTTGGCAGTGTGGAGGATCAGAGGGATCTTGGGGTCTGAGTCCATAGGATGCTCAAAGCTGCTGCGCAGGTTGACTCTGTCATTTAGAAGGTGTACGGTGTATTGGCCTTCATCAATTGTGTAATTGAAATTTGGAGCTGAGAGGTAATGTTGCAGCTCTATAGGACCCTGGTCAGAACCCACTTGGAGTACTGTGCTCAGTTCTGGTCACCTCACTACAGGAAGGATGTGGAACCCATAGAAAGGGTGATAGGAGATTAACAAGGATGTTGCCTGGATTGGGGAGCATACCTTATGAGAATAGGTTGAGAGAACTCAGCCTTTTCTCCTTGGAGAGATGGAGGATGAGAGGTGACCTGATAGAGGTGCACAAGATAATGAGAGGCATAGATTGTGTGGATAGTCAGAGGCTTTTTCCCGGGGCTGAAATAGTTGCCAAAAGAGGACACAGGTTTAAGGTGCTGGAGAGTAGGTTTAGACTAGATGTCAGCTGCAAATTTTTTTACTCGGAGAGTGGTGAGTGCGTGGAATGGGCTGCTGGCAGCAGTGGTGGAGGCGGATACGATAGGGTCTTTTAAGAGACTTTTGGATAGGTACATGGAGCTTAGAAAAATAGAGGGCTATGGATAAGCCTAGTAATTTCTAAGGTTGGGACATGTTCGGCACAACTTTGTCATCCGAAGGGCCTGCATTGTTCTGTAGGTTTTCTATGTTTCTATGACATCATCTGCTCAGCATTAAAAGGGGATTTTCTGATTTTATATTACCTGTGGAGAGTTCTAGCCAACAGGTGCAATGGGAAACTGAAAGAACCTGATCACAGGTTTTGGCAAATTTTCAAGAACTTAAGTAATCTACTACTATATTTCTTTTTTAATATTTAATGAAAAACAATCAAATCAATAGTGTTTGGGGCACCTTCTGCTGCTCCACTATTCTCAGACAGTGATGGGAATCACATCAACATTCTTAGCATGGGGCACATCAGCATCTGGTTACCATTTAGAACATTTACAGTATTTATCTTGTTTCTGTTCTTCCACGGAAGAATTGCAGCTGTCATTGATACAGTCTTTTTTTGTATTATATGTACTCCGGATGTCCAGAAGCTTTTTACACCCAATGAAGCGCTCTTGAAGTTTAGCTGCTATTCTAATTTGGTTGCAATACCAGATGAACTCAGCAAGGTCCGACAGACACAATGAAGACAAGGATTAGGGAATGTTGTAATGACATCATTTGAAGGGTACGCATAAAGGACTATCTGCCCTCTGTTTAGCGAGCAATATCATTGGAAGTTTAGAGTGAGTTAAAGCAGATTAACTTTACATCAAAGAGTACAGTGAAATGTTTCGTTTTGCATCAATGACCAACATAGTCTAAGACCGCATATGTTGCCATGATTCTGGCAGCAACACAGCATGCCCACAGCTCATTAACTCTAACTGTAAGTTTTTGGAACGTGGGAGGAAACTGGAGCATCCGGAGGAAACCAACGTGTTCATGGGGAGAATGTACAAACTGCTTGCAGACTGCAGCTACTCCACCATACACTAATATATCCACATGAGAGAAGCATTGAGCTGGACATTTAATTTATTCATTCATTCAAAAATGTCATCACAACAGTGCAGGACTCATAAATTCATGGAATTATACCGCGTACCAACAGGGCATTTGGCCTGACTCATCTACATTTCTAACTCCATTTGCCTGCACCTGTGCCATATCCTTTCAAACATTTCCTACCCAAGAATCTGCCCTAATGTCTTCTAATTGTTGTAATAGTTCCTATCCCTACCAGTTCCTCTAGCAGTTTGTTCCAGGTGCCGCCCTCTGTGTTAATTTGCCCACAGTTTCACTTTATGTCTTTTCCCTTCCACCTCAAACCTCTGCTCTCTGATTTTAGTTTCTTTTATCCTGGAAAAAATTATTGAGGCTATTCATCTATGCCTGCACATAATTTTGTAAGCCTCTATAAGGACACACCACAGCTTCCTTTGCTCCAAGGAGAACAGCCCTAGCCCATGTAGTCTCCTAGTCTCCTTATAACTCTAGTACTCCAATCCAGGCAATATTCCCATGAATCTTTTCTGCTCTCTCCCTAGGCTTAGTCACAGCCTTCCAGAAATATACATAATACACCAAGTGTGGCTTAACCAACAATTCCTACTACATCATCATGACATCATAACTCTTTTACTCAATGCTATGCTTGATGAAAACATCAAGAGTACATGGAGATGCAAGGATAAAGTTTTTCAATATTTCCAATCTGTCTGAAGAACTACCTGTAAATCATCAGCATAGATCTTTCGGTATTTGGTATACTTTGATGCTGTTATGTAAGTGATGAGTACCTTGATTTCTTATTTGGAATGCAAATAAAACTGCAGGTGCTGGAATCTGTACTAAAAGCAGAAATGCTGGAAGATCCAAAATCAAAATGTAGGTTTACTAGTTTCTCTGGGTATGGCACAATAGCATAGTGGTTAGTGTATTGCTTCACAGTGTCAGCAATCAGCGATCTGGGTTCGATTCCCATCACTGACTGTAAGGGGATTGTAAGCTCTCACTGTGACAGTGTGATTTTGCTCCGGGTGCTCCAGTTTCCTTCCACATTTGAAGATGTACAGGTCAGGGTTAGTAAGCTGTGGGCATGCTATATTGGAGGCATGGTAATACTTTCAGGCTGTGCCCAGCACACAATTGAACTGTGTTGCCCATTGCTGCGCATGAAGCATTTCACTGTATGTTTTTATGTTTCTAAGCACATGTGACAAACAAAGCGAATCTTTATCTTTAAAACATTTTCTATTTTTACTGCTGCTACTTAACGGGCTGAGTTTTGTCCCAAAGTTTCTTTGTATTGTATTGATTTCTTACTTTCTTTTTTTTACTAATGAAGACCATTTTGAACCTAAAAACAATTTCTGTAGAAGCATGACTTCATAGGAAGTAAAAGAAGTTAACTTAAGGCTTCTCAAATGTCAGTTGCTTTTTCTACTTCTGAAATCGCTGGCAACGTAGAAATCTATGTTGCAGTACTGTCACCTGCTGGACTAACAATGCACCTACAAATAGAAACTCACATGGGTCAGCAGAAACAGATTCATTATCACTACCATGTCATGAAATTCATTGCTTTGTGACAGCAGAACAACGCAAGATATAAAAATTACCATGTCACAATACAAATAAAATGCAATAGACAGATACTGAGGTAGTATTCTTGAGTTCATGGACTGTTCATAAATCTGATGGCAGAGGGGAAGAAGCTGTTCCTGAAATGTTGAGTGTGCATTTTCAGGCTCCTGTACTGCCTCTCTGATTGGTAGCAATGAGGAGAGTAAATGTCACAGTGGTGAGGTCCCATAATGATGGATGTCATCTTTTTGAGACACCCCCCTTTTGAAAATGTACTCGATGATGGGGCTGGCTGAATCTGCAAATCTCTGTTGTGCGGATTGAGTTCAATGTCTTCATAGACATTGAACTCAAACCATACAAGTAAAAGCATGGACCGCTCTGGATCACATTTGCACTGCTTTGTTTGGGTTTTCAGTGACCGAACATTTCTGGAAACCGCTTTAGAGGGAGGCTAAAGAGATTCAGCAATTTTGACAGACTAATCTCAGCACATTCTGATTAGTCACAAAGCAGCACTGACAGCAGTTTTAGGCAAGTTACTCAACCAGATCATCCAACATCATTACAAAGGGCATTCCAGAGTTTTGTGCTGAGGAAGTGAACGTTTTTGTTAAAACAGTATCTATATAAATTATTACCTCTGGCCCAAAGAAAGTCTGTCTAGAAGTGACTATTGAAATGGCTTTACTTTCAGTTTATTTAATGTTTCTAACGATAATTTTCAATTCCAAAGCAATAAGGGAAGTTTGATGTTTTCCCCAAAAGGGAGCTGGAATAATAGAATTAGTTTGATTATAAGTCCTACTGAATGGCTTTTCAACTCTGAGCATGTTGAGCCAGCAAAAAAATGCCATCTCTTAAATTAACATGTCAGAAGCGACCCAAAAACAGTGAAGTGACTCCCTTTGATTTTAATAAAAGCAAATAAAGAATTCATAGACCGTGTCAATGTCTGATGGCTACTTACTGACATGACTGTCGTCCTAACAAGGCTTCTGGATATAGTCCAGATGAGGCTTTGCTCAATCTCCTTCATTCTAGTTGAAAATATTGGTGTCTCTATAACCAGCCAAAAATACATCAAAGTATCTAAATGAAGCTCGTGCTGATGTGGTAAATGGTGTGAGATAATGCACTAATTTGATCTCATCCATACCTGTGAAAATTGACTGTTTCTGAAGACTTAACCATTAAGTAGTAAATTTTCCCTTGGGCAGAACAGCTAAAAGACACTAGAAGTTACCTACACTGTCGAACATGGGGAAGTCATCATGTATAAAGCTGCCTGTTGAATCAACCTCCTGGGACAGTTTGATGTACAGTAGAAGTTTTGCATATGTTGTCTGGAATTAGTTTGTGCTGAGCCCAGAGAAACACTAGTAATCCAGCTGAGTAAACATCCAAGAAGAATGCATGACATTTCACAACACAATAAATGCAGAGACTGTTCACATCCTGCTCATGTAAGATCCTATCTTATAATTTTTGACAGAGGTCATTGTTTATTAATGCAACTATGCCTATACTGCTAGTTAGAATCAGAATCAGGTTTATTATCACTGACATAAAATAAAATTTATTGTTTGCAGCAGCAGTACAGTTCAAAGGCATATCATTACTACAAATTAAGTAAATAAATAGTTCCAGAAAAGGAATAATGAAGTCGTTTTAACGGGTTCATGGACCATTCAGAAATCTGATTGTGGGGTGGAAGAAACTGCTGCTAAGTCGTGCTTACCTCCTCCCTGATGGTAGGAACAAGAAGAGGGGGTATCCCAGAAAATGAGGGTCCTTAGTGATGGATGCCACCTTTTGAAGGTGCTCATGATGGAGTTTGCTGAGCCTGTAATCCTCTGAAACTTCTTGGGATCCTGTGCATTGGATCCTCCATACCAGGCTCTGATGCAACCGGACAGAAATCTCTCCACCGAACAGCTATAGACACTTGCAAGAGTCTTTGGTGACATACCAAATCTCCTCAGGCTCTTCATGAAGCAGAGCTGCTAGTGCGTCTTTTTCATAATTGCATCAACATGTCAGGCCCAGAATAAATCTTCCAAGAGGTTGACACCTAGGATATTGTTCGCCTGTTCCTCCACTGACCAACTGGAATTTCATGTTGTTATATTTCTGGAATTAACTCACTTCCTGATCTTTGGCACCTTGTAAATTAAGACACTTATGCTTTAATGCCTCGCAGATTTTACGTAGCTAGAGAAATATGAGAAGTATCTGTCAGCAAATGCAATGCTCCATGAAAGGTTACAGAAATTAAATACTATTTCCTAGGTTCACGATAACCACGTCATCCCATGCCAACACTTGGCAAGATCAATCACCGACTTCTACTCTCAGCACATAGGCGGAGACCTATGGTGAGGGCATGAACATTGGTTAAGGGAGGCAGAGGAGAGTTTACAGGACTGCTCTGAATCAGTGGCTCAAAGTTCAAAGTAATATTTATTTTCAAAGTACACACATGTCACCACATACAACCCTGAGATTCTTTTTCTGCAGCATAGGTAGCAAATCTATAGAACAGTAACTGTAAACTGGAAGTAAACTGTGCAAATGCAGATATAAATAAATAGCAATAAATAATGAGCTTGAAATAACAATATAACATCAATCAATATAACAGAGTCCTTAAAGAGTCCTTAAATGAGTGTAGCTATCCCCTTTTGTTCAAGAGCCTGATGGTTGAGGAGTTGGAACTGTTCTTGGATTTGGTGGTGCGAGCGAGTCCTGAGGCGCTGTACCTTCTCCCTGAAGGCAGTAGCGAGAAAAGAGCATGGCCTGGGTGGTGAGGATCTTTGATGATGGGTACTGCTCTTTTAAGGCAATATTTCATATTGATGTGTTCAATGGTTGGGAGAGTTTTACCCATGAGGTACTGGGCTGAATCAATTACCTTCTGTAGGATTTTCCACTCAATGGCATTGGTGTTCCCATACCAGGCCATAATGCATCCAGTCAGCTCACTTACCACCACACATCTCTAGAAGTTTGTCAACATTTTCAATGACATGCCAAACCTCTGCAAAATCTTGAGGAAGTAGAGGTGCTGTCCTGCTTTCATTGCAATTATATTTATATGATGTGTCCAGGACAGGTCCTCTGAGATAGTGATACCTGGGAATTTAAAGTTACTCACCCTCTCCACGTCTGATCCCCTGATGACTACTAGCTCATTGAGCTCAGATTCCCCTCTTCTGAAGTCTACAATCAGTTCCTTAGTCTTACTGACATGGAGTGAGAGGCTGTTGTTATTACACTGCTCACCCAAGTTTTCAATCTCCCTCCTGTATATTGATGCATACAGCCAACACCAGTGGTGGCATCAGCAAACTTGAATATGGTGTTGGAGCGGTATTTAGCCACACAGTCACAGGTGTAAGTATACATCCCTGCTGTGCACCTATGCTGATGGAGATTGTGAAGGAGATGTTTTTTGTTCATCCAAACTGACTGGGGTCGACAAGTGAGGAAATCCAGGATCACAAGGGGATTGAGGCCCAGGTCTTGGAGTTTAACTGATTAGTTTTGAGGGCATGATGATGTTAAATGTCAAGCTGTAATTGATAAACAGCATCTTGATGTATACATCTTTGCTGTCCAAATGTTCCAGGGTTGTTTGAAGAGCCAACGAGATAGCATCTGCTATAGACCTTTTGCTTCGGTGGGTGAATTGAAGCTGACCACATTCAGGGATTTACCTCTGGATTTGAATGAGTATGCTATGGCTATCACTGATTTTATCAACACCTGCATGTGCCTTCAAGACCATACTGAATTTTCCCAAACCAGAAGCCAGAGATTCATAGTCTGCTGAGGGCTAGATCTGCGGCATTCAGGATCAGCAATCCAGAACGCTACTAGTCCAGGTTATGACCTGCGGAAAAGCATTGTGAGAGTGAAAATACCATTCTGGGTGAAGCTAGAGACACAATCAGACGAACAACAGCTGTTCTAGGGTTTGCATATCATTACGCACCACAACACAAAACCTAAATGGCAGTGATGCTTTACTCCCTGATGAGCTCAATGCTGTTATGCAGACTTTGAAAGGGAGAGTAAGACCACACTTGTGTGAATCCTCACTGCAACTGGCGACCCTGTAATCTTTGTCTCCATGGCTGATATCAGAGCATCTTCCAAGAATGTGAACTCTCAGAAGGCATCAGGTTTTGACAATGTACCTGACCAGGTACTCAGAACCTGTGCTGGCCAGTAGGCTGGAGTGTTTTAGGACACCCTTATCCTCTCGTTGTTCCATTCTGAGATTCCGTCTGGATTCAAAAGTGCATCAATCATACCAGTGCATCAAAGAGCAGAGTAAACTCTCACATCTACTACGGTAAAGTGCTTTGAGAGGTTTGTCATGATTCCTTTTTTATGAAGTATTTATTTAATTTGTAATTTATAGTGCTTTTTTATCTTGGCACTGTACTGCTGATGCAAAACAACAAATCTCACATAAGATAAGTCAGTGATAATAAACATGATTCTGATTCTAATCATAGACCACATCCGAGCAGCTGCTTGGATATCCTGATCCAAATGAGCGGATCAGTAGTAGCTCATGGTTTCCATGAGGAACGTTAGGAGTGGACTGAATTGTGCTGACTGATAGTGACCAGACTCAGAAGTCTGATTCAATGGTGCATCTGACTATTTTCTCCATCACTGAATTCCACAGTATATCCAGCAATGGGACAGTGACTTCCTGAAGACAGAAGTTGCCTCTGTCCCCTCAGCTTCACCAGGAAGTACTGGTGCACATTAGTAAGTTTACACCATCCCTCTGTAAAATGTTACATGTTGTTGAATATTTCATTTATTTTTCTTTACATTGTTTCAAGTTATTTATTAGTATTCCAGTCAAATGATTCTTTCCTTATTCTTAAACAAGCAAGAGTTTCACAATGTCTCTGACTGTCCAACGGAGGATACTTTTAATTTGTTTAACAACTGTATATCTACTGCTCAGAAGAGAATGGACAACATTGTAATGAAGGTGAAGTACTTAAGGGGAATCTGAGAGGGAACCCTTTCACTCAAAAGGCAGTGTGAATGTGGAATGGGCTGCCAGTGGAAGTGGTGGACGTGGGTTTGATTGCAATACTTAAGAGGAATTTGGATAATGCATAGGTGGGAAGGTTATGGAGGTGGGTCAACGGCACCAGGAAGAGCAATGGTTCAGCATGGTTTAGTTTTGGGCCTAAGGGCCTCTTTCTGTGCTATAGTGCTCTCTGACTCTATGGGCTTCAATTTTTGTCTTGGAAACTTCTGCCTTCATTTCCTTTGCCACCATTTCCCACAAAAACGGGGGATTGACAATAGGCCTTCCTGCTTATATTTGGGTATGGAAGCAAATGTGTAAAGTGGGTCTCTCTGCACAGTCCAAAGGAGCAGGAGGCAAATTCAGAAATTGCCGGGGCCCTAGCAGACATATTTAAACCATCCTTGGTGACAGGAGAGGTACCAGAGGATTGGAGGATAGTCAATGTTGTTCAGCTGTTTAAACAAGGCTTCAACCAGAAACCAGGAAATTATAGGTCTGAGATCAGTTGTGGGAAAGTTATTGGAAGGTACTCTGAGGGACCAGTTATATGAATATTTGGATGATTAGGGAAAGTCAACATGGCTTCATGCCTGGTAGGTCATGTCTAACCAACTTTCTAGAGTTTTTTGAGGAAGTTATCAGGAAAGTGGATGAAGACAGGGCAGTGGATGTTGTCTACATAGACTTTAGTAAGGCACTTTGATAAGGTCCTACATGGGAGGCTGGACAGGAAGGTTCAGTATGAACAGGACTAGGTAGTAAACTGGATCAGACATTGGCTTTGTGGGAGAAGCCAGAGTATATGATTGCCTCTCTGACTGGAGGTCTGTGACTAGTGGAGTGCCACAGGGACTGGTGCTGGGTTCTTTGTTGTTTGTCATCTATATCAATAATCTGGATGATAATGTGGTTAATTGGATCAGCAAGTTTGCGGATGATGCCAAGATTGGGGGTGTGGTGGACAATGAGGAAGGCTATCGTGGCTTGCAGAGGGTTCTGGATCAGCTGGAAAAATGGGCTGAAAAATGGAAGTCAGAATTTAATACAGAGGTTTTTCGCTTTGGTAAGACCAACCATGATCGCTCTTACACAGTGAGCAATAAGGCGCTAAAGAGTCCGGTAGAACAAAAGGATCTGGAAAAACAGATCCATAATTCATTGAAACTGGCATCTCAGGTATATAGGATTGTAAAGAAAAGTCTTTGGCACATTGGACTTCATCAATCGAAGTACTGTGTAGAGAAGATGGAATATTTTGCTGAAGTTGTATAAGTCATGGTTGAGGCCTAACCTGGAGTATTGTTGCAGTTTTGGTTCACTTACCTACAGGAACGATATAAGTAAGGTTGAAAGAGTACAGGGTAAACTTACAAATATGTTGCGGGGTCTGGAGGACCTAAGTTATAAGGAAAGATTGAATAGGTTAGGACTGCATTCTTTACAATGCAGAAGATTGAGAGGAGACCATAGGACCATTAAACATAGGAGCAGACCTGGCCATTTGGTCCATCGAGCCTGTTCTGCCATTTAATTATGGGTGATCCTTTCTTCCCCTCCTCAGCCCCATTCCCCAGCCTTCTCTGTAACCTTTGACGCCATGTTCAATGAAGAACCAAACAAGTTCTGCCCTAAATATACCCAATGACCTGCCCTCCACAGCTGTCTGTGGTAACAAATTTCACAAATTCACCACCCTCTGGCTAAAGAAATTTCTCCACAGCTTTGTTTTAAATTGACAACCCTCTATCCTGAGGCTATGCCCTCGCATCCTAGACTCCCCCACCATGGGAAAGAAACATCCTTTCCACACCTACCCTGTCTAGGCCTTTCAATATTCAAAGAGTTTCAATGAGATCACCCCCTCATCCTTCTAAACTCCATCCTTCTAAACTACATAGATAATTGGGGTACGGAGGGATATGGTCCTGGTCCAGCTTGTCGAAAGTCGGCAGTTTAAACAGTTTCAGCATGGACTAGATGGGTTGAATGGCTGGTTTCTGTGCTGTACTTCTCTGTGACTTTATAGCTCAGGTCAATCCAAAATCACATAATCTAGGTATAAATTATGGGCTCCACTGGCATGCAGTTTAGTGGTAGAAGTATATTTAAAAGAAGGGAGAAGAAGTTTCACAAACTGTCTGCAGGAAGTGGCTGATTTGTGCCACTGAACTTGGGTAGTTCTGAACCTACTTTGGCAGATTTGGGGTTTGCATGCCATAATGTAGCAGATTGTAGAACGGAGATAAATTTCTGAGGACAAACTTGGAAGCAGTTTGAGGTTCTCCACAGTTCTTTAAAGGTGTCTGAGTATAAACCTTTTATGGTTTATGAAATCAAAAATGACTTTAAAAATGCTGTTCCCTGCATGTTTGTTGGAATTGTCATGAAGTAAGTATCATGTGTAGTCTGTCATGATGTAATCCATGCTGTGATTTGGCAAACAGCTCCCTACTGGGAGAAGGTGGCTGAGGAGGATACTGGCAATGATTTTCCCTAAAGCACACTCCACAATCAATTCTGTCTCCTTTGTTGATGATGGTTACAAAGATCACATTGTTAAGATCCCCTGGCATTTCCTCTCTTTGTTCAGATGCTGGGTGTTGAGACTTTGTGCCTGCACTTTCTCACCTGTAAGCTTAAGCAAGGATATGATCTGATCCTGAAACTTCATTCAGCCGACGACATACAGTATAGTCTTCTCAGTTGATCTGTGCCAGACTGAACTGGATAGTGTGCTGTGAGATGGAGATGTGGTTATAGAATTCTTTGACGTCTTTCTTCCGGTGGGCATTGACTGGTTCAGATTTTCTGAGTCCTTTGCACTCACTGTTTGGGTTACTTTGGACTTTGGCATGTAGACATCAGTTGGGTCCAACTCAGATCCAAGTTTACCCCGTTCTCAGTCATCAGGTTGTGGAGCGCAGATGGTGCTTATGCACATGTTTGAAGGCTGAGCTCCAAGTTGTGACCACACCTAAGGATTCATCTCTCTGCAAAGTCATACATTGTTACTGAAATTAAGTTACATCTTCAGTAAAGAAACGAATGCATGAATATCAAGACAAGCATGGAACAATGCTCATGGTTTTACAGACAATGGTGATCTGCATACTCGTAAAAACTTCTGAAACATGGACTACCTATAGCAGTCACATCAATGGTCTGGAGAGGTACAATTAATGCAGTCTACATGAGGCTTTGAAATCCACTGGTAAGATAAACAAACCAGTATCCTCTCACAGGCCAACATTCCTAATACACTTAGCATTTTTCACTTTTAATCCAGCCTTTCTAGAGGAACTGTAATAAAAGGTTTTCATGAAATCCAAGTACATCACATTCACTATGTGACCTTTAACAACTTCCTCTTTATTCTCAAAAAGTAAAATTTGACTGATGTAGCCTTTCATTCACAAACATCTTTACCTACTTTCTATTATTCTGCGATCCAACTGATATATGACCTGATTTTTATTCTTCTCTGAACCCAAAATAGAGGATGAACACTGTGTCATTGACCTCCATCACCCCGCAACTACATAATATTCAATTAATTAGTGCACTGCATACTGCCACCTGAAAGTCAAAGCATCTGTATATCAGTTCGATGCCCTGCAATATGTTCAATAGCTCCATGAACCTCTTTGCATCTGTATTATTCTCAAGCCTTAAGAGGGCAACCAATTCACAGTGTAATGCCTGTGCCCAACTCTGAGGGGCCGAAGGGTCCAAAGTAGCCCCCTCCTTTTTGAGAATCGCAAGATCGCTATTAATTCAGGTCAGGAGACCCAGGAAATGAGAGAGAGAGACGTTTGGAATGTCCTGGCCCCTCAGCGATACAAAGCCACGGGAAGCGGCCATTGTCTCTTGGAGACGGAATTGTGTATTGAGTACTGTGCTACTTATTCAAAGCCCTCAGGGAATGACCAAAAGTGGACTGGTTGAGGGGTGGCATCCTTCCAACCTGACTGACATCTGAGACCCTGTGAGTCAGGATAAAAGAGGGTCTGGGGAACAGCCCTTGACACGCACCAGGAGAAACGCTAGAAATCCTGTAACAGTGTAATAGCGACAGCCGGTGGAAAGCCCACGTGCGTCCTTTTCCATTTGCCTTGGAATTGGTGGGCCTTACCACAGAAGAACGGCTTTAGCTAAAACAAAGGAGAAACCAGCCCCAACGACTCTCGAAGGATTGACATCATAAAAGGAATGGGCAAGTTTTAAACTCTCTCTCTTGACTCCAACCAAAGGCTGCAGCCTGCATGAACTTGAGTGACTTTTATATTTCCATCGGACAATTAATTATCCCCTAGACAACGATAGAGCTATTTCTTATTGATTATTATTATACCTGCGCTTTCCGATTTAGTATTGACGACGTATATTATCTGTATGTTTGCATTGATATTATTTTTGTGTATTTTTATCAATAAATACTGTTAAAAATAGTACCATCAGACTTCAACAGACCTTTCTATCTTTGCTGGTAAGTGACCCAGTTACAGGGAACGTAACAACGGAAACTCACTGGTAGAAAAGAGAACTCCAGAATAAAAAAATAAGTAGCAAATCTTGCTAAGTAAGATACTTCGGCATATATGGCAACTTTTATGACCACAGGGCATTCTAAATCTCATTACTATCGATGAAATACATTCAAAGAAGTCTGGCTAATGTTACGTAAGGAACATGTTTACAGATTTGTGCACAGCAAGCTCCAAAATAATCAAATAAAGACTATCACAAATATTAGTTGCCCATTTTCTAATGCAAGTGCCATTTTTGATATTTTAAATCTGAGAGAACCCTAGTTAATTCTATTTATTCCTTTATAGCTGAAGGAGATCTTGGTAGGGTTGTATTAACTATCCCCCTTTGAACGTTGGTGATGTTTGGGTGAATGGAGGTCTTACGGAAGATTCTGGAAGAGTAGGCATAGAGTGAAAATTTTCACTTCCAGGAGTCATCAGTTAAAGGATGCCATGTTGAAAATGAATGGACAATTCAGATAGAACCGAGAAAATAGAACAATACAGCACAGTATGGGCCCTTTAGCCCATGATGTTGTCACGGATAAAGGATAAACTTTATTTTCCATATATATTTCAATGGCTCTTCACACGCCTTTAGACTACCTAGACAACACAGACACCTATGTCAGGATGCTGTTCATTGACTATAGCTCAGCATCTAATACCATCATTCCCACAATCCTGATTGAGAAGTTGCAGAACCTGGGCCTCTGTACCTCCCTCTGCAATTGGATACTTGACTTCCTAACCGGAAGACCACAATCTGTGCAGATTGGTGATAACTTATCCTCCTCGCTGATGATCAACACTGGTGCACCTCAGGGGTGTGTGCTTAGCCCACTGCTCTACTCTCTGTATACACATGACTGTGTGGCTAGGCATAGCTCAAATACCATCTACAAGTTTTCTGATGACACAACCATTGTTGGTATAATATCAGGTGGTGACAAAAGGGCATACAGGAGTGAGATATGCCAATGAGTGGAATGGTGCTGCAGTAATAACCTGGCACTCAACGTCATTAAGATGAAAGAGCTGATTGTGGACTTCAGGAAGGGTAAGACAAAGGAACACATACCAATCCTCACAGAGGGATCAGAAGTGGAGAGAGTGAGCAGCTTCAAGTTCCTGGGCATCAAGATCTCTGAGGATCTAACCTGGTCCCAACAGTCATAAAGAAGGCAAGACAGTGGCTATACTTTATTAGGAGTTTGAAGAGATTTGGCATGTCAACAAATACACTTAAAAGCTTCTATAGTTGTACCTTGGAGAGCATTCTGACAGGCTGAATCACTGTCTGGTGTGGAGGGGCTACTGTACAGGACCAAAAGAAGCTGCAGAAGGTTATAAATCTAGTCAGCTCTATCTTGGGTATTAGCCTACAAAGTACCCAGGACATCTTTAGGGAGTGGTGTCTCAGAAAGGTAGCGTCCATTATTAAGGACCTCCAGCACCCAGGGCATGCCCTTTTCTCACTGTTACCATCAGGTTGGAGGTACAGAAGCCTGAAGGCACACACTCAGCAATTCAGGAACAGCTTCTTCCCCTCTGCCATCTGATTCCTAAATAGACATTAAAGCTTTGAAAACTACCTCACTTTTTTTTAATATATAGACAGTCCCCGGGTTACGTACAAGTTCTGTTCCTGAGTCCATCTTTAAGTCAGATTTGTATGTAAGTCGGAATAAGTACATCCGGTATTATTTAGTGTCAGTTGACAAACGTTTGTCTTAGTATATAGTATATATTTTACCTTTCTATGCATATAAAACACTTAAGAAACATATGTATTCCAATAATTAAACCACTGCATTGCTTGGTAATAATTGTAGCTTTCATTGGGGCAGGGCGTTTCACATGATCCATTATTCTCACTTTATCCGTTATCCTTTAAAATTGTTCCGATTGTTGACCGACTGTAGCCTAACACTTTTCCAATGACCGATGGCATTTCACCTCTTTCCAAATGCTTTATTATTTCTACTTTATTTTCAAATATGATCGCTTCCCATCAAAGGAACAGAAACACTGCGGGCGGCGGGTCCCAACCTGCGCCAGCTCCTGAGGTCCACTGGGTCCTAAGGACCACAGCGCTGAATTCCCCGGGTCCTAAACTGCACCGCACTGAGACAGGTTAAATGGGACAAGTGGGGGTTGTGCTGGGTTTGGGTATTTGATCCTCCCCAATAGTCCACGTGGGAATTTAAACTGGAAGTGGCAGAGTTTTTTTTTTACATCAATCGACATCAATCCGGCACGGATGGTACAGGAGTCACTGGATCGACATCAACCCGGCACGGGAGCAGTCTGTCACTAAATTGAACTTGGGAACCTCCGTTCTCTAGCCCGGTGCTAATTTGACTGTGCCACCAGCCGACCGGAATGGGGTGGGCAGAGTCAGGGTGAATCTTACTAAGAAAAATTTAAGCCAAATACAAAGTTAAACACTCAACACAGTGACAACGGCAATGACTTAAAATGGCGGACGGCATCGCGATTCAACTTTAAATGGCAGATGGCGCTCTTTTTCCTCAGTTCGAAAGTACGAGTTGTCCGTAAGTCGGACGTTTGTAACTCGGGGACTACCTGTACAGTATTTCTGTTTGTGCACATTTAAAAAATATCTATTCAATATCCAGAATTGATTTACTTGTTTATTTATTATTATGTTTTATTTTCTTTATTATTATTATTATTATTATTATTATTATTATTATTATTATTATTATTATTATTATTATTATTATTATTATTATTATTATTATTATTATTATTATTATTATTTTCTCTCTCTGCTAGATTATATATTGCATTGAACTGCTGCTGCTAGATTAACAAATTTCACATCACATGCCAGTGATAATAAACCTGATTCTGATTTACTGTACATAAGTTAGAAATTTGCTGTGGTTTTGATGCTATGACACGCAACAAAAACAACAACATTCAACAATTATAAAGAACAATTATCTATATAAAAATAACACTACTATTCTTGGCAGAATTTCAGATGGTGATGAAAGGGCACACAGGAGTGAGATATATCAGCTAGATGAAAGGAGTCATAACAACAACCTTCCACTCAACATTAGTGGACTTTAGAAAGGTTAAGATGAGTCTTCATAGTCTTCATAGCAGCCAGAATTTGTGGTATACATTGGTACTAAAGATTTAGGTAGAAAAAGGGAGGAGGTCCTGAATAAAGAACACAGTACATGAGTTTATGAGGGAAGCTGAGAAGCAGGACCCAACGGGTATAATCTTGAGATTGATGCCTGTGCCAAACGACAGTGAGGATAGGAATGGAATGAGGTGGCAGATAAATATGGGCTGAAGAATAGGATTGGGGGCAGTGTTTCAGATTTCTGGATAACTGGGACCCCTTCTGGGACAGGTGGGACCTGTACAAAATGGATGGGTTGCTCTTGAATCTTGGGGTGGCGGGGGGAGCAATATTCTTGCAGGCAAGTTTACTAGAGCTGTTTGGAGTGGTTTAAACTAATATGGCAGGAGGATTGGAACGAGTATGATAGAGCTGAAGATGTGCCAGCAGGTTTACAAGTAGATGATGTAACATGAATGTAAGGAAGGACAGACCAATGTTTGTGTACAAATGCAGACAGAGCAAAGAATTGAATTGAACCACAAATGCAAAATTCAAAACGGCGAAGAATGCATTGCTGAAGATGTGGGTAGCATTTGGATTAAGGTGGACGAACTTGTGGCGCAATTAGAGATTGGTCGGTATGATGTTGTGGACATAATCGTGACATGGCTGAAAGAAGGTCATAGTTGAGAGTTTAACATCAAAGGATATAATTTGTATTAAAAGGTCAGGCAGGAAGGTGGTGTGGCTCTGTTGGTAAGAAATGGAGTTACAACTTTAGAAAGTAGTGACAGAGGGTCAGAAAATGTTGAATCTTTGTGGGTGATCTTAAGAAACTGCAAGGGTAAAAAAAGCATTATGGGAATCATATATAGTCCTCCAAATAGTGGCCAAAATGTGGAGTTGAGGTTTCAGAGGGATCTGGAAAAGGCATGTAATTAGGGTAGTGACACAATTGTAATGGGAGACTTCAATACGCAAGGCGATTGGGAAAATCAGGTTGATGTTGGATTGCAAGAGAGGGAATTTGTTGAATGCATACAAGATAGCATTTTAGAGCAGCTTGTGCTTGAGCCCAGTCAGAGAAAGGCTATCTTAGAGTTGGTGCTATGTAATAACCCAGATGTTAATGTAAAGGAACCCTTAGGAGGCAGTGATCATAATATAATTGAATTCATACTGCAATTTGAGAGGGAGAAACATCAGTCAGATGTATCAGTATCGCAATAGAATAAGAGGAATTACGGAGGCATGAGAGAAGAGTTTGCCCAGGTGGTTTGGGGGAGGATACTGGCAGGAATGATGGCAGAGCAGAGATGGCTGAAGTTTCTTGGAATAGTTCACAAGGCGCAAGATAATTCAGTCCCACAGAAGAAGCTCTCAAATGGCAGGGGTAGGCAATTGTGGCTGACAAGGGAAATTAAAGACTGCATAAAAGCCAAGTGAAGTGAATATAAGGTAGCAAAGTGAGTGGGAAGCTGGATGATTGGGAAGCTTTTCAAATTCGACAAAAGGTAAATAAAAAATCTATAAGAAGGGGAAAGATGAAATATGAGGTTAAGTGAGCCAATATTATAAAGCAGGATATCAAAAGTTCTTTTCAGTTATATAAAGAGTAAAAGGGAGGTGAGAGTTGATATTGGACCACTCACTGGAAAATGATGCTGGTGAGGTAGTAATAGGGGACAAAGAGATGGCAGATTCACTTAATGGGTACTTTGCGTCAGTCGTCAGTAGGGAAGACACTAGCTGTGTGCTAGAGGTCCATGAATGCAGGGAGCAGGATTGAGTGCCATTGCTATTTCAAAGGAAAAATTGCTAGGCAAGTTCGAAGGTCATAAGGTGGATAAGTCACCTGGACCAGATAGAGGTTGCTGAAGAGATAACAAATGCATTGGTCATGATCTTTCAGGAATCTCTTGATTCTAGCATGCTCTGGAAGGAACTGCAAGATTGTTAATGTCACTCCACTCTTTAGGAAGGGAGGAAGACAAAAGAAAGGAGTCTATAGGCCAGTTAGCTTAACCTCAGTGGTTGGGGAAGTATTGGAGTCTATTATTAAGGATGAGGTTTCGGAATACGTGGAGACTAATGATAAAATTAGTCAAGGTCAGCATGTTTTCTGTCAAGGGAAATCTTTCCTGACAAATCTGTTAGAGTTCTTAGAGGAAGTAGCAAGCAGGGTGGACAATGGAGAAGCAGAGGATGTAATTTACTTGATTTTCTGAAGGCATTTAATGAAATGCCTCACATGAGGCTGCTTAATAAGATGAAACCATATGTTGTTACAGGAAAGATACTGGCATAGATAGAGGAAATGGCTGATAAGCAAGAGAAGTGAATGTGAATAAAAAGGGCCTTTTCTCGTTTGCTGCCAGTGACTAGTGGTGTTCCGGCAGGAGTCAGTATTGGGACCGCTACTTTTCACATTGTTTGTCAATGATTTGGATAGTGGAATTGATGGCTTTGTGGCAACATTTGAGGCTGATACGAAGATAGGTGGAGGCATAGGTAGTGCTGAGGAAGCAATGTGATTGCAGCTGAACTTAGACAAATTGTAAGTATGGGCAAGAAAGTGGCAGATGGAATACAGTATTGGGAAATGTATCAGAATACATTTTGGTAAAAGGAACAATGGTGTAGACTATTATCTAAATGGGGAGAAGGTTCAAATGTCAGAGGTACTGAGAGACTGCAAATCTCCCAGAAGGTTAATTTACAGATTGAAGGCAAACACTATGTTGGCATCTATTTCATGGGGAATAGAATATAAAAGCAAGGAGATAATGCTGAGCCTTTATAAGACACTAGTCAGGTCGCACTTGCGGTACTGTCAACAGTTTTGGGCCCCATATCTCAGAAAGGATGTCTTGTCATTGGAGAGAGTCCAAAGGAGATTCATGAAGATGATTCCAGGAATTAAGGGGTTAACATATGAGGACCATTTGGCAGCTTTGGGCCTGTACTCACTGGAATTTAGAAGAATGCTGGGGGTCATTGAAACCTACCGAATGTCAAAAAGGCTGGATAGTTTGGATGTGGAGAGGATGTTTTCTATGATGGGCTATCCAGAACTAAAAGGCAAAGCCTCAAAATTGAGGGATAGACTTTCAGAACAGAGGTAAGGGGGAATTTTTTAGCCAGAGAGTAGTAAATCTGTGGAAGGCTCTGCCACAGCCTGCGGTGGAGGCCAAATCCATGGATATAGTTAAGGCAGAAGTTGACTGTTTCCTGATTGGTCAGGACTTCAAAGGATATGACGAGAAGGGTTGTGTGGAATCCAGGATTAGCCATGTTGGAATGTTGGAGCAGATTCAATGGGATGAATGGCCTAATTCTGCTCCTATCTCTCCTATATGGTCTTCTGGTCTTAAACTTGACAATAAAATATGTGCTTTAAGTGAAGATGATGGTATCTGTAGCTGAATAAAAATTCAAGGAAAACATATTAGAGAATTGTGCTGAAAGAGTGATATGAGGAAAGTGGGGAGAAGACTTTAGGAGGCAATAAATGTTAGCATGGGTATGGTAGGCCAGAATGGCTTGTTTTAGTGCTGAAGTTTCTTTGTAGTTTAATGCCAAACTACTGTAATCCTTCTGATAAAAGTTCACAGCATTATCAAACCAATGAACAATTTCAATAAGAGAGAGGCTATTGGCTGGTTCTGGCCAATTAAGCATCAGTGATTGGTTTGGAGACAATTGTCTCATACTACATGTGTACCTGAGTACACATAGAGTTTGGCACCAGCAGGTAGCAGGAGTTGCACTACTTTGGGACTGTGGCTCTGTGTTTTTCCCTCAGGGCTTACTCCCTAAGCCTTCCCCAGCAGTGGGTATAGCCACAAGGCAGTGAAGGTTTGAAAGCAGTTTTCCCTCGAGATAACCTGTCAACCATGGCCCATCTGCCTGAAGCAACTAGCTTTAAGAGGCCTGTAGCCTGCCTTTGCTCGTCATTAGAAACAGTTCTGGCGGCTTTGGTAGCTAAGCCACATGTGGAGGCCAGTAGCTGGACTTGGCAGAAACTATTTGTGACACACGTCGTTGGGAGTATTTAATAGATAGTGGGAGCTTATCCCCACTACTACCCCTGGCTATGACACGAGGTCTAGAAAAATCCCAATGTAACTGCTGTGCTGCCTCACAATGTAAGTGTTACTTTGGGTTCAGCCCATAGAAGTGCTTTGCTCTATAGTTGAAGGTGGAAGAATGTGCTATTTATACTCTCATTTCTCTGATTGGTTTAATTTATTTTCCTCACCAGGTATTTGACAACTAAAGCAGAGGAGACCGAAGGAAACAAATTTTTACTATCTGTTGAATATATCAGCTTAGAAAGGAAATACCCAAAATTCCAAGTGGAATATTATAACTGGTATCAAACTTGTGATGCAAATGAAAACAGTCAAGTAATTATTGAAAAGCAACTTCAGAGTGATTTCGGATCCAGTGAAATACAGTATCTTTTTAGAATGGCTTCTCTTGTCAATAGCTTCTTGGTACTGCTGTGAGCCTCTTCCAGACCAGTGTTTATTGCACAAAATAGTTTGTAGTTGGAAAACATCAGGAAAATCAGTGCTTGGTACCATAGTTGTATTCAAATGCAAAATTATTTGCAGGCATCGCCAGTGTTGTGCAGCAGAGGCTGAGGACAAGTAATCTCACATCTGGCAGATTTTTCTTTGTGGATGTTCCTTCAGGCAAGTTGGGAGGCATTGCTGTCCTATCTAA
The DNA here is from genome assembly GCF_030144855.1 of Hypanus sabinus. Taxonomy (NCBI): domain Eukaryota; kingdom Metazoa; phylum Chordata; class Chondrichthyes; order Myliobatiformes; family Dasyatidae; genus Hypanus; species Hypanus sabinus. Next base: position 72,303,779 of record NC_082719.1, read on the forward strand.
ATATGGCAGGAAGGGAGTAAAACTCAGCTCTATCTCTATATTTCAGCAGCAAGCACGGTCAGGAAGTACAAAACAGATTTAGAGCCGGAAGCAGATTTGATTGTTCAATGTCATCAATGAATTGAAACACTGATACTTTGAATACACATTCTCAGTTTTCTTCTATTTCTAAAATCACTCTCTTGAAATGAGTAAAGAAAATTGAGGGTAGCAGATTTAACACATCAAAGCCATGATTTATTTTGCTTTTTTGAACTTCTGTAAGTTTTGAACTTCAGGACATTGCTCACAGTCAACGGTCATTGATTGCAGATAATTAAAAAAAATCTTTCGTGTCATGTGGACATTACTGACAAGTCTATCATTTAATTCTCTTCCCTTATTGTTGTTGAGTAGATGGCAGTGAGTTGCTGTCCTCCTCTAAAATGCTGATTTAGGATTGTCTAACCCAGCAGAGACAGTAAAGAAATGTTGGTATATTTCTCAGTCAAGATAGTGTATGATTTAAAAGAGACTTTAAAGCTGATGTCCTGTTTAGTCTTCTGCCTTGGAATTTTGAGGTGGTGGAGTTTTGAGTTAACCAGTAAACCAATGTATCTTACAGATCCCAGCCGAGATGGACTGTTGCCAAGGGAGGGGTACGAAGTGATGGATGGAAGTCCGCCATGTGGCCAGGTTTGTCTAGATTTTGTTGATCTTCTTGACTTTGCAGAAACTGTACATCCAGGCAAGCAGTGTTCAATTCTGATAGAACAATGGGTAAGCTTCTGGACTCTTGTGCAGAATTTAGCATCATTGATCCAGAGAACAAACATAAGCTCCAGTACTACAACTGTGATAGTTAAATTCAAGTACATGAATTATTATTTAATTCAGGGAAAAGAATAGCGATTACAAAAAGGCTAGATTGTTGTAAAAACAGGTCAGGGTCACCACTGGCATATATGAGACACCAGACCCACTAATAAAGTTGCCTGCTGGCTACATCCTCAGCTTAGTATCAATTATGATTGGGTAATAAATGCTGACATTGTTTGCCACATGCACATTTCCCAAATGAATGAAAAAAAACTGCGCTTTGTAGATGGTAGTAAGGCCTTGAACGTTAGAAAGTAAGCAGCTATTGTATAAATAGGCTCTGCTTACACTTATAAGGCCACTATGTTTATATGGTTGGTTCACTTAACGTTGTGGACAATGCTAATCTGAAGTTAAATTCACAGGTAGGTGGACAAATCAAATATCGTCTGAAAAAGAGAAGTGGAATTCTCCTAACGATCTTACTTCCATTGCTAAACTTGCATGAAATAATGGGTTGTGTCTTGCTTTTCCAAGTAATTTCTTGTTGCCAAATTGTTCTATTGTGCAGCTAATAGCAGCGGAATGATTTGTTTCATGTCTGTACTTCTTTGACATGGCATTTGACTAATGATAAATTGCTCCATTGTACAGTGGGTTGCCTGAGGCAAGTGATCTTTGCCACATTTATGCATTCAGCTTTCTTCCACTAGATGGCAGTGGTTCACTGCACTTTGCCCCAGTTTTGTACCAGCCATTTGATTTTGTGAAACCGCCTGGCTATATCTACTGAGCAAGAGTGAAGCACAGATTACATTCATAAGTCAAATAATAAAGCTCATCATTCTTGATATCAATGATATAACATTTTTAATTCAATGAATATTGACAAATATTAATGAGATTAATTGAAGTTTGTTTTGAAATGTACAAATTGCTAATAACAAAGATGATAACATTATATTATTGTTCTGTTTTGCCACAGACCAGCTACAGTGTGAATCTCCATCCAATGGTGTGCAGTGGATATAAATGAGCCTAAATGGAAATCGGCTATCAGTTTGGTACGTAGAGTAGAGCCATCGGTCTTGCTCTGGATGAAGGGAGGTGAGAAAATCAAAAGATCAATATCTGTATAGTTCACCTTTAACTATCAGCCAAACACTGCGATGTCGGATGCCAACATTTCACTGGCCAGGTATAACTGCTCTAATATCAAAGTGTCTCTGCTTCCTCAGGAAACTAAAGAAGTTCAGCAGTTACCCTCATCGGTTTTTTTATAGGAAGCATCCCACCTGGATATATCTCGGCTTGGTAAGGCATTAATTCTGCCTGCGACTGCAAGAGAGAGTGAAGAATTGTAACACAGTTGAGGGCATCATGGAAACTGGTGTCCCCTCCCAGGACTCTGTCTACACTTATTGCTGTAGCGGCAAAGCAGCCAGCCAATTTAAAAATCCCACCCACCCTGGGCATTCCCTTTTTTTCTCATTTCCTACTGAGCAGAAGACGCAAAGGCCTGCAAGAAAGCGCCACCAGGCTCAAGGACAGCCTCTGTTCTGCTGCTCCCCTAGTGCGATATGATGAGCCCTTGCCTTCAAAATCTGAGTCATAATGCACCTTCACCTTATGGTCTGCCTGCTCTGTGCTTTCTCTACAGCCTTTACACGACATTTTGAATTCATATTGTTTTACCTTGAACCAGCTCGAGGCACCGTGCAATCAATTGATCTGTATGAACAATATGGAAGACAAGTTTTTCACTCTACCTAGTTCATGTGGCAATAATAAGCCAATTTAACAATTTACTGTTTATTATTCACAAGGGACTGAGATTAATCTCTTTCCATTATTTAAAGCAGAATTGTAGTCAGTTGGTATTGTAGTATTCTTTTCCAATCACCAATCTGACTCTTGTAAAAATAATTTAAAAATATTCATTCTAATTGTCAGAGCATGTTTTGAAGTCACACACCCAAACATTACCTCCTACAGAATTCTGTTCGATGTGCAGAGTTCCTCCAGTAGATTGTTTATTGTTTTCCCAAGTAATGGGTTCCAAATGAATGGATATGTAAAATTCCTTAAAATTCAGGGCAACACACCTTCATTTGATCCTAGAAATCCAGGCATCATCATAATATTATTATTGTATGACAGTCTCTCCTCCATTTTGTCTAATGTTATATGTCCTCCCAATCATGTGTCATACAGAGCTGCACAAGGTGCTCTAGATGTGGTCCAAACAGGGCAGTCCAACTGTGGAATGGTTTAGAAAATGTTGTATCCTCATCCTACGGATAATAGCCTATTAATTATTTTCTGTATGTATCAATGAGATTTACATTTATTGGCCACTTTATTAGGCACACCAGTACTCCTGTTCGACAATGCAAATATTTAATCAGCCAATCACGTGGCAGCAACTCAATGCATAAAGGTATGAAGACACGACCCAGAGGTTCAGTTGTTGTTCAGATCAAATAGGGAATGGGGAAGAAATGTGATCCATGTGTCTTTGAGCATGAATGATTGTTGGTTCCAGACAGATGATTTGAGTATCTCAGAAATTACTGAACTCCTGGGATTTTCATGCATAACAGTCTCAGAAGTTTACAGAGATTGGTGTGCAAAACAAAAAAAAAAAAATCTAGTGAGCAGTAGTCCTGTGGGTGAAAAAGCCTTATTAATGAGAGAGGTCGTAGGAGTATGGCCAGAATGTTTCAAACTGACAGGAAGGTGACAGTAACTCAAATAACTATGTGTTATAACAGTGGTGTGCAGGAAAGCATCCCTGAATGCACAATATTTCAAACCTTATTTTTCCTTTCTGCTGATTCAATCAAAATATCTTCTCCTCTGTTTGCATTTCAGCCTATCTTGGTATTAGTGGAAGTCTGGGGACATGAGCTTTTATCCCATCAACTAAGCTGTTTACAAGTGCAGTACATGAATGCAAACCAAACACAGGTCTTTGTGGGATCCCATTAAATGTATCTTGCTGAATATGTACCTGGCTATTGTCCATAATCTCCTTATGCCTTTTACGGTCAGCAATCGACAAATGGGAGGCCCAAAATGAAACGTTACCTGTCTGTAGAACTATATGAATTATATTCATTGTAGAAAAGAAAACCTTTCTAGGAAGAATTCAAACTCTGCTTGAAGAAACGTTTGGAATTCCGGCTATGTTACCTTTAGATTTTATCCAATAATTGTAGTGTTGAATGCTCAATAGTTTTATAGCTTTAAAAACTTTAAATACAATGTCCATTCAAATGGTTCAGCATGATGTAGATGGACCAAAGGTACTTTACTTGTAACAATTTTCAGTTAACAAATCTCCCATTTTATTTTTTCTGCAATAATGTTTAACAGATCAGCTGGTCCCCAGTTTCCTCTGGGTTAGTGATCAGTTCCCAGCATGAAAATGATGGATGGTTGTAAATTGGACCAGATTTGGAAATGCTGGGAAAAACCCACGAGAAGAATTTCTATTTGAACAAGGATGACTCAAGTTTGTCTGCCTCATACAGTTCAGGTGCTGCTTGGTGGAGGTGTTTCTCCTTCTGCCTCGTCTGGTCAGGTTGTAAGGAAAGTGTTTAGATCAACAGAGGAGTGTGGGTCAGGGCCAAAAGCGTGTTGCAAGGCATGAAGAAGCCATGGACTTTGGAAAAGAGAAGGAACTCATACATTGAGAAAAGTCCTCTCTTAAATTAGCTGATTAGCACCTTCTTTCAGTGATTCTTGTTAATAGATTCAAACATGGCTGACAGATGACAAGTTTTGCATTCTCCCCAACCTTGACTAAAGTTGTCATTTCTAGAAGGAAGTGAATTCTTCCACCAACATGAAAAACTTCTTGGATGCTGAGGGGGCTGCCCCTTAGACAATCAGCATGCCCTGAACTGCCACAGAAAATGCTGCACAGTGGCATCAAACAATTTTTTTGTTCGAAGTATTTGCTTCTGCCACCATTTTGTGCCCATGGCTTCCCTCTCTGTTTCCAAGCCTCCAGCAAAGATTGCTGACACTGCATTCTACTGATTGCCTCTCCTCTGCTTCTCTAGTCGTATTCTATATGTTACCCCCACCTTCATGCGTAGATACCTGTTGGTCCTGTCACTTTTACTTACCAGCTGCCAGCGGGAGATAGGCGAAAGAGACAGAGCCAGCAAGTCAGCACGTATCTGGTGATAAGTGATAGTCTTGATATTTTTCTCTTAACTATTCTTGCAAAAAAAAATTGTCTTGGACCCAACTGGCAGAGCCCTTAGGGTGCCTGGACTTTATATAACATAATCTGGTTAAATGAATGGACCAGAATGTTGAACGGCATGGACAGAGTGGATGTGGCAAAGTTGTTTCCCATGGTGGGGGAATCTAGTACGAGAGGACATAACTTGAGGATTGCAGGGCGCCCATTCAGAACAGAGATGCGAAAACATTTTTTTAGCCAGAGGGTGGTGAATCTATAGAATTTGTTGCCATGGGCAGTGGAGGCCAAGTCATTGGGTGTATTTAAGGCAGAGATTGATAGGTATCTGAGTAGTCAGGGCATCAAAGGTTATGGTGAGAAGACAGGGGAATGGGACTAAAGGGGAAATTGGATCAGTTCATGATGAAATGGCGGAGCAGACTCGATGGGTCGAATGGCCGACTTCAGCTCCTTTGTCTTATGGTCTAATAAGTGGTGTCTACAAAGCTTATACTTATGACTGTGAGACTAAGTTCAGCTGCAAAGCCATATTTCAGTTTGCTGATGACACCATTATTATCGGCCAAATCAAATGTGGTGACGATTCGAGATATAGGAGAGTAATTTCCATTTGAGAGTTGTGCTTTTGAACTGTCCGACTGATCTGATTCCTTTGTGGTAGCCTGAATGACTTGGTGAACTGGACTCTCAAGAATGCAGTTATGGCCATGGTGACCATTGCTACAGCAGACTTCGAGCTATATTGAAACTTTGTGCTGGATTGAAACTAGATTGAAGTGGCAGGTCCCGGGCCCAAGAGCAAAAAATGGACCAACGTTTAGCTGATTTAAGTGCCGAGCCAGATTAAAAGGATTGAGGCTTCCAGGCCAGGGGTTCGTCTCATCATTCTGTGTCAACCAAAATTCCCCACCTGAGCCTGCCCTGTCAGTGTTAAACTGATTCTGCAGATGTGGCCTATGGTCATCAGGCTGCACTTGCCTCAGCACTGTACTGGCTCTGTGGCTGTGGACTCACTGTCGGGGACTCTGCTGTTCATGTTCTGTGTATTATTTGTTTACTTTACCTATTGTTGGCACTATTTGGGTTTTTTCACATATTGGATATTTGACCATCTTTGTTGTGTGGGTTTTTCCATGGATTCTATCGTGCTTATTTGCTTTGAAGCTGCCCGCAAGAAGATGAATCTCAACATTGTATATGGTATACATACTTCGATAATAAAAATACGTTGAATGTATTTTGATTGAGAATCTGGCCGAATGTTGCCACAACACCAATTTCAGGCTCAACTTCAGCAAAACCAAAGAATTGACTATCGACTACAGGAGGAGGAAACTAGAGGTCCATGAGCCACTCCTCATCAGTGGTTCCAAGGTGGAGGGTCAAAAACTTCATATTCCTCGGTGTTATGATTTCAGAGGGTCTGTCCTGGGTCCAACGTTAGAGTGTCATTGTGAAGAAAGCAACATAGCACCTCTACTTTCTTAGAAGTTTGCAAAGATTTGGCGTGTCATCTGAGGTGCTGACAAACATTTATAGATGCACAGTGACAGAATACTGACTGGATGCATCACGGCATGATGTAGAAACACCAAAGGCCTGAAATGGAAAATGCCACAGAGCACAAAGAGTAGTGGATACGGCCCAGTCCATCTCAATTAAAGCCCTCCCCTCCACTGAGCATGTCTACAAGGAGCACAGTAGCAGGAAAGCAGCATCCATCATCAAGGACCCCCACCATCCAGGCCATACTCTCTTTTCTTTGCTGCCATCAGGAAGGAAGAATAGGGGCCTTATGTCTCATGTCACCAGGTTCAGGTACAGGTATTAACCCCACCCGTCTGGGTCCTGAACCGGAGTGGATAATTTCATTCACCCAACATTGGAATGATTCCACAACCTTGCCTTTCTAGAGTCCTCGTCTTTCAAGGTCTCTAGAACTCATGTTCTAAATATTTATTACTTATTTAATTTATTATTATGATTACTATCATTTTTTCTCTTTAGTATTTGCACAGTTTGTTGTCTTTTGAACTTTGGTTGCTTGTCAGTCTTTGTTTGTAGTTGAGTGGGTCACGGGATAAATGTGGGCAAACTGACAGGGTAGTATATGGTAACTTATACTGTATATACTTTGATGGTAAATTTATTTTGAACTTTGAACTTGAAAATTGCTGAGGGTCATGATGTCATTGAGTTCGTCAGCTCATCTCATCCATGCCAACGACTGCGCCCAAATAAGCTTATTCAGTTTGGCCATATCTGTCCTGTGATCCACTCAACTTTACAAAGGCTTTTTAAAAAAATGTTATTAATGTATATGACCTAACTAGTCTTTGACAAACAGTCTTAAACATTCAGCAAACCCAAGCTTTTATCTGCCACGATGATCAATTTCTATCCAATCCAAGCTTTTAATAATGAAACAAACAACAAATATTAAGTTATTAAAAGTTACAAGTAAATTCAAAAAATCAACTGAAAATTTAACACATCTTTCAGTCCTAAAAATTTTACTGTAAATAGTTGCAGTCATGTAATCATTACTGAAATGACCAGATTCGTGCCTCCTGCTGCATAGTTGAAGCACAAATTCCCCAGCATAAGTTCGGGGCTGTTGAGGAAGTGGATGTTTCATGTAGAGTTCAGCAGAGCATACTTGGGAAATTACTGGAAAAGATTGCGATTAATCAGCAAACTCAGGATGACTATTTACTCTGGAATCACAGGGGAAAACCTAGCAAGCTAGCATCAACATCAATGTGTCTATCTTCTAGTTATCAGTCCTGTCCTCTCTGACACCCTCTCCTTTTGTTTTCTCTTATCCCTCTACCCAGGGGTACCACCCTGGAATCTGCAGGCTCGTCAGATAATGACAGGGATCCATAGAATATATAAAAAAAATCTTTGGGATCCCTTGCTCCAGCTGCTTTAATCTTTCTCTTTCCCATCTACAGCCCTCACAACCTGCCCACCATCCATACCTTCGTCTCTCTCATCCCCACCTCTTTCCCTTTATTCCATAGTCTACTGTCCTCTCTTATCTGATTCCATTTTGTTCAGCCCTTTGCCTCTTCCAACTAACACTTCCCAGCTTCTCACATCGTTCTCACTTTCTCCCTCCTCCTCAACCTTCCTACACCCTCTCACCTGAAATTACCCAACTCATTCTCACCCCCACCCAGATATTCTTTCCAATCCCGATAAAGAGTCTTGGCCCGCAATGTTGATAGATGTTGCCAGACCTGCTGAGTTCGTCCAGCATTGTGACTGTGTTGCTGGAGACTTCCAGCATCTGCAGTCCCTGTTCTGTCAACTCCTGCTCCATTATTTTACTTGTTTTTGTTATTTTGTTTCTAACTTTGAAATTTGGATTTTTAAGGACATGGAAAATAAAAAAAAATGATGGTGAAAAGATTTTGGAATCACATCCTCTATTTTTCAATGATTAAATGGTGATCAGTTTTCTTAGTGACTGGATATGGGGTTGATGCAACCAGGAAGACTTCTTTGGAGTCAATATGTTTGGTTTCATCATATTTTTGGTTGTCTAGCTCAATGCTCTGGGGCCCCATGCTGGAATTTATAAACTTTGTGTCTTTTAGCAGAGATTTTATAGCTGAGAAGGAAGACAATAAGATTCTAAGTTTCTTTTTTTCAAACATTTTCTGTTTGTAATATTTCCTAAAGTATATACTTGTCTTGTTTTCAGGCAATTCATTAAAATCATTTGTGAATTTTAATCATTTTGTTTATTTTAAGCACTGGAGACTGCTGAACCTGGTCTTAGTTTGTCATAAGCAATATTAGACCATTATTACTTTCCATATTATTCTTGCATCCATTCCGTCGGACACTAGAGGCTTGAATCTCATTGGCTCCAATGAGCTGGCAGGTTATTCAAAAAAAGAACATTGAGCTTCATGGAAGGTCATGTCTTTACATCTGTAGAAAAATGAAACAACACAGCAAAGAACTGGCTAAAATCAATTCTTTGTCACTGAAACAGCTCAATAAAGAACATTCCTTTATACATTCAATGACAAGGTGATAGATTTGTTCAAAACTAGGAGAATATCCACAATCAAGTCCATCTTGCTATCAGATAGTGTAAAACTTCTTTTCTACTATTACTTTGAATTCATGCTTTGAATTTCTGGTATTTTTTTCACAAAAGTCTGAACTACTCACTCAAATTCTAATGATGCAACTTCATTGTCTTTGCTTTACTGATCTTTCAACTATACACATGCAAGGGACATACGCTCTTTAAATTTAGACAAAAAAGTTTTTCACAATTAAACTCAGAATTGTAATCTGGTAATTTTATATTGACACTAAGTCTGTTTCTTGAGTTTTAAATTTGAACAGTAATCTAAAAAACTATGAAGGGTGAAGGTTAAATTAGGAAATGATATTAAAATATATATAACTATGGCAAATATTTCATTGTCTAAATGAATATCATAGAATCACATAATCCATTGCAGCACAGAATGAATATAGGGTAGCAGAAGGCTGTTTGACCCCATATGTCTGTACTGACTCTCAGCCAGAACAAAACTAGTTTTTTTACTGTACTTTGCAAATTTATTCTCCACTATTTTATTTATCCAATTCCCACTTACAAGACGTAAAGAATATAATGCAATCGCATCTACTCTCCATCTCTCCATTCCAAGCACATACTTCTCATGCTAGTCTATTTCCCGTTACTTTATTCTTGTTATCTTTAGTTCTAAATCTCCACCTCCCCACCTCCGCAAAAAGGAACAGCTCTCTACTCTCCACTCTGCCAGATCACTCATCATTTTATTTGTGTCCATTCAATTGCCCTGTCCCCCCACCTTCTCCTCCAAATAAACAGTCTCAGCATCTGTAAAGCTGGTCCTTGTAAACGTGGGTCCTCATTCATAAATGTTTTCTGGTAAGCCTTAATACCTTCATATTCCTCCTGCAAATGTAGCAAATTCATATTCCTTTAAAGAATAACTAAAACAGCTCAGGAAAAGTTATCCAATCAGGGCTGAAAAGAAATGTAAAAGATACTAGTGGATTAAAGGAAGACACTCATGCCATTAGTAATCCAACATGAATCACATTTACTCCTCCACGCATTCCCAAATAGATCCTGTTACTCATCTAAAGAGATTAGCTTTGTTTGTCACATGCACATTGAAGCATCAAAACACAGTGAAATGTGTCATCTTGCAGAAAATCATCTCAGCGAGATTTGTGTGGGGTGCAGCCCGTGATGCCACCGTGCACAGTGTCATCATAGCATGCACACGTGAACCCCAACCCTAACTGTACATCTTCGGAATGTGGGAGGAAACTGGAGCACCTGGAGGAAACTCATGTAGTCACGGGGAGTACATACAAACTCCTTACAGGCAACGGCAGGAATCAAACCCTGATCAGTGATCCCGTGCACGGTAACGTGATTGTGCTGACTTCTAAGCTACCATACCACTCACATACTAGGAGGAGGTTACAGAATTACATTAAACTATCAAGCTGCATACATTTGGGATGTGGGAAGAAAGAGAGAAATCCAAACAGGCACAGGGAGAATGTGTGAACTCCACATGAGGCGAGGACTGAATCTGAGTCACTAAAGCTGCGTGGCAGCGGCTCTAGCAGCTGTGCCACTGTAAACCTTTCTCTGAGATTGCTTTAGGTTCAACCAGAATATTAAGCAGGAACTAGTGTATCTGATTTTTCCAAATATATGTGGTGGAAGGCAAGTCGTTAATAAATTTGGCAAACTAATTGGGCCTTGACTGATATGTTAACGTGCATTTCAGATTGTTCAAAATATATAAAGCAGGACTGAACGTCAGCGAGTTAGACCGGCAGGAAGAATTCAAAAGGAGAACGAGTTTTCCTTCAGCAGGTTGATCGAGGCACGACTGCACAGGTGCGTGGATGCCAGTGAGTTAGACAGGTGGGAAAGATTTAAAAGGAGAGCCTTTTTTCTTCAGCAATTTGATCGAGGCACAACTGCGCAGGCACATGAATGTTGCAAGTTAGACCAATGGAAGAAATTTTTTAAAAGACAGATTTATAGAGTGGGCACTAGAGTCGAGGGCTTTGGCTCAATGGGACTTTAACGTTAATGGGTTGAGGCAAGGTAAGTTACTTGTGAAGAATAGGAATAGGAAGTACAACTGCGAGGCCAGTATTCTGTACTGAGTGTCAGATTTAGGACGGCCGGGAGACTCCCAGCCTCCTAGATGGCTACATCTGTGCCAGGTGCATCGAACTGCAGCTCCTTAGGGAACTGGAGATGCAGCTCAAAGACCTTCGTCTGGTCAGGGAAAGTGAGGAGATGATAGATAGGAGTTATAGGCAAATAGTCACGCCAGGTCCTTGGGAGACAGATAAGTGGGTAACAGTCAGGAGAGGGAAGGGCAAGAGTCAGATACTACAGAGTACCCGTGTGGCTGACCCCTTAAAAATAAGTACTCTTGTTGGGGGGGTGCTGACCTACCTGGGGGAGCAAAACAGTGGCCTCTCCTCTGGCACAGAGTCTGGCCCTGTGGCTCAGAAGGGTAGGGAAAGGAAGAGGATGACAGGAGTGATAGGGGACTATAGTTAGGGTTCAGACAGGCGATTCCATGGAAAGAAACACGGATGGTAGTTTGCCTCCCAGGTGTCAGGGTCCGTGATGTTTCTGATCGTGTCCACGATACCTTGAAGTGGAAAGGAGAACAGCCAGAGGTCATGGTACATATTGGTACCAATGACATAGGTAGGAAAAGAGAGGAGGTCATGAAAGCAGACGACAGGGAGTTTGGAAAGAAGCTGAAAAGCAGGACCACAAGGTAGTAATCTTGGGATTACAGCCTGTGCAATGCAACAGTGAGCATATGAATAGAGAAAGGTGGAGGATTAATGTGTGGCTGAGAGATAGGAGCAGGGGCAGGGATTCAGATTTCTAGATCATTGGAACATTTTTTGGAGCAGGCATAACCTGTCTAAGATGGATGGGTTGCACATGAATCTGAGGAGGAATCAATATCCTGGTGGGGAGGTTTGCTAAGGCTACTGGGGAGAGTTAAAACTAGAATCGCTGGGCGGTGGAAACCGAACTGAAGAGACGGAGGAAGGGGTGGTTGTCTCACAACTAGAGAAAGCTTGTAGGCGGTGTGAGAGGGAGGATAGGCAGGTGATAGAGAAGGGATGCACCTAGACTGATGGTTTGAGATGTGTCTGTTTTAATGCAAGGAGCATCATGAACAAATTGGATCAGTACTTGGAGCTATGATGTTGTGGCCATTACAGAGAGTTAGTTAGCTTGGGGGGGGGGTGGGCAGGAATGGCTACTTAGAGTGCCAGGCTTTAGATGTTTCAGAAAGGACAGGGAGTGGGGGCAAAAGAGGTAGGGTTGTGGCACTGCTGATCAGAGATACTTTCACAGCTGCAGAAAAGGAGAAAGTCATGGAGAGTTTGTCTACTGAGTCTCCGTTGTGGAAGTTAGAAACAAGAAAGGGTCAATAACTCCACTGGGTGTTTTTTATAGACCGCCCATTATTAACAGGGACATTGAGGAGCAGATAGGGAGACAGATTCTGGAACAGTACAATAATAACAAGGTTGTCATGCCGGGAGATTTTAAGTTCCACAATATTGATTGGTATCTCCCTTGAACAAGGGGTTTAAATGGGGTGGAGTTTGTTAGGTGCATTCAGAAAGGTTTCCTGACACAATATGTAGATAACCCTGCAAAAAGAGTGGCTGTACTTGATTGGTATTGGTCAGTGGTCAGGTCTCTCAGTCGGAGAGCTTTTTGGAGATAGTGATCACAATTCTATCTTCTTTACCATAGCATTGGAGAGGGATAGCAACAAGTGCTTAATTGGAGTAAGTGGAAATATGAGGCTATGAGGCAGGAACTTGGAAGCATAAATTAGGAACGGATATTCTCAGGGAAATGTATGGCAGAAATGTAGCAAATATTCAGGGATATTTGCATGGTATTCTGCATAGGTAAGTTTCAATGAGACGGGAACGATGGTTGGATACAATAACTATGGTGTACAAAGGCTGTTAAAAATCTAGTCAAGAAGGAAAGGAAAGCTTACAAAAGGTTCAAAATACTAGGTAATGACAGATCTAAAAAATTATAAGGCTAGCGTGAAGGTGCTAAGAATAAAATTAGGAGAGCCAGAAAGGGCCATGAGAAGGCCTTGGTGAGCAGAATTAAGGAAAACCCCAAGGCATTCTACGGGTATGTGAACAGCCAAAGGTTAAGCTGTGAGAGAATAGGACCAATCAAGTGTGACAGTGGAGAAGTGTTTATGGAACTGGAGGAAATAGCTGAGGTACTTAATGAATACTTTACTTCACTATTCACCACAGAAAAGGACCTTAGCGATTGTAGGGATGACTTCAGCAGACTGAACAACTTGAGCATATAGATACTAAGAAAGAGGATGAGCTGGAGCTTTTGGAAAGCATCAAGTTGGATATGTTGCCAGAAACCGGATGAGATATACCTCAGGCTACTGTGGGAGGCAAGGTTGCTGAGCCTCTGGCCAATGATCTTTGCATCATCAATGAGGACGAGAAATGTTCCAGAGGATTGGAGGTTTACAAATGTTGTTCTCTTATTCAAGAAAGTGAGTAGAGTTAGCCCAGTAAATTATAGGCCAGTGAGTCCTACTTCAGCAGTTGGTAAGTTGATGGAGAAGATCCTGAGAGGCAATATATATGAACATTTGGAGAGGCATAATATGATTAGGAATAGTCAGAATAGATTTGTCAAAGGCAGGTTGTGCCTTATGAACCTGACTGAATTTTTTGAGGATGTGACTAAACACATTGATGAAGGTAGAATAGTAGATGTAGTCTGCATGGATTTCAGCAAGGCATTTGTTAAGGTACCCTATGCAAGGCTTATTGTGAAAGTAAGGAGGCATGGGGACTAAGGGGTCCTTGCTTTGTAGATCCAGAACTGGCTTGTCCATGGAATGCAAAGAGTGGTTTTAGATGGGTCATATTCTGCACGGAGTTGGGTGACCAGTGGTGTGCCTCAGGGATCTGTTCTGGGACCCCTTCTCTTCATGATGTTTATAAATGACCTAGCTGAGGAAGTGGAGGGATGGGTTAGTAAATTATGCTGATGACACAAAGGCTGGTGGTGTTGTGGGTAGTGTGGAGGGCTGTCAGAGGTTATAGCAAGACATTGATAGGATGCAAAACTGGGCTGCGAAGTGGCAGATGGAGTTCAACACAGAAAAGTGTGAGGTGGTTCATTTTGGTAGGTCAAGTATGATGGCAGAATATAGTAACGTTTATATAGTTAGAGAAGTCAATGTTCATGCCATCAGGTTGGAGGCTACCCAGCCAGTATATAAGGTGTTGTTCCTCTAACCTGAGTGTGGCTTCATCTTAACAGTAGAGGAGGCCATGGATAGACATATCAGAATGGGAATGGGATGTGGAATTAAAATGTGTAGCCACAATGAAATCCTGCTTTCTCTGGCGGACAGAGCGTAGGTGTTCAGCGGAACGTTCTCCCAGTCTGCGTCAGGTCTCACCAATATATAAAAGGCCACACCAGGAGTACCGATAGCACACTTTCCCCCTTTGCTTTCTTCTCTCTCTATCTCAACACTAGAGAGATATGTGTGCCTTGGCACATCAACCAAAATAGTTAACATGCCATTGCAACAAACATATACAGGTAGTGTGGAAAATGATATGTTGGTCTTCATTGAAAAGGAATAGGAATATCAAGCCAATGTCTGCAAATCCTGCTTCAGCTGGATGTAAAGAGAGCTTTTGAATGCATACCAGGACAATGGTGTATTCCTGACTTAGCTTAAGCTCCTGGCTGAACTTTGCACCTAACCCCTCACCACATAGTTCTTCTTAGAGTCAAGTTCTTCTTGAGGTTCAGTAACGATAAGCCCACAAGTAAAAGGATTCTTGATCTGACTATTTTCTGTTCTGAAGCTTGGATCTCTTAGACAAAGCTATCGTTCTGAAGGCACTACAGGATTTGGTGAGACTACACCTGGACTACTCAGTAAGTACATTATTGTTTCAGCGGGCGTGCAATAAGATTCAAGGGAGTGATTGCTAGCATAGGGATATTATCTTATGGGGAAAAATTGAATAATCTCAGCCTATTTTCTTCAGTAATTTCAATAGAATGAGTGATTTCACCACTCCTAAAAACTGGTGTCTACAATTTTTTTGAAGTTTTCGAGAGGAGCTGAGAAGATATTGGTTCTGCTATTGAAGTTTGAGTCACAGTCTATTAATATGAGCACAGTCATTATGATTGGGATATGAAATCTCTCTTTATTCTATATGCAGAGAATTCTCATAAATTTCCCTTTCACAATTGCTTAATCATTGACTTTACTCAAGAGAGAAACTGATCAATTTTTTAAAATCAGAGCAATTCAAGGATTTGGGAATAAATAATGATTGCAGAGGTGAAAAATAATACCAGTTACCTTAGAATATATAGACTAGTTTCGAAGGACCAAGTCTCTTGTTATTGTTCCTTTTTCCCAACTTCTAGTCCTAAAGCATTGACAAACCTAGCATCCGTATTGTGGAAACTATTCAAAATAATCATAAAGGCTGATGAAACTTCTGGCCTTTACATCTAGAAAGCTGATCTACGAGGACATTGAACTGACATAGCAGACTTAAAAAGGCTTGCCTGGATCACAGGTGGAGCACTATTTACAGTACTGACACCACACCTTGGGAAATTTGATGTCTAGAATCCAAAGGTTAACCTAAGATGAGTAGTGTATTTAGGATTAATTGGAATTTGAAAATCTAAGCAGCGGCATGATTAATATTTTCAACCTGAGGAACCCAGTAAGGTAAATGTTATTTTCTGGTATCTGGTGAACCTTACTTTCTAGAATAAATTTACAGTCCAATGCTAGATTAAAAATGGGTTGTTCTTTGGCAATGACATTTAATGATAGGCCAAATATTCTAAATATGAGTTTGATAGATTTCTGTTATCCTGATGAGCTGGAGGAATGAAGGCATCTTCTCACAGATCTGGCATGATAATGCTAAGAGACTGAACAAGGGGCTTAAGGCCTTTTATTAAGATATTGTTATGCTTCTGTAGGAAAAATGAGCAATGGCAGCACTGGAACCTAACCAGCTAAAACCACAAGTTCTTGCCAGGCTATACATTAGGCAATGGGTTTATCATATTACCTGGAGGGAAATGAAGAGAATGCCAGCTTATTTGACTGTTGACTTCACCAAGTTTGATTGATTAGCTATGCACAACAACACATTTATCAAGATTAAGATGACATCAGGAATACAATGAAACATCCTTAGAGCAGCCAGCAATGCATTAACTTGGATTAAACTATTCACGTCCCAAGTCATTTCCAAGTTTCAGGGTAGGACTGTTGTTATTCTGATTAAAATTATTAATGAAATTGATGACATCAATAGTCCTAACTGGCAGCCTTGTGACACTTCAGTCTTGACGAGGCATCATTCAAATTCACTTTCATTAATTGCAACCCTCTGCTAATAGGTTCAGAAACCAATTCTGTCGATCTAGAAATATCTGACATAGTATAACTTTGATCTAAAATTATGGACACAATTTTGGTTTCTCGTCATACTAGTTGCAGTCTTGACTTCTATGAGTTACTGAGGTAGAATATCTGAGGGATATTTTAACTAAACTCAGTTGTCCATTCATTGAGATTATCTCACTTTAAAGCCACTTTATTCGGTTATTTCATGTTCTCATTATTCTGAGAAAGTAGAGGTGTTACTGTGTTTTTTTTTGGTGACAGCACGCATGCTGGACCCAGGATAGATCCTCTGAAATGATAATACTGAGGAAATTAAATTTGCTAACCCTCTCTGCCTCTGATCCCCCCAATGAAGAATGGCTCATGGACCTTTCGTGTACTCCTCTAGAAGGCAATAGTCAGCCCCTTGGTCTTGCTGATATTGAGTGAAAGGGTGTTGATGTGCCACCACAGCCGGATTTTCAGTCTCCTTCTTGCATACTGATTTGGCACCATCTTTGCTTCAGCCAATGGCAGTGGTGTTATCAGCAAATGTAAGTAGTGCAGGGAGGCAGTGCTTAGTCACACAGTCATAAGTGTAGAGCAGGGGGCTAGCACACAGCCTTGTGAAGCTCCTGTGCTGATGGAGAACATAGATGAGATGTTATGCCAATCCAAACTTTCAGGGGTCTGTAGGTGAGGAAATCGAGGATCCAGCTGCACAAGGGGATACTGAGTTCTAAGTTTTGAAGCTTATTGATGAGTTTTGGATGATAGTACTGAATGCTGACTTATTGTATGAAGAGCACACTGATTTTAGCCTCTTCTGTGTCCAGATGTTCCAGATGAAATGGTATCTGCTGTTGATCTGTTGTGACGGTAGGGAAACTGGAGGGGATTCAAGTCCCTTCTCGAGCAGGAGATGTTATGTTTAATCACCACAGCAGATGCACGTGCTACTGGACAATAGTCATTGAGGCAGGTTACCATGTTCTTCTTAGGCACTGGTATAATTACAAACCTGCCGTAGCAGAGCAATTGGGAGTAATACTGTAATAATTCAAGAAGACAGCTCATCACCCTTGTGCAAATATAGGAGATCAGTAGATACGGCCACGCACATAAAAAAGCAAAGAAAAATATAATAAATAATATGTTTTTACAATATGCCTTTCATAGTCTTTTGATGTTCTAAATAACTTTAAAGATGCTGAGTGATGTAACATGATCACCCTATTAGCTAAATAACATTCTATTTAAGTCTGTTGGCAAATCTGAAAGCAAAATTTTATATTTCAGCTAACCCGATGACTTACAATACCTTCTGAAAAGCAGCTGCCTAATTCATCAAAAAGCAATGGTACTAAATAATTCTATTAGATTATAAAATACAATAAATAAATATATTCTGTCAATTTGTACTCACAGAAGACATTACCCTTATTTGTAAATATGTTATTAAACTATTGTTTGAAATACTTCAATTGCATTTTCATTGATTGTTTTGGATCAATGAATATGATTTGTAAATAATTGCTGAGTATTTTATTGAAAGGATTATATTTTATCATTATTCTTAAAATAGTAATTCTTAAAGTGCAAAAGTGAAGAAATTTATCATTTTTCATTAATATTAATTTTGGAAAGTTTATTTGAACTTGAAATCAAGAGAAAGGAAATTGAGAATTTATGCACTTAACAGAATATGGGAGAATATTCCAGGGATTCTAATGAATATATGCCTCATGCATATTTATAGATATGTTAGATTCATTGCTGCTTTAAAAGTCCTAGAAATATGTTTTTGTGAAATTTTTAACGTCATTTCTGAATTGATGGTAGTTGATTTAAAATTGTGATAGATTTAATACTGGTTGATGGAAAACCAAGGCCAAGAAATCTGCAGATTCAAGCAACCATTACAGCCACATTTTACCTTGGAGAGTGTGATGAATGTTGACAGTATTGCTATATTCTGAAGTCTACTGTAGTAGCAGGAACAATGGTTGAGTATGGGCCATCACACAAGCTCAGCATGATGCCCAGTAGTCACCTCACATCGCACATTATTGAATGAATCTTTCTTGACTGTGAGCAATTTTTGCACTTAGGAACATATTGATGCAGGCCTTGGTCATGTCATTGATTTGAACTTAATCCGTGTGTTGCGTGGTTATTGTGTTGCCATGATTCATTTAAAAGCAAATGTTTTTTTATCACAGCTGGCTGACTTTGACAATAGGCTGCGCATACTACGGAGGCAGATATCTCTCTTGTGCAGTTTTATTCATTGCTGGAAGGAAAATGAATGAAAACATTAGTCTTTGGTGCCATTCCCAGTTTTGACACTTTTAGCTAGGGGGGTTTGGATTCTTGATCCATTTATGGCTTCCTGTGCAAGATCTAGTTGGTGCATTATGTTCCATGTCCCATTCAATTTGCTGAGATCTGTAAGATGTCCATTGGGGAAAACAAGATATATTGAGTTCCTTTTAGCAATAAGAAAATGAATATAGGCTAGGAGTCTTGTTTTGTGTTGTATTCTTCTTTCTATTATATTTTGTGCCTGCGGCCTAAATAAAGAGCTTTAGAAATCTCCAGATGTTTTTTTTGTGTAAGATTGGTTGATTCTGGGCACCAAGGGCAGCTCTTCTTATCTCAGACTGTGAGTGATTAACCTTTGAATTACTGGAGGTCACAGCATTATTTTTCATGAACAAGTAGTAGGAATTATTCAGATAAGCACTGAAAAAGAACACTTGGATAAAAAAGAAATAGAGGAGTATTTCAAGGCAATATTTTGTTGCAGTTTCATGCACAGTATGTTAGGATATCAACACCAATTAAATTACGTATAAGTTTTTTTTAGTTTTTATGCTGTATACAACATTGTAAGGTATTTCTGTTACTGGGGCTGATGTTCATCAAGAAGCTTTTCAATTTTATCTGCTCCAGTTCTGAGAAACTTGATGACTGTGAGGGATGATTAGGTAAATATAAAACAGCATATTCATTTAATCAAAAATATGCTATTGCTGAAAGAAGCCACTGCCTCTTTGTACGTATGGGAACCAAAAAGAAACCCTTTGACAACCTACTTCCTTGCTTATGGTCTCCTCCCGTAGAAAACAATATTTCAGGTATCTGCCTCCAATGCATACGCTCCATTAAGTTGTGAAGGTTCAAAGACGTGGATATGGAAAACGCTTGCACACTTTCTGAGTTTTTTTAAGAAAATAACAATGAAGAAGTGGATATTATCTCAGCCACCCAGTAGCGAATAAAAAAAAAAGAGGAATAGTTGCAGCAGGAGATTTACAATAAGTTTGGAAGCATGTTTTGGGGGTCTTCAATAACCTCAATTATTATTAAGAATGTGTGACAGTAAAGGGACAAAGGATGGAAGAAAGTTCTGATAAGTGTTCAGGAAAATTCATGACATTGTTCTCTTTTTGGCCTAATGAAGGAGTATTTATTGGAACTGGTTCTGTCGAATAAGGATAACTAAGTGAGCTAATGGACACGTGACATACTGCTTTGGATTTCCAGCATCTGCAGAATTTCTTGTGTATATGATGACTAGTGATCACTAATGCATGAGATTTAGATTAGTAATGGAGAAAGATGAGATGGCATTTATTTATTTTTATTTAGCGATACAGCACAGAGAAGGCCCTTCTGAGGTTCAAGAAGTGCCACACCAGCAAAGCCGACAACCCAGATATACCCATTACCTAATTACAGGACAACTTACAATCCCATTTAACCTGCCTGCTACATCTTTGGACTGTGGGAGGAAACTGATCACCGGGGGGAAACCCATACATCGCAGAGGGAGGACATAGAGACTGCTGACAAAGGATCCCGGATTTGAAATCCGAAATCTGAACTCTGAAGCCCTGAACTGTAATGGCATCACTCTAACCATGACACTAACATGGCACCGAAACCTAAAGGAGAGAATGTTAATTGGAAGAGAAATATATTTAGAATTAAAACAGATTTTGCCAGGGTGTAGTGGAACTAAATTCTGATAGGTAAATCAGTAATGGAATAGTTGGTGATCTTTAAAGAGGAGATGTGTCAGTTGCTGGATAGGTTCACTCCCAGAATAGTGAAGATATGAGCACTAAGGACAAGCAAAGATAATTGAACAACATTGAAACAAAATCATGAATGTATGCCAGTTGTCAGAACCAACTGCCAGTGGAAGGAAAAGTTAAATGAGATAGCTAGAGGCAGTTTAAGGCAGCACAGTGACATACATTCAGTGGCATTTTTATTAGGTACACCTGTACACCTGCTCGCTAATTCAAATATCTAATCAGCCAATCATGTGGCAGCAACTCAATGCATAGAACCACACAGACCTGGTCAAGAGTTCAGTTGTTGTTCAGACTAAGTATCAGAATGGGGAAGAAACGTGATCTAAATGACTGATTGCTGATGCCAGTTGGGGTGTTTTGTCTATCTCAGAACCTGCTGATCGCCTGGGATTTTCACATACAGTGGTCTCTAGAGTTTACAGAGAATAGTGTGAAAAATAAAAAAAAGTCCAGTGAGTGGCAATTCTGTGGGTGAAACACATTGTTAATGAGAGTGTCAGAGGAGAATGGCCAGACTGGTTCAAGCTGACAAGAAAGCAAATGTAACTCAAGTGGTGCGCAGATATGTGTTATCACATAACACATCAAGTCTGGAAGGAGTTGGGCTACAGCAGCAGAAGACAATGGACATACACTCAGAGGCCATTTTATTAGGTACCTCTAGAGATCCAGGTCTGATCCTGATGTACAGTGCTGGTCACGAGGAGTTTACTTCTCGAATCTATTCGAATATACCAATTATGTTAATTATCTGCTGTTAATAGTGGCAGGTGAATCATAGGGCAGTGAGGTGATAGAGATTCACAAGGAAAAATAGGATTACTGTAATTGGGTGCCTCTTGTCTAACATAGACATGGTGAGCTGAAAGGCCTATGTCCATGCATGAGTAAACGTGGCTGTGAAATTACTGGATTTTTATAAAAAGCATCTACTTCTCGAATATCCTTAAGGAATGATGTCTCCTTTCCAGTTATTAGGTGACTCTAGGCTCACAGCAGTTTGGCTTACTGCTAAATGATCTTTAGAAAACAATTTCAGGCATCAGTTGATTACTAGTGTCAGCTTGAGGGAGGGGGGAATAGGGGAGTAAAGAGAGGGGTGTGTGTCAGCGAGTGGACTGCACTGTGGGTGAGACCATTATTGTGGATGAGAAGCGGGCAGGGCATCAAGCAGTTGTCAGGCCTGCTTGCATTGACACCTCCTAGACTGCACACGCAGGCACTTTCCAGAATCCATCCAGTTAATAGGATTCACCTGCAGCCTATTTAACCCCAGTTCTCATCCATGATTCTTGTTCACTCATCAAACCAGCTGGCCTCAATCATTGGTCCTAGCCTTCACTCTACCTTGCTAATGTTTACCTTGTTACCTGTTGCATATAGTTTTTGTTCTCTCTTATTTTGTTACGCTCATGGCTTGTTATTTTGCAATCTACTATTCAAGTTACTGCTACATCGTCTCTGCTAATCTGCTTTTGGGTCAAGCCTCTGCTACATTTCTTGGTATTTGTGAGATGTAAGTCATTGTTAAAAGCAGACAGCAGAGAAACAGACCTTTTGTCCCACTAGATCCACACTAATGAATAAATAAATATATTTTTAAACAAATCCTATTCATCTCATATTCCCCTCAACTTCACCCTAGATTTTATCATTCATTTTCATTCTTGTAATATAAATCTCAGTTCTATTGTAATATAGATCTCATGATTGTGACTAAAGGTTGCTATTTTGTTATATTGTGGGAATATGTACAAGTTATCGTGATTAATTAACCTACACACCATGCACTTTTACAATGTAGGAGGAAACTGGACAACCCAATTAGAGTTTATAGTAGTGCCAAGTTTGCAAGGATGTAATGGAGCATTTTGAACCCAAGGTTTGAGCGCTGTTCAGAGAAACTATTGGCTGATGAACTGGACAGTGTATGCATTTGGTAACCCTTGTTCCTGTGGCCTTCTGACGACATTTCCAGGAAGTCTCCCTGCCTATGGGAACTCCAGGCATCTCTTTCCCTTCACATTTCATCCGACAAGCTGGCAGTGCAATGTTCTAAAATGGTGAAGCCTGCATGGTGCCATTCTTCATTGCTTCATTGATCTAGAAATCTTCCAAGCACTTTTCAATACACTTCCTCTTCAAGAGGTGCCAGCTCCATTTACCAACACAGGCTAGCTTTAACTAGAGGTAGTCAGAGACCATGTTGACCTCAAACGTGTGCAGTACTGACTTGCTGCTGCAACCTTTATGATTAGCAGGCAGCACAAAAATATTTTACTGCTTGTGCAACATTGAATAGGTTTATCATGCTTTGTAAGCCCTGAGCCTTTTATTGAGGCTGTCCAGCTTTATTGTTGTCAGGCTTCTATATCTGTCAGATTCCCTGACAGGGAACATTGTGACTGCATTCTTGTTATATAAATCCCCGTTCTATTGTAATATCAGTGTCACTGGACTTTCATAAAGATGGCAGCTTTGTTATATTGTGAGACATAGTGCAGCCAGATAGTTAAGAATGCTGAAAACTGTCACAAGATATGTTAGTAGCTTGTACTATCACTCATTGCCAGGATTAAGCTGAGTAATTTGCTTTTAAAGAAACAATGTCAAGTTCTCTTCTTTAGTTGGAGCAGTTAGTTTATGTGTCAAGAAGAAACACAGTTGCTTTAGTTAATGAGAACATTGGTTTGGAGAACAATGTTAGACACAAATTAATTGCCACAGTGTTTGCAACAGCACTTCAGGGCTTTGTTTAATGAGGAGGACCCAATAATTACAACAACTCTATTGCCAGTATGATGTCCCAATTTAGAGACTTTTGGTTTCCACAAGGTGGTAAAGAGTCGATAGTGGAATTGTAATTGATATGAAAAGTGGATCTTTAAAATGACCAGACAGTTCACCCTCACTGGTTCCTTGCACAAGGTAAAAGTGAAAATTCACCAATCAAATCTAAATTGAAATTCTCGATGAATCTTGTTGGTGATGTATTGATTGTCTCTGTTCTGTCACACATAGCTGCTGGTTATGTTTTACACAACTTAACATAGTTTACTCTGTAATTAAACTAGTAGTAAATTTGGGAAGCAGATAAAGGAAGATTAATTCAATGTGCTGTGAAGTTAGCTGGATCTATTGGATATATGTGGAGTACATTTGAGTAGTTGGGGATGATGGATTATATAAATGGAATTCTTGCTAACTGTGAAGGTTTGAAAGACTGTGGCAGCAAACTATGGGAAGGATAGATATGACCCTCACCATTTTTTATTGACGCATCATAGAAAGAATCCCATACAGCTGCATCCCAGCTTGTTGCCTGTGAACATAAGAAACTGCAGAGAGTTGTGGACTCAGCTCAGCACATCACAGAAACCAATCTGTCCTCCATTGACTATGTTGCCTCAGTAAAGCAGCAGCATATTCAAAGACCTCACTCACCCCCGACTGTAACACATTATTCTGCACTCTGTTATTCTTTCACCTTGTAATACCCCGATCCACTGTTGTAATGAATGGTCCATATGAACAACATGCAAAACAAGTTTTTCACCCTACCTTGGTACGTGCGACAATAATAAACTAATTTATCAATTTTACCAGTTGACGGCTAGCTGACAAGCTGTAGGGAAAGGGTGCAATTGATCCTTCTCCAGACTCAAAATTGAGAACAAAATTGAGAGTTTTTGTAATATCCTAAGCTTGAGACTAGATGCAGTGTGGCTGGCATATACAGGTGGTCCCATTCATTTTAATTGGATTATTTACATACATTAAACAATAATTATTCTGCTTATATTTTATTTCACTGGAGGTTTACGTTTTTCCTTAAATAGCATAATATACAGTACTTATTTAATATGTTTATTATCTTTGGCTTTTTAAAATATTAATTTTTGTTGTTAATTTAAGTCATATTTATTTATCATGGAGAAGGACATGGAAAGTGAGGAGAGAACAGTAACATCCTGAAATATAATGATATCATGAAAGAAAAAGTGTTGGCAGTCATGAGGCATGAAAAGGTGGATAAATCCCTGGGACCTGACGAAGTTTATTCTAACGCATTGCAGGAAGTTAGAAGGAAATGCCTGGAGCCCTGGTAGAGATTGTTAGATGCACGTGATGTAGTGCAAGATGCAAGGAGGTTAATCTCAAGGCCTTATTTAAGAGAGGTTGCTTGGACAAGCTAGGTGACAAAGAGGCTTGATGATGCAGAGTGTTAGATATTGTCTAGCTGAACTTTTGCAAGGTTTTTAATAAGGTGCCATATGGTAGTCCAGAAAGTGTGATCACAGGTGATTCGGGGTGAGCTAACTAAATGGGTACGAACATTTTCTTGGTGAAAGGAGGCAGTGGTGTTAGCAGACGACTGTTTTCAGATTGGATGTCTGTGACTAATGGTGTGCTCTAGAGATCAGTGCTGGGTGCCTTGTTGGTCATATATATTAATGATTTTGAAGAGAATATAAGTGGCATGTTTAGTATTCTGCATTTGACATGAACTATGATGGTATGGTGGACAATGGAGAAGGTTATCTTGGGTTCCACTGGGATCCAGATAAATTGGGAATATAGGCCAAGAACAGCAAATGGAGCTCACACATGTGCCAGGTAACACAGGGGAATTAAACTATTCCAGGACATACACAGTGATCACAGTGTCCTGGTAAACTTTGCAGAATAGAGAGATTTAGGTGTACAAATACACTCTTCCCTACGAAAGGCAATGCAGGTAAACAAGGCTGTGAAGAAGCCATATGACTTGCTTGCCTTCATTGGACAAGGCGCACTGCAAGAATTAGCATGTAATGTTACGGTTGTACGAGTACCTGTACCTGGAATATCTTGCAGAGTTTTGGTCACCATATTATAGGAAGATTGATTAAGCCAGAGAGAGTGCAGAAAGAAACATAAGGACATTGCTCAGTCTGGAGGGCTTGAGATATGAGGAGAGTCTAGATTGACTGTTATTGTTTTTCAAGAGGTTGAGGTGAGACTAAATAAACTGGATGATTACAGTCTCTTTCCCAGAATAGGGGAATCTAAAATTAGAGGCCATACCTTTAAAGGGAATGGGGAAGGATCTGAAAGGATTCTGTGGGGTAAGCTTTTTGCACAGAAAGTGGTGGTTGCATGGAATGAGTTGCCTCAGGGAGTGGTTGGTGTGGGTAGAATTACAACATCTAAAAATAACATTTGGACAGGTTCATGAATAGGCAGATTTGGAACCAGTTCAGGAAAGCACCTCAGTCTGAATAGGTAAGTCTTGTTTCCACGCAGTAAAACTCAATGACTCCAAATCAATTCTATAACGGAAGAATAAATTAAGTCTGGAACACCCTGCCAGGGCTGATCCATTAAAGACATTTAAGAGACTCTTAGATAGCAGCATGGATGTAAGAAAATGAAAGGTTATGGTATGTGTAGGAAGAAAGGTTGAGATTGGTTGTGGAATTGGTTTATGTAGCTCAGCAGAACATTCTGGGCTGAAGCAACTGTACTGTTCTATGGCTATGTAGTACATAATTCCTATTGTTCTTTAAAGTCTTTGATTAACAGAGAGTGCAAGACCTTGTGGTTACTGGATTCACATGGCTGCAAAAGCTAACCACAACCATGGAGCTAGCATGGCAGCTGAGTACTGGCAGCAGATCTGTTTGAGCATAATTTGTTCCAACTTTCTAACCATTTGGCATAGCTCTAGACTCTTCAGCTTTTAGCTTCCAGATAAACTATGCTAGGTAGTAGATCAAATGAACTTTAACAGTCGTGGTTTAAGACATCTTTTGACTCATACATCAATGTCAGTGGATTACAATGACCCTTTCAAAGAGCCACATTAAGTTGCACAAACCCAAATGGATCTGACTTCTTGGCTGAATGAAAAAATATCTCATTGAAATGTATAATATTCTGAGCGACTCTTCTTTTGCTGGAGGGAACGGTCAATGTAAGGGATTGGAGGTGAAGAAAAACCAATGACTGAATGTCTGAAATCCTCTAACCCAGAGTCCAACGATTGCTTAGTCATGAAGTAAATTCAAGAATAAGTTAGGCAGACTGGAATATTGCTGAGGAAATCTTTGAGAGACAGCAAAGCTGGACCCCAATTTTTGCCTTCTGTTAAGGCTGTTAAATTTTTCATTAGTGGTATTTGCCACAGGCAGTCAGGGATATTAGAACAATTAAAAATGAAATAACAATTTAAAACTTCTGTATAATTACTGAATCTTAAGAAAATATTCAATTCACTTAAAATAACAGAAGTAATAAAGAAATTTTTGCAATTACAAATATTTAATAATCATACTATATCTTTATTCTTTTGTCTTACAGCCATGAAATCCCCAACCACATGATGTTGGAACTAGTCCTGGTCTAAGAGGGAGGGGACAGTGGTTTGTTCCCTGATTTCAGTGCTGGAGAATTCCAATAAATTAATGTTGCCATGCATAAAGAATCTGTGATTGGTAGAACCTACCATCAAGTTGGAAACACATCATTTTGGATATTAATGTTCTGAGTCACGGAATCTAGGAAATATTTCGGACCAGAAGTAATTACTGGGATAGAGCTGGGCGAGACATTGAAGGATCTGAAAAAAATGTAGAAATCAAATTATTCTCTTAATGGGAATCAATGGAATGCAAGAAGCCAAATGATAAAGGATGAACAGTATGTGGTATGAACTAGAATAGAGTAATAAAGGTTTTGAATAAAATCAAGTTTACATCCAGTAGAAGGTTGATGTAATATATATTATCTGAGCCAATTATATAAGTAACAAAGTAGTGAGTGAGAATTTTTAGCTACAGATAGTGAGACAGGAGCACACTGAGATGATATTATTGATCTGGCTGTAGGCTTTCTTAGCGAAAGTGTACATATGTGGTCCTCAATTAAGAAAATCTCCATTCAACCTTTAGACCAGTAAGGTAAACTATGCTTTCAGACTTTGAACATTTCTAATCAGAATACAAGGTAACAATCAAGAAATTGAGTTCTTTCAAAAATGAAATAAGACTGACGTGTTCATCAATCTGCCTTATAATTAATCCATCCAGTTCTACCTTCCTTAAAGAAAAAGCATAAATAGGTTTTCACTCACCATATCTTAATGAGATAATTTGATTCTCAAGTTCAAGTTTAATGGCCATTCAATGATACATGAATACAACCAAATGAAACTGTGTTACTCCAGGGCCAAGGTGCAAAACACATTACCAACAGTCATACACAGCACAAGGCACACATAGCCTTTATAAGACAACAGCAAAGTATAGTCACACAAAAAATTATAGTCCAAGTCCCTGAGTTCACGAATGTTGCAGCAACCTGCAGGCACAATATATCTTGTCTTCTGCCAAGTGAACATGGGAAAGCAGCACTGACTTCAGCATGTTTGCTGTGCCACACCGCCTCCGCATGCCAGTGGAAAACACTGACTCTGAAACCTCTCTCCTGAGTGGCTGGAAGCAAGCAACAAAAATGGCTGGAGGCCTAGTCCTCACTATGTCTGAGGCCATGCTCCTTCCCCACTAAACCAGTTAATCGGACTTTCACCATTCCACATTAACAATGTCCAACAGGGTCTTGCAATCACGAGAAAAGTGCCTAAGTTGGTCACTTGCTGTTACATTGCACACCTCCATCACACACTCAGTCCAACATTTCTCTGACGCAGGCAACAGCATGATCTGTACTGCCCAGCTCTTTCAGTTTTTCTACCAATGAGCAACTCATTGATAGGGTAGATGTGCAGTATTTTAAGTTCTTAATGTCCAGCAGTGTCTTGTGATTACAAAAATTACATTTTTAAAAAAGGCAACAACACCTTTGGTTGGCCCCATAGAAGCCACTGTGTCTGAGTGCACCACCTTCTTACCAGAAGACCTACAAAGAACTATCTACCTTCTGTCTACAAATTAGCTGTTGTGTGTCCCCACATTACAACAGACATTGCCTTAAAAACATGCTTACTTCAGGTCTTGAAAGGCATTCTAGACAAAAATGTTTATTTATCCTATTTTCAATTTTCCTGTTCCCTATTAAGAACCTTATTCACGAAGAAGCAAATGTAGAATGCATGACTTATATTTCTGGGAAATAACTTAAAAAAACTTCCATAGACAAATGAATACAAAAACTTATCTAGTGAGCGAAGGATGAGTTGGAAAGGCTAGAGATTTAACAAGAGCTTATTACCCAGAAAACAAATCAGCAAATGTTGGAAGACTCGGCAGGTCAGGCAGTACCTGTGGTGAAAAGCAGAATTTCCATTTCAAGTTGCAGATTGTGCCCAACGTAAAGGATTCTTCATCTCAGGCAAGAGATATATCCTTATGTGTGTTAAGTAGGGTAAGGTAGCATAAGGCTAGCTGTCAGGATTTGACATATTTCATTTGGTTTGAGCAGTGTAAAAGCTCTCATTTATCTTCCAGCAACAAATCACAAAATAGCAAATCATTTGGAGCAGAACTTTTAAAAAAACCATCTTCATTAATCCTTTTGGTGGAGATATTTGCTTTATTTCTCAATCCTGTGTACTCTGAGCCACTTTAGGTGGTGTGTACTAGTACTGAAAATGACTCTTACATCTTTTTCTTAGAAGCTGAGCATTGCAACCACATTATCAAAATAAGCTAGTTTAATTTCAGAATAAATACGTTTGCATTGCATGGCGTGCATGTGTTGCCTCAGATCAGAAAGAAACCTTCCAGTCATAAAAGAAAGCATTTAATTTTGCAAGCTGAACACAAACAGGTAGTGTTCTGATGTATTTCTCTATGATTTAGGGTAGTTTTTGAAAGCTAAGGAATGACAGAATTTTTTCAGTGAGTGTTATTTCCAGCTCTCTCTTGAAAAAGGAGAATGGTGTGATTAATAGCTTTATTGTGCTGACTTAACTTCAAATGATGTATTTATTGGACTGTCATAAGGATTGTTTATGTTCCAGTTTATTTCATAAAGTTAACAATATAAAATGAAGCCTGATATTTGGGAGACTGATAATATGATAAACTAGCAGTAAATAATGCAAGGTATTGATATTTAACATATTGTTTCACCCTTTTTCAAATCGCAAATAGTGTAGAGTGAATGAGATCAGCATATCTATTCCACTTTGACTTTGCTGAGTGACATAAAACTGTCAGATTTGTAGAGGTCTGATGTTCCATTAAGTAATCAATGCGGATTACTGACTTTTAGATAAACGCTGTTCAACTGTGTAAGGTCAATATTTGTTAGTTCATTGGCAGAATGATTAATCAATCAATACACAAATGCTGGGGTCAGAAGCAGTAGAACTGCAATGTTTACTTGTGCCGCTTCACAATTTGATTCATAGTTTGGTTGGCTTATTCTTTTTTTGAAGCACAGGCCTAGAAATCCTCACTTGCAAATGCTGCTAGAATGATGAGCAAAAAGAACTTGTGCCATTTTTTTCCGGTGCCAACTGGGAATAATTTGAGTGAACATGAGGCATTGCTCACATGAATTATGCAAATTATTGTTCTTTTAAACATATTTAAAATGCATAATATTAGATGGAACGTGGCATGCAAATTAATGTGATTAAGATGTAGCTGTAGGTCTTAGACTAGAGCCAGCCCTGCAAGTGGTAGGATGGTAAAGGGTAAATCTTTTAAGAGTTTACATAGTGAATGGTAGGGTACTGTGGTAGAACAAAGGGATATGGAATGCTGACCCATAATTGCTTGATATTGTAGTTAGGGTCATAAAGAGAGCTTTCCGATCATCAACCTTCACAAATCAAAAAACTGAGTAAAGGTGTTGAATTGTTATGCTGAAGTTCAATAAGGCATTGGTGAAGCAAAATTTGGAGTATTGTGTGCAGTTCTGGATACCTACCTACAGGAAAGATATTAATAAGCTGGAAAGAATGCAGAAAAAACTACAAGGATGTAGCTGAGATTTGAGAGCCTAAGTTATAGGGAAGGTTTGAATAGATTAGGACTTTATTCTGTGGAGCATAGAAGAATGAGGGAGTTCTTATATAGTTATATAACATTATGGGTAAATAGGATAAATACTGTACATGCAGGTTTCTTCCCCTGATATGGAATGAGACTATAACTAGAAGTCATAGGTTTAGGATGAATGGTGAAATATTTAAGGAGAACCTAAGGGGGAGCTTTTTCACTCAGGTGGTGGTGCAAGTACAACAGGTTGTCAGGGGAAGTGATGGATGCAGGTCCAATTGCAACATTTAAGAGAAGTTTGGATGGGTACATAGATGAGAAGAGTATGAAGGACAATGGTCTTGGTACAGGTACGGGACAGCTTAGATGGGTCAAATGTCCTGTTTCTGTGCTGTAATGCTCAATGACTCTATGACTGTAAGTGAAAGGAGGAGCATAGAACATCGTCGATGCTGCATTGGAGGTTCACGGTGGCAAGGGTGAGCTGACAGAGTGAAGCGTACCTCCTTCCCCCCACATTATATGTGCACAGACATTATAAATTAGATCCAATACTACATCCAAAGCAAGCCATTATGTTACTCTATAGGCGTCTCCATAACAAGGATGTAGTTTAAAAATATCATCTAAAGTTACACATGAGTAGTTTTGCCTGTGTGCTTCCACTGGACCCTGTTCGGCATGTGAACAACACTGCTTCCTTGCTGCATATCTGTTTACCAGTATGATAACAGGGAAAACTGGTGCTGCAAGGAGATTGGTATTCCTGCTGCATGCCTGCATTATTTGCCTGAATGACACAATGATGATTGTGCTATGCGCACGTTAAGATCAAGTCATGTTCTGCAATTGATTTTACGTTTCTGTGCAGCCACACAGCACGAAACAAAACATAGGCCTTGTGAATAACTTTATTTTTATGTATTGCTGATGTTGGAATCAGTACTCCACAAAGGCAATTGGGTAAATATGCTCTTGCAAAATGCACCTCCCTGAAATAGGATAATAGGGACTGAACACTGATGTAAAATTAGGTTTAGATGATTCATTCTTATTTGATTATTTGGAGAAACTAATACAGATACAGCAGTTGATTGAGGGGTTTGGAAAGAAAATTATATTTTGTGACTTTTTTTTACTTTATCCTTTTTTTTTGTCCAAAACATTAGGTTAGCAAGCAATAGGACGTAAGATCTGCTGAGGTATAAGGAATTTAGTAAATACAAGCTTGGGTTCTCTCTGACTTTACACCCAGGGAAATGAATAAAGGTTTATTTGTATTTCATGACACCGTGCAATGATAAGACCATAAAACATAGAGCAGAATTAGGCCACTTGGCCCATCGAGTCTGCTCCAGCATTCAATTATGTCTTATAAACTTTTCCCCTCTTCAGTCCCATTACTTGGCTTCTCCTCATAACCTTTGATACTGTGGCCAATCAAGAACCTATCAATCTTCATCTTAAATGTACCCAATGACCTGGCCTCCACAGCTGACTGTGTTAACAAATTCCATAAATTCCCCACCCTCTGGCTGAAGAATTTTCTCACTATCTCCGTTCTAAATGGATGCCCATCTATCCTGAGGCTGTGCCCTTTTGTCCTAGACTCTCCCACCAGGGGAAATATCCTTTCCACATGTACTCATTCTATGCTTTTGAAAATTCAAAGGGTTTCAATGAGATCTCCCCTCATCCTTCTACATTGCAGTGAACACATGTCCAGAGCCCTCATACATTCCTCATATGATGCAAGTTAACCTTTTGGGTGTTCTGCACAAGGACTCCCAAGTCCCGTTGCATCTCATTTTTTCGATTTTCTCTCTACTTAGTCTCCACATTTATTTCTTCTACCAAAATGCATGACCATGCATTTTCCAACATTGTATTTCATTTGCCACTTTCTTGCCCATTCTCCTAATCTGCCTAAGTCCTGTTTCCTGTTTCCTCAACACTATCTGCCACTCCATTAATCTTTGTACCATTGGCAGAGGGGCAGGTAGTGTTGTGGGAACAGGAAGACTAAAGAAGAACTTAGACAAATGGCACAGGAAGTCAAAAATTAATTTTGCCCAAAAGACACCATCTTCATGGAAATGCTCTATGAAGCAGTATTCTGAAATTGTCAATATCTGGTTTCCGTATTACACTCTTCATTACCTACTGTATATTAATTCATCTATTTCCATTATGAAATTATTGTAATAACCCTAAATATAGGACCTACATCATGCTGGGACTCCTACCTATAGAGTGAACGAACCAACAGAAGATTGTAAATGGCATGAAAATTGTCGGTGTTGTGATAGTGATAAAGGTTGTCCAAGTCTACAACATTATATAGACCGATTGGTAAGGTGTACCAAGTACTGTCAGGTAGAATTTATCCAAGCAAGTGAAGTTGATGCATTTGGAGGAGTCAAATAGGGGAAAAACAGATACAGAAAATGATAAAGCACTAAAAGAAACATTGATAAAGTGCACAGCTCTCTGAAAATGGCAACACAGGTGAAAAGGGAGGTGAAGGCATATGGCATGCTTGACTCCATAGGTCCTGGCATAGAATATAAGAGTTTTGACTTTAGATTCAACTTTGGAAAACACTGGTAAGACCAAACTTGGAGTATGATGAGCTGTTCTGGTTGCCACACTGTGGGAGTGATGTGATTCTATTGGAGAGTTCAGAGGAGATTCATATTGCTTGAATTGGAGAACATTAGTTATAAGAAGAGACTAGATAGGCCTGGCTTGTTTTCCCTGGAGAAAGGGATACCAAGGGGTTAGCTGCTAGAGATACAGAAGATTATGAGAAGTAGAGATGGGGTAGATATTGAAAACCTTTTTACCCATGACAGGAGTATCCAAAGCAAGAGGAAATGGATTTAAATTCATAGGTAGGAGATTTAATGGAGATCTCAGAGTTAATTGTTTTACATAGAAAGGATAGCTGATATCCAGCATTCACTACCAGAACAGGTGAATCAACAAAAAGTTAGTTTCTGTAGAGTAGAGCTTGTTTTGACAAGTGTTATCCAACTGTTATGTCACAGATATAACAAATGTCAATTAAAATGTAAAAAAAACTGTAAGAGCTAGAAATTTGGAATAAAAAGAGAAAATACCAGGAAAATTCAACAAGTCAGGAAGAACCTGTGGAAAGAGAAACAGTATTGCATTCTATTTCATTCTTCACAGAGGTGCTGTCTGGTCCACTATGTGTTTGTAGCATTTTCTGTTTTGATTTTGGTTTTGCTAATTCTAATATTGATACTTAATGACTACCAGAAGCATTAACAGATTTCCTTTCAATCATTCTCCTAGTGGTTTGCAAACAGATGAAATGATTGTTCCTGATCCACTGCAGGAAATGGCAGGGCACGAAGACAAACATAAAGATATAAAGTATCTGTAAAGTACAACAAGATGAATTAAAGTAATAAATGATACACTAAATTAGAAAATCAAATAATGGATTAACATGCCTATTTTCAATGCACTTCAATTTTACCGTGGAAATAGTACAAGAAGCGTGAATGAATTATTCTGTTTTTCATGCTTTATTCTCAAATGTATACTTGGATCAAGCAAAAACACTTCATGCACGTACAATTTACCTTTCTGTCTTTGTGTTACACCAATCTGTGTCTGTCACAAGGCTTTTTGGTTCTTGGCTGGAAGCAGATGCTGTTACTTTTATTTAACTTCCTCTCACTGCTAATCCCATGATGAATCATTTACAATGCTGTCTAAGCAGTTTGTCCATAATGTAAGTTTCAACAACGTAACAAATGCTACTTGGAATCAGTGCAAAAATGAAAAGTGCCTTGAAAGGAAGTGTTCGCAATATAGCTTTGTTTGCCTACTTGCATGCATTGTTTGTAGGATCTGATCAATCCTTATTCCTTAATAATCTTTGTGGTAGGGATGTTTGAACTGCAGACTTCAGTCTTGCCATTCAATCATCAGAAAAGTGATATCTAACTGCTATATTTCAAACCTCCTAATTATGCTGTTTGAAATTTAATATTTAAAAAAAGAGCCATTTTTCACACTTTCTTCATCATTTGGAAGAGTTGAACATTGGCATCTTAAGATAAGTGATAGACCCCCTGTGTATGAACGGAAGTCATTTGCCAAGAGAAAATCCCTAAGTTTAATTGGAAACAGAATTCTGTATTCTGGCAGGTGGTCAATGTGGTAAGTGTCAAGCTAATTCAACCTCACCAATTTGAGGAAGAGGCAACTTTAATTTTTGGGCCTCACCTACTTGTAACCAGTCAACTGTCCATCTGACAATTGGTGAGGAGCATCATTAGGCCAAGGGACAGAAGTGAAGCCTAAGAGCAGAGATGGAGCCATGGGGTAATATGGCACAGAAACAGGCTCTTCAACCCGCCATATTGTTGACAAAGATGCCCATCTAAGGTAGTCTCATCTACCTGCATTTGGCTTGTACATCTTTAAAACTTTCCTATCCTACAAGTCTAGGACCAGAGATCCCAGTCTCAGAATACACGAACTTCCCTTTAGAACAGAGATGAAGGAGAATTTCTTCAGCTGGATGGTGGTGAATCTGTGGAATTCATTGTCACAGACAGCCATGGAGGCTATGCCATTGATTATATTTAAAATGGAGGTTAATAGGGTCTTGATAGGGTATTAAAAGCTATGGAAATAAGGCAGGAGAAAGGGGTTTGAGAGGAATAATAAGTTAGCCATGATTGAATGGTGGGACAGACTTGATGGGCCAAATAGTCCAAGTACATTCCCATGACTTATAGTATATGTCTTATGGTCAATCCATGTACCAGATGTCTGGCAGCAAAATAATTGTTGTTTACAGGAGTTTAAATCATTGGAGAGTCAGAAGGTTAGTTAGAGAGCAAATATTTCCACTACTGCTGGTACTGGGGAGGTTGTTAATTATTATTATTATTTTTTTTAACTTTTTTTATTGCATTTTTAAATGATTACAAAGTATGAAAAAACAATGTATATAACCCTTACCCCCTCCCCTTAACCCCTCCCCCCTAACTGCCCTATAGAAAAAAAAGAAAGAAAGAAAGGAAGAATGCCTGGTTGTTGGAAGATCTCCACATGCTCCATGGAATTCGTAATAACTTTAATATGTATATTTATTTCTTTCCCCTAATAACCAATTGTTTCATCTTCAGAGCATCTATACATTTAATCCTGTCTTTTGTAAATAAGGGCTCCAAATTTTCAGAAATGTTTCATATTTATCTCTTAAATTATAAGTAATTTTTTCTAATGGAATACAACCATAGATTTCTTTCTTCCAAGAATCTATACTTAAATGTGTATCCGATTTCCAAGTGACTGCAATAGCAATTTAAATAATTGGCAAAGATGAAAATGAAAACACACATTGCAGATGCTGAAAATACGAGGTGAAAACAGAAAACATTGGAAACACTCAGCAGGTCAGGCACCATCAATGGAAAATAAACAACATTAATGATACAGGTCTTTGGCCCTATGTCAGGATAGGGCTGAGGAGTTATCAGAAGAGGAGTTATTAGGGCAGGCTACACTGGGAGCATCTGAAATGTTAAATTTGTTTCTTTTTTTTATACATTCTGCCTGACCTGCTAAGTGTTTCCAATATTTTATAAGTTCAAAGTTCAAAGTAAATTTTATTATCAAAATACATATATCTCGCCATATACAACCCCGAGATTCATTTTCTTGTGGAAATATGTTATGTTTTTAATTGGGAGTGGAAGGCGAGGAAACATTTTTTCACTCAACAAGTTGTTACAGTGCAGAATCCATCACTTAGAAGGTCTATGGAAATGGATTCAATAGTAACTTCTAGAAAAGAGAAAGATACATTTAAAATGGAAAAGAAAATTGCATGGTTAAAGGTAATGGAGCATGATTGATTATACAGATCTTTTGAAGAGTTTCCATAGGTACAAATGGCCCATTTCTGAGCTCTATGTATCTGTGGCACAATCTGGTCTTATGTGAATTATAATGATATGCACCATTGCACATGCATGCCAAGAAATTTGTCCTGATCGGTACTGCTAAATGGATTGTAAATTAGCAGTAACATGTTTTCCCCAGCTTCTGAAAGGCGGTTGCAATGAAGCTGTTGAAACTGAATTTTCAGAGTAAAAGATTTATTATATGTTTCTCTGCCCAGAGCATATTTCTAGAAATGCAGTTTAGATTATAATTAAAAATATGGCATAAAAATAAGAAATTCAAATGATGTGGAGAAATATATAATTTTTTTGTGAACCTGGCACAAATTCTTAATTTTGTATACAGGTAAGTAACACAGTTTATGTGCTCACACATTATGGTTGGGAATTTGGAGCCTATTGATGGCTATTTGAAAATTTTAACAACTTCCTACAAGAAGAACATTAAAAAACAATGAAGAATACACTCAAAGTACCGGAGGAACTCAGCAGGTCAGAGTGCAAATGTGGAGAGGAATAACAGTTGATACTTTTGGCTGAGACCATACAGCAGAACTGAAGAGGTAGGGGGAAAGAAACCAGGATAAGATGCTAGAGAAGGGAAGGTGATAGCTGGGAGGTGATAGGTGAAAGAGACAATAGGGCTGAATTAGAAGGAATATGATATGAGAGGACAGTGGATAATGGGATTAAAGTAGTGATGAGGGCATCAGAGGAAGATCAAATGCAGGTGAGAAGAGAAGGGGTGAGAGGGGAGGAAACAGAGGTGCAGAGGGACTTGGGAGTCCTTGTGCAGGATTCCCGAAAGGTTAATTTACAGTTTGATTCTGTGGTGAGGAAGGAAAACGTAACGTTAGCATTCATTTCAAGAGTATTAGAATATAAAAGCAAGGATGTAACATTGAGACTTTATAAAGCACTGTTGAGGCCTCATTTGAAGTATTGTGAGCAGGTTTTGGCCCTTTCTTAGATAGGGTGTGCTGAAACTGGAGAGGGTTCAAAGGAGGTTCACAAAAATGATTCCAAGATTGAATGGATTGTCATATGAAGAGTGTTTGATGGCTCTAAGCCTGTATTCGCTAGAATTCAGAAGGATGAGGCGTGACCTCATTGAAACCTATCAAATAGTGAAAAGCTCTGAAAGAATGGATGTGGGGAGGACGTTTTCTATGGTGGGAGACCAGAGGACACAGACTCAAAATAGAGGGGTGTCCTTTCAGAATTGCTATGAGAAGAAATTTCTTGTCACAGGCAACTGTGGAGGTCAAGTCTTTATGTGTATTTAATGCAAAGGTTGATAGATTCTTGATTGGTCAGGGCATAAAGGGATATAGGGAGAAGGAGGGAGATTGGGGCTGAGAGGGAAAGTGGATCAGCCATAATGAAATGGTAGAGCAGACTCAATGGGCCAAATGGCCTAATTCTGCTCCTTTATCTAACAGTTTTATTGTCTCAAGAATAGAGAATGGAGAAAGGGAAATTGGGGAGCAGGGAGAAATTACCAGAAGTTAGACAAGTCAATGTTCATTCCGTCAGGATGGAAGTTACACAGACTGATACAAGGTGTTGTCTTGCAACCTGCGTGTGGCCTCATCATGGCAACAGAGGAGGCTGTGGCCAACATATCAGAATGGGAATGAAAGTTGAATTGAAAAGAGTGGCCACTGGGAAATCCCATGTTTTGTGCTGGACAGAATGAAGATGTTTTTCGATGAAGCAGTCCCCCAATCTGTGTTGATGTAGAGAAGCCATACTGGGATCAGCAAATAAAGTAGATGAACTCCAACAGATTCATATGTGAAGCATCAGCTCACCTGGAAGGACTGCTTAGGGCAATGAGTGATGGTGAGGGAGGAGGTGTAGGGACAGATAGCTTCTTTCCCCTCCCTCTCCAGTCTTAATGAAGTGTCTCAGCCCAAAACATTGACTGTTGCTTCCTTTCCAAAGGTGCTGCCTAACCTGCTGAATTCTGGCAGCACTTTATGTGTGTTTTTTAAGATTTCCAGTATCTGAAAAATCTCTTATGTTTATTAAAAGCATGGCACTTTTAGAAAATCACATGATTTTCTTCTCCATTGCAATAGACAATGAGATCAGATGGAGAACTGGATTGAAGGGATATTGCATAAAACTCTCTTTTGATCTCGTCAGCTTAATTATGAATTGACTTTCATGCTATCTACACTTAATTTGTTTTTTTTTCTTCAAAAGACAGGCTTAAATCATTAAGGGCTTAATTCATTAAGTTTGAAATGTAATACTTAAAGAGATTTGGGACCACCCAATGACTCCTAACATTCCCAGAATACCTATTAATGCTTTCAGACTCTAATGCTATGTGGTGCAGAGTGAAATTCACCTATATTCATGTTAATCAAATGATTATTAACTTGATAGAATAGTTCTATTTCTTTCTTCGCAGATATTGCCTGAACTGTTGCATGTTCCCCATATTTACTTCGATTTTTTTAGAATCTGCCATTGTTTATTTTTTACACATTTTTGTATCATTCTCTGCTCAGTTTTATATCAGCTCTCACTCACGAAAAGAACGTTGGTTATCGTTCTCTTAATCGGTTGCGACCTTCAATTTCTCAGAAAAAGAACAAAGTGTAATTATATGCTCAAGATAAAACAGAACTAACAATCATTGTGCATGAAACCCAGTTACAATATACCATGATGTTATAGTAAAAGAATTATGAGGCATATTCATTCATGTGAAAAATAAATTACATAGAGTAATATTTGCAATCAAACTTTATTCTTGGTTTGTTTGCCGTGTGGTACATTGCAACTTTGGAAAAGGGAGCAAACTTTTATCTTTAATATAAGGGGATAATAATAGAAAACACACCATTAACTTTAACTCTGGAAGTCAAAGTGTTCCAGCAAGAATGAAATATTGTATTATGCTAAGTGTTTCCATTTTGAAGGATGCTCAACATTACTTCCTTACTAAGTGATTCCATTTTCAATAACACAACAATTCTTCTCTAGCAGCATGATGAATATAAAAATGAAAGCAAGCATTTAATATTTTCACAGTTTTTGTTTGTTCTTGATGTTTTCCATGTATATTATAAAATATGACTTCAGGTTTTATATACAATTTGTAACCAGAAGCATATAGACTAAATCAAACAGAAAAAAATACTCTTACTTTAACGGAGCAAACACGAGGAAATCTGCAGGTGCTGGAAATTCAAGCAACACACACAAAATGCTGGTGGAACGCAACAGGCCAGACAGCATCTACAGGGAGAAGCGCTGTTGACATTTCGGGCCGAGACCCTTCGTCAGGGCTAACTGAAAGGAAAGGTAGTAAGAGATTTGAAAGTGAGAGGGGGAGGGGAAAATGTGAAATGATAGGAGAAGACCGGAGGGGGTGGGGTGAAGCTGAGAGCCGGAAAGGTGATTGGCAAAAGGGATACAGAGCTAGAGAAAGGAAAGGATCATGGGACGGGAGGCCTAGGGAGAAAGAAAGGAGGATGGGAGCACCAGAGGGAGATGGAGAACAGGACGAGTGTTGGGCAGAGAGAGAAAAAAAAGGGAGAGGGGAAAAACTAAATATATCAGGGATGGGGTAAGAAGGGGAGGAGGGGAATTAACGGAAGTTAGAGAAGTCAATGTTCTCAGGTCGTCAGGTTGGAGGCTACCCAGCTGGTATATAAGGTGTTTTTCCTCCAACCTGAGTGTGGCTTTATCTTGACAGTAGAGGAGGCCATGGATAGACATATCAGAATGGGAATGGGACGTGGAATTAAAATGTGTGGCCATTGGGAGATCCTGCTTTCTCTGGCGGACAGAGCATAGGTGTTCAGGGAAACGGTCTCCCAGTCTGGAATGGACAAGGGAATCGTGATCCCACTACCAAGCACATCTTTCCCTCCCCCCCCCTTCTGCTTTCCACAGGGATCACTTTCTAAGTGACTCCCTTGTCCATTCATCCCCCCCATCCCTTCCCACCGATCTTCCTCCTGGCACTTATCCTTGTAAGCAGAACAAGTGCTACACCTGCCCTTACACTTCCTCCCTTACCACCATTCAGGGCCCCAGACAGTCCTTCCAGGTGAGGCGACACTTCATCTGTGAGTGGGCTGGTGTGATATACTGCATCTGGTGCTCCCGGTGTGGCCTTTTATATATTGCTGATACCCAACGCAGACTGGGAGACCATTTCGCTGAACACCTACACTTGGTCCGCCAGAGAAAGCAGGATCTCCCAGTGGCCACACATTTTAATTCCATGTCTCATTCTCATTCTGATATGTCTATCCATGGCCTCCTCTACTGTCAAGATGAAGCCACACTCAGGTTGGAGGAACAACACCTTATATACTGGCTGGGTAGCCTCCAACCTGATGGCATGAACATTGACTTCTCTAACTTCTGTTAATGCCCCTCCTCCCCTTCTTACCCCATCCCTGATATATTTAGCTTTTCTCCCCCTTCCTTTTTTTTTCTCTCTCTTTCTGCCCATCACTCTGCCTGTTCTCCATCTCCCTCTGGTGCTCCCCTCCCCCTTTCTTTCTCCCTAGGCCTCCCGTCCCATGATCCTTTCCCTTCTCCAGCTCTGTATCCCTTTTGCCAATCACCTTTCCGGCTCTCAGCTTCACCCTACCCCTTCCGGTCTTCTCCTATCATTTCGCATTTTCCCTTCCCCCTCCTACTTTCAAATCTCTTACTATCTATCCTTTCAGTTAGTCCTGACGAACGGTCTCAACCCGAAACATCAACAGCACTTCTCCCTATAGAATGCCTGCTGCGTTCCACCAGCATTTTGTGTGTGTTACTTTAACGGAAATTTGCTAACTGATAGCAAGGAGAATTGCAGTACCACCTTGGCATCAGCAACTTGATGTTAACTGTAAAACTGTTATTAAAACAGCTATGGATGAGTGAGTCCACACAATGTCATTAGGGTTTCTCTCAATCAGAAGCCTTGGATGAACGTTCAGGTCTGGAGATCAAGAATGCTACAAGAGGTGGAAAGCAACCTCATGGGTGAAGTGGAGATGCTAGACTAGCCTGGAATCAATGGAGGCTGCTTGATAGCTGTGGCAGGGTTTGATTGCATAACCTCCTACAAATTTAAATCATGCAACATAGTGGACACCAGAGTCTTGTGTCCAGATGAGCTCAATGACTTCTATGCTTGCTTTCACCACAAAACAGGAAAGGACTCTTGCACATCCCCATGTCTCCCAATGATGCTTTTGTTTCAGTATATGGAGATGACACACTGGCTGCAATCAAGTGAGTGAATCTAAGGAAGGTATCCAGTCCGTAGACTATTTAGTACCTGGCTGAGTACTGCAAACCTGTGCTGACCAACAGGTGTATATCCTGATATCTTCAACCACTCACTCCAGCAGTGTGTGGTACCCACCTGCTCCAAGTATGCTTCAATCATTGTGTGGTGACCTGTCTCAATGACTTTCATCCAGTGGCACTTACATCCACAGCTTTGAAGTGTTTGGGAGGTTGGCGTTGAAGCATATCCACTCCTGTCTGAATGGTGACTTGGATCTGCTCCAGTTCACCTACTGAAGCAACAGGTCTATGGCAGATGCTATCTTGTTGGCTCTTCACACAACCCTGGAACATCTGGACAATGAAGATGCATACATCAGGATGCTCTCTATCAATTACAGTTCAGCATTTAATACCATCATCCCCTCAAAACTAATCAGTAAACTCCAAGACCTGGGCCTCAATACCCCTTTGTGCAATTAGATCTGAGATTTCCTCACTTGTAGATCCAGTCAGTTCGGACTGGCAGAAACATCTATTCCCCAATTTCCATCAGCACAGGAGCACCACAGGGATGTGAGCTTAGAGCCCTGCTCTACTCACTTTATACCTATGACTGTGTGGCTAAGTACAGGTCCAACGCAACACAAGTTTCCTGATGACACCACTGTATCAAAGTGAGTGATTTAATAACAATAACCTCTCAGTCAATGTCAATAAGACCAAGGAGCTGATTGTAGATTTCAGGAGAGGGAATCCAGAGGTCCATGAGCCAGTACTCATCAGAGGTGGAGATGGTCAGACAATTCCCGAGTGACACTATCTCAGAGGACCTACCTGGACCCATCATATAAATGTAATTGTGAAGAAATCACGACAGCACCTCAACTTACTCAAGAGTCTGTAACAATTTGGCATGTCATCAAAAACCTTGGCAAACCTCTATAGATGTGTAGTGGGAAGTGTGCTCACTGCCTGCATTTTAGCTTGGTATTGGAGTGGAAAATCCTATAAAAGGTAGGACTTTGAACTTTGAACCAGTTGGGTTTTAACAAGCTGGCACTAAACAGTTGAAGCAAACTGAGAACACCTATTATAAATTGCTTTCTTGGATATCAGGTGGCTAAGGTTCCTGAAACAGATTAAGTATTCTCAATTCATTGCAATATCCTTGAACGATTGGCTATAATCCTATGACTTTACTCTTGCATGGTCTCAAGAGTTGAATTAACTCAAAGTTGTAACATGGCCGAAGATAGCAAAGCCATCAATAGTCTTAAGGACTGAGTTTTTGCAAATAAAACCAAGTGAGGTCTTTTATGTAGAATGAAACCCGTAACAGCTTTATTGAAATCCAAAACCCATATACAAAACACCCTTACACAACAATAACAACATGTCAGACCAGCCTCTTAAAGTGAAACCTCAACTCAACGTCTGTGGTTGTGCATTATATACATTTCTTTCAATTACATTACCCTACTGGTATGGAAAGTAGCTTAAAATGGCTGTGATAATCATGGAAATTAATTGTGCTGCCCATGTTAAGATAACTTCAGTATTCAGTCAGTATTAATCATGCTATTGCTTGCCATAACGTATTAGCAGCAATTTGTGTTCATTCATGTTAGTCTGCACTGTTCAGACTAGAAGACTTGATAGGGGATACATAGGACAACAGGTAACAGAGCATTTCCACAATTCTGGACATTGCACAAATGACTATGGAGGTTGAGAGGAAAAGAGATGGATGTCCCTCCCCAGATACGTGCTCAAAAGCAGTGGGTAGTGTGGTGAACTACATATACCTGTCTGGACACGCCCCCTGCTGACTGCTCTTGTAGCTCCTCCCACAGACCCCTGTATAAAGGCGATCGAGGCCTGAGCCCAGCCTCTCAGTCTCCAGGATGTAGTATGGTGGTCACTTACTGCTTGTTCCTTCTTCCAGTCAATAAAAGTCGATATCTCGGCTTTACGTCTCAGAGTGAGTTATTGATGGTGCATCAGGTAGAAATACAGTGATGGTAATAGCTTGGAATCAAACTCCTACTTGGACACAGCCTTGCAAGAAATTCAAAGACTCCCCTGCATGGGCAAGCTTGATGAATTAATGTTCAAATGTCATATCCAATAATCTGCATCACAAGTCTCAGTACATTGTTTGCCTTTTGGTCAGGTACCAATAAATTTTCATTTGTGCCTTCCACACAATTAGCACTACTGCAGGCCTCACACTTGACTCTCAGCTTTCAAGCACTGCCAGCAATAAAAACATGAAAGCAACATCATCAGGTGCTGATGTACTCACTGCCATGGTGCACCCAAGAATCATGATGCATCTCATTGTGAGGCTGTTTGTACTCTGGCACAATTCTTTCAAATATTGCCCCTTAGTTTGGTAGGAGATCCTGTTGGCACTTCCAATGATTTTTTTTTATTGTTGAGAGTAATTTCTAAATTGTGAGGAGTAAGTGGATCACTTATTCCACTGTTTTTGATTCATGACTTCAGTATTTTTTAAAATCTTTTTATTTAACAATACAACATGGAAGAGGCCCTTCTGGCCCTTTGAGCCATGCCAAACCAGAAACCCACAATCCTGATTAACCCTAACCTAATCATGGGACAATTTACAATGACCAATTAACCTACCCAGTAAGTCTTTGGACTGTGGGAGTAAGCCGGAGGACCTGCATTCTGCGGGGAGGATTTACAGAGACTCCTTACAGAGCAGCACTGGAATTGAACTCATCGCTCCAGAACTACCCTGAGCTCTAGTTGCTTTGCACCAACCACTACACCACTATGTGGTCCACTTGCACATCTTAACATGATTAAATCACTCAGTTCAGAATATTTGTTTAAC
Source organism: Hypanus sabinus (assembly GCF_030144855.1). Classification (NCBI taxonomy): domain Eukaryota; kingdom Metazoa; phylum Chordata; class Chondrichthyes; order Myliobatiformes; family Dasyatidae; genus Hypanus; species Hypanus sabinus. Next base: position 72,348,453 of record NC_082719.1, read on the forward strand.
TATTGCATTAACCTTTGATTTTCAATGAAAAGGACAGGAAGAGAGTGGAAAAGGCGTGCCAAACTTCAATGTCAAGCAAGAGAAAATCTGCAGATGCTGGAAATCCAAGCAACACTCATAAAATGCTGGAGGAGCTCAGCAGGCCAGGCAGCATCTATGGAAACGAGCACAGTCGATATTTCGGGCCAAGACCCTTTGGCAAGACTGGAAAAAATAATTTTTTCTTCCCCAGTCCTGCCGAAAGGTCCTGAAACGTCAAGTGTACTTTTTTCCCATAGATGCTGCCCGGCCTGCTGAGTTCCTCCTGCATTTTGTGTGTGTTGCAAACTTTCAATGCTGTGCTTTGCTGGTAACATTATCATATTTATTTGTAAATTCTACTATTTTTGTAAAGTTTTGCTGATTAACACAATTTTCAAGATCATTTGGAGAATTTTAATTATATTTTTCTTGTTTCTAAAAAATTACTACAGTTATTCCAAGCAATCTTTCAACAGAAGAGTATTGGTCAATCCTTTATATGTTAGCTTTAGCTTCAGATTAAGCTGTCTTTCCATAATAGAGCAGCTATGCAGCATTATTAAATGTCCTACATGTTGATAATTGTCACAAGTATTATGTACCACAATGATCACAATCACTTTGAAATTCTGACAGCAAGTTCACAATTGGAAATGCTAATTTTGTTTCTCTCTCTGCAGTTGCTAGCTGACTTTTCAGTGCTTCAAGTAATTTATGATTTATATTTAAATGGATTTGCAGCACCAGTAGCATTTTATGACTTTAGTTGTCACTCCCTTGTTTAGTTATTCAACGTCTCTACATGTACAACTCAGAGAGCAATTTGGTTTTCTTTTTATAAAGTTTTAAAGAGCTCTTGTATCATCATTTTTAGGATTCCAGTTGTTTCTTCAATTGTGGTGCAGCAGCATGCTAATATGGCAGTTAGTGTTACTGCCTTACAACACAAGGGCATTGGATTTAACCCTGACCTCAGATACAGTCTGTATGGAATTTATGGTTTCTTCCTATAAAAAGATCAAAGTTTCTAAAAGATTAGCTTTATTTGCCACATATACATTGAAGCATCAAAACATATAGTGAAATACATTGTTGCGTCAAATCAAATCAGTGAGGATGATGTTGGGGGCGCCAATATATCATGCCCACATCTCACTAACCCTAGTGGGGTGTTTTTGGAATGTGAGAAGAATCCAGAGCATCAGAGAGCAGCCCACATGGTCATGGGGAGAACGTGCAAACTCCTTACAGACATCGGTGGTAATCAAACACCAATCGATAATCAAAGGTGGTGTAAAGTGATTGCGCTAAATGCTATGCTGTGATGCTGCTACTGTGACTGCATTAGTTTCACTGATTCCCTCATTCATCTTGGATTTGTAAGTTAAGTGGTGACTCTGAATTACCCTTAGTGTGTGGCTGAGTAGTAGAATCTCTTAGGGATGTGGGAAATTAGAGTATAGGATTAATGTACAGTGGATGGTTAATATTCAGCATAGACTCAGTGAGCTGTATGACGTTGTGGCCAAAAGACTGAATGGCCTACTCTTGCTCCTACTTTAAATGTTTCTTTCTTTTTGGGAGATGAGAGTAATTGTCTTTGACTGGCTGTATCTTCAAGGGCTGTTTGTGAAAATAAAATAAGAACCATAGGTAAATCTTTATCGTCCGAAGTCATAAAAAAATAGCTTGTATTCCTTTCTGTCCCAAATTATCACTGCAGTTCTTACACAGAGCTGTGTTCTGGTCCCAAGTGTCTTCAGTTGTATTGTCATACTCTCATCTTCAGAACTTTGCTATGTCAGAAGCATCAAGTGTATTTCCAAGTCCTCAGGTAATGAAGCAGTTGCAGAAGCATATTCTGCAAAGTGCAGAGGACAAGTAAGCTAATGAAACCCCCTTTTACTGGGCGTCTCCAGAAATGCGGGTCTTTAGCCCCTTGCTAACAGCCACCGGATTCGACAGCGAAAACCCACCTTCCTCAGATTTTATACATCTAGGATGTATATGGCTTCGGTCCTGCCATATCTGTAGGGGTTGGGATGTCTCACCCACCCAAACCCTGGTATGTGTCAATATTGTGTAATTTACTGCCTGTAATAGCCTATCAGCATAAAATAACAGATTGTACACTGCGTAAAATTATGACATGTATTTGTGAACTTTATCTTAACCAAAGAGTTAGTAAAGAAACAAAAGAGAAAAAACAAAAAAGGCCCAATATAATTAAACAGTAAAATGTGCACAGGTTGGAGTTCAAGTCTTCCAAAGGCATATTCACCAATCCTGGGTAGATCTCTGCACCTTGACTCCATCGAATCGCGTTTTCCTACCGGATCAAATCCTATGATCAGTTCTCTCCAACGTCTTCTCTCTTCGTCTCCTGCAAAACAGAGACAAAGACCCACACCGTGTCAGTCACAAAGCCAATCCCCCAACTTCTCAAGAACCTTCTCCCTGGTCCACTCTGCTGATTGGATGGCTCACATTCCTAAGCAACCCTTAGCTCCAACAGTAACCCAAACACTGCTTCTGCAGAAATACCATTACTCGAGACACCCTACAACATTAGCAGAGAAACCTTCACCAGGGTGTTACACTGGTAAGTGATAATAATTGTTCATCTGCGTGTTGTATCAGGGTCAGTTTGTGTGGTTACAGTTGTATTTGCCTCACTGTTCCAGTGATCAAAGTTTGATCCTGACCTTTGATGTTGTCTGCTGGAGATTGTACATTCTTCCTGTGATGGCACGGGTTTCCACTGTGTGATGTTGTTTCTCATACATTTCAAAGACCTGGGGTCAGTAAGCTTATTGACCACCGTAAGTTGCTCATACACTGTGTAGGTGAGTGGCAGAATAAGTGAAGGTGGGGGAACAGGAAGAGCTGGGAACGGAGTTGAATTAGAAGTGTGTAGATGTGGAGTTGATGAGAAGTTGGGGATAATGTATTGTGTTAGGGTAAGATTTGTGTTTCTTTACCCAGAAGGTGGTGAATCTATGGAATTCATTGCCACAGATTGTCACAGTCTGGACCGTGGACTCCGCATTCCAGTTCACGGTCCGGTCCATGAACTCCGCATTCTGGTTATTTCTTTTTCCCGTGTTCTGTTGGGCACCTTGATTGAGGCACCTGATCCTCATTTTGGGTTTGCAACGTAAATAGCTCCAAGTTCAGCTATTCCTTTTCTGGAACGTCATCAGAAACTCACACCAAGAAGCTCATCACCAGAAACCAGTCACTGGAAGTCAGGCTGGCGGATTCAGGCTGCCGAGAAGTCCAGACCATCATCGGAGCCGTTGAGAATCGTGGACTCTAAGTTGCTTCGGTGCCTGTGGCTGCTTAGCGAATTCAGTCATTTTCGTATCCAGCTGAGTTGTCGGCTGTTTTGCCGCTGCTCTGAGTAAGGTACAAATTCTGTCCTTTTCATTGCCGGCTGAGTCCTGCTGGTCGTTTGCTGCCACTCCGAGCAAAGATACGAACGGGCTGTAGTTGTGTGATTTTGTCTCCTCGTCGTCCAAGACCTTTCCAGCTGAGTGGGTCTGGCTACTCGCCACTGCTCTGAGTTGGGTATTCTGTCTCTTCGTTGTCTAAGTTTGTGTTCCAGTCCAGTCAAGTCCATGTTCCAAGTCAAGTCAAGTCCAGGTCGAGTTCCAAGTCAAGTCAAGTCCAAGTTCCAAGTCAAGTCCAGTCCAGTCTGAGTTCCAAGTCAAGTCAAGTCTGAGTTCCAAGTCAAGTCCAGTCCGAGTTCCAAGTCAGGTCAAGTCAAGTCCACGTTCCAAGTCAAGTCAAGTCCAGTCTGAGTTCCAAGTCAAGTCCAGTCCGAGTTCCAAGTCAAGTCTAGTCTGAGTTCCAAGTCAAGTCCAGTCCGAGTTCCAAGTCAAGTCTAGTCTGAGTTCCAAGTCAAGTCTAGTCCGAGTTCCAAGTCAAGTCCAGTCCAAGTTCCAAGTCAAGTCAAATCAAGTCTGTGTTCCAAGTCAAGCCCAGTCCGAGTTCCAAGTCAAGTCTAGTCTGAGTTCCAAGTCAAGTCCAGTCCGAGTTCCAAGTCAAGTCCAGTCTGAGTTCCAAGTCAAGTCCAGTCCGAGTTCCAAGTCAAGTCCAGTCTGAGTTCCAAGTCAAGTCAAGTCCAGTCTGAGTTCCAAGTCAAGTCCAGTCCAAGTTCCAAGTCAAGTCAAATCAAGTCTGTGTTCCAAGTCAAGTCCAGTCCGAGTTCCAAGTCAAGTCCAGTCTGAGTTCCAAGTCAAGTCCAGTCTGAGTTCCAAGTCAGGTCAAATCAAGTCCGTGTTCCAAGTCAAGTCAAGTCCAGTCCAAGTTCCAAGTCAAGTCTAGTCTGAGTTCCAAGTCAAGTCCAGTCCGAGTTCCAAGTCAAGTCTAGTCTGAGTTCCAAGTCAAGTCTAGTCCGAGTTCCAAGTCAAGTCCAGTCCAAGTTCCAAGTCAAGTCAAATCAAGTCTGTGTTCCAAGTCAAGCCCAGTCCGAGTTCCAAGTCAAGTCTAGTCTGAGTTCCAAGTCAAGTCCAGTCCGAGTTCCAAGTCAAGTCCAGTCTGAGTTCCAAGTCAAGTCCAGTCCGAGTTCCAAGTCAAGTCCAGTCTGAGTTCCAAGTCAAGTCAAGTCCAGTCCGAGTTCCAAGTCAAGTCCAGTCCGAGTTCCAAGTCAAGTCCAGTCTGAGTTCCAAGTCAGGTCCAGTCTGAGTTCCAAGTCAGGTCAAATCAAGTCCATGTTCCAAGTCAAGTCAAATCCAGTCTGAGTTCCAAGTCAAGTCCAGCCCGAGTTCCAAGTCAAGTCTAGTCCGAGTTCCAAGTCAAGTCCAGTCCAAGTTCCAAGTCAAGTCAAATCAAGTCTGTGTTCCAAGTCAAGCCCAGTCCGAGTTCCAAGTCAAGTCTAGTCTGAGTTCCAAGTCAAGTCCAGTCCGAGTTCCAAGTCAAGTCCAGTCTGAGTTCCAAGTCAAGTCCAGTCCGAGTTCCAAGTCAAGTCCAGTCTGAGCTCCAAGTCAAGTCAAGTCCAGTCCGAGTTCCAAGTCAAGTCCAGTCCGAGTTCCAAGTCAAGTCCAGTCTGAGTTCCAAGTCAGGTCCAGTCTGAGTTCCAAGTCAGGTCAAATCAAGTCCATGTTCCAAGTCAAGTCAAATCCAGTCTGAGTTCCAAGTCAAGTCCAGCCCGAGTTCCAAGTCAAGTCCAGTCCGAGTTCCAAGTCAAGTCTAGTCTGCATTCCAAGTCAAGTCCAGTCCAAGTACCAAGTCAAGTCAAATCAAGTCCGTGTTCCAAGTCAAGTCCAGTCCGAGTTCCTAGTCAAGTCTAGTCTGCATTCCAAGTCAAGTCAAGTCCAGGTCGAGTTCCAAGTTCCAAGTCAAGTCTAGTCTGAGTTCCAAGTCAAGTCCAGTCCGAGTTCCAAGTCAAGTCCAGTCTGAGTTCCAAGTCAAGTCCAGTCCGAGTTCCAAGTCAAGTCCAGTCTGAGTTCCAAGTCAAGTCAAGTCCAGTCCGAGTTCCAAGTCAAGTCCAGTCCGAGTTCCAAGTCAAGTCCAGTCTGAGTTCCAAGTCAGGTCCAGTCTGAGTTCCAAGTCAGGTCAAATCAAGTCCATGTTCCAAGTCAAGTCAAATCCAGTCTGAGTTCCAAGTCAAGTCCAGCCCGAGTTCCAAGTCAAGTCCAGTCCGAGTTCCAAGTCAAGTCTAGTCTGCATTCCAAGTCAAGTCCAGTCCAAGTACCAAGTCAAGTCAAATCAAGTCCGTGTTCCAAGTCAAGTCCAGTCCGAGTTCCTAGTCAAGTCTAGTCTGCATTCCAAGTCAAGTCAAGTCCAGGTCGAGTTCCAAGTTCCAAGTCAAGTCCAGTCCAAGTACCAAGTCAAGTCAAATCAAGTCCGTGTTCCAAGTCTAGTCCAGTCCGAGTTCCAAGTCAAGTCCAGTCCGAGTTCCAAGTCAAGTCAAGTCCAGTCCGAGTTCCAAGTCAAGTCAAGTCCAGTCCGAGTTCCAAGTCAAAACTAGTCCAGTCCGAGTTCCAAGTCAAGTCAAGTCCAGTCCGAGTTCCAAGTCAAGTCCAGTCCGAGTTCCAAGTCAAGTCCAGTCAAGTCCAGTCTGAGTTCCAAGTCAAGTCAAATCAAGTCCGTGTTCCAAGTCTGGTCCAGTCTGAGTTCCAAGTCAAGTCCAGTCTGAGTTCCAAGTCAGGTCAAATCAAGTCCATGTTCCAAGTCAAGTCAAATCCAGTCTGAGTTCCAAGTCAAGTCCAGCCCGAGTTCCAAGTCAAGTCCAGTCCGAGTTCCAAGTCAAGTCTAGTCTGCATTCCAAGTCAAGTCCAGTCCAAGTACCAAGTCAAGTCAAATCAAGTCCGTGTTCCAAGTCAAGTCCAGTCCGAGTTCCAAGTCAAGTCAAGTCAAGTCCTGAGTCTAAGTCAGGTCCATGTTTTACCAGTTTGTTATCCAGCGTTTACGTCCATGTTGACATTTTGTCCTCATTCCTGGCTTTCTTAGTAATTTTCAATAAACACAGTTCAGTTTATACTATCTCAGTGTGTGTGTCTTGCATTTGGTTCCTCTCCCCAATGCCCCCTTGCAACACAGATTGCTGTGGAGGCCAAGTAATTGGGTATATTTAAAGTAGAGGGTGATAGGTTTTTGGTTAGTAAAGGCATCAGTGGTTATGGGGAGAAGGCAGGAGACTGGAGTTGGGAGGAATAATAAATCAGTCACGATAGAATGACAGAGCAGACCTGATGAGCCAAGTGGCCTCATTCTGTTCCTCTGTCTTATGGTCTTAAAAAGGCACTTGAGCTGGATTGAGATGGCAGATTGAAGGACCTGTTTGTAGATTCTACCTTTTTAGGATTCCATCACTTTAATTTCAACTTGGGTCTGATTGTATAATTCCAGAGGGTAAGTGAAAACAGCACCGCCTATGGAGATACGCTGAATCATCACAATTTGTCCATGCTGCAGAATCTAGGACTTCAAATTTAAAAGATTAGCCATGTTCTTATTGAATGACAAAACATGCAGGAGGAGCTGATGGCCTAAAGCTACTTCTGTTTCATATGTTCACTGTATATGGGTGTCACAGGCAATATCAGTGGCACCCCATATCACTAACAGTACCTGAAATAGGAGAGTAAGTGTCACTGTGCTGGTAGTTCTAGAGTTATATATACAGAAGGATGGCAGGTAAAGATGTTAGTGTGCCAGGTAGGTTTTTACAACTAAGTAGTAATATTGTATTTATCAAAATTAGCTATATTTAAGTCCAAAATTAATTTCATTACTTGAATTTATATTGCTGAGCTACTGTCATGGGATTCTCTTTGGATCAGCGATCCAACATTCTAGCTGCTAATACAGTAACCTGATAACGGTGCTATTAAATATAATATCTTATACTTTATGTAATATCTAGTAATTCCTTTACTGGTGAAAAAGCAGTATAATTTTGTGGTAGATTCCTTTTTGACATATTTGATATTTTTAATACTACCTTTCCTTTAGCAAAATATCTGGAGAAAATGTTAGGTCATCCGCAATTTCAATAACAATTTGCCTCTCTCTTTTGGATGTAGACTGGGAAACATGAATTACAAACCAGATGAACACTTGATTCTACATATTTCCCTCTAGATTTCTGCAGTGCTTCTTTTATTTTCCTTCTGGAAACCAAGAACAAATGTTAGTAGATATCAGACAAACTCCAAGGTAGATAAATGCATTGTCCAGACCACTGAAAAAGAATACATATTAAATGATAATCCTTATCTAAAGAATAGGAGTAAGAGTGAAAACTTGATAAAAAGCAGGTTGACAACATCCTAAAAACTGATTGAAACCGTTGTATTTAGTCACTGGACAAATGACATAGTGCTGTTCCAAATTACAGTCAACACAGGTTTGTTCAAAGCAAGAGCAGTCAATGGAGTTCTATCTCAATACTGGCAAACTGATGTCCAGACCCACAGTTACCACAGGGAGGTGGCATATTCTTAGTGATGCCAATTAATGGCTCAGTTCTTCTAACAACAGGCCAGACTAGATTTTATTTTCATTTAGTGATGTGGTTTTCAGGCTGAGCAAGCATTTTATTGTCCTTTCCTAGTTGCCCTTGAAAAGGTAGTAGTGAGCTGTCTTCATGAACAATACAAGTTAAGACATTTTCTTCCACACAGTGAACATTTGTAGAATAGATTCAGAGACAGATAGGTGTCTGATGAGGTTTTTCAGTCCTTTGTTGAGTTTAAAATAAAGTAATATTTAAATTCGTGCTTTAATTTGTTTGATTTCACTTTTTTTTCCCTTCTCTCTTTTATCAAATCTTCTGCAAACAAAATGAGCCCTAATTCTAGTCGACAAAGCTGGCAATAAATCATAGAACTATTATACATAATCAAGGCTAAATGGGCTATTTGAACTGAGTCTGGGCATGATGTTGTCAATCACTCTACATCTGAATGACCGTTGCATAAGTTGGTGTGCCTGCCCATTGAAATTATTTCTGTTACATGAGAAAATGGGTGAAATAAAGTGATTGTTTTGATTTGAATACGAACCAAACAAAAACTTAAAAAAATTAATCATTCCAGCACTGGAGTTTTGCAAAGTCTAAATATCATTTGCAATCCTTTTGAATAATATGCTCAGCTCCTGATAAAAATGCTGTACAAATTGCAACAAAGAACCCAGAAAATGGTGTTGTACCTTGAATTAAAATCATGAGCATCTTTAAAGATTATAAAGGGACCTTCAAGATTATAAAATGGGAATCACATAGTTGATTTAGCAATGTATATATTATGATTTAAAAAATTAGATTAAATGTAACATTAAAAGTCAGACAAAATATTTACAAGGGGTGTGGGAATATGTACCCAATATCTTTTGAAGAAAATATGATATGCAAAAATCATAGAGATATAATAGTAGATTGGTGGTGGGAGGAAATGAGAGATTGAAAAAATATAATTTTCTTCTTATTCAAATCAAATATTATAGATAATTTCAGCATTTGTAGAATTACGGTTCTCTATGTGAACTTACTTTCACTTTTTGCCAGAGATACGTAAATTAACTGGATATGCTACAAACTTGTGTAACTGGCCTGATATTTTGGTTCATTCATTAAGGATGCTTTGCTTTCTCAAACATAGAATTAGGAAGTTCAACCATTAAATTTAATAACTAATATCACTTGCATTGCCAGACTAAAATAGAAAGGATGCATCTACAAAATAAAGGAAATCGATTATGTAAAAGCATAAATGGAATATTAATATTTGTAAAATCCCCAGCAATTTAATCTAATCTAATCTTGGCCAATCCCATTCTTGTTTTGTAAATCTAGGCTAAAGTTTAAAGCAGACATTCGTAGTGCATTCAGTGACTTTGGTTTTGATGTGTTTGTCACATGCTCAAATTAAAATGGACTCATCCTTCTGAATGCTACAATATATTATTCTCTTGAAAAGTTAAATAAAATTGCAGGCATGCTCATTCTGGAAGCTCTTACAATTTTCAGCAGTAGAAATTATCAAGAGACTGGAAATGGTCTCATCGTAAAGCATTTGTAATATACTTGAGAAAGGTTGATTGTCACATTTAGAATCTTGATTGGCACCTATAGAATCGATATATTACTTGGACGTGTACAAAGAAAAGATATAACAAGAAGTGTAAATAAAATTTAAAATACTTGTGTTTAACATTAAATGGTTTCTATTTAAGAAGAAGGGAAACTGGGGAGCTGCCATTTGAAGCTGTGACCCATTGGCTGATGTGCACAACTTTTAACTGATGAAATGATTTCTGGAGGTAAGACTGCCTGCTGAGCTCTGTTTAAGCAGCATGAAACAATATTCTGAATTGAAAATGGTTGGCCTGTCAGGTTTAACAGTCTGCTAAGAAGATTTGTGTGTAAAGGAGAAACTTGCAGCTTTATGTAAATTATGCACTGCGTTGTGAATGATGACAGATTGTACTTTCACTGACTTTTAAGTAGATTTTACAATGGATTTTAACCAGAGAGAGTAGCCAATATCTTTGTACTTTAAGTAACAGGTAATGTAGTTATATAGTACAATGCAGTCTCTTTTTGATATATAAACTCCATTTAATTTGGAACAATATCAAAATGCCATTAAAATTTTAAAACCATTCACAGCAATTTATAATATTGCATTTACAATCATGTGAAAATAATCTATTCAGAAGTACTATACAATTTTAAAGCAAAAAGTATTTTGGATCTTATCAATTTTAAAATATTCAGAAATTAAAAATATGCAGCTAGGTTTATTGCCGTTGTTATACAGTGGTTAACAGAAACATGCTTGTCAATCATGTGACAGTGCTCATGTTGCTATGGAAAATATTAATGATGCATTTGTCTTCCTTTGACAAGTGCATCCAATAGCATGCATCATTTGTGGTGGGGGGAGCAGAGGGAAGACATTAAATAGATTTTCTTTTGTAAAAGCTGATCACTGTTTTTTTTTCCTTTCATTTGGAATTACTCGGAAACCTGATGCATAAGTCAGACCACAGTGCTTTTTATTACTTATCCTCTTGGGAATATGACCTATGTATTCACCTTAACAATATATTGCATTTCCATTCAGCAATCTGTACTCTTTCAAAAGCCAGCTTGTCAATTTTCCTTCTTCTCGAACAGAAATCACTTCATATGAAACAAGATTATTTAAACTGGACTCATTTATGCTACGAGGTATCCTTTCTCCCTTTTATTTTGTCTGTTCATGGAAATTGAAAAGCTGAAACTCTCAGAAACATTACAAATGCTTTGTAGAAACTACAAAAAAATGCAACTGACATACCTTTACTCATTTTCTCCTTCATCCTTTATGCTGAGTGACCTCATCTTCAGTGATTTTGATCTTCATCTTAATTTACCTTGCTCTTTGTTTTCTCAGTTCGTTGTTCTGCCACTCTACCTTAATCGCTCCCTCCATGAGACAATCCAAATTTTACTATCAGCTTCGCTTTGCTTCCTGTCATGGCTTGCTACCTTTATCTACCAAATCAAGATGGAAACCTTCTCTGATTACTTCTGTTAGTCTGTACAATTATACTCCAGCCCCAAAGCAAACCTTCTTCCTTCTTATTTATCTTGTTAAAGACTCTCTCCATGGTCCTGCACTAGAAGACCTCAGATCAAATCATCACTCTAAGTTATCACCTGTATTTTTCAGTGCAATCTCCACTAGCAGTATAATTCTCCAAAATATTTGTGCTCAACTTCTTCTAGCTTCTTGATATCCAGAAGTTGGTTGCTCCATCATCGGTAATAATGACATCTGCTGCCAATGAGTCAGACTCCAGAATTCCCTCCCAAAATCAATCTGTGAATTTATCTCTCTTCTTTCCTAAGCCATAAGATGTAGGAATAATTCAGGCCATTCAGCCCATTGAGTTTTCACTGCTATTCACCCTGATTTATTTTCCATCTCAACCCCTAGTTCTCCTGCCTTTTCCCATTTTACACCTTTAGTAATCAAGAACCTATCAATATTCAAGTTAACTATACCAAATTACTTGGTTTCATGACAATCTATAGCAATAAATTCCTCAGATTCACCACCCTTTGGCTAAAGGGATGTACTTCTATTCTGAGGCTGTGCCTTCTAGTCCTAGACTTTCACACTTCTTGAAATATCTTTTCCGCCTCTATTCTATCTAGGCCTTTAAATATTTGGTGTGTTTCAATGAGATCCTGCTGCCTCATACTTCTAAACGCTAGCAGGTACATAACCTTATGCAGTAGCACTTCTATTCCCACTATTCATTCTTGTAAATGTTCTTTGGACTCTTTCTTAATGCCAACACATCCTTTCTTAGATGTAAAGCCCAGTACTGCAAAGGCTGTCAGAACAATACCTTATAAAGCCTCAACATCAAACCCTTGCTTTTTGCCTGAGCCCGCACTCATTTGTTGTTTGTTTTTTTTTGTTGATAACATTTCTACAGAGTTCTTTGGATGCTTATACTGCATTAAAATGGCAAAAAAATGGAAGATATTGTGACTTGAAAAGAGAAAAAGCAGGACGTAAGGAGGTGCTCATAGCTGCATGACCTAATTCTCCTAATCTCTTTGGCCAAATTTACCATTCACTCTGAAGCAATGGACATAATTCTGTAACAAAAGAAATCACCAATGAAGTCATCCTCAAATTTGCTTCTTATTGTAATCTACAGTAGCTAGCCATACCTGGATTGGAAGTTTTATATATTAGATAATTAAATACTTGTTTAGCGCTATGCTGTTATAGCTTTGGGCATTCTGCAATTCGGAATTCAATTCTGGCACAGTTCTGTAAGGAGTCCCTGTACGTCCTCAACATGGAGTGTGTGGGTTTTCCCTGGGTGCGCCAGTTTCTTCCCACAGTCAAAGCTGTACTGGGTAGGTTAACTGGCCATTGTAAATTGTCCCATGAGTAGGTTAGCATTAATCGGGGTTGTTGTAAGTTTGCCACCCAATGTGCCAGAAGGCGTGGAAAGGGACAATAACAGTTGAGGTTGTGTGGCTGTAGGGTCCTATGCCAATCTGTATCACGAAATAATAAATAAATAAATATTTTTTTTATTTTCTGCTAAGTTGCAAAGAGTATTCAGAAAGCATATGGCACCTCCAGGCCACTGTAACAAATGCGCAGTAATATATATCAGAAGAAACTATAAGCAATAGAAAACATCTTTGGAAAATGTCAAAATTTTTGAATATATAGATACATCAAAAATTTCAAATGTAATCTTTCGTAAAGTGGATAGATAAATCTGCACAAACAAGACATGCAAGAAAAAAGAAATAATAATGAGGAACAAACAAGAGAAAATCTGCAGATGTTGGAAATCCAAACAACAAGCACAAAATGCTGGAGGAACTCAGGAGGCCAGGCAGCATCTATGGAAAAAGTACGGTCGACATTTCGGGTTGACACCCTTTGGCAGGACTGGAAAGAAAAAAATAATAATGATAAAGACTAATTTAGTTAGTCAAGCACTGTATGTGATTTTGGATAAATTAGTAGATATTCCTGATCCTGGAATAACAGCAAGGGAAAAGATAAAAAAAAACATTTCAAAGCTAGGCTGTAGCTTGTGCCCTGGGCAAGTCACTAAGGAAGCAGTTATAGTTACTATTCTACAGATTTGCTGAGTTTGCCCACAGGAAAATGAATCTCAGGGTTGTATATGGTGACATATATGTACTTTGATAATAAAATTTACTTTGAAATTTGAACTTTGAAGGTTAAATCAATTAAATTTGTGGAAAATTTGGCACTTTTTGTGCAGTAACTGATAAAGATTAGATTATGCACTATTGCCACTGGTTTATACTGATTTATATTAGATGGACTGACCTCCAAATTGCCAATTGACTTTTACTGGCAAAGCTTATAAATAGTTTTCTTTCTTTCTTTCATTATTTAGCAATACAGAGTGGAGAAGGCTCTTCAAGCCCTTCAAGCCGTGCTGCCCCAGCAACCACGGAGAAACCCAATTAACCCTAACCTAATCACGGGACAAATTACAACAAACAGTTAACATACCTGTTACGTCTTGGGACTGTGGGGGGAAATTAGAGCACCCAGAGAAAAACAACAATTTCCATGGGGAGGACATACATTGCTTCTATATTTTACACACACTGCATAGAACTCCATAGAACTCCATTTACAATAGGACTTCATTGCCTTTTATTAGCTTCACTATCGGATACAGGTTCTCATTTTCTATGCATGCTACTAAAGCACTCTTGTTCATTTGATTCACGTATCCCCAAATAGAATTTCTTATTTATTAAAACATGATTGAAACATCTCAGGATATTTGGGAATACTACTCCTATATCAAAACATTTCCATAATGTTTATATAACATTGTCTTCTTAATATTTTTGCTGTTGTTTGGACACTGAAATTAAAATTTGGCATCAGAAGTATGTCTCCTTTCAAAAATTCTATACTGCTCCAGGTAACCAATATCTAAATCAAGGTGATCATCCAGTCCTTCAAAATCATTCCAAGTTATATTGGATATAAACTGAACATTCCATTTTAATCTTAATTTAAGAATTAGATGCTACCCCATTAAAATGCTGTTTCCTATTATGAAGACATCCTTCATATTGTACCAGTGTTGTTACTCATTTCAATGAGATATGTAATGTTGCTCACAGTAAGATTTCTTCCCAACAGACTGTCTTATAGTGTAGATGTCTTAATCAGAGCACTCAATGAGACTCCCAGTCTTTTCCTGAAAGGATGATGACAGGCAATGTCTTTATCCTAGCAATGCCTGTTGAAATATAAATGTGCCAGGTAATCAACTGTTCAACCCAATTATCTATCGATGATATCCTTTGAAATATTTTAATTGAAGTTTAATCCCAATGACAACCTTTGGCTTCTGCAATATAATTTAATTAAATGGAAAGAATCACAGCATATATTCAAACTCCCAACGATGGAAAGTGAAAAGGAAAAAGCAACCAATCATGAATTGCTGGAACATCACAAAGCAAGGAAAGAACAACCACTTGTTTGTACTATAGACAAAGAGCCTCTGCAGCTCATGTTTTTTCTGATATTTGTTTACTCATTTTGGTTCTGTGCATTTTTTGTGGATTTTGTTGTTTCTTTGCTTTGTGACTGCCTGCAAGAAGATGAATCTCAAGGTTGTATATGGCATATATAAATTTGATAATAAATTAGAAGTTTGAAATTTGAAATATTATTCTCTCCACTCCTTCATCGATTCATTTTACTGTCTGTAAGGCTGCGTCTCATTTGAACTGCCGTGTGCATTTCTAATCACCACATTACAGATGGTTCTGGAAGCTTTGGAGAAGAGCTGCATCAGGATATCTGCTGGACTGGAAGTATTAGCTATAAGGCAAAGTTAGATGGACTATGTCTATTTTCTTTGGAGCGTCAGAGGCTGATGGGGCAACCCGATTGAAGTTTATAAAATTATGAGAGTTATAAGTAGGGTAGATTGTCAGAGTTTCTTTCTCAGAGTGAAGATGTCAGACACCACAGGATATAGATTTAAGATGAGAGGAGAAAAGTTTAATGGATATGTATGTGGTGTGTTTTTTTTATAACACAGAATGTGATGGGTGACTAGAATGGACTGCTAGGAGGTGAGTGCGAGAGGTGGGGTGGGAACAATTGGAAGTAAATACAATAGTGAGTTTTAAGAAGCATTTGGACAGGCAGGGAATGAAGTGGTACAGATCAAGTGCAGGCAGATGGAATTAGTTAAATTTGGAACTGACTGCTCTTCTACATTCTAGGGAATTCACAATGGTCCATTAATGTACCAGCCTTTGGAATGCTTTTTTGATTTTATGCATTTTCATCTACAATGATTTTCACAGCACAGATTTTACTTAGTACTTAACAAATATCAACATCCTTTGAGGGTTTTTAATTCCTTAAGGTTATGTCACCTCTTCCCCTGACTATCCTTACCTTTGCTGTACATTTAACAATGTACTTAACTATTTTGCATCTAACGTTCATTCAGATCCCACATTCTAGATCTAAGTAAGTGCATCTCACAGAAAACAGCTAATCTTTGATTTAGGCTGAGGTAGGAGTGAAGGGAATGCAAATAATGACAACTTACCAATACCTAAATAGAATCTGATAGATTATGGATGATGTAATATACCTGCTGCTAACATCAACTATTTTATCAACACTGTTTGCTATGTGTTTCAGGACTTAATATTTATCTTTGAAGCTCCCTTTTGACAATGTTTGCACTGGCTAATGTGTGTTAAATGTGGTGTATTAAAATTACATACTCTCTGTTAAGCTAACTTCCGCCTTATATTGCAGACTGGGGCTACACCAAGCATAGCCCTTATTAGCAACTCATACATGATTATATCGCATAGGTTTTGTCCTAGGTTAACTGTAGAACCAATAGCCCAGCAATCCTGGACACTAAAATGTGCAAGGTTTACAACATTGCCATCAGCAAACTTAAAGGAAGTAAAAAGACACCATAAATCACTTTGATGTGTTATTTTTTCCCCAAGAAAGTGCAATTGAAACACTCCAGAAGTACAGCCATCTGGTAGGGGCTCTGCTAAAACTGTTTAAATAAGCTGTTTCCAGAGAGATAGTATGGCGTAACACCAGATTTCCATGTACTGAACAAATATTTGACACCAAGCAACCAGCTGTTTTCAGGATGCCATTAAGTGACTAGAGTGCTCCAACAGTTGATCTAAACAACTCATCAGCCTCGCCAATGGACTGGCATTCCCTAGTCAGCCTGTCGTCTCACAGCAGCAGTGTGGTTACTTTCCTCTTGTCTGATCGAGCTACAG
This sequence comes from Hypanus sabinus, assembly GCF_030144855.1. Classification (NCBI taxonomy): domain Eukaryota; kingdom Metazoa; phylum Chordata; class Chondrichthyes; order Myliobatiformes; family Dasyatidae; genus Hypanus; species Hypanus sabinus. The sequence continues at coordinate 72,364,795 of NC_082719.1, forward strand.
TTTGTGCACAGATTGCCCTAATCCTAAAATGATTTTTTTGTGAAGAGTTTTATTAATAGAGAATTCACAATAACTAATTAATGAACTACTCAGTTTATCTGTTGCCGGGTCGTTATATGTGCTTAGCATCAACTATCTTTCTAGTGATTACAGCTTCAAAGGTGCATTGCTGTGTAACTAGGATGCCCTGGAATGAGACTCCGAGTTGTCTCCCTTTCATTTCTGATCTAACTCCCCCATACAGGCAGGACTATACTCTTTCAACCTTATGAGTATATTTAATGGCTTATTTTTATTAATTATGCTCCTTTACTTTATAATATGTCTCTCTTTTACATTTTACTAGTCAAGAATCAAGAATCCCTATTCCAAAGTGACGTCCATCGCTGACATTGTATTTGCCTTCCCTACTACTGACTCAACCTTCATGTTAACCTCTAAAGAATCCGGCTCTGTGACTCCCACATCCACTTGTAACTCCAATTTTTACATTCTCTCCCCATTTAGAAAATTGTCTCTGCCTTTATTCTTTCAACCAACGTACATGACTATACAGTTCCCTATACGGTATTCTATTTGCAACTTCTTTGCCTATTCTTCCAATCTGTCCAAGCCCTTCTGCAGACTTTTTGCTTCCATGATACTACATATCCTTTCACCTATCTTTCTGTCATCTGCAAAGCCATAATTTCTGTCAGCTATATCCTTAACATACAACGTGTAATGTTACGAACCCAGCATCGATTCCTGCTGAGCATAGTTAATCACTATCAGCAAACCAGAAAATACCTCCTTAATTCCCACTCTTTGCCTTTGTCCAGTCAGTCAATCATCTATCTATGCTAGCACCATTCCTGTAATGACATAGGCTGCTATCCTGCTTGTACCTTCCTTAAAGAATTCCAACAGATTTGTCAGGCAAGATCTCCCCTAAAACAGGCTGACCTCAGCTTATTCTGTTATGAGCTTTCAAATACTGCAAAACCTTATCTTTAATAGCAGGCTCAAAAATCTTGCCAGCCTCTGAAGTCATGCTAACCAGCCTATACTTTTCTTTTTTCTGCATCCCTACCTCCTTAAAGGTAGGTACCTTCTTAAAATTGCAACATTTGCAATTTTCCAGTCTTCTGGAACCATTAAACGATCACTGGTCTTTCAGTGCCTCCACAATGTCTTCGGCTACCTATTTCAGAAGCATGAATGTAGTCAATTTGGTCTTGGTGGCTTATCGACCTTCAGTACTTTCAGCTTCCCAAGTATTTTCTCTTTGTAATTGTGGCTACACGCATTTTTGCCTGCTGACTCTTCTGTCCTCCACAGTGAATACTGACTAAAATATATATTCAGTTCATCAACAATTTTTTTGCTCCATACTACTTCTTATCCAGTGGCATGATATCTATTCTTGCATCTCTTCTACCCTTTATAACAATGAAAACGTTTTTTTGCGATACTTCTTTATATGATTGGCTACCTAACCTTGATAGTTTATCCTTTCTCCTCCTATTGCCTTTTTAGTTGCCTTCTGCTGGCTTCCCAGACCTCTTGCTTCTCACCAATATTTGCAGACATTTGTTTTTATACTGCTTTGACTTTCCCTGTCAGCCACAGTTGACTTTTTTCCCTTTAAAATGCTTCTTCTCTAGGATGAAATGATCCAGTGACTTCTAAATTGCTCCCAGAAACTCTTGCCTTTTGCTGCTCTACCATCATCTGTACTGGGACAGCTACTCTTTGTTATTTTTGTAAATGACTTCAATGACAGGTTGCAGATGACACAAAGATTGATTGTATTGTGGAAGATTGTTGTAGGTTACAGTAGGAAGCAGAGACAGAGTAATAGTTGGACAGCACAGAAACAAGCCGTTTAGCTGAACACATTCATATCAGCCAAGGTATCTATCTGAGTTTATCCTATTTGCCTGTGTTTGGCCCAAATGTCTCTAGACCAGGGGATCCCAATCTTTTTTATGCCACGAACCAATATCATTAAGCTGTGGTACCTTGGGATCCTGGGTGTGAACCCCTGCTTTAGATTTTTTGTATCCAGAAAACTGTCCAAATGTCTTTTAAGCATTGTAATTATACCTACCCCTGTCACCTCCCCTGGCAGCTTGTTCCATATACCAATTAATCTCTCAATGAGAAACCTGTCCTTTAGGTCCCCATTAATCTTTAGGTTTCAATAGATACATTCAATGTCGGAGAAATGTATACAATATACATTCTGAAATTCTTTTTCTTTGCAAACATCCACAAAAACAGAGGAGTGCCCCAAAGAATGAATGACAGATGAATGTTAGAACCCCAAAGACCCCCCAACTCCCCCCCTCCCATGCATAAACAGCAAGAAAGCAATGTCCCTCCCCTCTCTTACCAGCAAAAAAGCATCAGCACCTCCCCCACCAAGCCTGGGACCACTGCACCACCACATAGCTGTAACCATGAAGAAGGTACAGCAGTTTCTCCAAGATTTATTGTGTCAACAAAGACTTTTGACAAACTTCTGCAGATGTACAGCAGAAACCCCTTTCTTTACAGGGAAAGGTTGAACAAGTTAGGTCTTTATTCTTTGGAGTGTAGAAGGTTGACGGGGACTTGATAGACATATTTAAAATTATGAGGGGGATAGATAGAGTTGACGTGGACAGGCTTTTTCCATTGAGAGTAGGGGAGATTCTAACAAGAGGACATGAGTTGAGAGTTAAGGGGCAAAAGTTTAGGGGTAACACGAGGGGGATTTTCTTTACTCAGAGAGTGGTAGCAGTGTGGAACGAGCTTCCAGTAGAAGTGGTAGAGGCAAGTTCGATTTTGTCATTTAAAAAAAAATTGGATAGGAAAATTGGACAGGAAAAGAATGGAAAATTATGGGCTGAGTGCAGGTAGGTGGGACTAGGTGAAAGTAAGCATTCGGCACGGACTAGAAGGGCCGGGATGGCCTGTTCCCATGCTGTAATTGTTAGATGGTTAAGCACCATGGCTTGGTATAGAATCTCCAGTGCAGAGAATGCAAGAGTGTGGCAGACTCATCTGGTCCATCACGGTACAGCTCTTCCCAACATCAAGGACCTCTACAAGAGGTGATGTCTCAGGAGAGTGGTATCCATTGTTAGAGGCCTCCATCATCTGGCCATGCTCTCTTCTAGATACTGCTATCAGGCAGGAGGTTCTGGAACCTGATGACACATACTTCAAAATTCAATAACTGCTCCTTAACCACTTCTGTCAGATTCTTGGACCAAAGTGAAGAACTTTAACACCTCCTTTAACACTATTGTTCTCTCTATTTCTCGATCTTATATTTGGGTTGTAATATTTATTTATATTTATTTTGCACACATGCAAGTTATATATAATTTCTGCTAACTTATGCTTGTCCTCATCTTGTAGTGTATTGTGCTGCTACTACAAATAGCTAATCATTCTACCATTCATACTTTATGTACGTGTGCCTATTCCAAACATAAACTTGAATTTGAACATTGATCCCAAAGAAAACTATTCTCTCCCAAGTTGCCCTTCTGTACTTAAATGCTTAAGAAATCTAAATGAAAGAACTGGCAAAAGAAAAACATTTCAATATTGAAACCCTAAAATAAGGATAAAAATATAGAAAAAGTAAAGGTGATTATTTCAGTATTCCTGCTTCTTTTTCCTCTTTATTTCCATGTAACTGCTTATCTCCTTTCTCTGGAGATTCATTTTTTTGTCCCTTACAAAGTCTTATTGGTGTGTCTAATTTCTGTTTGACATTTCTGGAGTTTACAGGAACTCCCCTAACTTGGCCCATCATTGCTGATGGTTGGCCCTGCTTGAATTTAGAATGATAGGTGAGCTGGAAATTAAACTATCCATTCCCTTAAGCTAGAACTCATGCTTGTGGTTCAAGTCAGCAAGAAAAGTGAAAGGATGATGACATTTATGGAAAAAGGATAAAAATTGGTAGGATCTTTAGAAGACTTAATACATACAGTAAATAGATGGGAATGGGCAGAAGATGCTAAATTTGGTATGTAGGATTGGATGCAATAAGTCAAGAGAGAGCATAGGGGAAATGGAAGAGAGTCTGAAGAGAAGGAATTGCTAATTCAGGTATGAAATATTGTAATGGTGTCAGTCTTGCCACAACAAATACATACCCACTCAATACAGCAAATACTTACCTTAACCCTGTTTCTTTCAACATTTTAAGACGAAAGAAAAAGGACAACAAATATTTGCTTTATTTGTAATATAACCATATAACAATCACAGCATGGAAACAGGCCATCTCAGCCCTCCTAGTCCGTGCCGAACTCTTAATCTCACCTAGTCCCACCTACCCGCACTCAGCCCATAACCCTCCACTCCTTTCCTGTCCATATACCTATCCAATTTTACCTTAAATGACACAAATGAACTGGCCTCTACTACTTCTACAGGAAGCTCATTCCACACAGCTATCACTCTCTGAGTAACGAAATACCCCCTCGTGTTTCCCTTAAACTTCTGTCCCCTAACTCTCAAATCATGTCCTTGCGTTTGAATCTCCCCTACTCTCAATGGAAACAGCCTATTCACGTCAACTCTATCTATCCCTCTCAAAATTTTAAATACCTCGATCAAATCCCCCCTCAACCTTCTACGCTCCAATGAATAGAGACCTAACTTGTTCAACCTTTCTCTGAAACCCAGGTAACATCCTAGTAAATTGTCTCTGCTCTGTCTCTAATTTATTGATATCTTTCCTATAATTCGGTGACCAGAACTGTACACAATATTCTAAATTTGGCCTTACCAATGCCTTGTACAATTTTAACATTACATCCCAACTTCTGTACTCAATTCTCTGATTTATAAAGGCCAGCGTTCCAAAAGCCCTCTTCACCACCCTATCTACATGAGACTCCACCTTCAGGGAACTATGCACTGTTATTCCTAGATCTCTCCATTCCACTGCATTCCTCAATGCCCTACCATTTACCCTATTTGGATTATTGTATGTTCTATTTGGATTATTTAATATGTATGTTGAAACATACAGTGAAATATGTTGCAGCGAATCAAATCAGTGAGGTTATTGCTAAGCAGCACGCAAGCACCGTCACATTCTGGTGCTAATATAGCATTCCCACATTTTTATTATGATTACTTATATTTAATTATGAATTAATAAATAGTTGAATACTGATTGTAATTGCAGAAGTGAGTTCCAAATAGCATATTACTATCTTTATTCAAAAAGGCTTGTCTTTTATTTACATTCGATACTTAGTCCTAGAATCTCTAACCAGTACATTCAGGACAGAAAATTGCATTTCAAACTACCATGTCAATGCTTACCATTAAATATCTATTTAAGCTAATCCCATACACCTGCACTTGGTCTGAAGGCTACAAAACCAGATCATACAGATGTAAGTATTGTAGGAGTAGTAGCTTTTGCCTTTATTCTCAGGTAGTGTTTCCAGATTGCAAAGATTCTTGCCCAAATCCCCAGCTACACCTTATATTCCTCACCTTAAACCTGTACACTCTGGCCTTAGACACCACTGCCATTGGAATAAGTTTCTTGATGTCTACGTCTCATGTAATTTTGCATAGGCCTCTATCAGTCTCTCTGATCATCCTTTTTTGTTGCAAGAAAAAACAAAACCGACCATTACAGCTTGTCTTTCTAACTGAACCATTCCATCTCAGGCAATACCTCAGTGAATCTCATCTGCACCCTCTCTGGTTCTACCTATAGTGTGGTGACCAGAGACAATATTCAAACTAAAGTGTCATAAAGTTCTATCAAGACCTGCATGCTCCTATTCTAATGAAGGCAAGCATCTCATGTGTCTTCCTCGCCACCCTCTCTTACCTGTGCTGCCATCTCCAAGGATCTTTGGACATGCACCAAGGTCCATTGGTTCTTCAATAATTACTAGTGCCTAACTATTCATAGAATATGTCCTATCCTTATTAGACATACCAATATGCATCGCCTCACATTTATCACAATGAGATTCCACTTGCCATTGCCCTGCCCTGCTGGTTATTCTGTTCCACGATGTTTCATTATCCACCTCCAGAGCCTGATTAATACTAGGGATTTTCTTTATTTCGACTGCTATAATAATCAGTTTGTTCACACAAAATAAAACTAACACCTCTCCAGTTGATCAGTGGTGGGTATGTTTTGGGTGAAGAATTCAACAGTGATTTATGCTATTAAGATGGCAATCCTTTCATGAAAAACAATTGACAGGAAGATAATTCACTCTCAATTGTTAGATTTACACTTTGGCTAGGTGATCTCATTGACGATAGTTTCAGCCTTTTCCAGCAAGTGGTAATGGATTAGACATTTGCTCTAAACCCCACCTGTTTGTTGCTGCAGTCTTTCAGCTGAATGGGGTGAGAAAACAAAATGTTGCGATGATATCCCTCCAACCAACAGAATAAACATGTCTACTGTCATACAAACATTATTCAAAGCCCAGCACCTTCTCTCAGTGGTCACACCTAGTGCCACAATCTCTGTAAGAGAAGCAGCAAATTGGGAGAAGGTGACAGTGCAACATATAAGTTTGTAAAAAAAAAAGAAATAATCATTCAAATGAGACACTTCTCCAGGCATAATGCTAGTTTTCTCTCACAATGAAGACAAAATAATGATAACTTCAGCATAGCAGTGAGGCAGAAATCACAAATAGTACATAATTTACATGTTAAAATAGCACAGCATGACGGCATATAAAACAATTTTACACTGCAATAAGACGTGCCTAACTAAAGTACTTGACAAAGTCTTACGCATTTTTTTGCATTTACAGAATATCATGTAGAGGAAGACATTATTGATTATTATTTAGAGCAAAAGCAGAGGTTAAGAACGTGCACTGGATAAAATTGTACAGCTATTCCTCAGTAAATGAGCTGGAATTTGGGTTGTTCTGTGAGCAATCACTCAGTAGAGGCATCACAGCTGCACCATGAACATCGTTTGGGCAAGTAGTTTTTCTGCTCAACTTGTTTTGATGTTGATGAAGGTGGACTTCCTTCCAATGTGAAGTGATCCGCATAGTTTTTGATCAATGACATGGCAGATATAATGGTAATTGCTTTGGGGAAATTTTATAGAAATAATTTATTTTTCAAATGTATATTCACATGCCATAAATTGAGCTTCTACTATTACATGACTCCATCTGCTAAAGGGCATTTTTGGCTAAGGATAATAATTTTGATGTACTTTTTCCAGTCTTTATTTAAATACCACAGATAACTAGAAATGCTAATTCCTAAAGTGCATTTGTTTAGGTTAAAATATGTCAGGCCTGCACAGGTAGGCACCGCCCAGTCTCCACCCAGCTAAAAGGAGTCAGCTGCCACTTGCTTTCAACACAGCACCTGCAGCCTATTTAAACCCAGCTCTTATCCATAATCCTTGTTCACTCATTGAGCCAGTCAATGTCAACGAGTTGCTCCTAGCCTTCAGTTACATTGTTGTCTCGCTGTGTTAAGTAGCAATACTTTCTTGTTTTGAAGCCCCTCATGGCTTGTTACTTTGCATTTTATTTGTAAAATATCATTTACATCTCTGCTGTTCTGCTTTTGGGTCAAACTTTCTTTATGTTCCTTGACATGATGAGTGAACCAACAATTGTCCCAGTAGAGTACGGTCACCTAAAGGAAGAAATCCATCAACAGGAGCATGTGATCCCAAAGCAACAGGAACCATTGACAATCTGCTTTCCACTCTCAACCAACTGTCTGGCTTGATACAGCAAACCCACATCAATCAACCTCTTCTTTCATAGTCCTGGATTTTGGTACCCGAACACTTTGCTAGATTCCCAACCTGATGCTGCAAATTCATGTCTCATTATGTCTTACGCTTCTAGCCATCTCTGTATTTTATGGACTGAGCCAAAATTGCCATCACCATCTCTTTCCTGACTAGGCAAGCTCTGTCCAGAGCTACTGCTAACTGGGACAATGAAACCATCATTTGTAATAAATAGAGGAATTCACCACTGAGATGCATTGGCTTTTTGACCATCCAGAAAGTGAATGAGGGGCAGTAGATCAGATGGTTCGAATGTGTTAGGGCATATTCTGGAGATAGGGTATAGAGAAAATATTAATTTCACCAGCAACCAATCTTCAAATTGGAATGTTGATTGCAGATTGGATTTAAAATGCAGCTCAGAACAATTAGACCTTGGATGTTTGCATATGCATGAGTGCAACCTAGAGTCAGTGGAGATTAACGTTCGTTTTGTGTGTCTGGAATGTGGGTGCGAAGAGAGTGTGTGAAAACTATATGTAATTCAAAGGAAGCATTGTAGATATATTGTAACTATAGAATTGTCCTGCTGTTACCTTTAATCTTTAGCATAACAACATATCAGGAGGCCTCTTACAAGAGTGTCTCAGTATGAGGTCTGCTGCATGTTTTTGTGTAATAAAACACATCTATATCCACTAGCTTCAGTGTCTGGTGACTACATTCGCATCACAACAGCCTGTGTCAAGGCTCACTCTCAGTGCTGGATACACACCATGGAATTCAGGACCGACATAGTGGACTATGGCTGGAATGTGAAAGTGCAGCTGACTCATTACCATCATGGTCTCTGAGAGTAGAACTGTCTACCTGGTAAAAGCCCACCAACCTTGAAAGCCTCATCAGTCTGGCCCTCTGAACTGAAAAGTGTCCCAGAACCATTTCAAGTAACGGGACCATAAGTCTCAGGAGCAGAACGAGTCCATTAAGCCCATTGAGTCTACTTCATCATTCCATCATTGCTGATCCCAGATCCCACTTTACCTCATACACCTGCCTTCTCACCATATCCCTTGATGCCCTGAACGACCAGGAAAAGATCAACTTCTGCCTTAAATATACACACAGACTTGGCCTCCACCACAGTCTGTGGCAGAGCATACCACAGATTCACTATCCCTGGCTAAAAAGAAATTACTTCTTACCTCTGTTCTAAAGGATTGCCCCTCAATTTTGAGGCTGCACCCTCTAGTTCTGAATACCCTCACCATAGGAAACATCCTCTTCACATCCACTCTATCTAATCCTTTCGACGCTTGGTGGGTTCCAATGAGATCTCCCGCATTCTTCTAAATTCCAGTGAGTACAGGGCCAAACCTGCCAAATACTCCTCATACATTAACCCCTTCATTCCCAGAATCATCCTCGTAAACCTCCTTTAGACTGTCTCTAACGACCACATATTCTTTCTGAGATATGGGGCCCACAATTGTTGATAATACTCCAGGTGTGGTCTGACTAGTGTCTTGTGAAGCCTCAGCATAATCTCTCTGCTTTTATATTCTATTCCCCTTGAAATAAATGCCAACATTGCATTTGCCCTCTTCACCACAGACTCAACCTGTAAATTAACCTTCTGAGAGCCTTGCACGAAGATTCCTAAGTCCCTTTGCAACTCTGATGTTTGAACCTTCTCCCCATTTAGATAATAGTCCGCTCTATTGTTCCTTTTACCAAAATGCATTATCATACATTTCCCAACATAGACTGTCATCATCAATGCCTCCTGGACCCATACTAATAAGGATATCTCCTTTAACCCTCCCCCCCACCCACCCCATGAGAGTAAGCATTGGTGGAGAAACAACTTGTGTGCTTATTGTGGAGCTGCCAAACATCCAGGCATCAAATGCTCACTGAATCTGGGGAAGCAGCAGCACCAGGTAGAGATGAGGGACTTCCATTTGGTAAGCTCTCCCCGGCCTCTTGTTCCAATACCATAGCCTGACTCACTCTTTCTGTCCTCCTGCGCACCCCAACACCGCTATGCACACAAGATACTCGGGTGGATTCCCACACAGCAGGCAACTTTCGAGACCAGACTCTGTATGTGCAGTTAGAACTCCCTACCAAGCCTATCTCTCACTCCTTCTACACCATGGGTGTAGACGGACTTTCCTTGGTGTCCGGGATGGTCAGAGCATGCACACAGCCTGTGTATATGAGCATCGGAAAGCTCTGTGATGCCACCTAGTTCCTCCTTATCCACTCATCACATAGTCAGAGACAGGTAAAGCTATGTCTCACCTATCTCAACAACAGCCTCACCTTTTCAAGGACTCCAGATTGCGTCCATATAGCTTGTTCAGTCCTTTGGTCTCTTGAAAACCTGCTGCCCTGCAAACTGGAAACTTACCAGTTCCACACACCAGTAATTTCCTTCCTGGGTTACATCCTTTCACCCCAAGGTGTAACCATGGACCCAGGGAAAAGAAAGCTGCTGACCACACTCCCTCAAGTAGCTACAGTGTTTCTTTGGCTTTTCCAACTTCTACCACTGTTTCATCAGGAACTACAAATTGCCACTCCTGTTACCTACCTCACGGATAACCTGGTCCGCTGCCACAAACAAGAGAAAACCTGCAGATGCTGGATATCTGAGCAACACACACAAGATGCTGGAGGAACTCAGCAGGCCAGGCAGCATCTGTGGAAAAGAGTACAGTCAATGCTTCAGCCCAAAATGTCAACTCTACTCCTTACCATAGATGCTGCCTGGCCTGCTGAGTTCCTCCAGCATTTTGTGGGTTACTGCTGCCACAAACCACGTTTTCAAGGATCTCAAGAGATGCTTCACCAGCACTTCCATTCTCTGCCATCCAAACCCCCCAAGCCTTTAGTGGTAGAGATGGACGCATCTAACATGGTGACCGGGACCATCCTCTCCCAACGAGGACTGATGGTTAGACACACCCTCATGCAAGTTCAACTCAACCCAGTGCCATTATAGAGTAGCAGACAGGAAAGTACTCACCATTAAATGGGCATTGGAGGAACGGAAATATTGCTAATGGGAGAGACCGAAATCTTCCTGTTCTGAACAGACCACCAAAACTTCTTATCCATATAACAGACCTGCCAACTCAACCCACCTGAGGCTTACTGGGCTCTTTCTCGAGCGATTCAACTTCATCTCTAACTGATCTGCCTCCAAGAACACAAAGGCAGACAGTCCATCATAACAGGACTCACAGCTGAAACAGAGATCGACCGTCAGCCCATCATTCCATCCTTGTAGCTTCTTGCCCTGATCGTATGGGATCCTGAGAACCAGACTGCATCAAGACCTATAGCACGAGCCTGGCATAGCCTGATATACCTGGTAGCAGTGCGTACAGTACGTGTTGGCAGCCAAGAGCCCCGAAGCACTCCAGTGGGTCCCTTTCTGGCCATCCAGGTGCACGATGGACCCTGGACTTTCTACACTACTGGTTTTGGTGTTGGTGGCCCACCACTATTATAGATTTATGTCAGTTCATCACTGCCTGCCCTCCATTCCCTTGCAGACTGCAGACACCTGTAGTCTCACGTCACCATGGATTTCATCATGGATTTTCCACCTTCAAATGGGGCCATGTTGATCATGACAGTAGTGGACTGGCTCCCCAAGGAAGCTCACTTCCCCAATCTTCCATCATCTACTGAGACAGCAGACCTGGTTCTCCAACGTGTTGTTCACCTCCACGCTTCCCCCAGGACATTGTGTCTGACCGGGGCCTACACTTTGTTTCCCATTTCTGGTGAGACTTCCACTCCTTCCTCCACACCTCTGAGTTTTTCCTAGGTTATACTGTAGAAAATGACCAAAAGTTTGGTCGGAAGCCATTTTTTTCAGGATCATTAGGATCATATTAAAGGTGGCAGAGAGGCGGGGGGGGGGGGGGTGGGGTTGTGGCTGCAGGTGTGAATTCCAGAGCTTAGGCAATTAATAGGTACAGCACAGCTGCTGCAGGTAATTTCTTTATATAAGGAGATGATGAAGAAACCAGATTGGAAGAAAGTAGGACATAGCTTGATGAGAACTGCAGTGTGTTCTCCAGGGTTTCTCTTCCTGAAGTCCACGTTCAATACCTTGGTCTTACTTGTTTTGAGCCTCTGAACAAATTTGATAATAAGGATGGGAGTATCAAACTGAGGTGTTACCTCAGCAGTACCTACATCAGGCTACTGTCTGTTGATTATAGTTCAGTGTTCAACATCATTATCCCTCAGTACTAATCAATAAGCTTCAAAAGCTGGGCCTCTGTATCCCTGGCAAATGGATCCTTGACTTCCTCATCCGGACATCACAGTCAGTGCAGACTGGAAGTAACACCTTTACCTTGTTGACAATCAAAATTGGCACACTTCAGAGATGTCTCTGGATGTATAGAGAGCCTACTGTTCTGCTTCCTACAATCATGACTGTGTGGTTGAGTGCAGGAAGAGGAAATCTGAGAACACACTGCAATTCTGAAGGAGGAGGCAGCAGTGGAAAGGGTGGGCAGATTTTACTTCAGAAGTGTCAATGCCTCCAAAGATCTATCCCGGGCCCAATATATTGATGCAATTATGAAGAAGGTGCACCAGCAGCTTATATTTCATTAGGAGGAGATTTTGTATGTCACCAAAGATTCGAGCAAATTCCTATAGATGTACCTTGAAGAGCATTTTGACTGGTTGCGTCACAATCTGGCATAGAGGAGACAATGCACTTGATCAGAAAAAGCTGCAGAGGGTTAAAAATTCAACCAACTCATCAAGGTCACTAACCTCCTCACCATCAAGGTCATCTTCAAAAAGTTTTGCCTCAAGAAAGCAATATCCACCATAAAGGACACCCCCCCCCCACCGCCCGCCATGCTTGATATGCTATATTCTCATTAGTGCCATCAAGGAGGAGGTACAGGAACTAAGGACAAACACTCAACATTTTAAGAATAGCTTCTTCCCATCTGCCATCAGATTTCTGAATGGTCCATGAACACTGCTCTCTTTCTACATTATTAATTTATTCTTATGGTAATTTATAATGATTTTTATATATTCTTATTGTAATTTATAGTAGTTTTTATATATTACACTATTGCTTCCACAAAACAATGTATTTCACAAAATATGTCAGTGATAATAAACTTAATTCAGATTCTCATTCTGATTCTGAAACTGATACCATAAAAATCATTGGCAACGAATCCTGAATGGATGTAACTTTTATGTAAGTTTTGCCCGTGTGGTTCAGCCATAAACCAGCTCAGATTCTGAATCGCTGCTCTCTGGCCCTCATCTCTGCTTTAGCATTAATTCCAGGATTATATTTAGATTGTGAGGTGCATGTTTGTCTTTATTATTTGAGCTTAAAGTATTGTCAGAATGAGCCATAGAGTGGAATATTGGGTAGATTTTATTGTAGGGGTGCAATCCTGATTGTCACTTTCCTTCTCTTTACTGTAGATAAGCACCAATGCCCAGGTAATAAAGATAAAAATCTTTCCTACATTTTAGCCCAGTCTAATGCTCTTTCCACTATTAAACTTCAAACTTGCTACCAACAGAATAGAAGGATCAAGGATCAACTTTATTCATCATATCCTATATATTTATATGTATTAGGAATTTGCCTCCCTTGTAAATTATATCTGTCCTGTGCTTTATTTGAAACTTTTTGTTGAATCATTTTTTTCATTTTTCAATATTTTTTATTGATTTAAAAAAATGAATAAATACAAATCAGAGGAGAAGTTGTATCAAATACATAAATGTACAAAACAACAAAAGGGATGTATACTGTCAAAGTCATATAAATGTTACATTGGACTATTGTATATAAACAAGGAACCACACTCCTCTTGGCAATTCATACAGAAAAAAAAAAGACCAGAAACAATTTATAATATTTTCAGGACTGTCCTTCACGGTTACACTTGGAGGAGAGCTCGGTGAGGGGGTTTTCTTTGGCTTCTTTACTGGGGGCTCCTCTTCCTTTTTCGTTCTCCAGGACAGGTAGATAAGGTCTTAGTCCCATTGTTAAACATACATTAAAATTTTGGTTTCAATTTCGTAGATTTTTCAATTTAAATTACTTTGTTCTCTCTAGTAATATCCATTTAAACTTTTTTTGTAAACCATCAATTTTGGATAAGGCTTTTTTAACATGGAAAACTAAAAAACATTTTTAGATTTGTTTTTAGAGGACTGTTTAATGTCTTTTTGCAGCTAGTGGATAAATATGATATATGATATATAAATATGATATATGATATATCTAATGCCCATTTTTTTAGATACTTACAAGTTAGGAATTTTTTACATGAGTTCTTACTGAATTATCCATTTGTTCATTTACCAAATATGATACATGCTATTTTTCAGCCAAAACTTTTTGTTTAATCATGATTATTAATGGTATCATTAGGAGAATTATCTGTGAAAACATTTTAAATCCAACATCAGGGAAAGCAAATTGGTCTACAGTTGAAATAATAGGCTCAATAAAGCACCCAGGGTGAATATTAATACCGTGTGAAAATTTAGCACTGTTGGACTCAAATCACTGACATCAGTTTCTTACTACTGTCAATAATAATTAAAGATATACCTGTATTTATCATCAATAGAAGGATACAGGAAATGGTGTTCATTACAATTTTTAAAAATTATTATACTTCAATAGTTATATAAAAACAAATATTTGCCAAGTAGCTTCTTGAGTTAAAATGAATTATGAGGGACCAGGAATGCAGCTACATCAAATTACTAAGAATAATAAAGGATTTTTTCTCTCCTTTTTTCTCCAGTCCTGATGAAGGGTCTCAGCCCAAAATGTCAATGATACACTTTTCCATAAATGCTGCCTGGTCTGCTGAGTTCCTCCAGTATTTTTTGTGTGTTGCTTGAACAATAAAGGTTATTGAAATCATAACACTTTCCTGTTTCTTATTACTCTATTTATCAGTCTCACTTCAGACCTAAGATCTTTGTCCCTGGCATCCTGCAATGGAGCTCAATGCAATGTCAAGGAATAAATCGTCATCTGACCAAGTATATTGAAGACTTCCAAATTCAATATTAAATTCAATAAATACAGATATTTTTTATATTAAATTTTCTAGTATTTAGTTCACACTCATCTGTTAAATTCAAATAATTATTCTGAATTTACACGCCCTCTGGAGTTAGATTATCTCTTCCTTTGTTGTTATACCTCTCCTTCCTTTCATCATATCACAGATCTTCCATATCCTTCTCTTCTCCAGACCTTCTTGGCATCTTTTAACTTGTTTCATTTGTAGCTTTTCCCAGTTCCAATGGAGGGTGATTTACCTAAAATACGAACTCTGCATCTCTCTCGGCAGGTGTTACCTAACCTGATATTTCCGGCATTTTTCATTTCAAGAATGTATTCATTGTTGTGCAAATAGATAAAATGCACAATATATGCAAGTTTTAGAACATATTGTTAATACTTTTATATTTTCTGCAAGGTTCCTCTTCCTGAATATGAGAGGAACTAAGTGATTTTACAGTCTGCAATGATACTTCTGAAGTGAGTTAGTGGAGTGCTTGGTTGAAGTACCAACTACTGCAGGTCCACCCCACTAGTGAGTTACTGGGTTGCAGTGGAGCTGGATTTCTTGTGTACTGTGTTGTCGCCTGCTACAACCACCTGGGGAAGAAGATCTTGGAGGCGCTGCACGAAGGTGGTGCATGGTCCAATAAATTCAAATTTAATGTAAGTTTATTACCAATGTACATATACATCACTATTTCAACACTAAGATTCATTTTTCTATGGGCACACTAAATAAATCCAATAACTATAACAGAATCAACAAAAGACCACAATCAACAGGGTCGACAAATTACCAATTTGCAAAAGACAAAAAACTGCAAATATGAAGCAGATAGAGTATTAATGATAAAGAAATAAGCAATACATTTTGACATCATGAGATGAAGAGTCCTTGATAGTGAGTCCATTGGTTGTGGAAGCTGTTCAGTGATGGGGCAAGTGAGGTAGAATGAAGTTATTCACACTGAGCTTGATAGTTGAGGGACATTAACTTTTCCTGAACGTGTGAGTACTTGCTTCCTGATGGCAGCTGCACGAAGAGAGCCTGACATGTGTGGTGTGAGTCCCTGATGATGGATGGTGCTTTCATGCTCCATGTAGATGTGCTTAATAGAGGAGAGAGCTTTACCCATGATGGACTGGGCCTTATCCACGACTTTTAGTAGGATTTTCCATGCAAGGGCATTGGTGTTTCATACCAGGCTGAGATGCAACTAGTTAATAAACTCTCCGCACACATCTACAGTACAGAAATTTGTCGAAGTGTCAGATATCATGTTGAATCTTCGCAAACTTCTAAGGAATTAGAGATACTGCTGTCCTTTCTTCATAATTACACTTATGTGCTGGGCCTAGGATTGGTCCTCTGAAATGATAACACTGAGGAACTTAAAGTTGCTGATCCTCTCCACCTCTGATTCCCCTAATGAGGACTGGCTCCTGGACCTTCAGTTTCCTCCTCCTGAAATCAATAACCAGGTCCTTAACTTTGCTGACATTGAGTGAGAGCTGGTTGTTGTGGCACCTCTCAACACGATTTTCAATTTCCCTTCTATATGCTGATTTGTCACCGCCTTTGATATGGCCAAAGTCAGTGGTGTCATCAGCAGACTTAAATATGTTACTGTATATACTTCTACTATTGTAAGCCTATGTGCTATATGTGCTGTGTGCTGTTGGTAATGTGGCTTACACGTTGACTCCAGAGGAATGCTTTTTGGTTTAGCTGTATTCATAGGTGTGGTTGAATGACAATAAACTTGAACTTAAACTTTCATTAAATTGCTGTTTTCATCTAACTGACTTTAGATTATTATGAGCACGTTAAATTGTAGCATCAGTCAAGCAGAAGTGGAGCTGTAGAATTTCCGATTCTTGCGTTGGTTAGATGATTTCTTCTGGTGCCTTCTGAAAAGTTCCTTTTTTTCAATTCTTTTGCTCTTTTTCTTCCTTATGTAGAAGCGAAATTTGATATTGCAATGCCAATTCCAGCTACTTATCATGGTCAAGTCTTCAGGCAAGAATGAAGCCAGTAATCAGGTTCAGGAACAGTTATTCAGCTAACAGGTTTCTGAACCAGTGTGGATAACTTCTATCACTGATCACTGAACATCAAGGACTCTACAATTCATGTTCTCAGTATTATTTATTTATTGTATTTGGGCAGTTTGTCTTTTATTGCATATATGCTGTCCTGTTGCTTCTTTGAAGCTCTCCAGTACCTCTACTTTTTTAAAAAGTTTAAGGTGATTTTGCACGCCACCTAATACCTGAGCAACAACTACAAATGTACTTTCTGTTTTGTGGTACAGAAGTTCTAATGAACGCCAGTGCAAGGGACTGCAATGGGATTCATGCAGCTCGAGTCTCCAATGAAGGACCTTGTCTTAGTAAAATCCATGTAGGGAACACCCATATTGTTACCTCATTTCTTCACTCTCATGTATAATTGATATATAATCTGTGCTCTCTGACCTTCTCTGAATCTACAAGCCCGTGATGCTGCTGCAAGCAAGTTTTGTTGTGGTACCTGAACCTCACCATACTTGAGCATATGACTTGACTAACTTGAGCATACTTGACTAAAGGGACCGATGTGTCAGCATTGGAATCATACACATCAATACAGTCATGGAGTTGAGACTGATTTATTGCAGCTAATAGTATACCTGAAGAGTTGGAGTCAGGTAATAGGCTACAATTTGAATTGTTTCAATCCACCTCTTCATGAATGGACATAAATATCGAAGTGTTTTCTACTCTTCCCATGCCATCTCACCTCTAGCACACCAAGCTTTTTACTGATGCCTTGGGGACACATTTGCTCAGGTCATTGAATCTAACTATGAATCAAATTGAGATCACAAGGCAAGTAGTTCAAGCACATGAGAAAATGAGAGAACAAGATGAACAAACATTCATAAAGCATACAACTGGAATCATAGAATCAAAAGAATATATTGATAAAGAGCTGTTGCACCTTATCCCAAATCTCATCTCAATGTCCATAGTCGTATAAGCCACAGCTGTCAATTACACATCCAAGTACTTTTTAGATTTGGTGAAGTGTTTTACATCTGTTGTCCTTCCAGACAGTGAAATGCAAATTGCCAACCTCAGCTATCCTCTAATCCATTTGTCAAATCAGCCTATTGCCAGGGGTTTTGAACTACTTTCAAAGGGAAATGGCTCTTTCTTGTTTTACTCCATGTTGGCCCCCCATAATTTTATAAAACTCGGGTAAATCTTCTGTCAAAGGAAAGAAATCTAAATGCAAAAAACTGCTGATGTTGGATATCCGAAATAACAACAGTGAATGTTAGAATACTTGGTGAGGCAGGAAGTACCCGTGAAGTGAAAAAAGAACAAAATGAGAAAGAATGGGAACATGGTCAGAGAGATCATCATTTAACAGAACTAGTTCCTGTATCATCGTGGGCACTAGCTTCTCCATCTTCACTAAGAGGTGCCTCAAGAAGGCAATGTACATCACTAAGGACACTCACCATACTGGCTTCACATCACTGTCATCAGGGTGAAGATATGGGTGCCTGAAGAAACACAATCAGTATTTTAGAAATAGTTTCTTCCCTTCAGACATCAGCTATCTGTACCATCCATGACCAATGAACAGTACTTTATAATTTAGCTCACTACTTGCACTATTGATTTTTTAAAAATTCTTATTGTAATCGCTAGTAATTTTTCAAATATTGCTCTATAATGCTACTGCTAAACAACAAAAAAAGTGACATACAGCAGTGAAAAATAAATTTGATTCTGATTCTGAATTGATTTTTGATCCAAATTACTGCTCCCCCTTGAATCCCATAGGCTTTTACATTATAATCCACTCTGCTATTTGAATCCATGCAAAAGCCTGGCTAAAATGCACTACAGTAAATATACTGCCTGCATCAAATATCCTTGTTAGTTCCTCAATAAATTCAGACTTTAGTCAGCCTGTCCTTCCACTAACACTATGCTCAATTTTTAATTAGTTTACATTCTCTCAGTAGTTGATTAATTGCTTACTTCTATTGAAAATATATTGACCTCGACACCCTAACCTTTTCAATATGGCCCAGGGCTTAAATCTCCAGCTGAACAACAGGTCTGCACTCAGATACGCTGGATTCGCTGCCTCGATTTGGCCTGTAGATCTCCGTCCAAACATTATTTTCAGACACGTTGATATGCACTGAGGCCTGGACCCTGCGCATTCAAACTGGCCTGTGCCTGACCTTTCACTCCCTTCCAAGCTCTCAGTGATGGGCCCACTGCCTCACCTCACCTCAGTCACATCAAATTGCCTCCAAGTACAGAGGGAAGTTACTGACCATTACTTGCAATGATCATTTGCCAGAATAAAGCGGGTTAACAAAGTATTTAGTTGCTATCCTTTTTTTTACTAGCCAGCGGTCAGAAGTTGTTGAGCTTCAGCAGAGCCATCTTAAACTGGAAGCTATTCCCCTAGTAGTTAAGGTTTCTATCCTGGAAAAAAGAGCACACTATCAATACCTCTCATCATTTAATATATCTCTGTTAGGTCTTCCCTTGGCCTCCGATGCTCCAGAAGATGAACAGGCACATAAAAGAAAGTGATATTATGAAAAAGAATATATCAGCATAAATCCAAGTAAGTACAAAATAAATTGATGTTAATTAGATTTTTTATGGGCTAGAGAAAATGCTGTTCAAAAGCAGGAAGCCAATTGGCACGTCAATATGCACAAAATACTGGAGGAACACAGCAGGTCAGGCAGCATTTATGGCAATGAATAGATAGTCTCTTTAGCACATGTGCTGCCTGGCAGCTCTCTATCATTGTGGAAGTGGGCATCACTTCTCAGATAAATAATTATCCCAAATATTTTGTCTCAACTACTTCATTATTTACTGCTTTAATTAAACAATAGTGGAAAGTGAACATTTTTATTATTTTACCAACAATTGATATCGTTCTATAAATATGCATTCACTGCAATTACCAAAACAATGTTACCACAAATTATAACATAAATTCTTGATATTTATATAAAAGAAAAAGCTATGAAGAAAACCTTTGAGCTACAGTATTTTCCCCTCTAATTGGATTTGTTGAACAAAGTATTAGTTTGTTGGCAATGGCAATGGTAAAGTGCATTTGTTCTGCTTGAATAAGCAGCCCTTTCCTTTCCACGAGTGACAAAATAAAAATCTGCTAGTGAGTGAACAATGCCGCTTCAACTGTGTCATCTCAGCCCTGCGGCTAATTTTATTACGAAAATGTAAAAATCCAGTCAATTTTATTTAATCAGCTGAAAAGGAAAAGTGTTTCCAGGTCATTAATTAAATGCAGCTTCTCTGTGGGATTTGTCTGTGGAGGATTTAACATTTGAGTCATCAATAAAGCTGTGAAGGTTCTTAATCAAAACACATCAACAAGTGGAAATTTTGGGATTATTGTTTTAAAGATACATTTTGCAAAGAGCACATGTTTTATTCAAGGTCTTTTGCAGCTGAATTTTTAAATTTTGTAAAACTGACTGTGGCTCTAATATGGAAACACACTAATTCATTGAAATTGTTTCGGCTACTGTATGGGTCATTTTTCACAGTAGGCAAATAGAGTCTTCCTATTGGGCTCAGCATTGGCCACGCAGTGAAAGCACTGAAAAAATTGCATTCTCATCTTCATTCTATGTAAGTGGAATTCTGTGATTCTGGAAACAAACAGGAACTGAATTAAGCAAGATTATAGCTATTGTTTAGCATTTAAAATCCTTAAATATGATCAGTTTCAATAAAATCAGGTTTATTTACTTTACCAATCATTCAGACAGTGAACACTACACTTCTACCACCCTCTGGGTGAAAGGATTTTTCTCATAGTCTTCTTACCAACTGTTCTGGATATTTGCCTTCTGATTTTGATACTTCTGCTAATGGAAACCTAGAACATGGAACACTGTAGACCAGTACTGGCCCTTTGGCCCAGAATGCTATGCTGACATCTTAACCTGCTCTAAGATCAGTCTAAACCTTCCCCCCCCCCATACATTGCTCTCTATTTTGCTGCCTATTTGCTCATTTCAGAGCCTTCATAATTTTGTACACCTCAAGTCAATCTACCATCAGCTTCCACTGTACTGAGTAAAAACAATGATAGCCTATCCAACCTTTTATATCAGTGATAATTTTACAATTCTGGCAACTCTCACCAAAACTGTATGCAGTAATTAAGCATTGCATAAACATCTCATTGAATTGCCATGTCTCCTTTAAGGATCTATGGACATATCCTGCAGGTTCCTTTGTTCCTCCATACCTTTCCACCAACTTAATCTGTACTTCGCAGGATCAACTTCCATTTGATGTTTTTTCAGTGAGCTGATTTAGTGGCAGTTTAATTTTAGACATTGCTGCAGATATTTACTTTTGAATTTCGGAAATGAAGTATATCAACTTTATTGTTTTTGCATTGTTTATGAATGCCAATTGATAGAACATTGTGGCAAAGATCTTTTAGGGGCAATGACTACCTATTGAGGTCTTGAGGTTCAATAGGATTAGCTTCTGTTACTAGGTTATTTTTTTGTCTGCTGGCCTCCGACATTTCTTGTTCTGTTTCACCCCTGACCTCTGAAAAAGCTCTATAATTTTGAAATTATTTCCCTATGTATTTGACAATGTTGCAATTATTGAAGTGATGCTACAAAATGCCTTGAGAATAGGGAAAATGGGTACCAAAAAAGAGTATAAGACATAGGCGCAGAATTGGGCCATTCAGCCCATTGAGTCTGCTCTGCCATTCCATCATGGCTGATTCTGGATTCCACTCAATCCCATACACCTACATTCTCACCGTATCCTTTGATGCCCTGACCTAGCAGGAAACTATCAACTTCTGCTTTAAATATACCCACAGACTTGGCCTCCACCACAGTCGGTGGCAGAGCATTCCACAGATTCACTAATCTGGCTACTAAAATTCCTGCTTGCCTCTGTTCTAAAGGATCACCCTTCAATTTTGAGGCTAGTTCTGGATACCGCCCCCCCCCCCCCCCATAGGAAGCATCCTCTCCTCACCCACCTTATCTAGTCGTTTCTACGTTCGGTAGGTTTCAATGAGATCTTCCCACATTCTTCTAAATTCCAGTGAGTACAGGCCCAAAGCCGTCAAACATTCATCATATGTTAACCCCTTCTTTCTTGGAATCATTCTCTTGAACCTGCTCTGGAATCTCTTCAATGTCAACACATCCTTTCTGAGATATGGAGCCCAAAACTATTGGCAATATTCCACATGTCTTATAAAGCCTCAGCATTATCTCCTTGTTTTTATATTCTATTCCCCTTGAAGTAAATGCTAACATTGTATTTGTCTTCTTTACCACAGGCTCAACCTGTAAATTAACTTTCTGGGTGTCTTGCACAAGGACTTCTATGTCTCTTTGCACCTCTGATGTTTGTACCTTCTCCCCATTTAGTGGTAATAGTGGTGACATCCATTACTGAATGAGACAAGATTTGTGTGCTGGGTTGAGAAAGAGAAGCTATTTTCAGGAGATTTTCCATGATTAATAATCCAAATATTTTGGGGATTTTTTTTGTCACCACACGATTAGATAATGGGTCTGACTGGAAATGAAAGGTGATTGCCATCAATTGAGGGTGGATGATGCCATTTTGGAAGTACAACCAGAAAAACTTTGTGAGTGGCAGTAATGCTGATGAAATTACCTCAGTGCTGGGTACATGTAGAAATCTGTCATGCTCTGTACAGATGCTCCTTGGGCCGCATTCTGCAAAGCGTTTCTCTCATCAGAACAATAGGTTTTCATACCACTGCCCTGTCTGCTTTAAAGTGACTTCAAAGGTTTCAAAGGTACATTTAATATCAGAGAAATGTATATAATATACATCCTGAAATGCTTTCTTTGCACCCATCTACAAAAACAAAGGAGTGCCCCAAAGAATGAATGACAGTTAAATGTTAGAACCCCAAAGTCCTGCCCTGCTCCCCTTCCTCCCGTGTGTAAGCGGCAGCAAGGAACAATCCCTCCCCCCACCCCCGCCACTGGCAAATAAAAGCATCGGCACTCGCTATGGAGCACTCAAGCGTACAACAAAAGCAACAGCAAAGACACCGACTTGCAGTACTCCAAAGACTACACATTCGCCCGGTATTCGACATACCACAGGCTCTCTCTCTCACTAATAAGGGAGAAAGAGATGTCTCTGTTTCACAGCAAGAGGGGACACAAAACAAACAACTTGTGGTTTACGATGTTAAAAGTCCATTGCATCGCTTTTCCCAAGCTCTGTGCCCGAAGTCTCTGGGCACATAGCCAAAGATCTTCCAGCTCCCAAGACACCGACCTTCGATCCACTCGTCTCCAGAGCCCCAAGATCCTGGGCCTCCAAAGGTGAGCCGAACTCTCAGGCCGTGCCCTTGGCGTGTCGGATAATGGTCAATCGCGACGCCCTGAGAGCGGGTCCCATTCCCGCAAAGAACTGAAGTCAGCGTGTAACTCCAGGTCAGGGTCTTCAAAAGAACCTTGAAAGGGAAAATAGAGATATTAAAGATGGAAATAGCGCACACAAAATGCTGGTGGAACACAATGGAAATAGAACTGTTTCCGAAGATGCAAACAAAGGAGTCGTTGTTTAGCGCTATCTTGACTAAGCTCCACCCTCCGAACCTACCTAGAGAGGCAGGTGGCCTCTCTAAGCAATGATCATTCCAAAGCAGTAAACCCCAATTAACTAGGTCTTTTCTAATGTATTTATTTTCAGGCTCTCCTTGGACACCGCACAGAATGTCATCCCCAAAATTCTTTTCTAAAGTTTTGGCAAAGAAGATACTGGAATCCAGATGGTGCAAAATGCCAGTTAGTGCAATGCTGTTACAGCTCAGGGTATTCTGGAGTTTGGAGTTCAGTTCTTTTGCTGTTCTGTAAGGAACCTCTGTATGCCCTCCCCATGGAATGCACAGTGTTTCTCTGGGTCCTCCAGTTTCCCCCCATAGTCTGTAAAAATACTGGGTAGTTTAATAGGTCATTGCAAATTTTCCCGTGGTTAGGTTAGGGTTAATCGGGTGTGTCGGAGGTTGCTGGGGCAATGTGGTTTGAAGGACCGGAAGGGTCTATTCCATGCTGTGCCTTTAAAAACAAATTTAAAATAAATTAATTAGTTAAATTAAAATTGAGGAGCCATTAGGAAGGCTGGTAGAATGTGAACTCGAGAAGTCACTTAGTCTCGATGGATTTAGAAGATGTTAAAAACGGGTTTTGTAGGGATCGGCTTTGGGGCCGCTGTAGTTTCTAATTTACATTAATGATTTTGATAAGCACATAACAAATAAACTAGTAGAATTTGCCGACGACGGGACGGGCTGATAACAGGCAGCAGAATCAGTACAGTTAGATCCAAACAAAATTCAGATGTGGGTGGATAAATGGCAGATGAAATGTAATGTAAGTAAATGTAAAATATCAGGAAGTACAAATTTTAGATATAAATATAAAATGGGGGGGTCTTGGTTAGAAAGTGCACTCTATGAGAAGGATTTGGGTGGGCTTGGTAGTCTCATTACTATCAACATCTAGACAATACACAGAAGCAATTAGGAAGGCTAATAGAATGTTGGGCTATATACTGCACTCAATGGAGTTCATGTCGAGAGACGTTCTTCTTAAGCTGTACAATGTGCTTGTGAGGCTACATCTTGAGTACTGTGTACAATTTTCACCTCTATATTTTGTGAGAGATGTGAGGACACTGGAGAGAGTTCAGAGAAGGGCAACTAGACTCATTCCAGGTCTACAAAGCATGAGCTATGAAGGAAGATGGAAAAAAATTAAACCTTTTTAGCCTAAGTGGATGTACAATGAAAGGAGACATGATAGAAGTGTTCAAAATCATTAATGGTATAATTAAGATGGATGCCAGCTACTACTTCAAAATTAATCCATCAACAAGGACACGTAGCCATAGGTGGAGACTGGTTAAAGGGAGATTTCAGACTAACATCAGGAAGCATTTCTTTACACAGCGAGTTGTGGACACATAGAAAACATGGACACACTTAGAGCATAGTTGAGAGTAGTACCTGAGAGACTTTCAAATCTAGACTCAGTAATTATGTTAATACACTGTGAATAGCAATATGACAAGCTTTGATGGGGCGAACGGCCTGTTCTTGTCAAAAACTTTCTATTGCTCTAATGTCCCTTAGGTTGTTGTGGCAAGTAATAGAAGGAATTGCAGAGCTGCTGGATATAAATGCTCAATACAATTATTCAATGTCAAGTATCTTGATGGAAGAATAGACAATTAGAAATAATTGAGAGTAGGGGATTGTAATGGCTAGTCATTTTGAAGTCAACAAATAAAATGTTTTAGAACTAAATATCTGAGAAGAAATTTAACTATTAGCTAGGCTAGCTTAAACAAATTAAGTATTCACTGAAGTTTTTTGGTATTAAGTAGAAATAATATAAGATTAAAAGTTTTTTGAAGAAGGAACCGAGCAGTTGAAGAAAGTGCACTTGAGTTGCATATATAGATTTTCCAAATACATTTGAAAGAATACAAAACAACATACATTAAACAAAATTACAAGCCCCCGTGGCACAAGGAGCAGCAGCATCATGAATAAAATTTATTAAGGAATAGGCAACAGAGAGTTTAGACCTGTCTACATTTTAGATTTAAGGGAAGTATATAGTGAAGCTCCTGAAGCTTTATTTAAATGTCTGCTATTTTTAAAAATGGTAACTTAGCCTTTGGTTACAAGTGGTGCTTTTAAAATTAACAATTGACACATAACTTGGCACATGTAGTACACCGTGAGGAAATAATAATATACTTCATGCGGACATAAATAGAAAAGAAAATTGCCTGGATACACAGGAAATAAAATTCAATGCAAAGTTATTTAAAATTATTTATTTGGTGGGAAGAATGAGAAGTAATTCATGCTGATTGATATAACTTTAAGGGAGATGTAATTAGGGAAGACTTTTGAAGATTATAAAAACTCTGTAAGTGGGAGGAAAGGTTAACATAACAGTCAATAAAGCATTTGGAATCTTTCACTTTAAAAACTAAAAGAAACCAATAAGTTATTCTAAATCCACATAACACTACTTCATTTGAAGATGGAGCTAATAAATAAAAATGCAGGATAGGAAAATGAGAAACCGTTCCATCTTCTAGGAGACTGATAATAAGAGAGCTCCAAATGAAGATGATTGGGAAAAAAGGTAACACCCTTCGGCACATCAGTAATTAGAACTGGGTGGCACTGTTCATTATTGTGGTAGATGTTGATTCAATATTACAGGTTGAGTTCCCCTTACCTGAAATGATTGGGGCTGGAAGTGTTTTGGATTTTGTATTCGTTTGGATTTTGTTTTATATAATGAGATCCTTTGGGATTGCTATTATTTCCAAATCTGAACTTATGTGCTGTCGTTAGCAGTTTATATCTTACACTTGTTCTTCACAAATATGTACTTAACAGTAAAAATTATTACAGACCATCAATATAATGAAAATATAATTTATGCAGCATCAGGAGAATACCTGAACCAGTTGCGGAACAACAAGAACCAACAGCAGGCTTTCAGTCTCCATCTACAATATCGAGTTTTGATTACATAGAACATAGAACATAGAATAGTACAACACATTACAGGCCCTTCGGCCCACAATGTTGTGACGACCCTCAAACCCTGCCTCCCATATAACCTCCTCACCTTAAATTCCCCCCACATTAAAAGGTTACAGTGCACTGTATTTGTATATTAGCTTTTTTAAGATTTATGTAAAGTATAAAAACAACCAGCATTGTAGACCTGTTCTGGTGTTAGATTTGTAACGATCTTGGCAAACTCATCAATGAATTTCTTTGCGGCTTTATGATCAGCAGACACTTTAAAATTTAATGCCATGCCTTTTCTTAAATTTTGGCAAAAGACTTGCTGAATATTCACAAGTACCATCAATTTTCGGTTTCTTGTGATAGATCTTTGCTTGTTTCATGATCAGCATAGCATCAAGCTTCTTATGTTCACTTTGTGCTGACGAATTCACTCTTTTAATATACATATGAGATCTTCATTTTTTGCTTTATATAGTGCTTTGCTATTTTTTTATTAACTTCTGTTCATTACATATGTCAGCTCTCTTTTCAGAACTGGCTGTGGTGCATAGAGACTTGTGCATCACCTATGAACCTTCCCAGCACCTTGTGGAATTTTCCATTTATGACGCCATGACAGCGCTCAAAAAAATTTTGGATTTTGGAGGTTTTTGGATTTTGGATTTTTAGGTGAGTGGGTATTCAATCTGTATTCTACAAAAGGGTATCAGACAAAATATTTAACTAAAATATTGGAGACAAACAGGGAAAATGGAGTCCAGTGTGCTTAACCATATCGCTCTTTGAAAAATCAAGAGCAGACTTATTGCACCAATTGGCTTCCTTAGTTGTGCTTTTTACTGATCCTATGCAAGCCTGGATCAACCTTCTGAATGTACAGACTCATATAATCCATATTATCTTCACTTATTTTGCACAAGTTGACTGCATGCTTTTTGAAAGAACTATATGATTAATCTCAGTCCATTGTCCTTTCCTTTAACATATTTTCTGTTTTGAATTCCTGCTATTATCCTGAAAACTAAGATCCTGAAATCTTTACTCCAAAGTTAAATTCCTCCACCTGGATCTATACATGATGTTGGATTGTACCTCTGAATTTATTTACTTTGATGCAATGACCAAAAAATGTAACAAGTACACTTGATCTGTTCTTCTAAAAAAACTCATAGTCCTCTACTATAACCTTTGTTAAACCCTGTCCTTTTGCTAAAAGAAATCAATAACTTACTTGCATTTTTACTGCAGCTTGTGAGGAGTTTGGATGTGCAGAACAAAGCAAATCCATTCTAATCCTTACTCAACCCAGTAAAGACATAAATATTCCAGAGTAGAACAACAAAGAATTTTAGCAAACATATTACAATGGTGCATTTCAGATGGAATTACATAACTTTCTCAAATTTCACCTCTTCAGATGAAATTTGGCACCTTCTGCAAAACCTCATGAAAGAAAATGTACATGGATAGAGACAGAATAGTCAGATTCATACAAGGCAAGTGCTGAAATTTTCCAGCTTCAATAAAAACACTTAAAATGGATTGTATTTATCAAAATGATTGACAGCTTCTGCTCACTCAGCGTATAACCATTATCCATTCTTTAAATATAGTGCCAAATGAGATTCTGGAGAATACCCTGACTATGTAATCATAGCCCAAATAAAATTCATCATTTTGGATAATTAAAATTGTCTTGAGATGGACCGTGCTGGGGAGGTGAGCGTAGATTCTTAGATTCACCAATATGCAAGCAACAACAGTAAAACACATGCATTTCTTATGAAACATTTCAGATGTAAAATATATGCTTTAGTTCCAAGATTAAACTGAAGTTTTATAAGTACAAAATAAGTAAACCTTTGTGGATGGTGCTTGACAAAAAAAAAGTAGTAAGTGTGCATCCATCATCAACCTGATGGGCTGAATGTTCAGTGCTACCTCATATATAATCTATAATCTATCTGATCGTAAAATTTAAAATTTAAAGCATGGGTAGTCATTTATTTCATATTTAAGGTGGTAGAACTGTTAGCATTGTGATAGTATCATCAACAAACTAACAAATAAAAGGGCAAAATAAGAAATATGACATTTTGTAAAACTTCACTCTTGAACATCTGATTAACAATTAATTATTTACTTCATAGCTGAGTTGTTCAGTTTCCATCCATGCAGCTCCATTATGGCACCACAATGGTTAAGTCACTGGACCCATAGCCACAGTTCTGTACCATCTTATCACACAGAGACAGAGAAGCAGCTTCAGCGGCAGGTTGCTGTCAATGCAATGCTCCTCAGACAGGATGAAGAGATCATTACTCCCCAACGCCATTCGGCTCTACAATTCAACCACCAGGGGCAAGACATGTTAAGTGCCGGGGTTAGGACTGAGCTTAAGTTACCACTCAATGCACTTTAGTAAACTATTTAAGAACTTTTTAAAAGCTATTTATTAATGCTTTTTGGGAGGGTGATTTTAGAGGCATATCATATTTATACTGAGTTAAATACTGTATGTAATTAGTTTTGCTACAATAAGTGTATGGGACACTGGAAAAATGTTGAATTTCCCCTTGGGGATGAATAAAGTATCTATCTATCTATATATCTATCTATAATTCCACCCTGGAAGCTGGGGAAGTTAACTTCACAAAGTAAGGTGAACTAAAGTTTAGTCTTTGTGACAATGAAGGTAGCAGATTGTGGTCAAAACCCACCTGTGTAACTAATGTCCTTCAGGGAATGACATCTGCTAGCTTTATCCAATCTTGTCTAGACATGACTCCAAACAATGATACGGTTGACTCGTTACCTTAATTTGTAAGTTCAGGACAAAGAGATTCGGCAAATCAAAATACTGGAGAAACTCAAAATAGAACTTTGACCAGTGGCCAATCTGGACATTGGACGTTTGGAGAGGAGGGGACTTCAATCAGGTCCACTGCCTGAGGATAAAAGCAGGAACCAGTCGTGGAAGCGTAATAGTGCTTTGACCAGCAGCCAACTGGCCTTTGGGATTAATTAGTATGAGCAAGTTAAAGGAAGGTAGGGGCAAGCTCAGTGGCTAATGTTGCAGTGGCCATCATCTGAGTGGACAGAGTCAGAGTGGTGATCTGAGGTGTTTAGCACTTTGAGGCTTCCGCGAAGAGAGGATTCACTCAGAGAAAGCAAAGGTCACGTTTATTCCTTCTCTTCTCAATTAGGACAGTAGAGATGCCAGGCAGGATAGTGAAATGCTCTTCTTGTGGAATGTGGGAATGCAGGGAGACCTCCAGTTTCCCTGATGACTACAGCCACGAGAAGCGCATCCAGCTGTATCTACTTACAAATTGTGTTTTGGAGTTGGAGCTGGAACTGCAGGAACTCTGGATCATTCAGGAAGCTGAGGGGGTAATAGATTGGACATATAGAGAGGTAGTTACACCCAAGGTGCACATCTCAGGAAACCGAGTGACAATCAGGAAGGGGAAAAGGGTTAAGGAGCCAGTGCAGAGTACCCCTGTGCACATCCCCCTCAACAACAGGTATATTACTTTGGATACACTTGGAGGGGATGACCTAACAGAGGAAAGTCACAGTGATTGGGTCTCTGGCACTGAGTCAACCCCTGTGACTCAGAAGGGAAGGGAGAAGAAGAGGAACGCTATAGTGATAGGGATTTTGTTAGTTAGGGGAACAGACAGGAGGTTCTGTGAGTGAGAACGAGATTCCTGGATGGTATGTTGCCTCTTGGGTACCAAGGTCCACGCTATCTCAGATTGAGTCCTAAGCATTCATGGAGTCCTCCTCAAGACAGCCTCAACCAACTTGATTCACCCAGTCTATGTTCAAGTTAAATACCCCCACAATAACTGCTGTTCCATTTTTACATGCCTCAGATATTACTCTGTTTATTGTCTGTGCCACTGTAATGTTAATATTTGGAGGCCGATAAACAACTTCCACTAATGATTTTTTTCCTTTACTATTCCTAATCTGTACTCAGATGGATTCAACAATATGCTCCTTCGATCTTATATCATCTCTCACTAGCGCCCTGATTTCATCCTTAATTAAGAGTGCGACCCCACATCCCTTACCTTCCTCCTATCTTTCCATATTATCTGATATCCTTGGATATTTAATTCCCAGTCCTCTCCACCATGCAACCACGTCTCTGTAATGGCCACTAAATTATACCTCTTTGTACTGATTTGTGCCACAAGTTCACTGACCTTGTTTTGAATACTACAGGCATTCAAATAAAGTGTCCTTACACTTAATGTGCTTTTAAAATCTTTTAATCTTTTACTGTTTTGCAAATGACTTTTCTTCACTCCACTTTTACTTTTCTCTTTTTTATCTTTTGCTCTTTCTTTATCATAATCCACACTTTTCTTTTTTACTTTATCCATACTTCTCCAATCTTTTGTATCCACCGCCTATTATTTAGCTTAAAGACCTATCCACAGCCCTAGTTATACGATTCACTAGGATCCAGGTCCAATCACAGTTCAGGTGGGTCTGTCCCATTGGTACAGCTCCCTCCTTCCCCAATACTGGTACCAATTTCTCATGAATTCAAACCCACTTCTCCTAAACTAATCCTTGAGTCGCGTACTTAACCCTCTAATCATCTTGGCTCAATGCCAATTTGCACATGGCTCAGGAAGTAATCCAGAGATTGCTACCTTTTTGGCTCTGCGTTTTAATTCCGTCCCTAGCTGCTCAAATTCTCTCAGCCGAAGCTCATTCCTCGTTCTACCTATGTTGTTGATGCCCACATGGACTATGACAACTAGATCTTTCCCCTCTCATTGCAAATGTGTGCAGTATACAAAATAAGGTAGATGAACTTGCAGCGCAGTTGCAGATTGGTATGCAAGATGTTGTTGCATCACTGAATCATGGCAGAAGCATTATAGCTGTGAGCTTAATGTCCAAGGATACACATTGTATCGAAAAGATAGGCAGGAAAGCAGAGGGGGCAGTGTTGCTTTTTTGGGTAAAAAATGAAACCATATCATTAGGAAGAGGTGACATAGGGTTGGAAGGTCATTACGAATAGAGGTAAGAAACTGCAAGGGTAAAGCACCCCAATGGCAGTTGTATACAGACCCCCCAAACAGTAGTAAAGATATGGCCTCCCAATTATAACAGAAGATAGAAAATGCATGTCAAAAGAGCAATGTTACAACAGTCATTGGACAGTTGAAGATGTAGGTAGATAGGAATAATCAGCTTGGTGCCTATATCATGGCTTTTTGGAGCAGCTCATGGTTCGGCCTACTAGAGGATAGTCTATTCTGGATTGGGTGTTGTGTAATAAACCAAAATTGATTAGACAGATGAAGGTAAAAGAACTCTTAGCAGAAAGTGATCATAATGATTGAATTTACCCTGAAATTTGAGGAGGAAAAGCTAAAGTTAGATGTACCTGTATTACAGTGGAGTAAATGGAATTACAAAGGCATAAGAGGGGGATTGGCCAGAATTAATTGGAAAAGAAGACTGACAGGGATGACAGCAGAGCAGCAATGGCAGGAATTTCTAGAAGCAATTCGGAAGGTACAGGATATATACATCCCTGAAGTGGAAGAAGTATTCTAAGGGAAAAATGACACAAGTGGCTAACAAGAGAAGTCAAAGCCCACACAAAAGCCAAAGGGAGGGCACATAGTACAGCAAAAATTAGTGAAAAGTTAGATGATTGGGAATCTTTAAAAGCCAACAAAAGGCAACTAAAAATCATTAAGAAGGTAAAGATGGATTACATAAGTAAGCTAGATAATATCAAAGAGGATACCTAAAGTTTCTTTAGATACATGAAGTGTAAAAGAGAAGTGAGAGTGGATATTAGACCACTGGAAAATAATGCTGGAGAGGTAGGAAAAGGGGATAATAAATAAGCAGACAAACTGAATAGGTAGTTTGCATCAGTCTTCACTGTGGAAGACACTAAGTATGGTGGAAGTACCAGATACTAAGAGGCATGAATTGTGTGAAGTTACCAGAACGAGAGAGTAGGCTCTTGGGAAACTGATAGGTCTGAAGATAGATGGGTCACCTGGACCAGGTTGTGTACTCACCAGAGTTCTGAAAGAGATGGCTGAAGAGATTGTGAAGGTATTAGTAATGATCTTTCAAGAATCACTAGATTCTGGAATGGTTCCGGAAGGCTGGAAAAATACAAATGTCACTCCACTCTTCAAGAAGAGAGAGGGACAGAAGAAAGGAAACCATAGGCCAGTTAGTTTGACCTCTGTGGTTGGAAAAATGTTGGAGTTGTTTATTAAGGAAGAGTTCTCAGAGTACCTGGAAGCACATGCTGAAATAGGCTGTAGTCAGCATGGGTTCCTCAAGGGAAAATCTTGCCTGACAAGTCTGTTGAATTTCTTTGAAGACATAATAAAGCATGATAGACAAAGGAGAATTGGTTGATGTTGTGTACTTGGATTTTCAGAAAGCCATTGACAAGGTGCCACACATGAGGCTGCTTAACAAGTTACGAGCCCATGGTATTACAAGGAAGATTCTAGCATGTATATAGCAGTGGCTGATCGGTATGAGGCAAAGAGTGGGAATAAAGGGAGCCTTTTCTGGCTGGCTGCTCATGACTAGTTGTGTTTCACAGGGGTCTGTGTTGGGATTGATTATATATCAATGATTTGGATTACGGAATTGCAGGCTTTGTTGCAAAATTTGCAGATGACAGGTGGAGGGCAGGTAATTTTGAGGAAGTAGCGAGACGACAGAAGGATTTAGACTGATTAGGAGAATGGGCTGATTAGGAAAATGGGTGGCAGATAGATGTGTATCATCATGCACTTTGGTAGAAGAAAACAAAGAGTTGAACATGAGGAAATCTGCAGATGCTGGAAGTTCAAGCAACACACACAAAATGCTGGTGGAACGCAGCAGGCCAGGCAGCATCTATAGGGAGAAGTGCTGTCAATGTTTTGGGCTGACGTCTTGACGAAGGGTCTCAGCCCGAAACGTCGACAGCGCTTCTCCCTATAGATGCTGCCTGGCCTGCTGCGTTCCACCAGCATTTTGTGTGTGTTAAATGAAAGAGTCGACTATTTTCCAAGTGGAGAGAAAATACAAAAAGCTGAGGTGCAAATGGACTTGGTCGTTCTTGTGCAGGATTTCCTAAAGGTTAATTTGTAGGTTGAGCCTGTGGTGAGGAAGGCAAATGTGATGTTAGCATTCATTTCAAGAGGACTAGAGTATAAAAGCAAGGATGTAATGCTGAAACTATATAAAACACTGGTGAGGCTCACTTGGAGTATCGCAAATTGGTTTGGGCCCCTCATCTTAGAAAGGATGTGCTGAAACTGGAGTGGGTTCAGAGGAGTTTCACAAAAATGATTCCAGGATTGAATAGCTTGTCAGCTAAAGAATGCTTGATGTCTTTGGGTCTGTATTCACTAGAATTCAGAAGAATGACGGGTGACCTGATTTAAACCTATTGAATGGTGAAAGACCTCGATAAAGTGGACGTGGAGAGGATGTTTTCTATAGTGGGAGGGTCTAAGACCAAAGGACACAACTTCAAAATAAAGGGACATCATTTCAGAATGGAGATGAGGAGGAATTTCTTTTTGCCAGAGAGCAGTGAATCTATGGAATTCTTTGCCAGAGGTAGCTGTGGAGGCCAGGTCTTTATGTATATTTAATGCAAAGGTTGATAGATTCTTGATTGGTCAGAACATGAAGAGATACAGAGAGAACGCAGGAGATTCAGGCTGAGATGAAAATTGGATCAACCATGACAGGATGGCAGAGCAGATTTGATGGCCAAATGGCCTAATTCTGCTCCTATATCTTATGGCCTTTTGATTTTATGGTCTAACTCAGCAAGTCGAGCTGCATCTGTGGAGGGGAGTAACAGTTGACATCTCGGATCAGGACTGTTCCTCAAGAAATAATGAAGGGTCTCAGCTTGAAATGTTGCCTATTTACCTCCTTCCATAGAAAAAGAAAGGTAGGGCTGAGGGGAGATTATAGTGAGGGGGGAAAAAAGAGAAAGAGAACCAGACTAAAATAATAGATAGGGATGGGGGTAAGGGGGGACAGGGGTATCAACGGAGGTCTGGGAGTTGAATGTTCATGCCGGCAGGTAGGAGGCTACCTGGACGGGAGATAAGGTATTGCTCCATCAACCTGCATGTGGCCTCATCTTGACGATAGAGGAGACCATGGACAGACATGTCGGAGTGGGAGTGGTCTGTGGAATTGAAGTGTGTGGCCTCCTCTATCGTCAAGATGAGGCCTCCTACCTGCCGGCATGAACATTCAACTCCCAGACCTCACTATAATCTCCCCTCAGCCCTACCTTTCTTTTTCTTTTATTTCCCATAATTCTCTACCTTCCCCCAGTCCATTTCCCTCCAGCCTATTACTTCCTAGCTCTCAACTTTATCCCTCCCCCCACTTCTTATTCCCCCCTCGACCATCCCATGTTACTTCACTCCTGATGAAGGGTTTTGGTCCGAAACGTCGTCACTACCTCCTCCCATAGATGCTGTCTGGCCTGCTGAGTTCTGCCAGCATTTTGTGTTTTTTTTTAAATTTATTTCCAGCATCTGCAGATTTACTCCTGTTGCCTAAGACTAAATAACTTTACAAGTAAATTGATAGCTGTCCTCAGTCATCACTTTTTACTTTAACTCTAAATATAAGGCTATTAGATACAGGAGTAGAATTAGGCCATTTGGCCCACTGAGTCTGCTCTGCCATTTCATCACCAATTTCCCTCTCAGTCCCAATCTCCTGCTTTCTCCCTGTCATGCCCTGGCTAACCAAGAATCTTTCAATCT
Source organism: Hypanus sabinus (assembly GCF_030144855.1). NCBI lineage: Eukaryota > Metazoa > Chordata > Chondrichthyes > Myliobatiformes > Dasyatidae > Hypanus > Hypanus sabinus. The sequence continues at coordinate 72,400,119 of NC_082719.1, forward strand.
CTGCCTTAAAGATACCCAATGACTTGGCTTCCACAGTCACTGGTAACAATGAATTCCACAAATTCACCACCCTCTGGCTAAAGAAATTCCTCCTCACCTTCATTGTAAATGGACACCCTTGTAATCGGAGGCTGTATCCTCTGGTTTATGACTCTCCCGCCATAGGAAACATTCTCACTATATCCATTCTATTGAGGTCTTTCAGTGTGTGATAGGTTTCAATGAGTTCACCCCTCATTCTTCTGAATTCCAGTGAATACAGCCCCAGAGCCATCAAACACTCCTCATTTGATAAGCCTTTCAATCCCAGAACATTTCTGAGAACCTCCTTTGAACTTTCTCCAATGTCTGCACATACTCTCTTAGATAAGGGACCCAAAACTGCTCACAGTACTCCAAGTGAGGTCTCATCAGTGCATTATAAAGCTTCAATATTCCATCCTGGCTTTAATATTTCAATCTTCTCAAAATGAATGCTAACATTGCATTTGCCTCCCTCACTACTGGCTCAACCTGCAAATTAGCCGAAAATATGTAACAGTGCTACTTGGAAAAGCTTCGACCATGTGATTCAGAGAGGCATGGATAATCACGCTAAGGGTAGGAAATCACAAGTAATATAGCACAGGTTTCAGATGAGACAAAGTTGATTTAAGAGGACCTAACGGGATTATTTTCCCCCTTTTATTCTAGTCACCTCCTTTCTCCCTTGCCTCTGCAGTTTAACATCTTTTATACTTCTTAGTATGTTTGCAGTTCTAAAGAAAGAATCATATACTGACCCATTTCCCTCACTACCGATGCTGTCTTTGACACAGGGTATTTCAGTATATATAAATATATTTCATGTTTTCAGCCTTTCAAACTTCCAATATTTTGCTTTGGATAACACTCAGTCTAGCCTGCTTAATGGTACACTACTATCTAACATGAGATTAATCACAAAGAGAAATTCTAGACACAATAACTATGAAGTGGCTTTGGTGATACTGCAAGGTTATTTTCTCATTGGGGGTCACAAGAGATTAACAATAAGAACTGCTTTGCACCACTCTATATGAGATATAGTGCTTGACAATGTATGGAATATAGAAACCATTGATATGAAAGGAAGTTATTTGATTCATCATTCTTGTACTAGATCTTTGTCCTATCTATCCCAAGACTTACATTACATTGCTTTTTCCCAATAACACAGCAAACAGTTTCTTCTGTTCTCCTTTAAAATTAGTAATGATTTTTTCCCACCACATTTTCAAGCAGATTATAGCAACATACACTGTGAAAATATTTCCTTCTCTACCTTGATTCTTCTACCATTGGTCTGTCTCCTGTGGTTATTGACTTACATGCAGATGGAAACAACCTTTTCTTTGGGACTTTAACAAAATTCTTTCACTTAACCTTCTCTACACTCAGCGACAGAGGTATTTGCATAATATTCTTTGAATAATATTATAATTAATATAATGTGAGGGTTATACTTTCCAAATGAATATAACTGCGCTTATTTATTTATTCTTGATATCATGTATTCACTTAAATCCATTTTGAATAATTCAATACTGCTATAATTCTTCAGATAACAATAGAACATAAAAGAAGACTACAGCCAAATGATTCTATCAATAACTCCACTGAGTAATAAATTGTTCATTAAAATTGTTTTTTTATTCTTAGAGAATCTTTGAATTTGTATCTTTCAATACATCTTAATCTAAAATAAAATCCTTATCCACTTCCATTGTGCACAGTAATAAAGCCACAACACGGCACTTAACGTGATCATGGCAATCAAGTCTTAGGCACTTCTATTGATAAAAAGGGGCCATCTGTAACCAAATGTACTGAGTGCAAAATGAAGTCATTTTCTCTGCTGCTATATTTGTGATGCATCTTATAGAAATAAACACAAAAAATAGATTCTCTGGATCCTTTTTATTATACATGTTTCTAGCAATACATAGATTAACAACTTTTGACATGTATATGGATGTTGGATGCCTTTTGTAGCTTTGTTCTGCTTGAGCACACTGAAGTATTTTTTGAAGTTCACTCACTGCAGGAGCCAACTTTCACACCGATGATCATTAATTTTTGCAATAAAAGGTTTAAGCCTGGCAAATATCCTGTCGATAATTCATCTGTTCTTCCCTGAAATAGCACTGCAAATCTTTCATATTCATCTAAAAGATTAGATAGGATATTAGTTGAATATCTTTCCTGAATGACAGCATCTCCAGCATTGTCATGATCCCTTGGAACAGCAGCAAATGCCAATCTAGATATTAATGCTAAAGAACACTGAAGTCATTAGAGTGGAACATGCTTCTATAACCTTCTGAGACAGAGGTGGAAATGTACCTGGTGATCTACAGCAAAAAGGTATTTAGCTCCACATGACTCCACTTAGACTATTCCATTACATTATTAACAATTCAGAACTGAAGGATAGCTCACATGGTTTAATAGTTGAATTTTTAATACTTCACTATAGTCAAATCTTGGTTGCTTTCTCTTCATTAATTTGTACATTTGCCATTGCTAGCAAACGTCAATATTTTCCCATCAATCTGAACCCTCTCACTAGACTGACCGCAGAATAGAAACCGAATGTTTAAATTACTGATTTACACTTTCCTGTTGGATATTAAATGGTGATTGAAAGATCAATAAATTCAGCCTGATTATCTTCACAAATAAATTGTTGTAACTCATAACCTCATTCAAGATGTTTCAATGAGAATATATCTACAACATAATCTTCCAGAAACTTAAAGACAAAAATAACCTTTTCTTATAAATAGATGTAGATTCAAAATTAAGCTCTAATGTCTGACAGTCTGTACTATGCTCATGAATTGAGACAAGCTGACTGATTGACACTTGAGGCAGGTGGGGGAGCCCTTTTAGTCTGCCTGCTAACCCAGCACCTATTGTTATTGTTCAATCACCATTTTGTGCACAACTATAGTTTGCTTTCCACATTCTTTACTGCTTTCAAATGTTCCTGCCCCAGTTCAGTCAGTCAGTAGATTGGCAGGAAGAGGGAAAGTAATCAACGGTGATGCCTAAAGCTTCTGGTTGACTAAGACTGCCTTGTTCCAATGTACGCTCTGAGTAATCAGAGGGGTCAGACTTGTATTCTATGAATAATATCATTAAACAATAATATTTTCAGTTTTACATACAAAAAACTACATTGTATATATTACACAGAAACTAATAGAAATAGGGACATTTCATTGTCAAACTACCTTATGTACATCTCATAGATGATTTAAACCCATTACCTCTTATCCCTTTTTATGAATTAATATTTTGTTATTTGCTACTACAACTGGATATTTTAAAAATCCTCCCCGAATATATAGCAAGACTGATGACTTAAAAGGAAATAAAGTGAACTGTTTTGGGGTACATCCTTATAAAAGTGTGATCATTTACTTTAATTTTGTACTTTGATGTAGCTTATCACTCAAGAAATTAATCTTGTTTCACAGCAAAAAAGAAAAAAATTAGGAAGATGTAAAATGATTCTGCTGCCCAGTTGATGGAATAATTTAGATTTGTAATCACTGCCCTTTATAATCGTTATTATTTAAAGTATGTGTTCACTCTTCAACAGGAGATTATTAACAGCTGTGCTTCCCTGACTCTCTACACTGAAGCTACTTTCTAATATTTTATAAATAAAACAATGAGAAGTTGGGGAGAAGTCTGAGATTTTCCCTGTCATCAACTTGCCTGCAGACCTAAGAGCCTGGTGGATGCCATAAATTCTGCCTGGCTTTGACACTGCAGCATAAAATAATACTGTTTATGATGCAGCAGCAGCTTTCAGTTTAATCAGTGTCGGGCTTCTTCATTTTTTTGTTTCTGTGCGAGAACGACATAAATCATTGTCCATATAGGCTGTCAAAAACCTGTGGAAAATATCTTTAAATGGATGGCTACTATCCTGTAGAAATGTGAGATGGCAGAGTTAAAAGCTTCTGCAAAAACATGTATGACCTGATGTAAACCTCTGATAACTGTATACTGTGCCTCAAAGCAATTCAGGCTATTTGGAAAAAAGTTAGTGTATATCTTATAAAGTAAGACTTTTTTCTCTGATTTAATATTGAATATGAATGCAATTTTAAAATCAGAGTCAGAAACAAAATCAGATTTAGTATCACTGGCATTTGTCATGAAATTTGTTATTTTGTGGCAGCAGTACATTGCAATACATAATAATAAAAAACTATAAATTACAATAAGAAATAGATTACAAAAATATATCATAATGATTACAAATAGAGAGCAAATGAAAAATAGTGAGGTAGTGTTCTTGGGTCCATTGACCCAGAAAAAAAATAATTTAATTATTTACGATGTAGAACGGTTGAAGAGAAGCACTCAATGGGATTGAAAACAAATTTCCATGAATTTATTGGGTGGTTTGAAATGGTTTATTGGGCATCATGTTAATGTTATTCAATAAAATACCACAAATGTCATCCCAGAACTCACAGTCTTTAAATTCCATGGCACCTTCCTACATCCAAATCAGTATCCAAACATTGCAAACAATGACAAGCAAGCACACCTTTATTTGATTTGCTGTGATCTGAGTATCTATAAAAGGGAACTAAGTCTCTATAAAAGATTCTCCCCTCATATGTTTTTTAAACATTATTTTACATTGGCATTTGAAGAAGGGATGAAATTTGAGAGACAGTGTGCATTCAATAAAAAACATCCTTTACAATATGACTTCTCCTATAAAGAAGTGCTTAACCTCCATGGGCTAGCTGTTGTTATTCTGGTTTACAATTTTTGATGCAATTCTTACTTATGCAACTTATTTCCTCAATAAATAATTCATCAATTATCTCGTAATTAAGGAATTAGAAAGTGAACATGTATGGAGATTAAAGATGGGTGCAGGAATAGTAGTTGCAATAGAAGGTGATCGTTAATTTTCCTAATATTGGTAGGGATTTCCATGGGGCTCAGTGGTTAAATGGAGCATACTTTAAGTGTGTCCAGGAAAGTTTTCTGCAGTAATATAAAAATATTCTTATTAGCTAAAGGGAAACATTTGACCTTTTTTTGGGAAGAGAGGTTGGACGAGTGGCTGATGTGTCAGAGGATACTAACGCCATAACTCTAATAGCTTCAAAATAGTTAGAGAAAAAAGTAAGACTGGTCTGCAAGTTGAAGTCCCAAATTGAGGCAAAATTCATTTTGGTGGCATTAGACTGGAACTTACAAGCAAGGATTGATTGGCTGTTAGCAGGTAAGCGAATGTCTGGCAAGAGGGAGGCTTCGAAAAGTGAGATAGAGAAAGTTCAAGGTTAACATGTTCCTATTAGAGTGAAGGGCAAAGCTGAAATAATTAGCGAAGCCTGGTGGACGAGTGATCTTGTGACCCTTAGGAAAGAAAGGAGGAATATCAGGTATGGACACCAAGGGTCTAAAGAGTCCTTTGAGGTGTATAAGAGATGCTGGAGTAGACTTAATAAAACATTAGAATGGCAAACATGAGAATTGAGATATCCATGACAGATTAAGTAAAGAAGAATTCTACGATTCCGTAAGTATATGATGAGTCAAAGGAGAGAGTTAGTGTCCAATATATGTGTGGAGCTGTCAGAGAAGAGCAATGTTTCAAAGGTTTATTACTTGACTGAAGGTCATGAAAGCTTGTTTGTTCATGGATTAGAACAATGCTATTCTAAAGCATATCGACATTATGAATGAAGAGGTGTTGTCAGTTTTGAAGTACATAAAAGTGGATAAGCCCCGGGGGCATGACCAGCTGTATCCCAGGACACTATGGGAAGCAAGGGAGAAAATTGCTGTGGTCTTAGCAACGGTTTTGTATCTTCTTTAGCTACAGGTGAGATACTGGACGACGGGAGGATGGTTAACATTGTGCCTTTATTTAAAGAGTGCCATGACAAGCCAGAGAACTACAGGTTGGTGGGCCTTGCTTTAGTGGAGAGAAAGCTACTGAAAGGGGTTCTCAAAGACAGGATTTATGTGCTTTGGGAACAGTAAGGATTGATTAGGGATGGTTACCATGGCTTTGTTTGTGGGAGATCATGCCTCAGAAATTCGATTGACGTTTTTTGAGGAGATGATCAGGAGAATTGACAAAAGAGGTGCATGTTGCCTACATGAACTTTAGCAAGGTCTTTGTCAAAATACCACATGGTAGGTTGGAATAGATGGAATCTGAGGAAGACAGAAAAATTGATACAAAATTGACTTGAGGGCTTAAGTTATAAGAAAAAAATGGATAAGCTCATTCTATTTTCTTTGGAGCAAACAAAGCTGAAAGGCAATTCTACTCTGGAAGAAGATTGACTATCCAATAAAAGGACTATGAGTATCCAGCTGACCTATATATTTCTATAGATACGATGGATACTCACAGTCTTTTTCACAGAGTAACGAGCATTGAGTTAAGATGAGAGGAAAAAAATTAAAGGAGATCTGAGGGGGATTGGCTGGTGCATGAAATGAATTGACAGAGGTTGTAGGGTAAGTACACTTACAACATTCAAAAGACATTTGGACATAATATAGGAAAGGGTTAGTCTATAGTGACTGAGCGCAAGTAGACTTGATTAACATAGATGGGCACCTTGGTTGTCTTGAAGGAGTTGGGCTAAAGGGGTTGATTCTGTGATGTATAACTTTATGAACTAATGATTCTATAACTTCCCCTCTTAGTTCAGCTGAGCAACACAAAGGAAATTTGTAAATTTTATATAATGAGTTAATATCTACGAATGTCATAAGGCAGCTGTTGACCATAAGACACAGGAGCAAAATCATTCCAGTCAGTCCATTCGATCATGGCTGTCTAGTTTTGTTTCTTAACCCCATTCTCCAGCCTTCTTCCTGTGGCCTTTGATGCTTTTACTAACCAACCTCTGTTTTAAACATACCTGATGACTTGGCTTTCACAGCTATCTGTTGCAATGAATTCCATAGATATGCCACTCTCTGGCTAAAGAATGAGGAATTTCCTGATATCTCCTGATGTGTCTTCCTGAGAGAAATGAAGTTATGAGTCAAATCAAACTGGTGTGAAGCTGTAATCCAATCCATGGGACAGAACTTTGGAAGAACAAGTCAGTTTCCCAGTTGAGGTCACTATTTTTAATTTATTGATGAAAATTTTGAGAGGCATGCAATTGGTCATCTCTAACCTGATTCCCATATTGTATGTAATTACATAAAAGCTCAAACATTGATACTGGCTGCTCATGATGCTTTGACCCGTGCCATAACTGGACCCCAACAGCTGTCTCCGCCGCATTCCTCGTAACAGAATGTTAAGAGGAGGCCAACAGAACACATTGAGGTTACATTGACCATGATTGAAGGTACATTACCTTAACTGTCTCAAAACAATTCCATTTGTGACATATTGATGTATTCCCAGGGGGTATAATTGCGTATTAACCTGAATTTAAAATAAATAAAACAAACCTGTCCTTTAAGATCTCAAAAATGGTTTATATCACAATCTTTTAACCGACCGAACAATTTCAAAACCTTTTTATAACTCTACTTGACCATTCAAGTGGCTTTTATGAATGATTTACATAGCACAATAGCCTTTATAGAAGAAGAGTTATGTGATTTGAATATCAAGGATCTTATCAGCATTAGGTGGATGTGGAAGAGTACTCTGCACAAATTCCACCCTATGCAGTGAAGATATGCTTCATCTTTCCCATATTTGTGCTGCCAAGCAATAGGTGATGTTTTGTTTTTACTTTGGTAATACTCTTAGTTGTTGGAAGATCTCTGCAAAGACTTAAATGTAGTCCTAGCACTGCATGTATTGGTGATTGTATCACAGAGTGTGTTGTATGATTTCTGCCTGCAACCGTAATGTAGTAAATTCTCCTTCAAAGTTACAGAAAGCAGTAAAATATAGAAAGACATATATCCCAAAGTTAGGGGCAAGTTATTGGAAGGTCTGGTCTTCAGTATCACGTACAAACTCCAGCATCTGCAGTGTACTTTGTGTTACCGGTCTTGAGTTTACTGCATCAATGAGCAGTTTATTCATAAATTCCGTTGGCTGACATCAGAATCAACTTATGCCCTATTTACGGGTGTAATGGATAAGTTAGAAGAGCCTGAGAGAGGGTAGAACAATATTCAAATGATGCAGTTTGCTGCATTGAAAGGAAACTCATCATTCACTAAACCTACAACCTTAGTGGGAGTTTAAGTTAAGGCTTGTTGCCATTAAATGCCTGATTTGGCGCTGCACCCTCTATGGAACTCCATAGCACTTAAAAACACCATGTGGGATGAACGAGTAGATCATATAATATTAAGGTCTTCAGTAATGGGATTGAAGAATCCACAATGAAACCAAGGGTAGAAATCTAGTTTAAGGAGTGTATAGTAATTGGCAATTGTGTTATTATTGTCACTGTACCAAGGTAACAGTGAAAAGCTTTGCTTGCATTCCTTCCAGACAGATCATTCCATACATAATTACATCAAGCTCGTACAAAAATAAAAACAATACCAGAGTGCCAAATGCATACAGTGTTAGGGTTCCAGAGTGCAGGCTAACAAATTACAAGGGTCATGGCAAGATATATTGAGAGGTCAGTTGTTCTTTATAATACGATGGTCTTATAACAGTGGGATAGAAGCAGTTCTTGAGCCTGGTGGAATGTTTTCTCAAGCTTTTGTACTTTCTGTCTGAAGGAAGGTGGAGAAGACAGAAAGACAAGAGTGAGAGAAATCTCTGATTATATTGACTGCTTTCCCATGGAAGTGGGAAGTGTAGGCAGAGTCAATAGAGGGGGGCTGGTTTCTGTGATAGACCGTGATGTCATCACAATGTTCTGCAATCTCTTGAAGTCTTGGAATGAACAATTGCCATACCAAACTGCGATGCATTTAGATAGGATGCTTTTTATGGTGCATCTGTAAAAATTGGTAAAGGTCTTTGGAGGCATGTGAAATTTCCTTAGCCTTCCAAGGAAGAAGAGAAGCTGGTGTGCTTTCTCAGACATAATGTCTATGCAGCTCGACTCGGGTAATTTATTGATGATATTTATACCATGGAACCTGAAGCCATCTGTAACTCAGTACCATTGATACATACAGTATATAGGCTAAGCAAAATAAAGGAAGATCAAATTAGGGAAGGGGAAAGTAAAAAAAATTCTCCAATCTTCAGTGAATTTTGTTGATATAAGACTCCGTGTTTATTCTGTTCAATTCAAGGGAAGAATTATAGTTTAAAAGCACATATTAATTTTTGAGGATATTTAGTTCTTAAGTACTGGGTAAGTATTGTAATTCCACAGCATTATCTTGATTTCAGTGGAGGCACAAGACACTGAAGATGATGGAACTTGGAGCAAAATACAAACTGCTGGAGGAATTCAGTTGTCAGGCAACATCAGTGGAGAGAAATAGGGAGTTGATGTTTTGGGTCAGGACTCCTCATGTGGTCTGAAAAAACAGAGGTGAGATACAGTACAGTGCAAAAGTCTTAGACACATATATACAGCTAGGGTGCTTAAGGCTTTGCACAGTACTGTAGTAATTTTATGTATTGCACTGTACTGCTGCCACACAAAAAACATATTTCATGGCATATGTGAGTGATGATAAACCTGATTCTGATATTGGTCTCTATTGTGGACTGAGATTGGGAAGGGGGCAGGGAGAGAGGTATCATAGCTGGGAAAAAAGAAAGGGAGAGGGAAGGGAGCATGAAGTACCAGAGAGGCAATCTGTAATGATCAATAAATCAATTGTTCAGAATTAAATGAGCTGGCCTGGTGTTTTGGGACTAGGTGAGTCTACACCCGTGGCACCTCCCGCCCCGGCACACCTTCTCTGCCACCTGTCCCATACTCTTCCCACGGTGCTCCATATTCACCATTCCCAACATCTTTGCCCCAGCCAGATTCACAAACTTGCTTTCTGCTCCACATTGACAAATAAAGTACTGTGCAAACGTGTGTGTGCCCTAGCTATATCTAGCTATATATCTGATAGGACTTCTGTCAGTACTACAGCTCCATGTAATTTGTTCTTTTTTATCTGCATGTGAGGTGCTCAGAAAATGCAGTATATTTATCTAAAGTAGATAAGAACTTATGAAATAGGAGCAGAATTAGACTCCTCAGTATTTAAAAAAATCATGACTGATTTTCTTAGCCAACACTGTTGTCTTGCTGTATCCACATACCTTTTGTTCTTTTTAATATCAAGATATCTACCTATCTCTGAGTTAACTGCACTGAGTCACTGAGCCTCCACTACCTTTCAGTCTCTAACTAAAGAATTTTCCTCATTGTGACCTATTCCCTTATGTTGAAATATTAATTCCTGGTTCCAGGCTTCTGAGCCTGCCCATATCTTCCCTTTTGAGGTGGCTCGGATTTGAAAAGTAGGATTGAATCTAGTCAGAAGTATATAGATCTGACAGAAACTCCCTCATGTTTAATTGCACATATGCACACTCTGCACTTTGCTTTTTTTAATTTAGCAGTGAGCATTGAAATCCTCACTTTTAAACTCAATTAAAAATCAAGACAACTGTGATTACAAGCTTTGTTCATTTTGTAAAAAAAACACTGTAATTCCATTGCACCCGCAGGAGTTTCAATGTTTTAACCAAAGATCGGTTCTCAAGGTGAGCTAATTTTCATACGACGTAGATTTAGGAAGCAGATAGCTCTCAGACCAATCTAATCAGTCCCATTCCCCAACATTTTTCCCACTAATATATTTGGCCAATTGAGTCTGCTCCATCGTTTGATTGTGGCTAATTTATTTTCCCTCCAACCTTCTCCCTGGAACCTGTGATGTCCTTACTAATCAAGAACCTATCAACTTCCACTTTAAATATATCCATTGACTTAACCTCCACAGCCATCTGTGTCAATGAGCTCCACAGATTCACCACTCCCGGCTAAATAAATTCCTTCACAATAAATTCTATTGTAAAAGGTTGTCCTTCTATTCTGATGCCGTGCCCTGTTATCCTGCATTCTCCCACAAAAGGAAAGTCATGTAGAAAGAAGGGAAGATCAGATAATTTCTGTCCTGTCATTAATGTTTTGCAAAATTGCTTTCTATGCAATTGTGCAGTTCTTTTTATAAATTATATATAATTTATGTGAATTTGAGTGTATGCAATTGTTTTGCCATGTTTGTGATGTACTGTGTTGCTGCTGCAAAATGCTGATTTTTATAGCGTTTATATATGTCATGAAAATAAACTTGAACTTGAACTTAGTTTGCAACTTTCTTTAATACAGCGCCTGTAGGCAATGTCATATCCCCAGTTACAAGAAAAAGAAATATTCATCTTTTATCTTATTAGATGTAATAGAAGTATATTTTCATGATTGCACTGTAGCAGTGCCTCGAGATAAAGTGCTTACATACCAGTTAGTCTGGCTCAGGAGCATTCGCCATAAGTAAATCCCCCCCAATCCTCACATCAAGAAAAATGTGACAAGGATTGGATCACAAAATTGCACGTTCTTGTAGAGAAATAAACCTGTATAATTAATGTACCTATATTAATAACAACTGTTGAATAATATTTTTGTTCTCTTATATATTTTAGTGGTTTTCTTTCTTTTCTATCCTGAAAAATTCAACCCGAAATGTGCAGGATAGATGGCCTGTTCCCAGTGTAATGGATTCAAGCAACAATAAATATATGAGTTAGGCAGGGGTTTTTATAACAAATAACACGTTTATTAAACACTGAAAACGAACCCCCCAAAAGTAAACAAATCACCAACGTAACCGGAAATCAGCTGCTGTGCGGCAGCTTACACAGTTCTTAAAGCAATGAAGCTTAAACAGTTCTTAAAGCAATGTTGCTTAAACAGTTCTTAAAGCGATGTTGCAAAAACAGTTCTTCAAAGTAGTATTGCAAAAGTTCAAAATGCTTACAGTCCATTTAAGGAGAGAATTTTTAAGACGATTTAAATTCTCTTTCACGTCGTGTTGTTGCAATTCCCAGTCGAACTACTTTTCCCACGAAAAATTTTACGAAGTTGAAATGTAACGGATTAAAGGCACTGACCTTTCCTTTACAAAACTGTTCCCAATCCTTTCTGTTATTATTCACAGGGATGTACACGAGAACAGTCAACAAATTTCTTCCAAATGAAGATCAAACAAGGTTGAACCTGTTTCACTGTCGAAATCGATTCTCCTCGATCTTTTAACTCCTGAACCCTGATCTTCACTCTCCACTGATTCTCAACTAGCAGTGTTATAAAGAAACTGCTGGCAATGACCTTTTAAACTTTAGGCATTAAATAAAACTTCATCTTTCAACTAAACTGTATCATAACATTAAATCACGCAGTGGCATGAAGTCAACATGGCAAATCCAGCCACGAACTGCCCCTCCTCACAGGGAGGGGTCCTCCTTTTATACCCTGTAAAAAAAAACTCCACCATCACAAGACCATTACCTCAAGTCCAGTATAGCTTCAACACCTGTCACGTGACAAGTACACCACTGTCACGTGTCACGGGTACGTAACAATAGAATAATACTATTGCAAAGAGAGGGGGTCTGAAAACACTTCAGCTCTCCAGTCATCCTGTCAACAATGTCCCTGGGGAATCCAGAGAGCTACGGTGACACCATGAGCAAGTGGAGCAAGAACTCATTTCACTTAGCATTTTTCATAAAACAGGTTGGTGAATGCTTTGAATGCCAATGCTTAACATGCAAACATGAAATGCCAGAAACATTCAGGGGTCAGGTATTGCCTGTAGAGAAGACAAACCTCAAAGTCTGAGGAACAAGTCTCATGTCAAAGTGTCACAGACAGATAAAATTTAAAGAATGGCAGTATGTTTCAGTGAGGAAACAAAGTCTACATATATGTGTGCCATGCACATACAAACCTCAACACTGGTGAAGGTTTGGGAGCATTATTGGCCTGCAGCCATTGAGCTCAGTGCTAAACTGACACTGCAACCTGTAGACTCAGTTATGTGGACTCCACAGTACATGTTCTATGCATTATTTGAATTGAATTGAATTGACTTTATTTCTTATATCCTTCGCATAAGTGTGGAGTAAAAATCTTTATGTTACGTCTCTGTCTGAATGTGCAATGTGTAAGTTATAGTAATTTGTAATAAATAGTATGTACAGTAAGATATACAACAGGACAGTCAATATAGTTTAGAAATACAATTGTGTCAGCGTGAATTAATCAGTCTGATGGCCTGGTGGTAGATGATGTCCTGGAGCTTGTTGGTTCTGGCTTTAATGTTGTGGTAATGTTTCCCAGATGGCAGAGCTGGAACAGTTTGTGGTTGAGGTGACTCAGGTCCCCAATGATCCTTTGGGTCCTTTTTATTGCAACTGTCACTGTAAATATCCTGAATTGTGGGGAGTTCACATCCACAGATGCGCTGGGCTGTCTGTACCACTCTCTGCAGAGACCTGCGATTAGGGGAAGTACAGTTCCCATACCAGGCAGTGATGCAGCCAGTCAGGATGTTCTCAATTGTGCCCCTGTAGAAAGTCCTTAGGATTTGGGGACTCATGCCAAACTTCTTCAACCATCGGAGGTGAAAGAGGTGCTGTGGTGCTTTTCTCACCACACAGTCAGTATGTAAAGACCAAGTGAGATCCTCAGTGATGTGTATACCGAGGAACCCGAGATCCATTGATGTCAATGGGGTGAGCCTGTCTCTGTTCCTGCTGTAGTCCACAGCCAGCTCCTTTGTTTTTGTGACATTGAGGGAGAGGTTGTTTTCTTGACACCACTGTGTCAGGGTGAGGACTTCTTCTCCGTAGGGTGCCTCATTGTTATTTGAGATTAGGCCAATCAATGCAGTAATTAGCAGATTGGAGCTGTGGGTGGTGACACAGTCATGGATGTACAGAGAGTAAAGAAGGGGGCTTAGGACACAGCCCTGAGGGGCTCCTGTGTTGAGGGTCAGAGAGTCAGAGGTGAGGGAGCTCACTCTTACCACCTGCCGGCCATCTGACAGTAAGTCCGGGATACAGCAGGGTGAAGACCGAGGTCTCTGAGAGTAAAAGGACTGGTGGACTAATTGTTAAATTTCTGTTCAAAGCAGAGAGATAAATAAGTCCAGCAACAATCTGCAGTTAGTCTAACTCTGATGGTGAGGGGCTATTAGAAGCAGTAATCAGTGACAGTGTAAAACATGGTTTCAATAAGGGGAAATGATGGTTGATTTTATTTATTAGAGTTATTTGTAAAGTAGCACAGGGTTACTGTTGCTGCTGTGCATCTGTGCTTAGATGTTTATCCCCAGGTGGCAGAAGTAAACTATATAGCAGTGATTGCCTTGTCAATACCATTTTAGATACTTCCTTCCACTGAAGGCAATGCAACTGAGTTTACAAAGAGTAGAATTCACTGCTGCTAAATATCTGATAACATTAACAACTGAGTATGAACTTCAAGGTGCTGACTTTCAAAATACCAGAACAATTTGACAACTAAGTGGTGAACACAAAAGCTAAAGCCCATTGGATAAAAGGGCTATGATCAGCATAGAGAGAGGTGGTTCAAGGGGAGAAAACCATAAGATTTGGTAAATGATACCTATTCCGACTGGAGTGAAGTATTGGATAGTGTCCCAGGAGCCGATTTTAAGAAGACTGATTTTTTTGATATATGTTGGATATGGACTAGGGCACAGCACATAATTTTACAGTCTGAGGATGACCCATGGGGAACATGTAAAATTCAACAGGAAGAGAGAGACAGACTTGTGAAATTTTAAGGCAGGCGATAGAGTCAATTTAAAGCACAGAAGTGTTAAAGCAAGTCCTGTGGAATAAGGAATAAGGGGAGGAAATATATAGTATAAAAAATATATAAACACAATTTTAAAGGGAGTTCAGAAACACAGAAGCCATAAGTGTTAAAGGTGAAGAGGTTACAGAAGTCATTCAAGAAAATTTGTTTTTCCGATAGCTATATAGTTCACTCAAGCAAAGAAATGATACTAAGCCTTTAGGTAACACCAGATACACTGCAACTGGATTTTCATTCCAAGGTTGGGGTTCACACTTTCAGAAGATTGCCAAGGCCTTGCAGGGATACTGACATTTATTAGACGTTGGGAGAGCATTTTGTCTCTGTCTTAGTTGTCTAGAACTAGGATTAATAACCTCAGGATAAGGGATGTCATTAATTTGCCATTGAGGAGAAATTTCCACACTCCAAGAATGGTGTACTTCTGGAATTCCCTATTCTGTAGGGCAGTAGAGGTTCATTCATTGAGTTCACTGAGATTTTGAGATTCAAGGTTAATTTTAACATCAGCGGAATCCACTGAAGTGAGGATAGGATTTTGTTGTTGAAGATAAGCTGTGATCTTGCTGAATTGAAGAAGAGGTTCAAGGAGTTGAAGGTTTTTTTCTACTTCCATTTCTTAGGCTTCTACCCCAGATGAAGGACCCTGATTACACTGAGAGTCTGGGACAGTTAATGTTAGGCAGAGTAACGCGAAGGGAGGTGTAAGTAAATTTCTTCATATTTCTGATGAGCTTCATTAAAATAAATCAGTAAAATGTTTCCAATGGAGAGGATTCAGTCATTTCAGATTTAACATTTTGTCAATGATGAAGAAGTGAGAAGTGATTTTTATTTTGCATGATCATTTTTGTGATCTAATATGCACTTCTTGAAAATGACAACAAACCAATCTACATAGAGAAAACAAAATGGAGTTATAGTCAAAGGAACAGAGGCTGTGAATGATTAGGCTACTCCTTCAAAAATGTGGCAGAAAGTCCTTCAATAACATGTTCCATTTTTTAACATACACATTTCAGAATCAAAACACATTGTAATGGATAACATTTATTGGCTATCACAAACAAGAGAAATTCTTCAGATGCTGGAAATCCGAGCAACACACACAAAATGCTGGAGGAACTCAGCAGCCCAGGCAGCATCTATGGAAAAAAAGTATAGTCGACGTTTCAGGCTGAAACCCTTCGGCAGGACTGGAGAGAAAAAAAAGCAGAAGAGTAGATTTGAAAGGTGGGGGGGATGAGGGAGCATCAGAGGGAGGCGATGGGTGGGCAAGGAGATAACATGAGAAATTATTGGCTATCCTCGTGTGGGCTGCGAACATTGTAACAAACAGCCCCATCATTTTGCTGGTGACTGAGAGTAGGCTGGTTGGATGATAATTAGCCAGACGAGATTTGTTCTGTTGTTTTTTTTACAGGGCATACCTGAGCAATTTTGAGTCAATTCCAGTGACATAACTGGGACAGCTTAGGTAAACATGCAGCTCATTCTGTAGGGTAGGTCTGTAACTGGGACGGTTTTTTTTTGTGTCTGATGCTCTTAATCTTCTCTTGATATCACATTCAGTGAGTCAAAATAGATGAAGACTGACTTCATCGAAGGAGAACATCTCAGGATAAAGCCATTATGGATCCACACTTCTGCTCAACATAGTTGTGAACGTTTCATTCTTCTTTTTATTGCATACATGCTACCCCCTGCTATTCTTGAGGACGGGAATATTCTTGAAGCCCTACCCTTCCCTGCTTAGTTGTCCACCACTATTTGTAACAATATATATAGCAGGTCTGCAGAACCTTAACTATCCCTTAAGCATCAAAAAGCAGCTAATCTGTAATCTCCCCATTCATCTCCCCTTGATTTTCTATCGTTATGCACTAATTTTTCTATGAGAAATGGGCAGCAATTGGAAATTAGTATTTTCTAAATTTAGGTTATAACTGCTGTTGTGCTTGGGAAATGGCAAATTATGACCAGAATGCACTGCATTCTCTATTTAGTTAAAGAGTTACGAAAAGTTTCATACAAATGTATTAGCTTTGGCTTAAGTGCAACTGTTCTCACAAATAACACAACAAACCACTATAGTTGAATGTCAGAGATTTGTTATGAACCAACTAGGCCAGTTAATTCATAGGCAACACGAGTGAATCTGCAGATGCTGGAAATAAATAAAAACACAAAATGCTGGCAGAATTCAGCAGGCCAGACAGCATCTATGAGTTCTGCCTGCATTTTGTGTTTTTATTTCAGTTAATTCATAATGTGTTGATTGGAGTCATATTAAAGTAACAGAGAAAAAATAAACTGCCTTTTCCTTAAAGCTAAAGATTTTAAGCTGGTGCACTTACAATTGATGGTTATTGGAATCTATTCTCAGTTAACTAATTACTTTAGTATAAGAGGAAAATGTGTGCAGACACTGGTCCCAGGTCTTTGAAGCATCCCAAGGAGGATCATTTAACTGAACTTAAACTCATTTGAATGGAATTTAGAGTCACAGAGTGATACAACACAGAAGTAGGCTGGTCAACTTACAAGGTCCATATTGGTCCCTCCACCACACATTTGTGCAAATCCTGTATTAGTCTCATATCCTCATCGACTTCTGTCAGCTTCTCTGACCTACACATTAGGAGCAACTGAAAGTGGGAACTTAACCCTCATAGCATTTAGAATTGGAATTAGAATTAGAATTTTATTTCTTACATCCATCTCACAACAAGAGGGAGTAAAAATCTTTATGTTGTTTCTCTGTCACTATGCACAAGCAATGAGGAAGGGAAATGCAGGAGATATTGCCGAAACACTGAGATTGTATACATAATTGTTTTGTATCCGTGCATGTACAGTCAGATATGCAATCAGATTAATGTGTATTGATAAAGTTGATGTCCCGGAGCCTGTTGGTCCTGGCCTTCATGCTGTGGTACTGTTTGTCAGATGGTAGCAGCTGAAACAGTTTGTGGTTGGGGTGGTTGGAGCCCCTGGCGATCAATGTTCCCTCTAATTTTTAGTAGTCAGTGTGCGCAAAAATCTTATGTTGTGCAAGATTTTTTCCTGTGACAAAAGTATGTGCCCACTGAATGTAAACATGGCACAATTTATGTAGGTTTACAGAATATTTGACATAAAACTGCACAGAATAACAACAAAATAACATACATATTTAAGTCACTCAGTTATTTTAACACTTAGCTAAAAGATTATTTTCAATAAGTATAATTATTAATTACTACATTATTTTAGGTAACCTTTTGTGCACACATTGTGCACTGGTTGAAAAATGTGTGCACACGTGCACAGCTTAGAGGGAATAGAGGTGGCGATCCTCTGGGCCCTTTTTATGCACCTGCTGCTGTAAGTGTCCTGAATAGAGGAAAGTTCGCATCCACAGATGTGCTGGGCTGTCAGCACCACTCTCTGCAGATCCCATACCAGCCAGTGACACAGTCAGTCAGGATGATCTCAATGGTGCCCCTGTAGATGAGTGTTGAAGAACTACAAGAACTTGTACATTCCCAAACCACAAGCCAGGGATGAACCAGGAGGTTCGTCATTTGCTGAGGGCTAGGTGTGTGGTATTTAAGTCTGGTGACCCAGGTCTGTACAAGAAAACCAGGTGTGACTTGCGGAGGCTATTTCAAGGTGGAAGAGACAATTCTGAGGTTGGAGGCGACCGGCAGGTGTATTCAAGGATATTTTCAGTCTCTCACTGCTACGGTCAGAAGTTCTCACCTGCTTCAAAAGGACAATATTATCAGTGCCCAAGTAGAGTAGTGTGAACTGCCTTAAAGACTTTCATCCAGTAGCACTCACATCTAAGGTGATGAAATACTTTGAGAGTCTGGTCATGGCTAGAATGAACACTTGTCTCAGCAAGGACCTAGACCCATAGCAATTTCCTTATCATTACAATATGTCTATGGCAGACACAATCTCACTGGCTCTTCACATGGCCTGAGATCACCTGGACAACACAAAACACCCATGTCAGGATGCTCTTTGTTGACTCAAACAGAATTCAACACCATCAGTCCTACAGTCCTAATCGATGAGCTACAGAACTTGGGCCTCTGTAACTCCCTCTGCAATTAGACCCTGGACTTCCTAACTGGAAGACCACAACCTGTGTGGACTGGTGATAACATCTCCACCTCACTGATAATCAATGATAGCTCATCTCAGGGCCACTGCTCTACTCTCTATAAACACATGACTGTGTGGCTAGACGTAGCTCAAATACTATCTATAAATTTGCTGATGATGCAATCATCGTTGGCAGAATTTCAGATGGAGTCAAGAAGGTGTACAGGAGTGAGATATACCAGCTAGTTGAGTGGTGTCGCAGCAAGAGCCTTGTACTCAACATCAGTAAGATGAAAGAGCTGATTATGGACTTCAGGAAGGGTAGGACAAAGGAACATGAACTAATCCTCATAGAGGGAGTAGAAATGGAGAGAGAGAGAAATTTCAAGTTCCTGGGTATCAAGATATCTGAGGATCTAACCTGGTCCCAGCATATTGATGCAGCAATAAAGAAGGCAAGACTTTGGCTATATTTCATTAGGAATTTGAGGGCATTTGTTTTGTCACCTAAAACACTTGAAAACTTCTATAGATGTACTGTGGAGAGCATTCTGGCAGGCTGCATTGCTATCTGGTATTGTGGGGGAGGTGGCTAATGCACAACATCAAAAGAAAGAAACTACAGCAGGTTGAAAAATTAGTCAGCTCCATCTTGGATACTCTTTAAGGAGCAGTACCTCAGAAAGGCAGTGACCATTATTAAGGACACCCATCACCCAGGACATGTCCTCTTCTCTTTGTTACTATCAGGAAGGAGACACAGAAGCCTAAATTCAGGAACAGCTTTTTTTCCCTCTGCCTTAGGGGTTCTAAATAGACATTGAACCCATGAACACTATCTCACTTTTATTATTTTTGGTTTTACACTATTTTTAATTTTACTATTTAATATGTGTATATATACATTAAAGTAGTTGATTACTATTAATATATTACTCAAGAAGTAATCAATTTATTGATTTATTTTTCTGTATTTTCATATATTGCATTTTCCTGCTGCTGCTAAGTTAACAAATTTAATGAAATATGCCGGTGATATTAAACCTGATTCTGACTTTGATTCTCATTTTTGCTTTTAAATTTGAAGAAGAGAGTCAGACGAGCAAATATGCAATGGAACCTACTACTTGTTTTGGATCTTTTTATATTTAACTTTAGCTGGTGGAATCATGAATACAACACAAAGCAGAATATAAACTCAGAGCATCAGGTTTCAGAGTTCATTTCCTACGCTATTTGTAAGGAATTTGTACATCTTCCCTATGAATGTGTGGGTTTTCTCCGGGTGTTCTGGTTTTCTCCCACATTCCAGAGGCAGACTAGTTAGGAGTTTAATTGGACATTGTGAATTGTCTTGTCATTAGGCTAGGATTAAGTAAGTGGGTTGCTGGGCAGTGTGCCTCATTGGGCTGGAAGGGGCTGTTCTACACTGTATCTCTAAATAAATAAGAATATATTAAATAAAAACACTATATTTATATTCAGTAATTTAAAGTAATTGTCACAAAGATCACATTGCTTCCTTCAGTTTAACATAGTCTGGCTTCCACTTGTTTTCTGTTACTGGAGATATAGCAGCAGGAAATGGTTATACCTGTGCTTCATTTATTTTCTCAAGCCACAAATCCTCATGCATATTGTTCTTATGCTATCTTTCTTGTTGATTGGTGGTAATTCTATCTCCTCTTTCACCAATAAGCTTGGCCCAAAACTCCCTCCTAATTTTTTTTTCCAGACTTCCAAAAGTATCGTAATTATCACCTTCCACTCATTTCAGTTTCTTTACCTTTTGTCTTCTTTCCAACCTGTGAAATTTTCTCCAGGTTGCCTTCGAACATAGGAGGAATCTAGAGAAATATAATTGAAAATGTGTTGTACAGAAGTGTTTAAACCAAATTAATAACAGGTCATGGCAAGACACAATAAAAATGCCAGGCAAAGTCTAGTTGCATGATTGTACTGAACATCGGAACATATTTCAGATGGGTCAGTGATATATTATTGTCATGTTCTCACGTAGTACTTCTGACTTCCATTAACATTCATTTTTGCTGGATTAGTGTGGATGCTAATGGATTTGCCACCTGGGGACAGTAATTGGCTGTGACATTAATGATAGTGCCTTTTCTGCTCATTTAGTCAAAGAAAATTTCAGTCTACTTAACAGGAAGATTAATAAATCTTGTTTAGCTTCAAGTAATGGTTAAATAAATGTAAATTCAGTCACTACATTGATGCATTTTCCTTAATTCAATTACTTTTGAAAGGCAAACATTTATACCTGTTAGTTGAATTTCCAGTTTGAAACCAGACCATTTGATTGCCCTATAGACAATGACTGATGGGATGTAATTCTCTGGAACCATCTATTATTTAATTCTTCATGCTGATGTCTGCAATTATGCAAATGCCTTGATTATGTGTGCACGACAAACTGTTCAAATAGCAGGCCTGCTGGGATTGCAGCGGTTCTTAACCCATTTCAAGGTTCT
This sequence comes from Hypanus sabinus, assembly GCF_030144855.1. NCBI lineage: Eukaryota > Metazoa > Chordata > Chondrichthyes > Myliobatiformes > Dasyatidae > Hypanus > Hypanus sabinus. The sequence goes on from NC_082719.1 coordinate 72,421,537, forward strand.
TCCTCTGTAAGGAGCACTTTGGAGTAATGGAAGACCAGCTGGGGTATTTTAGTACAAAGTACCAAGTTTAAAGTGTGGAGCTGAATCAGCCAGGCAATGATTTCATTTTAAATATTTCTTTGCATAGTTTGGTTTAGCTGTAAGATTTTCTGAAAATGCCTGGGTGACTTTTGCAAAGATAAATAAACAACTAGATAACCAACTGGATATGACAATGTGGTGAAGCACAGCTCAAAAGCCATCAACAAATTCACCAGTGACACCTCGATTTTTGGCAAAATCTCAGATGGTGATGAGGAGGCATACAGGAGTGAGATAGATCAGCTGGTTGGGTAGTGTCACAACAACAAACGTGCACTCAGCGTAGGCACAATTAAGGAATTGATTGTGGACTTCAAGAAGGCTAAGTCAGAAGAACAGAGACCAGTTTTCACTGAGGGGTCAGCTGGGAGAAGGATGAACATCTTTAGGTTCCTGGAAGCCAACATCCCTGAGGATCTAATCTGGGCCCAACACATAAGTACATTCACAAAGAAGGCAAACCTTACTTCAGTAGGGGCAATTTGGTATTTCACTAATGACTCCAGCAAATTTCTACAGACAAATTCTGGAGAGCATTCTAATTATGGTATCACCATCTGGAAAGGTGGCTCTCTAATGTGCAGGATTGAAAGAAGCTGCAGAGGATTGTAGGTTTAGCCAGATCCATCAGTGAGAACATCTTCAAAAGGTGGGGCCTCAAGAAGGTGGAGTTAAGGACTCTCATCATCCAGAATGTGCCTATTCTCATTACCAACATCAAAGATGAGGTACAGGTGCCTGATAACCCACACTCAGTGTTTCCCTCCTCCATTGGAGTTATCAATGGCCCAGTAACACTACATCACAATTCCTCTTTTGCGTATTTTATTTTTGTGACCTACAGTAATTGTCATGTCTTGAACTGTACTTCTGCTACAAAACAACAAATTTCACAGCATATATTAGTGATACTAGACCTGATTCTGATTCTGAGCTGGAACCGGTTGACTCTTGGAAACAGGGAATAAGAATCTAGGCTGTTTTATCAACCAATGGGTTGTCTGCTCAGTGTAATATCTGTAGAGTGTAATGCAAAAGGAAATTTACTGAGGACAGTTCTGTACATTTATATTTTTTAAATTACGTAGCACAATTAATTTAATTATGTAACAGTTAAATTAAGATGGTGTAGCTAGGCAAGTAATGTATCTCAGCTAAAATATGTGGAATATGATGGAAGCAATTGTTGGTTTATGGTGATCAAATCTTCATTAGAAATTCAGCTTGACTTGGAGTTGAAGAGCTGGAGTATGAGCTTAAAAAAATGTGCTCTAAAACCAGGATGGTACAGTAACTGTTGTTCATCACTTATTTTATTATATCTTCTCAACTATTTTACAGCAATGGGTATGGAGGTGGCTGATTAGACCAATCTTGGCTCAGATATTCAGAGGTATAGGGATGCTGGTTCTTTTTTCTTCTACTTCCTTTTAGTTAGTGTCTGTTAGGAAAGAAGAGCACAAACTCAGGATATACGAGCAACACAAACAAAATGCTGGAGGAACTGAGCAGGCCAGGCAGCATCTATGGACAAAGTACAGTCGATGTTTCAGGCTGAAACCCTTTGGCTGGACTGGAGAAAAAAAAAGCTGAGGAGTAGATTTGAAAGGTGGGGGGAAGAGAGAGAGAGAAACACGAGGCAATAGGTGAAACTTGGAAGGGGGGATGAAGCAAACAGCAGGGAAGTTGATTGGTGAAAGAAACAAAAGACCACGGAAGAAAGAAAAAAGAAAAAAAGTGGGGGTGGGGTGGGGAGGGGCACCAGAGGAAGGCAATGGGCGGTCAAGAAGATAACATGAGAGAGGGACAAGGGGATGGAAAACGGTGAAGTGGGGGAGGGGAGGCATTATTGGAAGGATGAGAAATTGATTTTCATGCCATCAAGTTGGAGGCTACCAAAGAGCAAGTAAGGTGTTGTTCCTCCAACTTAAGTGTGGCCTCATCACAGCAGTGGAGGAAGCCATGGATGGACATATCGAAATGGGAATGGGAAGTGTAATTAAAATGCGGGGCCACTGGGAGATTCTGCTTGTTCTGGCAGACAAAGCGTAGATGCTGGGTCTCACCGACATACAAGAAGCCACGCCGGGAGCACCAAACACAGCATATGGTCCCAACAGACTCACAGGTGAAGTGTTGGGGCCCTGAATGGTAGTGAGGATGGAGGTGTATGGGCAGGTGTAGCACTTGTTCAGCTTGCAAGGGTAACTTCCAGGATTGAAATCAGTGGGGAGGGACGAATGGACAAAGGAGTCACGTAGGGAGCGATCCCTGTGGTAAGCAGAAAGTGGGGGAGGGGGGGAGGGAAAGATGTGTTTGGTGGTGGGATCCAGTTGGAGCTGGTGGAAGTTTCAGAGAATTATGTGCTGGACACAGAAGCTGCTGAGGTGGTAGGTAGGTGAGGACAAGAGGGACCCTATCCCTGGTGGTGGGTGGAAGGATTGGGTAAGACCAGATGTGTGTGAACTTCCTAGCTCTTTGCTTCATCTCAGTAAGTTTCACCTACCGCCTGGTGATTCTATCTCCTCTGCCCCCACCTTTCAAATGTACTCATTTTTTATCTCCAGTCCTGCCGAAGGGTTTCAGCCCAAACATCAACTGTACTTTTCTCTATAGATGCTGCCTGGCCTGCTGAGTTCTTCCAGCATTTTGTGTGTGTTGCTTGGGTTTCCAGCATCTGCAGATTTTCTCCTGTTTGTGAAATCAGGATATACCTCCAGTTATATTCAAAGCAGGGAAATCTCGTAGCTAAACAGGACTGAAGGCTCTTTTTCAGAAAGCATGCCCCATTCATAACAAGATATATGAATTGGTGGTAAAAATCACAATAGCTTGTGTGATCAAATAGCCATACACTCATTTGGTTATCAAGTGACCATGGCCTGGCATGAAAACTCTAATGCCCAGGAACAGAAAAAAGTGGAGACAGTCCAGTCCATTGCAGGCAAAGGTCTCTCCTACACAGACCACGTTTACAAGGAGCACTGCCAGAAGAAAGCAGAAGCCATCATCAAGGACCAACACTATACAGGCCATGCTCTTTTCTGACTACTACAGATGGACAGAAGGTACAGGAGCCTTAGGTCCCATATCACCACATTCAGGAGCAGTTACTACTCTTCAAACATCAGGGTCCTACACCAGTGTGGATAACTTCACTAACCTTAACACTAAACTGATTCCACCACCCACAAACTCACTTTCAAGAACCCTCGACTCATATTCTCAGTATTATTTTTATTTGTGCAATTTGTCTTCTTTTGCACATTGGTTGTACATCTGTCTTTATTTATCTATATGCTTTGAATTACTTTATTTTCCTGTAAATGCCTGCCAGGAAGTGAATCTCAAGGTAGTATATTGTGACATATACTGTACATACCTTGATAATAACTTTACTTCGACTTTTGAAGGTCCATAATAAAATATTCCATGATACTTCACATTAGAAAAAACTGGAAAAATGATGAAGAGTAGTCTTGATAATGAAGGAAGGGATATAGACAGTTGTGATGAAGTGTCTTCTCTCAGAAAATCAAGAAGCAGAGTGATTTTGGGTGAAGCTGAGAAGGAATGAGGAAGAAGACATTGACTGGAGTTGTTGTCGACAGGCCTTTGATGTGTAGTGGTATTGTTGGCTATAGTGTAAACTGAGAATTAATAGACACATGCCAGGCAATAAGCATGGGCAACTTTAGTCTACTTACTGACTAGTTCTTGGAAAGGATACATTTATGAGGTATGGAAGACATGGTTTTCAGGATCTGCATGTGGAGGGAAAAGAGCGAAGCTATGAGGAAAGAGGCTGTTTTAGATCTGGTATTGTGCAATAGTTCATTAGCTCGTTGCTATTTGTACACGTGACAATAATAAAGCTCATCCTTTGTACACGCGACAATAATAAACCAATTTCAATTTGAATTCCATTGTGTTGCCTTTAAGGCATTTGTTTAGTTTATTATATTTTTGCTTTAGTAATTCATTTGTTATTGTTTTCTAGTTAAAGCTAAGATTGTTTAAAGTAAATTCATTGTCTGTGATATATCGCGGCATGCGATGACGTCACACCCGGTTTTGCCGCGTCTTGTGGGAAAATACCAGTTTGGAGAAACGGGAAGGAGGGGGCGTATGTGTGCAGGATCAGCACGAGAAAAGTTTTCTTTCTACGCACTAGAAACATTAGTGAAGCAACGCCGTAAGTTCATAAGATAATCGATATGTTGAATTAAAAATGTTAACGCTGATTCTGTTAAAAGTAATAACGGTTGATAAAGTTTATGTTTTTTGTTATTTAAAAAGTTGTGGATAGTTTGTGTTGAAGTGTATTTAGAGCCAGTCGATGGCGTAGGTAGATTCTGACTGTATGTTGCACTTTAATGTAATATAGTTGTTGTAGTTTTACTTTTGCAAGTATTTATGATGTAAATGTGATGTCAAGAAGGAAGCAAATACTGTATATATTTTGTATTGTTTTATCAACAGTTTTCACCTTACATTAATGTGGAAGAGTGAACAGTAAATGGTTAATCTTACTGGGATCGCCTCATTGATTGGTTTATGCTTGGTGTTTAGTTCAGAGTTCTTTTACACCTGTGCGAGAACACTACATCCATAATCTTCAAAAATTCCATTGTTTCTAGAATGGCTTCTGCAGAGTTGTTGAGATTGCAACCTCATCTTCCAAGATTGGAGGGATTATGAAAGTGTGGACCTAAAGACCAAATAGCCTTATAGTGGTAGAATGGAAAGTGTAATTGATCTGGATAATGGCACCAAAACATAATATAATTGGCCAGAATCAACACAATTTTAAGTAAAGGAAATTGTTTAAAGTTGGAGTTTTTAATTGATACAACATAGAGAGCAGATACGAGCAAACTACTGGATGTGATTTATCTAGATTTTCAAAAACCTTTTGGTAGGGTATCGTAGGAGAGATTACTCAATGAAGCTGGAACCTGTGGCATTGGAAATAGTATTTATGGATGGATTGTGGATTGGTTAATGTCCAGAAATATTAGAATAAATGGATCAATATTGCATGTAAAGGTTGTGATTAATGAAATGCACCATGGATTGATGCTGGGTCTCCAACTATTAGACCATTAGAAGCAGAATTAGGGCATGTGGCCCATTGAGACTGCTCCACCATTCCATCATTACTGATATATTATTCCTCTCAATTCCATTCTCCTGCCTTCTTGCTGTAAACTTTGATGCCCAATCAACCACTACTTTAAATATACTCAGTGACTTGGCCTCCACAGACGTCTGTGGCAGAGAGTTCCAGATTCACCACCTTCTGGCTAAGGGAATTCTTCCTCTGCTTTGTTCTAAATGCATGTCCCTCTATTCTGAGGCTGTGCTCTTTGGTCCCGGACTCACCCACAAATGGAAACAGCCTCTCCATATCCACTCTATCTCGGCCTTTCAGTATTGAATAGGCTTTAATGAGATCCCCCCCTCATTCTTCTAAACTTTAGTGAGTACAGGACCAGAGACATCAAAAGCTCCTCATACAGTGAATCTTTCATTCCCAGAATCGTTCTTGTGAACCTCCTGTGGACCCTCTCCAATGCCAGAACATTTTTTCTTATATAAGGGGCCCAAATCTGCTCATAGTACTCTGACTGGGGTTTGACCAATGAACATAGAACAGAGAACACAGAAATTTACAGCGCATTACAGGCCCTCAGCCCACAATGTTGCGACGACCATGTAACCCACTCTAGAGACTGCCTAGAATTTCCCTAGCACATAGCCCTCTATTTTTCTAAGCGCCATGTACCTATCTAAGAGGCTCTTAAAATACCCTATTGTATCTGCTTCCACCACCGCCACCAGCAGTGCATTCCATTCACCCTCCACTCCCTGTGTGAGAAACTTAGCCCTGACATCTCCTCGGTACGTATTTCCAAGCACCTTAAAACTATGCCCCCTCATGTTAGCCATTTCAGCCCTGGGAAAAAGCCTCTGGCTATCCACATGATCAATGCCCCTTATCATCTTATACACCTCTATCAGACCACATCTCATCCTCTGTTGCTCCAAGGAGAAAAGGCCAAGTACACTCAAACTATTCTCATAAGGTACTCCCTCCAATGCAGGCAATGTCCTTGTAAATCTCCTCTGCATTCTGTCTATTGTATCCAAATACTTCCTGAAGTGAGATGACCAGAATTGAACACTGTACTCCAAGTGGGGCTGATCAAGGTCTTATTTGGTGCAATATTAGCTCACGGCTCTTGAACTCAGTACCACAGTTGATGAATGTGAACACACCAAACGCCTTCTTAACAACACTGTCAACCTGCGCAGCAGCTTTGAGTGTCCTGTCAACACGGACCCCAAGATCTCTCAGATCCTCCATACTGCCAGGAGTCTTACCATTTCTATTATATTCTGTATTCAAATTGGACCTACCAAAATGATCCACTTCACACTTATCTAGGTGGAAGTCCACCTGCCACTTCTCAGCCCAGTTCTGCATCTTATCGATGTCCCGCTGTAACCTCTGACAAACCTCCAGACTAGCCACAACACCCCCAATCTTTATGTCATTAGCAAACGTACTAACCCACCCTTCTACTTCTTCATCCAGTTCATTTATAAAGAATCACAAAGAGGAAAGGTCCCAGAACAGATTCCTGTGAAACAACTCTGGTCACCAACCTTCATGCAGAATACAAACCAATGCCTTATAAAGCCACACACACAATATGCTGGTGGAACGCAGCAGGCCAGGCAGCATGTATAGGGAGAAGCACTGTCGACGTTTCGGGCCGAGACCCTTCATCAGGACTAACTGAAATGAAAGAGAGTAAGAGATTTGAAAGTACTTTCGACAGTGCTTCTCCTTATAGATGTTGCCTGGCCTGCTGTGTTCCACCAGCATTTTGTATGTGCTGTTTGAATTTCCAGCATCTGCAGATTTCCTTGTGTTTGCCTTATAAAGCCTGTGCATTACATCCTTGCTCTAATAGTTGAGTCCTTTTGAAATGACTGCTAACATTGAATTTTCCTTCCTAACCATCGACTCAACCTACAAGTTAACTTTTAGGGAATCCTGCACAAGGACTCCCAAGTCCCTTTGCCTCTGTTATTTTTGAATTTTATCCCTGTTTAGAAAATAGTCTATGCCTTTATTCCTTCTACCAAAGTGCATGAACATATACTTCTTTGCACTATATACCATCTGTCACTTATTAACCATTTTCCCAAACTGTCTAAGTCCCTCTGTAGCCACCCTGCTTCCCCAACAGTACCTGTCCCTCCACTTATCCTCGTACTATTTGCAAACTTAGCCACAGAGTCATCAATTCTGTCATCTATATCATTGACATACAAGGTGAAAAGAAGCGGTCCCAAAACTGATTCCTACAGAACACTAGTCACTGGAAGCCAGAAAAGGACCCCTTTATTCCCACTCTTTGTCTCCTGCCAGTCAGCCTATTTTCTGTCTGTGCTTGTATCTTTCTAGCAATACCATGGGTTCTTATTTTGTTAAGTAGCCTCATATGCAGCTCCATGTCAAAGGCCTTTTGAAAGTCCAAGTAAACAACATCCACTGACTCTCCTTTGTCTATCCTGCTCATTATTTCCTCTAAGAATTCCAACAGATTTGTCAGGCAAGATTTCCCTTTAAGGAAACCATGCTGTTGTTGGCTTATTTTGTCAAGTGTCTCCAAGTACCCCAGAACCTCATTCTTAATAAAAGGCTCCAGCATCTTCCCACCCATTCCCACCCACTGAAATCGGGCTAGCTAGCCAATAATTCCCTTTATTCTGTCTCTCTCCATTCTTAAAGAGTAGAGTGACAATTGCAACTTTCCATTATCTGCTACCATTCCAGAATCTAGTGATCTGTCGAAGCTTGTTACTAATGCCAGTACAATCTCTCCATCTGCCTCTTTCAGAATGCTGGCGTGTAGTTCATCTTTTCTAGTGACTTATCCTCTTTAGATCTTTCAGCTTCTAAAGTACCTTCTCCTTATCAGCTACACTCACTTCTTCCCCCGACTCTCTCAAATTTCTGGCATACTGTAGTGCCTTCCACAGTGAAAACTGATGCAAAATACTTGTTCATTTTGACTGCTGTTTCTTTGACCCACGTTACTATCTTTCCAGCAGTCCAATTTCTGCACTCTATGTTACTCCTGATATATTTAGAAAACTTTTGGTTCCTCTTTTATATTGGTTTCCTTACCCTCATGTTTCATCTTTTCTCTCCTCATGATTTTTTATTTGCCTTCTGTAGCTCTTTTAAAGCTTCTTAATCTTCTAACTTCCCACAGATTTTTTGCTAATTATATGCCTCTCTTTTGTTTTTATGCTGTCTTTGGCTTCCCCTGTCAGCCATCTTTGTGTTATACTCCTTTTACAATCCACTGTAATATTGATGCTTCTGACTTTATCTTCTCCCTCTCAAACTGCCAGATGAATTATAGTGAATTACAGTCATTGAATCATAGAGACCTACAGCACAAAAAAAGGCTCTTTGGCCCATATAGTCTGTGTCAAAGTATTAATTTGCCTACTTCCATTGTCCTGTATTTGGACAATAACCCTCCATGCCATTCTCATCCATCTACCTATCCAAATTTCTCTTACGTGTTGAAATCAAACACACATCTACCAATTGTGTTGGCAGCTTATTCCACACTCTGGACACCTTCTGAGTAAAGAAGATCCCCCTCATGGTTTCCTTAAACATTTCACCTTTCACCCTTAAACTATGACCACTAGACATTGCCTCACCCAACACAGTGGAATAAAGCCTGCTTGCATTTATCCTACCTATACCTCTCAATTTTGTATACCCCTATCTCTCCTCAATTTTCTATATTCTAGGGAATAACGTCCTAACCTATTCAATCTTTGCCTATAACTCAGGTCCTTAAGTCCTGGCAGCACCCTTGTAAATTTTCTCAGCACTCTTTCAATCTTATTTACATCCTTCTTGTTGGTAGATGACCAAAACAATATTCTAAGTATTCAAAATCAGTATTCTAAATCAGGCTTCAAAATGTCTTATACAATTTTAACACAACATCTCAACTCCTGTACTCAAACATTACTTATGAAGACCAATGTGCCCAAAGCTTTCTTTATGACCCTATATACCTGTGACACCCCTTTCAGGGAATAATGGATCTGTGTTCACAGATTCCTCTGTTCTTCCACACTTTTTGATGCCCAGATGCTCACTATGTAAGACCAACTCTGGCTGATGCTCCCAACGTGCAACACCTTACACTATCTGCATTAAATTCTATCTGTCATGGTTCAGATCCCATTGCAAGCTTTGATTGTCTTCTTTACCCCCAGACTTGCTGTCATCCATTATCATCCAAATCAATGATACAGATGACAACCACCAATGGATGCAGCACCAAACCCTTGGCACAACACTTGTTACAGGCCTCTAGTCACTGAGACAGCTATCTACCACCAATCTCTGGCTTCTCCCACGAAGCTCATGTCTAATCCAATTTACTACTTCATCTTGAATGCCAAGTGACTTAATGATCTTGAAACCTCCCTTGCGGTACCTTGTCAAATGCCTTGCTAAAGTCCATGTAGACAACACCCACAGGCCTGACGAAGGGTCTCGGCCCGAAACTTTGACTGCTCGTTTCCATGGATGCTGCCTGACCCACTGAGTTCCAAAAGCGTGTTGTATTTGTTGATCCACTGTCTTGTCCTCATCAAATTTCCCCATAACTTCCCCCAAAAACTCTATAAGATTGGTTAGAAATGATCTATCACTCAAAAAGTCATGTTGACTAACCTTAATCAGTCTCTGTCTATCCAAATACTAATACTGTATATCTGATCTCTTAGAATTACTTCCAATAGCTTTCCCACTGCTGATGTCAGGCTTACTGGCCTATAATTTCCTGTCTTAATCTTACAGCTTTTTTAAACAATGGAATGGCATTAGCTATCCTCCAAACCTACTGTACCTCACTGTGGCAAAGCACGTTTTAAGTATCTTTTCTGGAGCCCCTGCAATTTCTGCACTAGTGAGGGCTGAAGGGTACGTCTTGACAGGGCCTGAGGATTTATTCTCCCTAATTTGCCTCAAGTCAGTGACCATCTCCTCTTCTGTAATCTGTATAATGTCCTTAACCTAGCTACTGCTTTGCCTCACTTCTACAGATAGTGTCCATCTTCTGAGTAAATACAGATGAAAAAAACTCATATAAGATTTCCGCCATCTCTTTTGTTTGCATGCATAGATGACTACTATTCTGATCTTCCAAAGGACCAGCTATCCTTTGCTCTTAAGATATCTTCTATCCTTTTGCTCTTAACATATCTATAGAAACCCTTAGGATTCTTATTTGCCTTGTCTGCTAGAACAACCTTATGCCTTCTTTTACCCTTCCTGATTTCTTTCTTAAGTGTTCTCTTCCATTTCTTATACTCCTCAAGTACCTCATTTGTTCCTACCTGCTTATACCTGCTATGTATCCCCTTCTTTTTCTTAGCCAGGGCCTCAACATCTCTTGGAAACAAAGGTTCCCTAAACATGTTATCCTTGCTTTTATTCTGACAGGAATATCCAAACTCTCTCTTTTTCAAAATTTCTCTTTTGAAGGCCTTTTACTTACCATGTGCACATTTGCAAGAAAACAGCCAGTCCCTTGCCAAATCCTTTCTGATACCATCAAAATTGGCCTTTCTCCTGTTTAGAATCTCAACCCAATGGCCAGACCTATTTATTTCCATAATTACCTTGAAACTAATGGCATTATGATCACTACATGCAAAGTGATCCCCTACACAAACTTTTGTCAACTGCCTTGTCTCATTCCCTAATAGGGGATCTAGTATTGCACTCTTTCTAGTTGGGACTGGTGTTTTGATTAAGGAAATTTTCCTAACCACGTTTGACAAACTCTTTCCTATTCAACCTATTTACAGTATTTGGAGTCTCAGTCAATATGTGGAAAGTTAAAATCAACATATCATCACAACCTTATGTCTCTTGCAGCAATCAGTGATCTATCTACAAATGTGATCTCTCTATAAATCGCATGAACTTTTGGGTAGTCTATAATATATTTCCTTTCTATTTTCCTCGGTTCCACCCATAAAGATTCACTAGGCAAACTCTCTAGTCTGTCCTGTCTGAGCACTATTGCGGCATTTTCCCTGACTAGTAATGCCACCACTCCCCTTTTAATCCCTCCTGCTCTGTCACATCTAAAAGAACAGGACCTTGGAACACTGAGCTACCAGTCCTTCGTCTCCTGCAACAAAGTCTCACTAATGGCTGCAATGTCATAATTCCATATGCTGATCCACGCCCTAAGCTCATCTGCCTTTCATAAAATATTCTCTCATTGCATTGAAGTATTTGCAGCTTGGAATATTAGTTCCACCATGCTCAAAATTTTGTTTATATGGAGGCTTAACAACATCTTTTTTCCATTATTTGTTCTGGCATGCTGGTTTCTATCCTCCTGCAACTCTAGTTTAAACCCTCATGTACAACTCTAGCAAACTTTCCCATTAGGATATTAGTCCTTCTCCAATTCAGGTGCAAACCACCCCCTTCTGTACAGGTCCCACATTCCCGGGAAGGGAGCCCAGTGATCCAAAAATCTGAAGCCCTCCCTCCTGCACTATCTCCTCAGCCACATATTAAACTGTATGATCTTCCTATTTCTACCCTCAGTAGTTTGTGGCATGGGTAGCAATCCTGAGATCACCATCCTGGAAGTCCTGCCCTTTAACTCTCTGAACTCACATTGCAGGACTTTGTCATCCCTTCTACCTGTGTCATTGGTATAGATGTGAACCACAACCTCTGTCTGCACACCCTCCAACTTAAGAGTTTCATGGATACTATCCAAGATGTTCCTGATCCAGGCATCTGGGAGGAAACATATCATCTGGGAATTTCATTCTCATCTGCGAAACGTCCTTTATGTTCCCCTAATCAATGAATCTCCCCTATCACTACCACACATCTTTTCTCCCCCTCCTTCCCTTCGGTGCCGCAGAGCAATACTCAATGACAGTGATGGTGGCATTCCCCTGCTAGGTCATCTCTGCAACAGTATCCAAAGTGGTATACCTGTTGTTAAGGGGAATGCCCACAGGGGTAGTCTGCACTGGCTGCCTATCCCTTTCCCTCTCCTGACTGTCACCTATTTACCTGTATCCTGCACCTTGTGTGTAACTAATTCCCTATGTGTCCTATCTACCAATCCCTCAGCCTCCCGCATGATCTGGAGATCATTCACTTCCAGTTCCAACTCCTTAACATGGTCTGTTAGACGCTGCAGCTGGTATCTGGTCAAGAATACCATCTGCTTTGTCAAAGAGGGGAAAAGACCAACAGAACACCAGAAAGCAACTCTTCACTGCATAGGACTGGAAGCTAAAAGCAGACCTGGAGAAAACAGCTGCAGTTCCTTCTCCACATCACAGAGACTACATTGCCACCTGACTTGTGATGTGGCCCAACTCATTGAAGCACGTTCTTATGCTTGAGCTTACCGTGCTGTGGGAAGAACACGTGGAGGAGGCCTACGAGCGGAAAAGAGCCAAGTATGAGGATCTGATGAACAACTGCCAAAGAAGAGGCTGGAGAGTAAAGTGTTGGCCCATGGAGGTCAGGTTTCATGGCTTTGCGAGCCAGTTGCTCTGCAAAGTATACACTGCACTTGGAATCACGGGAGAGAGAAGAAGAAGAGGCATTTCTACCACCACAGCCACAGCAGAGAAAGCGTCAAGATGGCTCTGGATAAAGAGGGCAGATCCATTGGTTGCTGCTAGGGTACAGGCCAGAGTCTGATCAATCCCAGTTGGGTCACCTGGGCGAGGATGTATGATGTCGAAAGACCCGAAACACCTGACGACCCCAGGTAACATCAGTGATGTTGTGCCCTAACTTAGTATCATGCAGATGTTTCTATGAGAAGGGACACTGGACAGTGACACTGCCTGCATTCCAATATCCCACAGCAGGAGCATTCCACTATCCTGCCTTGCATTCCCGCTCCTCTAGGTGTGGAATTCAAAATAAAAGAAAGAATAAATAACAAAAAAAAAATCTACCTCTGGCCTATCCTCCTCTCTGAAGCCTTAAGTCCCCACTCTAACACTGGCCCACTCACATAATAACCACTTAACTTCTTTTTATTGCATCTTTCCAAGTGCGTATTTATTCTGTGAATGGGCCTTCCACTCCATTAGACTTCCTACAGCCCTAGTAGAAGGCTTACGCTGGCTTGACTTTCCAAAATGTATCTCTTCGCACTTATCAGAGCAAGACACACACGATGCTGGTCAGGCAGCATCTATGGAAATGAACAAACAGTCAACGTTTCAGGCCGTGTGTGTTGTTCTGCATTTCCAGCCTCTGCAGAATCTCTCTTTTTTATACTTTCCACTTATCATTTGCCAGTCCTTGACCCACTTCTGTCAGATAAAGATCCCCCTATAATCTACAATAACCTTCTTCACTATCAACAACATCTCCTAATTTCTTTATATTCTTTATTTTTGACATGAGCCTTATATTTTAGTATCATTACTTTATGTATATTAACATTGAGGCAATAATAATTAAGACACTTTAACATTGTTTTAGACAATGATATTAAAGCTAGTGACTAAAATCTAGTGTAAAATGCGTGAACTTTGGAGAATCAAATTCATTTGACAGCCATACCTTAATGCATGTGTATCCTGTCATTCATCCACTGTTGCCTTTTAAGGCTGAGAACAGTAACATTAGCAAATATAAATGATTACTTTATGAAGGTTACAGTTTTCTGTCTGTGCCAGGACAGAATATTAACATATACTCTAATTGTCATTATATTAATATTACCACAGTGTGGGCTGCTATCTTATTAAATGTATTTGTTACAGGAAGCAAACATCTGGTCAGTGTAATAGTCAGTGTGAATTTATTTATTTGATTCTGTACCACTGCAAAGAGGTTTTTCTAAAACAAAGGTGTTGATTGTTGGATTGCGCTAGCTAATGTACTGCAAACACTAATTGATGAGTGAAAAATTGCAGATGCTGGAAAATGAGATCAGAAAATTCTGCAAGTGCTGAATAGTTCAAATAGCTTCTGTGGAGAAAGAAACAGTTAACTTTTCTGGTCAATAACTTTTCATCTGAACTTCAGTTTTCCCAGTTATTGAACTGAAGGGGTTCACCATTTTTTAGCCATGAACTTTAATCAGATGCTGGAGAAGAATGCCCAGATTTGCAAACAACATCACACAAATGTTAAAGATTTGAAGTGAATCAAATAAATATGCACTGTGGGCTAGCAATCCTCAGAATATTAACTTGCATTGCGTCGTTATCTGTGTAATTCAGTGGTCAGGTTTCCCATACTAAAACAGACTGCATTAACTGCGTCATTTCTGAGACATTGTGAAGTGAAATATAAAAACAGTTATTTCTTTTTATTTCTCACAGAAAGTTTGAAAGCAATTGCTTAGAGGAGGTGTTTTCTAATGTCCTAAGCAATAGTTTTCACTTGTCTACCAATAATAACACAAAAAGGAAAGAACAAAAATTCCAATAGCCTAATGTTTTACAAGTTTCTTTTGACTAGTTGTCTGACTCATTGTTGGCATCTTTGATCTATTATTGACATCTTTGCATGCTGGTGTAGCAACAGGAATAATAACTGATACTTTCAGAATTCCTGTAAGGAGTGACAAGCAAAACGAATCAAGTATGCCACAATCACTGACAGCTTTCAAGAGAACAGCCATTTTTCTTTAGACAAAGAAAACAGGTTTTTTAATATATTGGACATCTCAATATTAAGCTCTTGCAACTGAAATCGTCAATGCAACATATTCAGTGAGAGAGTAACCCTTCCCCCATCTCATAAACTGCATGCAAATTACTGATTCCCTTTGATGGACAGCTAGGAAACTCACAGGCTGAGTGGTTCAGTGAGAAAATTGCTAAAACACATTTGTCATTTTGATGGTTCTACCAAGCCTTAGACAGAGTCCCTGTTGGGTTTTGTTTGGCCTGAATGTGAGATGTCAGATCCATCCATGTGAAGAAGTTTCTTGCAGATGTGTCACTGAGTGTAACAGACAGGGACAGGTATATTGGGAACCTAAACATTGTGGTTTGATCCCCTGTGCAGATGGCCTGAAATAATTCAATGCCATAGTTTTACCACAAAACTGTTTTAAAATTAACTAATGAAGTATAATTTCTTTTGTGAAGTGCTTCTATAATACAGAAGAATACATCACAATATAGTATACATTGATGTAATATTCTTCCTTGCATGTGTAATATTATTCAGCTGACAATCTAAATTTTTATCCTTCCAATGATCATTTTACTTTTTCTTTTTGAGTATTTAGATCATCTGCAAGAGTTTTCTGTTAAAATGATTGGGAACTTAAGAGTTTCACTTTATTTAGCGTAAAAGATTCAGGGATATTAGCAAGGAGATAACCAATATCTAAATTTTCGAACAGTGTTGAAAATTCAAGATCTCGCTGTTAATATGAAGCACATGGGTGTTGATATACAAACCTATCACCGAAGTAGAAAACTCTGATCATTGCAAATGAATAGTTGAGTGCCAGATTTTAGTTGCTTTGAGAAATATAAAAATGTCAAAACTTAATTTGTCATTTTTCTTTGATTCTCACTCAGTGTATAGTCTGACTTTTTTTTTCCACTTTCTGCATATGATTTGGAATTGAATTTATTTGCTCTACAAGTTTTGTTTATTTTACCATCTTTTTTCTCTGAGGAAATGTATGGTTGCTTTCCCAGATTTCTTACCTTTCTGAATCTGACTTGATCTACAAACAAAAAGGAAACAGCTGGTAGATCAATGAGTCAAGCAGCATCTGTGGAAGGAAAGGAATTGTCAATGTTTCAGGTCCGGACCCTGTATCACACCCACTGAGTTCTTCCAGAAGTTTGCTTTTTGCTTCAAATTTCAGGACCCACTACTTCTTCTATTTCTATCCACCAGCATTTGAAGTAACGTGCTAGATGATAAATCTAAAAGACTCAATGTGCAAGGGGAGGTCTGATGAATGGCTAGGAATAAGTCTAGCCACCTAATAACAGTCTAAACATTCGATTAAAAAAAACTGTTGCAACCAGGTGGCAGAAATCTGTCAGGAGAGTTGCAGCTTCCTGTAATGATATTGAGAAAGGTTCAGCTTTATTTGAAAAATTTTCTTCTGAAATGACTCAAATAAAAATTAATGTCATAATCTATCTGAAATGGCCTTAATAAAGTCAAATCAAATCCTTGATTTTTTGGCAGGGATGGAAGCTGCTGCTGTATTCAGAACTTTAAGCATTAAATTTAGACTATTAATTTCATTAAACCATTTACTTTAACAAAATTTTGAATAATTGTGATCAGTTAAAAACTCAGACCAAGATCTGAAAAAATCAAAATGCATCTGAAGTCTGCAGCAAGGTCAGATGTACTGAGTGTGTAATGAGTGGGAGGTTGTGCGGCAGCCATTATCTTCCCTCTGACAGGAGAGCAGCTCACTGACCTGGCACGCGAACAAATGGAGAGCAAAACTCTAGGGTGAGATGTAAATTCCCGCTTCACTCCCTCATGAATGCTACGTCTCTGGGATGTGGTTTGCTGACCTATAAAATAAGGTTATTTGTATACTGAATGACAGTGACAGTGGTGCTCCAATTAGTTGACTGGTTGGATAAAAAGAAGAATGATGATCACAGATTAATATAAAACCCTATCAGGGTGAAATATGACTTTCAAATAGACTTCTACAAAGCCTCTAGATGGCACCTATAATGTACTCAATAATGTACATGACACATATTTATCTGTGAATCCTGCTTTCGACTGTATGTTCTAAAGTGAATACTGAAAACCAAACCTGAAAAAAATCCAATGAACCATTAAAAAAAAGAATTGCTAGAAAATAGCCAGAAGAGCAAATCTGTTTATTTACTTTCTTTTATTCTATCGGTCCATTATTTTTGTTCTTTCTACTTACATTTCTATCACAATAATCGATTAATGTAAATAACATCTTTCGGATCTACTTAGCATGTTATATCATTCCTCTTTGTGCCTTTTGGAGCATCGGGTGGCAACCTTGCTGTTTCTTTAGCAGTTTGTCTGTTTTTTTTTATGAGGCTGAGTTGTTAGCTTGACACTCACCACAGCACGGATGGAAAATGTGCAGGGAGCCGGCTTGACTCAAACCCAGGAACGCTCACTGCGAAGTCTGGTGCTGATGCCACTATACCACCGGCCAGCTACTTAACATGAGTAATATAAAAATAAATTAATTGTTACAATTTTATTGAGAAGTGCCAGCACTCATTGAACTGGATATGTTTTAATTGCACAGAATGAGCTGTATATTGAAATAAACAATCATATTTTCCACATGATGTGTAACATAATAAATGTGTTAATGAACTAATAAGTCAGAGGTGTGGATCTTGGCTTCTGAGTTCAAAATACAAGAGCAGTTCTAAAGATTTGAATTGTTATGAGAAAAACTGATATGAGTAAAATACCTGGAGATGACATTATTTAAAAGGATTACTGATTCACTAATGGACCTTTAGTAAGAAATGCTTGTATTGTTACCAAGTCTAGCTCAATTGTGATTTCAGACTAATTTTTGAAAAGCTTTCACTTGTATCCAATCACTACAAAAATGCTATTACACACACTATAATGTTTCATGTGAGAGACTTCCACTGTTACACCTCTGTTATCTACGGTGTCATCTACAACCTCCAAACCACTCATCCTGAAGGTTTCTTTATTGTTGTTGGTGGCTTCAATCATGCCAATTTACAAACAGTCCTGTCAAGGTTCCACCAGCATGTCAGATTCAAAAGCAGAGGGGAGAGTATGTTAGATCTGGTTAATACCAACATTCCTGGAGCTTACAGGGCTGCCCTCTGCCCTTATCTTGGATGTCCACTGTGTGACTCCCTGCCTCCAGACCACTGGTGAAACGAGTCAAACCAATTTGCAGGGAGATCAGGACCTGGCCAGAGAGTACCGCCTGAGTGCTGCAAGATCGTTTCAAAAGCATGGACTGGAGCATACGTGGCTACCTATGATCATCAGGTCCACGTTGAGCAATGTACAGAATTGGTTACTGGTCACACTGGAAGATGCATTGAGGTTGTTACTGTGATTGAACACCACACTGCAAGGGGAAATCGCAACCCACAGCTGACTGCAGCGGTTTGTGCACTGCTTAAGGAACGGGATGCTGCCTTCAGATTGGGGGGTAAGAGGACTCCGAGGTCAGCAAGAGAGGTGCTCTCAAAAGCCATCAGGAAGGCAAAACGAGAGTCTGTGCAAAAAATTCACTGCACACAGTGTATGTGGCAAGGTATACAAACTACAACAGATTACAAGTCCAACTTGTGCATCAACAACAATGACAACACTCTTCCCGATAGGCTGAATGCCTTCTATGCACAATTTGTGACATCAGGGAAAGTCCCCTTTCCTATGTGCAGCCAAGGTGAGGAAGGCTCTATCCAAGGAAAACCCACCCAAAGCTGTGAAGCCAGACCTGCCTGGTCAGGTGCTGAGTGATTGTATGGCCCAGCTCACAGATGTTTTAACGGACATCTTTAACAACTTTTTGCAACCGTTCACTGTCTCTGTCAAGCTTCAAGCAGGTCACCATCATTCTGATGCCCAAAAATGCAATGGGAACTCGCCTAAGTGATTACTGCCCAGTGGCACCGACTTATCAATCATGAAGTGCTTTGAGTGGCTGGTAATGGGCCTCCTTCAAACTACATTGGACCCTTTCCCTTTTGCCTACAGCTCAAACTAGTCCATGATGATGCTATAGCCTCTGCCCTTCCCTCCATCCTGTCCCACCTAGAAAATGATGCCTCACACACAAGGATATCGTTCATCAATTTCAAATCAGCATTTAACCTGATCAACTTCAGGATTCCGGTTGGTAAACTGTCATTGTTGGGACTCAGCTTCACTCTCTACCACTGGATCTTAGGTTCCTTCGTGGAAAAACCACAGTCAGTCTGAGTTGGTAACAATAGTTCAAGCTCCATCGTGCAGAGCACTGTGCCCCACACACCTGCCCGCTCAGCCCATTGCTGGCTCATGACTGCACTGCCAGATCTGCCTCAAATCACACCATCATCTCAGCTGATGGTACAACAGCGTGTGGCCTCATCAGCCACAATGATGAGTTAGCATACAAAGAGGAGGCAGAGAGGTTTCTCTGACTGCATCATTTTGTGGTACGAAAGATTCATGCCATCGGGCCGCAAGACCCTACAGACAATAATAAAAACTGTTAAGACAACCACCGCAATCTCCGTTCCCCTTTTTATGACATTTACCAAGAACATGGTATACGAAGGGCCAAAAGCATCGTTGAGGATTCCTCCCAACCATCCCACAATGTCTTTAACTTATTAACATCAGAAAGGAGGTACAGAAGCATCAGAGCTACGTCTGCCAGATTGGGTAAGAGCTTCTCTCCTAGGGTGTGTGACTAATGAATGCTCTCCACCATCAAGGTCTCGTCACCAGGACAACAGGCTGGTGACTGTTACTCTACTCTATATTGTTCACCTGTGCTGTGCACTTCACATGCATTTTGAATTATATTTTATTACCTTATTTGTGTGGTAATATTTTGTTTTATGCGCTGCATGTGATGTATGTATTGCACTGCGGACCAGAGGAACATTGTCTCGTGAAGTTGTATGTATGATAACTCTGATCACAATAAACTTGAATTTGAACTATGCTGGTTCTTACTTCTCTAAAGCCTAGAAGTTAAAAATCTTCCTTATGTTTTCATTTTCCATGCCTTTGTTACCACCATGCCCTACCCCACCTCCACCCCCCATTTGATTGTGTTGGAAGCAGCCCAGTTCATCACAGGCAGGGAAAGCCCTCCCCACCAATTAGCAAGTCTATATGGAGCACTGCCATAAGAATTCAGCATCCATCATCAAGGACCCCTATCATCCAGGCCATGTTCTCTTGCTGCTGCATTGGAACGGAGGTTTAGGATCCTCGGTCCCACACCACCAAGTTCAAGAGCAACCATTCGACTCCTGACCAGCGTGGATAATTTCACTCAACTCAACTCTGAACTGAGTCCACAGTCTATGGGCCCACTTTCAAGGAATGCACAGCTAATTTTCACTATATTATTTATTTACTTACTTGTTTAAATTTCCACAGTTTGTTTTATCTTGCACATTGATTGTCAGTCATTGTGTGTAGTTCTTCATTTATTCTATTGTATTTTTTTACTGTGAATACCTGATAGAAAATGAAGCTCAAAGTACTATATGGTGACCTATACATCCTTTGATAATAAATTTACTTTGAACTTTGAACCCCAAAGAAGTCTCAGTTTTTCCAACTCATCCATTTCTCCACATTTTGTGCTTTTCATCTTGTAATTGTGAGGAAAAAAATATCATCGTAAATGTGAGCAGATGTTTCATTGAATTATGTGTTTTACACCTGTTAGATCTTCTGATATGACTTGATATTTTGTCCAGAATGCTTATAGAGTAAGTTCATGGATGGCATAATCCTCAGTGTCATTCTCCCTCATCCCATAGCGACTAATTTCCTGACCTCTATTGGAGTTGGTATTAAAAGAACTGAGGGCCAAACACCTTACCCACCTTCTCCCATCTTTGCCCACCACTGGAGCCAAGTTGAACATTGAGCAGGATTTAATGATCTGACTAGGACGGCAAGACAAGTACAGTTCTTCTGCTCCCTCAACTGTCCCACTGCCCTTCTAGCCCTTTTCACAAATCTGAACCATTACCTTCCCTTCAGCACATTCTAACATTGAGCCACCAGACAAGTTTTCTTTCTCATTTAATTTATCCTTGCCTTATTCTTGGTCCTTCACATCTATTGCATTCTCGTTCCATTTTAAAATTCTTGCCATACAATCATAAGATATAGAAATAGAAATAAGCCATTCAGCCCATTGAGTCAGTTTCATAATTTTTGATCAATTA
Source organism: Hypanus sabinus (assembly GCF_030144855.1). Taxonomy (NCBI): domain Eukaryota; kingdom Metazoa; phylum Chordata; class Chondrichthyes; order Myliobatiformes; family Dasyatidae; genus Hypanus; species Hypanus sabinus. The sequence goes on from NC_082719.1 coordinate 72,442,651, forward strand.
TATTTTTTTTTCATTTTCTCCTGTCTTCTCCCCGTAAGCCTTAACCCCATTACCAATCAAGAAGACTTATTTCCCACAGCCTTCTGTGGCAATAAATTCTGGCTGAAGAAATTCCTCCTCATCTCATTTCTAAGGAACTGTCCTTTATTCTGAGGCTATGCGAGTATTCACTTCCCCTCCTTGCTCTCCCTTCAATTTGATATTGGGATTTTTTGGGTCAATCTCCATTCTAATTCTTCCAAAGCAGACAATGGGACGACACAGGCCCACTCACTGCAAACTGTTAATCCATACAGACAGTTGAAAATTGGCACAATAGCTGAGAACATAACAAGTTATTTCTACAGGCTCAGACCTGCTCTCCCTTGCACCTTTACAACTTCAAAGATTTAGTACAACTCTTGCCAATCCCAAGACTTTGAAAGTTGCTCATTCGTTGTTGCTGCATTGTTTGTTTATTCACATGGAATTCTGTGGTTTGAAACCATTGCATTGAAGAATCTTAAAGTAAAGCACCAAATTAAAAGAAAACGGCAGGTTTGGATGCAGCTTTAGAAAATGTTGTTTCGAAAAATAGATGCCAGAATAAAACCTCATTAGATAGGGGACTGGTACTGTTTACAGCTGAAATGATTCTTTTATTCTAACTTCGCAATTTTTGTTGGCCATTACATTGAAATACCAGATACTGGATTGAGTGCACATGGAGAGGATGTTTCTATTATTAGGAGAAGGTTGAGGATCTGAAAGCACAGCCTCAGATTAAAAAAAAAATCCCTTTAAAACCAAGATGAAGAGGAATTTCTTCAGCCCGGGGGTGGTAAATCTGGAAAATTTGTTGCCGCAGAGGGCTCCGGAGGCTAAATCACTGGGTGTATTTAGGACAGAAGTCAATAGATTCTTGATTAGTAAGTGGTTTCAGGCCTATGAGGAGAAGGCAAGAAAATGGGTTTGAAAAGTTTAGGTATGATTGAATAATGGAACAGATTCAATGGACCAAATGGCCTAAATCTGCTCCTATACCTTATTGTACTACGATCTATGAAATATGTTGGTTTACTAGAACTAAATATTTCTTTGTCTGAATGAGATGAATCCCACCATTATGATCCTGTCAGCAATTTTCTCTAGACTACCCTAAGCTCATAATGTTGGAAACAAAATGATGTGCTGTTTGTGGTCTGATTATATTTAAAAACAAACTCATCGTTTCCATAGAAACCTATTTAAATATAAAATCTGGAGGCTGTTATTCTGCAGAAGCAGTTGTGAAACATTTAGAAGCGCCAGTAGGTGGCAGAAGCTGTCTTTCATTTGCACATATCGTGGGGCACAAATTGTCCTGGAACACTTGTGGTAAAGATACAATATATTGGCATTATTTTGCCAAAATTATTGGAAATATCAAAGTAGGTCACCAATCATGTTCTAGATTTTGTGCGTGTGAATAAAGTATAAGTTTCTCCTGATATTGTTTCTTTATCATCTCAAAATAAACTGCATTTTTCAATACACACAAGAAATACAGTGGAAATCCAGAGCAACATACACAAAATGCAGGGGGAACTCTGCAGGTCAGGCAACAACCATGGAAATGGATAAACCTTTTAGGCCAAGAGCCTTCATCAAGACTGGAGAGATTCCAGAATAAGAAGGTGGGGAGAGGGGAAGGGGAAGGAGGACAAGCAAGAAGGTAACAGGTGAAGCTGGGTGGATGGATAAATAAGAAGCTGGAAATGGTAAGTGGAAATGGGAAAAAGTCTGGAGAAGAAGGAATCTGATAGGAGAGGAGAGTGGATCATAGGAGAAAGGGAAGGAGGAGAGGCACCAGGAGGAGGTGATAGACACGCGAGAAGAGGAAAGAGCCCGGAGTGAGGAAATGAAGAGTAGGGAAGAGGGAGAATAGGGTACCAGAAGTTGGGCAAATTGATGTTTATGTCATCAGGTTGAAGGTTACCTAAATGGAATATGAGGTCCTGCTTCCCCAGCCTGAACATGGCCTTGTCATGACAGAAGAGGACTGATGTGCTAGAATGGGAATGAGAATAGGAATTGAGATGGGTGGCCACTGGAAAATTCCACTTTTTGTGGATGGAACTGAGGTGCTCAACAAAACAGTCCCCCAGTTGATGTCGGGTCTCACCAATGCAGAGGAGGCCACATCAGCGGCACTGGATGCAATAGACGACCTCAACAGATTTGTAGGTGAAGTGTTCCTTCATCTGGAAGGACTGTTTGGGGCCCTGATGAAGGTGTGGGAGGAGGAATATTTGAAAGCAGTTATATAATATAAAATTCAAATAAAGGAAATTTCAAGTAATAGCATCCCATGAATTAATTAAGTATAATGGTAAAGGGCCCTAACAGGATATAAGAGTTTGCAGGGTTGGAGGTGCAGTGTGTTCTCCCACCAGCTACAGAAGCAGCAGAGTAAAAAGAAACAGTGATTACAACACTGGGGTTTCCCTTGTCCTCTGCTTTAAAAGAAGGATGACCCTTACAACTTAGAGCAAGTGTGTGAAGAGACAAAGATTTTCTTCCCATTTTAATTCTAAAGAAAGAAAGTTACTTATTGAGAATCACAATCAAGTGAAAATCTGCAGATGCTGGAAGTCCAAGCTACACACACGTCAGGACTGATGAAGGGTCTCAGCTAAAATATCGACCACTCTTTTCCATAGATGCTGCCTGGCCTGCTGAGTTCCTCCAGCATTTTGTGTGTGTGTTACTAACTGTGAATGCACCTTTCTTTTTAAGACACTTTAAATGCTTTCTCTTTGACTAAGCTTTTGGTTATTTATCTTAATAACTTCTGAACGTGGCCTAGTGTTAATTTACAAACAGACTGTGTGACCAATTTGAATGTTAAGGGAATTAGATCAATGTACTGCTGTTCTATATTTATTGAGAAATTCCACAAGTATTATTTTGCTGCCAGAGTCTAGATACTGGGAACAGTTTTCCACAGCATTTTTGACCGCATTATCATTTGTTCTCCTTTTCAGTCCCTTTGTATTTGAATACCCTTCTATACATGAACTATCCCTTCCTCTTATATGTTTCAGAGACAGAAGTTCAGCAGGCATCTTGGGGGAGTGGAGAACTGTCACCAATTGTTCTCTCTGAAATATTCACAACTCCACGGCCAGGATCAGTAAACCTAAACCTATATCCTTTTCAAAGCCAAAGTCTCCAGGAACAAGACTCCAATCATGTTCAGCCATTCCGGATATGTGGCTCACATTATCCCCATACTTGATAGCAGTTTCCCAAAATAGACACTCTTATATTTCATTACAACAAGTTAGTTCCAGAAGGACAGAGAGAAAGCTTCAAGGACCTCCTCTTATCTTCCTTGAAAATTGTAAGATCTTCATCATGTCATGGCAACCCTGTACTCCAAGTAGAGAAAACACATTCAGGAAATTAGTAAACAGCTTGACAGGAAATAGTGGAACGAGCATGAATCCTTCCAAACAACCCATTAGTGGGAGAGTCTGAAAGTCGCACAGGGTCCTCAGTATGCACAGGGGATGCAACTCAGGCTCAATCCCACTGGAGAGTATGAGAAGTAGGAAGTAAAGGATCTCAAAGCTCAACAAGCAGATTCATATTGAGTATCACACAAAAAATGCTAGAAGAACCCAGCAGGTTAGGAAGCATCTATGATCGTCATCAGTCCTGAAAAAAAATAATAAATTGGTAAACCAATATCTGTGTCCCTTTCAAAACCAAAATTAAATAACTTCTGTATAAATTATTAGATCATTTCAAGTTGTTTGGATATACTGTAGATCTTGGTGGTCCCAGAAGGTTATATGTTATGTATTCAGCCTGAAATGTCGACTGTTGTTTTCCATAGATGCTGCATGACCTGCTAAGTTCCTGCAGCATTTTGTGTGTGTTACACTGGATTTGCAGCTTCTGAACAATCTCTTCTGTTTATTATTTTGAGTTTAATAGGTGAACTTCTTTATATTAAAATATTATTATTTATATTAAATATTATATTTTAAAAAGAACGTGCCTTTATCAATTAAGCTTAATTCTGTCTTAAAACTAAGGGCAGTAAAATATAATGCAAATGTATCAAGCATTCAATTAATACATTTTTTGTTGTAGTATACAATTAATTAAATATGAAAAGGTGCATCAATTGGTTTACAAAGGATTGTTTATAATCTCAATTAACTGTAAAGCAGTACTAACTTATATGAACCTGTATTTTCCATTAGTACCAAACAAAACCTTCCTAAATTATTGCAATGTGAATCAACACATTGTTCAGATTTTACAGGCTATAAAGCAGGTCTGATAGAAAATCAAGGGGATGTTAAACACAGACTGTGCAATGCACTGAATATAAAAGCATCATAGGTTAAACACACCATGCCATTCACTGTCAGACAGGTTGGTCTGACAGCTTGATCTTATTGCTTATCAAATCAAATTGCATATTGAATCAAATATTCAGAATTCAGATAAAAAAACAATGGTTTGAAACATATGCAGTAGTTTGTCTGGATGTTGCGTAACCAATCTGAGATTATACATAAGAATGTAAAAGAACGGATTGCTTGAGAAGTGAATTTGCAATCCATGAATATTGTATACTTGAAATGCTCCCTAATATAACTTAATTCCAGATTGAAATTTTTGATTCCACTTCTGAGAATGGTGACTCAAACTATGGTTGCAATTCTCGATGTGTTAGTAGCATCCTTACATCCTGCGCTTGGCTGTTTTTTCTACCAAAGTCCATTATCCAGATCTGCCACATAGGTGAGTATAGTACTCAACTATAAATTTAGGGTCATCAGCTAATATCTAGATATAATAAATTCAAATCCCTCCACAACAGCTTGAGATTCATTTTCAGTTTTAAAATGGATTTGAAATTAAAGAATTGGTATAACAGAAAACAAGAAATTAAGTCTGTCATTTGGCCCTTTATGCCTGCTATATCATTATATAAAATCTTGTGTTACCTTTTAAAATACCCCAAAAAGCTTAACATGAACAGCTGCATAAGAACACGGTACTGACACATATTTTAATCAGAAGACTGGTCAAAGAGGTGTATCACAAGGAACAGCTAAAGAACAAAAAAGGGAATGAGATGCAGAGGGTTTAGAAAGAGTATGTCAGAGCCTGTAGCCTCAACAGCTGAATTTACAACTACCTTTAACAGGGTGTATGGTGTGTCTAGGGAGGGGTAGCACCTCTGGTGGGGGGGCCTGTAGTGCCCTTTTCAGGGCAGCTTGTCCACCTTTGGTCCCCACCTGGCACTCAGCTCTCACCTGTGGCTCCAAGTGGCTGTAGCACACGCAGCGGCCACACTCCGATAAACCGTCTCGGCAGCCGGGCCAAACCAGGTGAGGGTAGCTGACAGGTCTTTGACCCTCAGTGAGGTAGGGGATCTGCCTAACCCAGCGTGTGAAGTCTGGCCATGGCAGATTGAGCAGAAGAGACTGATTAATGGTCCATCGGTATAAACCATAATCGTAACCTTATCCAAAGCAGGAATTTCCTTCCCAAATCTTTATGGTAATGAAACCTCTCTGAGTTTCATGTCAAAAAGCACAGCAATTTTACAGAAACCAAACAGCTAAACCATTTGAGGAGCATATTTACAAACTCCACTCCAGGAGGGTACTTTGGCAAAGTGCACTCAGAATTCAGAAGGTTATCTGTGTGACTCCTTCATTTATTATCAGTACAAATAATTGTGCACTAGAATTACCAACTGGCATTCCCAGTAGATGATGCTCTCAATCAGGTTCATTGGACTCATAATTAAATTAAAATTATACTGCATGGAAACAGCCCCATTTGCCCGTGTTTTTCCTGTATCCCTCTAGACCTTTCCTACTTGCCCAAATATCATTGAAGTATATTTAATTTGCTAGAACTTGCTTAGTCTAAAATTAAAGATCTGTAGATGTTATCTATAAAATAAGTCACATTTCTGAAAGGCTGTCATGGTGAACTTAGGGTAGGGTTTCTTTGCAATGTATACAATAATGAATGAAGTTGGGGCACTTCAGATCATAGCCTAAGAAATAGAACAAAGTTTGGCTTTAAAACCACAAGGTCCTGCAGTGACTTCTACATAGATCAGAGTATATCTGATTTTGGACACATCTCCACTTGATAACATTATTCATGATTTCACATGGTCCAGAGATCTATCTATCTCAGTCTTAAATTTGACACAGCATCCATACTTCTCTGATGTGAGTAGTTTCAAGTTCCTCGGTATACACATCACTGAAGATCTCACCTGGACTGTACGCTGTGTGAAAAAAAAACACAACAGCATCTCTTCCACCTTAAGCGACTGAAGAAATTCAGCATGAGCCCCCAGATTCCCAAGACCTTCTAAAGGGGCACCATTGAGCGCATTCTGACTGGCTGTATCACCGCCTGGTACGGGAACTGCACCAACCTTGATCACTGGGCACTGCAGAGAGGGATATGGACAGCTGGATGTGAACTTCCCTCCACTGAGGACATTTACAGCAGCAGAGGCACGAAGAAGGCCTGGAAGATCATCGGGGAACCAGTACCCCAACCATAAACTGTTTCAGCTGCTTCCGTCTGGCAAACATTACCGCAGCATTAAAGCCAGGACCAACAGGCTACAGAACAGCTTCTTTCTACAAGCCATTAGACTCATAAATTCACATGTCTGTACACTGTGATGGAGTCATAACGTAAAGATTTTTACTCCCTCATGTTGTGAGACAGATGTAAAATATAAATAAATAAAATAAATTTAAGGATACAACACTCAAAATAAAGAAATTCCTTTGGCTCAGTCAAAATGGTAACCCTTCTTCCAAAGAATATGCATCTTACTTCCAGATTCCCCTACCAGGGGAAACATCCTCACAGAAATTACTCTGAATTACTCTGCCAGGAAAAGATTTAAGGGTGTTCTCAAGGTTTTGCTTAAAGAGGTGTCAATTCCCCATGCTGGACCTATAGATCCCACAGTGGTCTCATCAGTCATCTCAGACTCCATAAAGTTGAGTAGAAACAAGCCATCCTTAATCCCAAGTGACCACTTCAGAAAAAGGACTTTGTTGTATATACTTAAGTACATCTTTCAGACTGTGGAGCAGACAACCACTTTCCTGCAAATCCTCCTCCCCCACTTCTGACTCCATTATCATCAACTTAAGCATATTGCTAAAGACAGCTGGTGGACATCTGTACAATTAGCACACCCCTTGATCACTACTTTTTAAAAACCGATGTTTACACCTCATCCGATCGCCACCTGAACTTGCTCCTTTCCACCATGTCACTGATACCTTGCATTCTAACTGGCTTGCTGCCTTTTCCTTCTCTCTTGTTGTGCCCCTGTTGAGCCATTTTACAAAAAGATGAAAGACTGAACCAGGTTGATTACAAAAGCTCGGGGGTGGGTGGAAGGAAGAAAAGGAAATAAGAATGAAGTGAGCATGAGAAAAAATAAATGTAATCCTTACAAAGCTTTTCTCTTCTTCCCAAATGTCAAAGATGAAGAGTATTCCAAACAAGTTCTATAGGCATAAGAATAGGAAAGTGATTGTAAATTGTAAAGGGGTCGGTGCCCTGATCAAAGACTAACATGGAAATTTACTGATGGAAGCATAAGGCAAGTCTGAAGAATTACATTAGTGTTTTACATGAAATTACAATAAGGAAGAAAATGGCACTTGAATCTCAGTAAAGAAAGATGTGATTGGGATTCTGGATGGGAATTTGCTTACAGATGCATTAGAAAGTTAGCTATGGGTAGAATTGAGTGGTGTTGCAACAATAACCTTGCAATCAATGCCAGTGAAACCAAGGAATTGATTATGGACTTCAGGAGGGGGTAGTCGAGGGATCACAAAATAGCCCTCGTTGAGGGATCAGCAGTGGAAAGGGTGAACAGTTTTAAGCTCCTGGGTGCACACATCTGTAAGATCTATCCTGGGCCCAACATATTAATGCAATTACAAAGGAAGTACAACAGTGGTTATATTCCATCAGGAGTTTGATGAGACTTGTAGGTAATCAAAGGTTCTGACAAATCTCTACAGATGTGCTGTGGAGAGCATTCTAACTGGTTGCATCACCGTCTGGTATGGAGGGGCCACTGCTCAGGATTGGGAAAAAAAGATCAAAAGGGTTGCAAATTCAGCTAGTTCCATGACGGGCATCGAGGCCATCTCTAAAAAGCAGCATATATTATAATGGACCCTCATCATCCTGGGCACGCTCACTTCTCATTGCTACCACCAGGAAGGAGGGACAGGAGCCTAAAGACACACATGTAGTGTCTTGGGAATAGCTTCTTGCCCTTCATCCATATATTTCTGAATTGACAGTAAAGACAAGTGCACAACCTCAGTATCTTTAAAAAAAGTGCTCTCTTCTTGCGCCACTTACTTGACGTACATAGTAATTTATAATTTAATATAATGTATTATATATTGAAATATACAGTTTCCACAAAACAACAAATCTCACAACATATGCCAGTGACATTAAACTTGATTCTGATTCTGATTAAGTCACCTGGTCTCTGAGGGAAGGGAAAAAGGGAATCAGGAAAACCTTATTGGAAACTTCTAAGTTCCATTGATTCAGGGGTGGTGCCCGAGGACTGGAAAATTATAATTATTATACTGATGCTCAAATAAGTGTGTAGGAATTAAAACAGTAACTGCAGACTAGTATATCTAACAGAATCAGCATTTGCAGTAACACGTGTAAGTGAATTAAAGTAAGTGGTATGAGTTTGTGGAAGGCAACTTGTGTCTGACTAATTTGTAAGTGTTTTGATTAACTGAATGAAAGAGTCAATGAGTGAAATATGGTAGACTTGCTACATACAGATTTATAAAAGGCGGATGATAAGGAGCCTGTTGACAAACTCGAAGGCACAGAATAGAAGGAGCTGCAAAAGCATAGACTGAATGATAGGAAACAGAGTAACAGCAAAGGTGTTGCTTTTGACTGGTGGGACATGTATTGTGAAATTATCCAGAGTAATTGTTTCTCCTAATACAAATGAATGAATTGAACCTGGGTGTACTATTTCCAGTTTTCAAGATAAAGCAGAATTTTAAGATAGAGTGAACTGTGTGGAGGACAGCAGCAAAGTTCAAGGTGGTCTAGAGAGTTTGTACAATAGCTGAATAGTTGGCAGATTAAAATTTATTGCTGAGAAATGTAAAGTGTTACATTTTGGTAGGGAGAATAAGGAGAGACAATTTAAACTGGAAAATACAGTTCAAGAACAAAATCAGAGAGATCTAAGAACATAAAGTGGAAGTGAAGTTCAAGAGAATGGTTAAAAAAGTATATGGGGCCCTAAGCTGTGTGAATGGACTGGAGATACAGGAGCAAGGAAGCTGAGAAAACCTTCACAAACCACAGTTCTTGTCCTTTTCTAGGCTCCACACTTTAAAGAAAATGTGAAGACTTTGGAGACAATGCCAAAGAGACTTCACAAACTTACTCCAGTGATTCAAGACTTCAGTTATATGAATAGACTGAAGAGATTTGCTTATTCTTAAACAGTGAAGTTTTCGAGGAGAAAGATTGGAGATATTTTAACTCATTCTCGTAAATGTCAGACTAGATGGAAAGGAATTATTACAATTAACAGAAACATCTAGAGTTATGGGACATGATATTAAGTAGATTGACAAAAGAACCAATAGAGATAGGAGGAGTTTATTTTTAGTATACCATTTTGGGCAAGTGCTTTATCAGAAATAATTTTCAGGGCTATGGAAGGAGGATTCCATTGATCTAGCATAGAACTGGCATAGGTTTGACAGCCAAATGGCCTTGATTCTTACTGTAGAAATTCAGTGATCCTGAGTTCTTCAGACATAAGACTGATTGACTGAACCCAGGTTTTGATGACAGGCTGAAAAGTCCAACTTCTAGTCATCAAGCTCACAGCCATTCATTTCAATCAGCAAAATACTTTGGACACTGGAAAAGTAAAATAAACACCGAAATGCTAGAAATACTCAAGAGGGCAGGCAGTATCCATAGGACATAAAACAGAGTTAAGACTTCACGCTGATGACCTATCAACCATTCTGGACAAAGTTAGAAATGTAAGCTTTGAGGTATGAGAAAAGAAACATATGCAAAGGTGAAAAAGTTTTTTTAACTGGATTGAACAATAGAATTGCAAGGCTTTATGCCAGGCCGTGCTCCAAGTTCCAAACGAAGTAAGCCTCACTCTACTCTGATTGCGTGTTTCTTTCTGTGGTTAAACATCGCAGCATCTGCACAGTCGCTATGCTTGGCCTCCCATTTACTTACTTTGGTGTTCATGTGTTACTTGAGCAGTTTTGAAGTAAACCTAAATCTAATCAAGTTTGGTATATTACTGCCTGCCTTTCCATTTTCATTATCACAGTGGGGAAAAATGAATCTCTGCTGGAGAAAAGCACACAAAGCAGCTGGGCTGCAAATTCTGCTTTTGCTGCTGAATCTGTTTGCTCCTCATGCTCAGAGAGATGGCAAATGTTGTGTAAGATGCTTCATTTTTTTTGTTGTGTGCGTTATTGAGTGATGCAGTGAGCATTCAATTAGAGTGGGATTCCAGCTGCAGGCAATTAAAAATTGTGATCCAAATAACTATTTAGTCTCCTTGCAGAGAAATACAGAAACAAATGTATAATTGCATGTGATTATGACACATTACAAAACTGCCCCTTGAGGATAAAAGAACACAAATTATTTCATTTGTGGCGTGAAAATTTTCCCAACTTCATTAGCATAAGATCAACAAATTCATGCCTTTCCTTTGCTGTAGATGAGAAACTGTCGCGTTTTATTTGGGCAATATTGAAAAGCTGTCAATTAACACAGACTCATTGATGTTTATGTACAAATGTGTGAGGCTATAATAATAACATTAGGGTGTAGTTATATTAAAACTAGAGGATTATGCTGGAGAGCATCCCACTCTCTTCCCATTTCAGTTGTGATAAAATACCAATGTTGCTCAGGATTTCCACCCATCTCAGTCAATCAGGATATTTCTTTGGGAAGTGCCTTTCACAAATGAGGCTGCCATTTCAGGCAGCTGAGCGCTGAGCAGAGACGGCATTGTCTAAAGCAAACTAGCCAATGGAAACAACTGCTTCCCCGGTTGCTCCAGTGGTGCAGCTGTCCCTCCAGCCCTGCCGTTCACTTTAAATGCATTCTGCCAGTGACCCCATAGCAGACATTTACAGATTTCCATCGCATGGTTTATAATGTCTTTGTATAATAAGCACCATCATTTTGTGAAGCTGCCTTTCACTTTGACTTGAACAAGTGCTATATGCAAGATTGGTTAATTAGCCATGAAATATAGATAGCAAGTTGCTAATGAGTCATAAGGATTCTAGGTCAACTGGCATATCCATTGGACAAACTGCCTAGTGGGGGATGAAATAGAACAATGAAATATGAATAGCAATTGCATTTTTTGATAAAAGCAACTGCTGGAAATTAGAAATGAAAACAGAAAGTCTGGATACTCTCAGTAGGTCAGGCAGCATGGGTGGAAAGAGAAACAGGATTAATGGCTCAGGTTAATATAAATATCAAGCCAGTTTATATAAAAATATGTCATCTAATTGTACAAAGGCAACTAAAATAAGTAGAGCAATTTTTGTTTAAAGTCGCAAAGGTCCCCACTGAGACTGATTTGCATGTTTATTATCAATAATGACATGGTTCAGTTTTGAATCCTGGTGAATTAAAGGCTCCCCCCACCCCCCGCAATGATTGGACTGTACAAGAACTATCCGATAACTGGGTTTAAATGTTGGGAACATAATTTACCTCCAGCAACAACTCAAAATGATCAGCAGTGGACCAGAAAATGAAGATCCCGTGTACGTAATGGATTCTGAATCACTGATGGCCAATTACATACTAATGAGTACTAAGACCGATGCCTTCAGTTATCACAGCAGAGCTTACATAGTTAGTCTTCAGTGTACACTGTCCACTGGCAGTGGGCAATATTTTCCAATACTATAGATTTATGCTTTCTCTTAATCATTAAGACCTTGGACCTCTATGCACCCAACAGATGGCTCATGCTGAGCCCTTTTGCCATGCTATTCAATGTAAGAAGGAAGCTGAAGTACTTATTCAATACAGTCTTCACCATCTGACTTTATTTGTAACCATTTACAACTTCAATGATATGAAGAGAATTTATTTAGACATGGCTGCTCTTTTGTTTTGTTTGCAGGTGTCCCTGTTCTATAATAGTGATCACAGCACAAACGGCTGAGGGGTCATGAAAGCACCTCTACCAAAATAGCCATTTCCTAATGATTATTCTGAAATTCTGTATGAAAGAATCTGTAAAAATATTATGGATTATTAAAATATGCCCATTCAAGCTCTGCAATAATTTTGTGTAGAAAAGCAGACTGCCATTTGGAAAGCATCCTCTAGGAGGCGCTGTTGGCCAGTGATGTTCCAGCTGACAGACCCCTGACGATAAAACCTTCAAAGTAATGCAGAAAAGACATTTGCACTAATGAGCCAATTTGCCATTCAAACTGCAATTCCAACTGACCAGTTGTACGTTTAAGTGGCCTTCCTCTTGAGGGAAATCTTCTTTTGATTAACAGTCATTGTTTGAGAGTAGCCTGAGTTCTGATATTTTTGTTTCTTTTCTCATCTGGTTCTCGTCCTTAAGGTTCAGGCCGATGCAGACTGGATTATGTTGTTTACATTATTCACACCACTCCACTCTGTTCCTGGCTCATTGGGACATGAACGTTCTCTCACAGCCTTCGGAAGTTCCACATATGATTAAAGTTTATCCTAAATATGTCAAAAAGGTTTGATTCAAGCGCATGATTAGATATCGCAGACCAATTGTTTCCTTACTTTTAAAGAACAAATTGGTGGGAAAAAAATCTGTTAAAATTATTTGGTCGCATTATATTACTTCATACTAAATATTGTAAATTTTGTTTATCCTTAATTCTCTCAATTAACTAAATTGGGAAAGCACTATAGGATTTAATGTAATCCAGTGCTACAATTTATTGACAGGAAGTTACCTAATTCTCATAAAAGTGAATAATGGGATTTTTAGACTTCATTAAGTTATGTAAGTAAGATGTAAGATGTAAGTTATGTAAGATTTAAGTAAGTGGATGTTACGGCCTGCTCATGAAAGTAGCTGAAGAATGAAACGGGAGTCCTTCTGCAGAATAATTTAGACAAAAAGTTGCCAATGTGGAATTTAGATCCTGCTCAGCTATTTGTAACCATGATAAAAACTGTCCACTGTATGGATTAAAATAATTCAAAATTAATGATTCTCAAAGTTTAAAGTTAACTTATTCTCGAAATACATATGCAGTATGTCACCCTGAGATTTACTTTCTTGTGGAATAGATCCAAGAACAATAATAGAATCAATGAAAGGCCACGCCCAACAGGGTGGACAAACAACCAGTGTGCAAAAGACAAGAAATTGTGCAAAAACAAAAGAGAAAAATAATCATTATTATTAAATATCAATAAATATTGAGAACATTAGATGACAAATCCTTGACAGTGAGTCCATAGGTTGTGGGAACAATTCTGAGTTGGGGTGAGTGAAGTTGAAGGAAGTTACCCCTCTGGTTCTCGAGCCTGATGGCTAAGGGATGACTGCCCCTGAACCTGGTAGTGCAAGTCCTGAAGCACCTGCATCTTCTTGCTGATGGCTGCAATTGAAATGACTGATGATGGAAGCTGGCTGTATAGATGTGCTCATTGGAAGGAGGACGTTATCTGCGATGGCCTGGGTTGTATCATCTACTTTTTGTAAGATTTTTCATTCAAGGGCATCGGTGTTTCCATACCTGGCTGTGATGCAACCAGTGAATATACTCTCCACTACATATCTATAGAAGTTTGTCAAGATTTAGACATCATGCTGAATCTTCACAAACCTCTAAGGAAGTCGAGGCACTGTTGTGGTTTCTTTGTAATTGCACTTATTCACTGGGCCCAGGACAGGTCCACTGAACTGATAACATGGAATTTGAAGTTGCTGGCCCTCTCCATCTTTGATCCCCTGATGAAGTCTGGCTCACGGACCTCCGCTTTCCAATCAGCTCCTTTGTCTTGCTGACATTAAGTGAGAGGCTGTTGGTGTGGCACCACCAGGTTTTCAATCTCCCTCCTACTTGCTTATTCATCATCACCTTTGGTTCTGCCAGTGATAGTGGTGTTACCAGCAAACTTGAACATGGTATTGGAGTGATGCTTAGCCACACAGTCATATGAGGAAGACAAGTAGACCAGGGGGCTAAGTACACAGCCTTTCATGTCAAATGAGCCACAATGAAAATCTGAAAAGTTCATGAAATATGCTTCCATGATAACTATTACATTCTGTATTTTTCTTACCCTGAGTGGTTATACATTTATGAAAATATGTGGCAATATTCTAAACACTCATCTAATACATTTTACTAAAGATGGCACAACAAAAAGCTAAAATGGATTCTGTCAGAAAAATGCACTTATTGCACATTGCAGTCATGTTGTCCATGTCACTTTTTTTCAGTTTACCAGATGCATGAGTTTTTGTCGTGAACATTTGAATGAAAGAGACCATTTTCATTCTGAATTTGTGTCTCCCAAACCAGTCTTACATCTTTTAAGATGTTAGATGAAAGACTTGTGAAGCTTAGCGGCGCACTATTTGCTGATGAACGACTGTTCCTACCTGCTTTTTCTAATACTGCATAGTAAAGAACTAGGCTGAGTGGGGGTGAATGAAAATAACGTCAAACTTTTAAGTGACCATTACTGATCTGTAGTGACTTGTCTAATCAACATGTGGTAATAAAAAATGTTCTGACTTGCTACAGCCTGAATGGACTAAGACCCATTTAACGTGACTCTAATTCTATGAAATGTTCATAATAGGTATATTAGGAGCCTGAGAGGAGAGGTAGAGAAGTCACAGTGTATTTGGAATATTTGCAAAGCCCTTATGCTATCTTTAAGGCAGCTTCTGCTGAGCAGAGCTGAGTGAGTATCATTTTTCCTCAACAGCGCCCGACAATAGATTGTGGCTAAAGCTGACAAGGCCCTGGGGAGACAGTGGTGCCCTCTACCAACATATGGTCTGAGAAAGGTCTCATAACGGTTACAAGACACTCAGATGGGATTTACATTCTATATCTTTGCAGGTCTTATGCATATTCCCCTGGAAGGTACAATTAGCTTTACTATCTTATTTTTAGTTATTTTGCTAATGCAACATTAATAAGTCAGTTGTTCAGAAAGGCACAACTGACCATATTTTAACAGCAGTGCTGTAATACTTCACTGATGGAAGTGATCTTCAAGTATATTTTTTGATGAGCTTTGACTTATATAACTCCTAGTATATAGAAGCTAAAATTGTCAGCATTATTTCTCTTCAGAACTCTAGAAAATATTTCCCATTTCTGAGCATTAAGGGGAATGCTTGCTATTTGCAAATTCACATAAATGAAGCATTACATATTCTGTAAACTGTTTCCATACTATTATCAATGTTACTTCCTTCTCACAAGCCTCCACTTCCATTTAACATGTTGCTCATTCCAGTAACTTTTCAAATAACTTTTCATTAATATATAAGAAAAAATTATTAACAATTTCAGAAAATGTTTAAAATTTTGAAGGATTTGCTCATCTTTTCTGAAAACATTGTCTTTGTATAAAGAGCAACAGAACACAAGCACATTTACCTGAACAGATTCTAGGCCCAGCACTTTGTATGTAATTTAAGAAATCTTACAGACCTTGAGCCTGAAATTGGACCGACTGGCACCTTTCTTCTGTGCGAATCATGCGTAGAAGTGATGTAACCTGGGTTGAGATGCTCCAGTGATTATTTCCAGGTGAAAGTACACTCAGCTGAAAATTATACCTGGCTTGACGCTTTCTTTAGCATTGGCTCGACACCTAAAAATGTCACTGGCTGTAAATCATTTTCTTGTATATATTAATAAAAACAATTAAAAATGTATTGAACTGAGCTTCATGTTTATAGAAGTGGAGGCTTACAGGAAGGAAGTCACTTACTAATATAAACTGGAATGTCTAAGTAGGCCCTGTGAAATTAAGAATCAAAATGCACTGTTTAGTTGTATTTACGTCCAATTAAAGGAGATGAGATTGCTCAGTCTCAGAACAGACTGCAGGGCTGCTCAAACACTTTCCTCAGTTCACAGACTTGAACTGGACTCCTTCTGGCTCCCAGCCCCTCCGGTAGTTACTCAGTGGATGCCTCTGTCATGACACAATTGGCAGCTTTCCATTGCTTGAAGTGGCAATGGCTGGCCACGCAGGGTAGGCTGGGGAACCAGCAGCACACAGCACTAAACTCAGTGGGATCTTCAACGGCTGCGTATCCAACTGACCCTCTCTGATCAACAATGCAGCCACAGGCTCAGCTCTTCCAAGAAGTTCAATGGGAAAACTTGCAGGCTGGGCTGTAGGGTGACACAACAGCATAGCAGGTATTACTGTAAAGCTACCACAGCATCTGTAACCTGGGTACAATTCCAACGCTGCCTTAAGGAGATTGCCCATTCTCTCTGTGACCATGTGGGTTTCATCTTGGTCCTCTGGTTTCCTCCCAAGGATTGTGGGCATGCTACGTTGGTGCTGAAAGCATGGCAACATTTGTGGGCCCCAGAATATCCTCAGACTGTGTTGGTCATTGAAGTAAGTGTTGCTTTTCACTGTATATTTTAATGTTTCATTTGATACCTAATGCTTATCTCTATAGTAAAGAAGGTAACATTATGCTAGCATTAATTTTGACTAGAATATAAAAGTAAGTATGTACTTAAGTCTTATTAGACCACATTTGGAATATTGTGAGCAATTTTGGCCCTTGTTTCTAAGGAGACCATTCGGAGAAGGTTCACAGAAATGATCCTGGGAATGAAAGGTGAATTGTATTACATTTGACGGCCCTGGGCTATATTTGATGGAATTCAGAGAGTTGATGGGGGGGGGGATCTCATTGAAACCTTCTGAATATTAAAAAAGCTGGATAGAATGAACAGGAAGAGAATGTTTCCACTAGCATGGAAGTCTAAGATATAAAGGCACAACTTTGGAATAAAAGGGCATCCCCTTTAAACTAAAAGGAGGAGTTTCTTCAGCTAGAGGGTACTGAGTCTGGAATTCATTGATTGCTATTGTCACAGAAGTCAAAGTAAAGGAACTCACCTCCATGCAAATAAGGTGTCTGGAAGGCACTGTGCAAATAAAGTGCCCTGGCTGTGGAGGCCAAATCATTGGGTTCACGTAAAGCAGATTGGTAAAAGGGTTAAGGATTACTGGATCAATGCAGGAAAATGGCGTTTTAAAAAATCAGCCATGTTGAAAGTACAGCAGATATGCTGGCCTGAGTGGTCTGATTCTGTTCCTATATCTTGTTGTACTAAAACTTTCTGCTTTAAGAGAAGTTTGGATGAATACATAGATGGGATGGGTATATGGGGCAATGGTCTAGGTGTGAATTGATGGGAATGGGCAGAATAACAGCTTGGCACAGACTAGATGGGCCAACAGGCCTGCTTCTATGCTGTAGTGTATAAGGTATGGATCTATTTTTTCAGAGCAATGACTCCCCCCTTAGCACTATTTATTGACCTGTTGTCTTTGTATGCACATTGTCACTCTCGCTCTCACTACAATGTGAATACACCAGCTGAAGCCAGCTTCTGAGTCTGCTTTTATTTAATCAAAATGTAGCTGTGCACCGACACAACAAATTGTCAATGAGTGTCCTGAATGTCAGAAAATATCGCCACTGCACTGACAGTTATGGAACGAAATAGCGTGAGTTAAACAAAAGGCCGTCATGGATGCTAACAAGGCATGAGCCACAGTGAAAGACCATAGACCATGACATAGGAGCAGAATTAAGCCATTCAGCTCATTGAGTTTGTTCCAGCATTACATCATGGCTGATCACTGATCCCATTTAATCCCATACACCTGTCCTGTCACCATATTTCCTGATGCCTGACCAATCAGGAAACTATCAACTTCGCTTTCAATGTGGACTTAGCTTCCACTGCAGTCTGTGGCAGAACATTCCACAGATTCACCAATCCATGGCTAAAAAAAATCCTTCTTACTTCTGTTCTAAAATGTCACCTCTCAATTTTGAGGCTGTGCCCTCTAGTTCTGGATACCCTCACCTGAGGAAAGGTCCACTCCACATCCACCTTATCTAGTCCTTTCGACATTCGGTAGGTTTGAATGAGATTCCTATGCATTTTTCTAAATTCCAGTGAGTACAGGCCCAAAGCTGCCAAATGTTCCTTAAATATTAACCAGTTCATTCCTGGAATCATCTTTGTGAACCTCCTCTGGACTCTTTCTGCTGACAACACATCCCTTCTGAGATATGGGGTCAAGAACTGTTGACAATCCTCCAAGAGCGGCCTGACTAGTGTCTTAAAAAGCTTCAGCATTATGTCCTTGTTTTTATATTCTATTCCCCTTGAAATAAATGCCAACGTTGCATTTTCCTTCTTTATCATAGACCCAATCTGGGAATTAACATTCTCGGAGTCTTGCACGAGGACTCCTATGTCCCTTTGAAACTTTGATGTTTGAATTTTCTCCCCATTTAGATAATAGTCCACACTATTGTTCCTTTTACTAAAATGTGTTATCATACATTTTCCAACACTATTTTCCATCTGCCACTTTTTTGCCCATTTTAAGTCCTGCTATCATTGCATTGGTTCCCCAGCACTACCTACCCTTCCACCTATCTTTGTATCATCTGCACACTTTGCCACAAAGCCATCAATTCTATTATCTAAATCACTCCATTGTGATACAGATACATGTGATTGTATCTTCTCCCTCTTCCCCCTTCTCCCTCTCAGATTGCAGGATGAATACAATCATATTATGATCACTGCCTCCTAAGAGTTCCTTTACGTTAAGCTGAGTAATAAAATCTAGGTTATTATGCAACGCCCAATCGAAGAAAGCCTTTCCTCAAGTAGGCTCAAGCACAAGCTGTTCTAAAAAGCCATCTTGCTGGCATGCAGCAAATTCCCCCCTTCCAATTTGACACCAACCTGATTTTCCGAATCTCTTTGCATATTGAAATCCACCATTACAATATAAGCATGTGTGCTTCTATTTAATCAATATGTAGTTGTGCACAGGCACAACGTAGTGTTCTATAACTCTTTTGCTTACTGCCATGCTATGACTGCATTCTCTTGAAAATCATGGTCACACTGAATCTTACCACAGATTCTTTCCAAACAGCCATGGTAGTTCCATGCCACGTTTCCCACTTTGCTGCTTAACCTTGCTTTCTCGGCATTGGATGTGCACCTAACAATGTCACTATACACTACATGTTGTCCTGTTTAACAATATAAATTGGAACTTCTTAGTATAACCTGTGTCAATCAAGTACCCCAAACTTTATTAACAAATAACTTTCTCTTTCTTTCTGTCATTCTGCCAAGGAGTATGTGAAGTGAAATATTAACTCAGCTCCACTTTCTGAAGTTGCTGGCTGCCAGAATGGGGAATGAAAAATGAAAAAAGGAGAGAGGTGGGAGAGAGATTATTGGAAACTGGAGGAATTTATGTTCCCATTCTGGCTACCCTCTCACCTCTCCTCATCTTCTCCTTCCTTTTCTTCTATGGTCCACTGTCCTCTCCAATCAAATTTGTTCTTCTTCAGCCCCTACCTCTTCCACCTATCCCTTCCTAGTTACTTATATCAGCCTTCTCCCCCACCCACTGATTTTCCTCCTCATCTGGCCTCACCTATCATATACCAGCTTCTACATATTCTTCTCTCTGGACCTTCAGACTTCTGACCCCTTTCTTTTCAGTCATGACGAAAGGCTGCACCCTACAATGTCAACTGTTCATTCTCCTCCACGGATACACCCTGACGTGTTATGTTCCTGCATTTTGAGATTGCAGCTCTCTCGGCCATTTGCGAAGGTGCTAAAAGCATACATGTTCTTCTACATTCTTCTTGAGCCCTTTCTGGAAAAACAGGAACAGATATAGGCAATAAACACTAGTGATTCTGAAGATGCCAGAAATCCAGAGTAACAGACACAAAATGCTTGAGAAACTCAGCAGGTCGGGCAGCATCTATGGAAATGAATAAACAATGGACATTTCAGGCTGAGCCTCTTCATCAGACCCTTCAAAGGAAAGGGGAGTATGGCAGAACAAAAAGGTAGAGATGGAAAGGAGGATAGCTCAAAGGTGGTAGGTAAAGCCAAGTGGTTGGGGTAGGGGAATGAAGTAAGAAGCTGAGAGGTGAGAGGTGGAAAAGGCAAAAGGTTGGAGAAGAAGTAATCTGATAGGAGAGCAGAGCAATGGATAAAACGGGAGGAGAGGCACCCGGAGGGGGTGTGACAGGCAAATGAGGAGAAGTGGTACAGTAGAAGGCCAATTGAAGAAGAGTGAAAGGAGAGGGAGAAAAATACTGTAAGTTGGAGGAACTCCTGTTCACAGAAAAGGAGCGTAAAATATAGAAATAGAAGTCATTCAGGCAAATCTGATCAATTGAATGCGATTTTGAGACAACCTATAATGTATAAGTTTGCTGAACAACTGAATAAATCTGCAATGGTTTGGTAAACTGCTAAATTCTTTTCTGAGAAGGACTTGTTCATCTTTGTGAACAGAACACATGGACTTGGGACAATAGAGATTCATGAAAACAAAGTGAAAATATAGCTGTGTGAAATGTGTTCAAAACATGACACAATTGATCTGCTTTCTGTAGATTGCTGAGCATTGGTTGGCCAAAGCCAATTTTTACCATTATCTGTGCCGTTTTTACTGCAACAACCTTGCACTCAGCATCAGTAAGACCAAAGAACTGATGATGGATTTCAGAATGGGTACACACCAGTCCTCATAGAGCGATCAGAAGTGGACAGAGAGAATAATTTCAAGTTCCTTGGCATCAATATCTCTGAGGACCTAACCAGGACCTAACATATCAATGCAGTTATAAAGAAGGCAAGACAGAGACTATATTTCATTTGGAGTTTGAGGTGATTTGGTATGTTACCTAAAATACTCACAGATTTCTACAGAAGTACCATGGACAGTATTCTAATTGGCTGCATCACTGTCTGGCATGGGGAGAGGGTGGGGGCTACTGCACAGGATTGTAGTAAGCTGTGGAAAGTTCTAAAATTAGTCAGCTCCATCATGGGCACTATCCAGGGTATCTTCAAGGAGTGGTACCTCAAAATGGCGGTGTCCATCATTAAAGACCCCCACCACCCTGGACATGTCTTCTTCTCATTGCTACCATGAGGAAGGAAGTACAGAAGTCTGAAGGCCCACACTCAATGATTCAGAAACAACTTCTTCCCCTCTGCCATCCAATTTCTGAATCGACATTGATCCCATGAACACTACCTCACTACTTCTTTCTATATTTTTTGCATTACTTATTTAATTTAATTATATGTACACATATTTCACAGTTTCTTTCTCTCTATTCTCCTGTATTGCATTATACTGCTGCCACAAAGTAAACAAATCTCACTCCATATTCCGGTGATGTTAAACCTGATTTTGATTCGCTTGCTTTCAACATTTGCTGTTAATGGTACTTGGTGGCACCTCATTGGGCTTAGAGAATCAGCAACACTTCAACCATGAAGAATAAGAGTTTAGAATCTTGGAGTCGTACAGAAGTGGGCTTTGCCCCATCACATCTGTGCAAACTTTTCTATCCATTTGCACTAATCTCTATCCTTCAGTGCCTGGCCTATTTAAGTACCTGTCTAAATATCGCTTAAACATTTGTGATTATATCTGATTTCACACTCTTCTCTGCCAGCAAGTTCCAGATAGCAACCATTTTCTGTGTGAAAAACACTATCCCCTCATAACCTCTCTAAAACTCCTCCCTCACTTGATAAACCAATTCGCTCTTGTTTGGGATAAACCCACCATGGAGAAAATAAAATCTGAATGACTAGCTTTTCCATGCCTCTTTTCACTTTATAAACCTCTGTCAAATCACTCCTCAGCCTCCACTCCAAGGAACAAACTGAGTCTATTCAGCCTCTCACCATAACTGAAGTTCTCCAATCCAGGCAACATCCTGCTGAATTTCCTCTACAATCTTTCCATTTGTACACTACAGTCAAAGTGCCACCTAATCGGTGTTTAGTGAAGTTGCAATACAACATTGCAATGCTCATATCTGTGCCCCAACCTATTAAGACAGGCATGTTATGTGCCTTCTTCAACATTTTATCTGCCTGCATTACTATTTTCCAGGTCAATGGAGTTGAACCCCAATGCCCCTATGCTCATCAGCATTCTCTAGATTCTTAGACTTCCCAAATGCGTTACCTCACAATTGCTGGGATTAACTTCATTTGCCAATACTCAGCTCAATTGATCAATATCCTGCTGAAGGCTTGGATAACCGTCCTTGCTAGCTACAATACCACCAATTTTTCTGTCATCCTCTAACATACTAATCAGACTTCCTTCATTCACATCCAAATCGTTTATATCACCATCAACATATATGCAAGTTACTGTACATAATCATCTGCTTGCCCTTTACATCTGCAGAGATGTGCTAAATAGATTGAAGACAACAGGAAATAATATATCATATTCTGACAATAATTTTGAATGTAACTAGTGTAGTCACTGTATGTTCACCGATTTAGTGAAATCTCTCCTTTAAATACATTGTGTAAAGCTGGGCATGCCTAATGGTCATGTTTCTGTTCGTAGTAAGAATTAGAATTCCCAATACAGAAACAGGGCATTGAGCCAAACCGGACCAAGTCAGTGTTTATACTCCACAGAAGTCTCCTCTCATCTCACTTCATCTATTTACGGGAGCACTCTCACTCCAACAGAAAAATCCTTGGGCTCCTTTCCAGAGATCTGAGCACATAATCCAGGCTGCCATTTCATCACAGTAGTGGGAGATTTTGCATAAATTCTCAAGCTGCACTTCAAAGAAGAAATAATTTATTGCCTCAAGTTTTTGTGGATTGCCTGAGGATGTGAAAAGTACTATTTAAATTCAGTCTAGTTTTTGAGATTTATGATTGCCGTGTAATAAACATTGTGAATTACAAATTATTTATAACAGCTGAAGCACAGCAACAGGGCATATGCTCCGCAGTTGATGTTAGGACTTACAATTTACAATGCCCCTTCTTCCTTTTCTGAGTCAGATCCCATGAACATTTATTTCTCCCTCTTGAGTTTATTTATCTTCATCTTAGTATCCATGTTATTCATCTCAACTAAATTAACTAGAAATAATTTCTGCATGCTGACTCCTCTTTGAGCAAGTTATAATTATAAAACCTACACTCAGCGGTCACTTTATTAGACACAGTAGTACACCTACTTGTTAATGCAAATATCATGCAGCAGCAATTCAGTACATAAAAACATACAGACATGGTCAAGAGTTTTGGTTAATGTTCAGACCACATGTCGGAATTGGGAAGAAATGTGATCTAAATAATTTTGGCCATGGAGTGACTATTGGTGCCAGATGGGGTTGAATATCTCAGAATTTGCTAATCTCCTGGGATTTTCACACACTGCAGTCTCTGGAGTTTACAGAGAATGGTGGGAGAATCAAAAATAAAATCCAGTGAATGTCAGTTCTGTAGGCAAAAATGCCCTCTTAATGAGTGAGTTTAGAGGAGAATAGCGAGACTAATTCATGGAAGACGATAGTAACTCAAATAATCACATGTTACAACAGTAGTGTGCAGAAGACCATCTCTGAACAATGCATCAAACCTTGAAGTGAGTGGGCTACAGCAGCAGGACCACAAACATATACTCAGCAGCTTTACAATTGTACCTAGTAAGATGGCCACTGAGTGTATTTGTGAACTCTTTAAAAGAGAATATGTTTTTAATTTGCCCTATCAAACCCTTTTACCTTACATCATCGCTCAGCCACCTTTTCTAAAGGCCACGCCTGTTCAGCATTTTCTGAAAATGATAACCTTCGAACATTTGCACCTCTGCAGGCCTTGTTTTCTTTTAGTAGTATAGACATTGGAACCAGGTAGTACTAATAAAGATCCCTTTATTCAGGGCTGTACAATTGTGCCAGTTATGATTTACAAGTGATGAAAATGAGTAGAATGTTGCAATTCTCAGGGCTTTAGTAAGTCTTGTTACTCTTGTCTATACTTCAGTCAGGGTTTGTTTTGACTAGAGTTGCTAGTTCCAGATGACATGGGTTTATCCTATTACATTACCCTGTTTGGTCTTTTTTAATTGTGTTATTACAAAGACACTACTTTCTATTCTCCATTTACACAGTGCCCTACTTGTAAGTTACTCAAGTGTACAGTGATTCATTTCATGTTCAAAGCAGGATATCTCCAAGTATGAATATGCATCTTAAACCTTACAGCATGATATCTCTCAGCTCTCCTTTTAAAAATTGAAGTGAAATTACCATGTACTGACGATTATGTCTGTTATGCCATTTCTTTATAATTGCACTAATAAGACACAGAACACTTTGTGTTCATTTAAATATAATGTTTTAAATAGCAGTTCTTTGGAACAGTTCATTTTTTTCACTCAAAGGTAAAAACTTTAATTGTACCTAGTTCATCTGCTTAGGCATATTCCCACTTAACTCAGTCTTTCATTCTAAAGTTCACAACCCCAATATGTGGAAGCTGAGCACCTTCCCAAAGCATCTACCAATTACGCCCTTGGTCAGCTACCCAGTGTGACCAGCTGTTTCAGTGTCCCCACTGCCATCTCCTCCATGATTTCAAGGTTCAAAGGTCAGCTGATCCAAGGATCAATTCTCCACCCTGTGGAAACGCTTATTGGAGCTTAATTGCTCCATAATGATGTTTTGGTGTAGCAGCATCAACAACTTGAATAGAGAAGGACAGTTCTCTTCATGCATTTTGGTCCCAAGTCATGCATTTTACCCTCTTCTCAGTTTAGTAAATAGAATTACGTTATACCAAAGCAACATACACAAAATGCTGGAGGAACTCAGCAGGTTAGGCAGCATCTATGCTAAACTTGCAGTGTCACATCTCTCTTTATCCATGATCTGTTAACATAATTTATGCTCATGATGTGCTCCACAAATTCCCAGATTTCTGATGTAATTGGAATTGTGCAGGGAATCCTGCACAAGGACTCCCAAGTCTATCTGAAGTAGTCCAATAATATGCATTCATTACATTATTATCATTAAGCAATTACACCAATACATTCCAAATCTCTAGAATCCACTACACTTCTCTTTCATTTGTCCAAATAGCAACTAATGAAATTATCAAGTTTATTGTAAATCTTGGTTCAAGCAGAGAGGACTTCACTGTTACCTGCTTTCTTCTGGGGATTAATAATCTCTAGAATGCTGAACATTTCCTTTTTGTCAAAGCCGAGGCTCAGAACCGCGTTTTCAAATGCACAGTTTCTATTAAATGTCTAAAGCTTGTTCAAATGCTGCGCAGATGACTCTCAAGAGGCAGTAACTGGTTTTAATTAAACCAATTAACACGTATCAAAACAATGCACATGAGGATTAAATGTTCATATATGACTTAAACTGAGAATTTTACTCTTTTATATCAAAAACTGCTTGTGCTAATTTTACTTTGATTAAAATGCTCAAAGACTGATTGAGTGATCATGATACAAACATTAGGAAATTATTGTTAGTTTTACATTAGTAAAATAAAACCTTGCCATGAAAAATATGCATTTACAAGGATTTTAAACAGTATATTCAGCCTGGATGCATTTTAACCTTGCTCTACCACCATGTGAGATAGATTTCACATACTAATTCTATGTAGTCAAAAAAAATACGGACTTCCCTTAACAAAAAGGGAAATGCCCTTTTGTTTTAGAAATGCTGCATTTATCAGAGATCAATAAGTTACATCGATCATTATACCAATTAATAACTACAACCTCGGGTTATTAACTTCACTAATGAAGTAGAACACGGAAAAATCAGTAAGTAAGACATACGATGCTCATGTGCAATGATCTGGCATCATTTCTGCTTAGCTGATTTGACACAATTCTGTCTTTGCTTTTAAGTATTTCACTTGCCAATTTAACCTTATTTCATTTTCCAAAAATGTCCTTGTGATTGACAATGGTTCTTCATGGTGAATTGTATTGACCTTATAAATTGCATTCTCATTTATGTTTCAGTACCACTGATGATTCTCAAGGTAGAAATCTGAAATAGAAACAAAAAATACTGTAAACAGAAGAAATTCTGCAGACGCTGGAAATCCAGAGCAACACAAATAAAATGCTGGGGGAACTTGGCAGGTTAGGCAGCATCCACAGAAATAAACAAACATCCAGTCTTTTGGGCCAATTCCCTTCTGGAAAGGAAGGGTGAAGATGCCGGAATAAAAAGGTGGAAGGAGGGGAAGGAGGATAGCTAGAAGGTGGTACGTGAAGCCAGGATGGGTGGGAAAGGTAAAATGCTGGAGATGAAGGAATCTGCTGGGAGAGAAGAGTGGACCATAGGAGAAAAAGGAGGAGGAGGGTTACCTGAGGGAAGTGATAGGCAAGTGAAAAGATGTAAAATGCCGAAGTGGGGAATAGAAAAACATGAGAGGGGGAGCAATTTTTTTTACTGGAAGGAGATAACAATATTCCTGCCAGATGAAGTATTAGGTGTTGCTTCTCCATCCTGAGAGTGACCTCATTGTGGCACAATAGGAGGCCATGCACTGTCATGCTGGAACAGAAACGGGAATGGGAATGGGAATTAAAATGTTTGGCCACTGGTATTGGAGAGCGGATATCAGGCAAGACATTCCAAAGGAAATTGTGATTGTGTTGCCTTTATGGCAGTTATTTAGTTTATAATATTTACACTTAGTAATTCATTTGTTAGCATTTTAGTTAAAGTTAGGATTGTTTAAAGTAAATTCGTTGTCTGTGATATATCGTGGCATGCGATGACGTCACATCCGGTTTCGCTGCGTCCTGTGGGAAAATACCGGTTTGGAGAAACGGGAAGTTGGGGGCCACACATGTGCGAGTCCAGCGCAAGAAAAGTTTTCTTTCTACACAATAGGAACATAGTGAGAGCAACGCCGTAAGTCATGACATAATCGATATGTTGAATTAAAATGTTAACGCCGATCCTGTTAAAAGTAACGACGGTCGATAAGGTTTATGTTTTTGTTAGTTAAAGAGTTGCGGATAGTTTGAGTTGAAGTGTATTTAAAGCAGTCAATGGCATAGGTAGATTCTGACTGTATGCTGCACTTTAATGTAATGTGGTTGTTGTAGTTTTACTCTTGCAAGTATTTACGATGTAAATGTAATATCAAGAAGGAAACAAATGCTGTACAAATCTTGTATTGTTTTATCAACAGTTTTCACCATACGTTAATGTGGAAGAGTGAACAGTAAACGGTTAATCTTACTGTGACCCTGTCTTCATTAACAACGGTTTACCTCAGTGTTTAGTTCAGCGTTATCTCACATGCCAAGTGAGAACACTACAGTGAAAAGGCGGCATTATCAGGTGTTTCAATTGCTACAATGACAACTCAATCCAACATCAAGTCATTGCCATCCAGCGACAGGGGCAGTAGGGCATCATCAAGTAAGGCCGCCCACGCAAGAGATAAAGCAGAATCTGCCAAGGTGTAAGTGTGCTACGCCAAACGAGAAGCAAAATTGAAAATGGAAGTGGCTGCCAAAGAAGCCGAAAACCGAATGGAAGAAGCGGCCAGAGAAGCCGAAGACCAGAAGGAAGCGGCTGCCAGAGAAACCAAAAACCAGTTGGAAAGGGCAAGGATAGCGGCAGAGTTAAATGTGCTGATGCTGGAACGAGAAGAAGAAGCTGCCAGGGCAGAAGCAGAGTTCATAGAAGATGCTGAAGAAATGCACGATCTGGTTGACGTAAAAGCTACTTCAGAAAAGACCAGATTGGAACGCACAAGCGACTATGTCCAATCTCAAATAGACTGGAAGATTCGTTCTTCCACTCCATACTTACACGATAATGCCCCACTTCATGAGGAATCTCAGAGAGACCCAATTGCATCACATCCATCCGAGGAAGACAATTTACCCTTGCAACTCCGCGATGAAGTCAAGAATGAAAGGGCTGATGACAAATACTTCTCGACACCAAACTTACCAGATTTGGTGAGAAGAGAGGCAAAGGCTGAATTCAGAACAGCAAATTCCATAACAGAGGTACACCCTCAGTCATATACCCGCCGACATATTCCCCCAGGCTGCATGCCACTCGCAGTTGAACCCATGGCACAGTATTTAGCACGACGAGATCTCGTCACTTCAGGACTGTACCAGTTTGATGATAAACCTGAAAATTACCATGCATGGTACTTCACATTCACCAACGCTATCGACGGAGTCCAGCTCAGAGCAACCCAAGAGTTGGATCTTATGGCGAAATGGCTGGGGAAAGAATCATGCGAACAGGTGAGACGCATACGTTCAGTGTACATCAACAAACCCGAGCTAGCCTTAAGCAAAGCATGGGAGAGACTTCGGGAGAGCTATGTGGCCCCCGAAATTATTGAAGCGGCGCTATACCGACATCTGGAAAATTTTCCTAAGGTGTCAGCCAAGGACCACTTTAAGTTAAGGGAGCTCGGAGATTTACTCATGGAGATTCAAGGCGCCAAAGAAGATGGCTACTCAACTGGTCTAGTATACCTAGATACTCCATCCGGGATTAGACAAATCGTGAACAAACTTCCATTTGGGCTGCAAGACAGGTGGGTGTCTGTTGCCTTAGAGTACAAAGAAGACCACAATGGTCGATTTCCTCTCTTTGAGTATTTCACTAGGTTTGTGTGCAAGGAGGTGAAGAAGCAAAATGACCCTAGCATCATGGGTCCAGGAAGCAGTACAATTTACACCAAGCCAGAAAAATCCTCTTCGAATAATTTCAACATTAATAAACCTGACTCAGTGCTTAAGACTGAAGTCTTTACAACTAACCATGACCCTAGCAAGAATTGTCCATTGCATAACAAACCACGCCCCCTCAGAAAATGCAGATCGTTTAGGGAAAAACCCCTTGAAGAGAGGATGGCCCTTCTCAAGGAGAAAAGAATATGTTTTAAATGGTGTTCCTCGACCTCTCACTTTGTTAGAGAGTGTACGATCACCGTGAAGTGTCCGGAATGCGATAGCACTAATCACGATGGGGCCATGCATCCCAGCCCGTTACCGCAAACCGACAACGCTCCTTCACCCCCACAACAGGACGGTGGGGAGGGAAAGGCTCACTCCAGGACAACAGTTGTCAGCTCGAGCTGCACAGAAGTTTGCGGTCAAGTTCAGTCAAGCTGTTCTTGTTCAAAGATCTGCCTCAATAAGGTGTACCCTAAAGGAGCCAAAGACAAGGTCATCAAAGCCTATGTGATTCTGGACGATCAGAGCAATCGCTCACTAGCCAGTCCAGAGTTCTATAAATTGTTCAACATTGAGAGTGAGCAGTTCCCATACTACCTTAGAACTTGCTCAGGCAATGTGGAAACTCATGGAAGAAAGGCAGAAGGCTTCCAGCTCGAGTCCCTGGATGGTAAAGTCGTCATCTGTCTCCCTCCACTCTTAGAGTGCAATGAAATTTTGAATAACTGCACTGAGATCCCGACGCCAAGTGCGGTGCTACACCAGCCACATCTCCGCCACATCGCCAAACACATCCCAGAACTGGATCCAAAAGCAGAAATACTCTTGCTATTAGGAAGAGATGTTCTTCGGGTGCACAAGGTTAGGCAGCAGGTCAGTGGACCACATGACGCCCCCTTTGCACAACGCCTGGATCTGGGCTGGGTGGTGATAGGAGAGGTGTGCCCTGGCAATGTACACAAACCGACGGTTAGCACACTCAAGACCAATGTGCTGGAGAGTGGCCGCCATTCAATTTTTCAACTCTGCACAAGTGTCATGTGTATTAAGGAAGCACGACAAGGCTTTAACAAACGTAAAGTAACTGACGAGACGGTGGGTCAGTCAGTCTTCGCTCAAACTGTGCATGATAATAAACTTGCTCAATCAGCTCAAGATGCCATTTTCTTAAAAACAAAGGACACCAAGGTCTTCAGAGATGAAGCAAATAATGGGGTCGCCTCACTGCCTTTCAGAGAACCATGCCAGTGCTTGACAAACAACAAAAAGCAGGCAGTCAAGCGGTTCACGCCCTTGCAAAAAACCCTGAAAAGGAAACCTGAGATGCAACAACGCACCCGATTGACCCACAAGGTACTGTGCACACTAATGGCAGAGGTCACAGCCATTATAAATGCACGACCACTTCTACCCGTGTCTTCCGACCCAGAAAACCCCTTCATACTCTCGCCATCAATGCTCCTTACGCAGAAGACAGGAGCTCCCCCTCCACCAGGGGACTTCTCTGATAAGGATTTGTACTTAAAGCAATGGAGACAGGTCCAGGCTCTGGCAAATCGGTTCTGGTCTCGTTGGAGACAGGAATATCTACCTTTGTTGCAACACAGACAAAAGTGGACAGAACCCTGCAGGAATCTTCAAGTTGGAGATTTAGTCCTGCTCAGGGACAAGCAAATTGCCCGCAACTGCTGGCCAATGGCCAGAATCACTGGTACATTCCCTAGCAGGGATGGACATGTCAGGAAGGTTGAGTTGAAAACTACCGACCAAGGTGATGTGAAAATTTACCAAAGGCCTGTTACAGAAGTCATTCTACTTCTACCTAAGGACTGATTAGAGACTGAAGTTTTGTATTATTGTATTATCATTGTATTATCATTGTGACCTTACGAAGGTCAAGCAGGGAGTGTGTTGCTTTTATGGCAGTTATTTAGTTTATAATATTTTCACTTAGTAATTCGTTTGTTAGCATTTTAGTTAAAGTTAGGATTGTTTAAAGTAAATTCGTTGTCTGTGATATATCGTGGCATGCGATGACGTCACATCCGGTTTCGCCGCGTCCTGTGGGAAAATACTGGTTTGGAGAAACGGGAAGGTGGGAGACACACATGTGTGAGTCCAGCGCAAGAAAAGTTGTCTTTCTATGCACTAGGAACATAGTGAGAGCAACGCCGTAAGTCATGAGATAATCGATATGTTGAATTAAAATGTTAACGCTGATCCTGTTAAAAGTAACGACGGTCGATAAGGTTTATGTTTTTGTTAGTTAAAGAGTTGCGGATAGTTTGAGTTGAAGTGTATTTAAAGCAGTCAATGGCATAGGTAGATTCTGACTGTATGCTGCACTTTAATGTAATGTGGTTGTTGTAGTTTTACTCTTGCAAGTATTTACGATGTAAATGTAATATCAAGAAGGAAACAAATGCTGTACAAATCTTGTATTGTTTTATCAACAGTTTTCACCATACGTTAATGTGGAAGAGTGAACAGTAAACGGTTAATCCTACTGCGACCCTGTCTTCATTAACAACGGTTTACCTCGGTGTTTAGTTCAGTGTTATCTTACACGCCGAGCGAGAACACTACAGTGATTTTTTTTTGGAATAATGTGGTGATATATTTTTCTTTATCAGCAGTGCTAATGAAAACAACTGAAAATCTATCTTCCAAGATTCAACCACTAAACATTTCCTGCCTAACTTCTGATCAGTACATTTTGTTCAAGTCCTTCAGAGGGGAGATGCATCCTTCCCACATTCTCCTAATAAACAAACCATATACCTTGCAATAATATTATCTTTGACTCTAAATAGAAGGAGAAAAAAACCCATAAAGTCTTACTGGTACAGAAAAGATAAACATAGAAAGTTAATTATTTTTTAAAGGGATATGAGGTTGACATTTTGGTGCACAACAAAGGATACAACAGACTCTTCAATATCGCTTTTATAGACTATTCTTTCCTGCTATTGTTTGGAGAGGTTTCTATTTGTGAGACCTGTAAGGATTTCTGAGAAAACAGTTCGCACCTGAAAAGCAGACATGAACAAATTGCATAATTAAAGAACCTGACTGATCAAAGAGCATTCAATTGTCATATTTTCGCTCGTAGATCATGTTTTTTCTTGTGTATTCATATGCAAATCTGCATGTATTCTGCTGTGTGGTTTTTATTCCCTGCTTAACCAATGCGCTCGTCACTCATTAAAGTTGTTCAAATGAAAACCTCCCCAGAAATGCAGTAGTTCCTGCAGAGACACAGATAAATATCTCACTTGGAAAGACAATTTATTTTGCACAGTTTTTATTGCAGAACAATTGTTTGATAGACATTGGCAGAATGCCATTCACAAAATAAATATATTTGAATGAAACATTTTGTGATTTATCATTTATATGCCTAGAGATTTTTATCAGTGTATGTACTTAAGCTCCTAAAAAAAGTGTCCATAGTTCAAAAATTGCAAGTCAATTTGGGTTTATTGTTATG
Organism: Hypanus sabinus; assembly: GCF_030144855.1. Classification (NCBI taxonomy): domain Eukaryota; kingdom Metazoa; phylum Chordata; class Chondrichthyes; order Myliobatiformes; family Dasyatidae; genus Hypanus; species Hypanus sabinus. The sequence goes on from NC_082719.1 coordinate 72,475,115, forward strand.
TGCACAAGCACAGTGAAATATAGGCACAATGGAAAAGCTTGCTAACAGAGCAACAGAGCAGATAGGTACAGAAAACACAGATAATATAAATTATACCTTAAATATGCAAGACATTAAAGACTGAAAGAAATTAAAAAGTTTAGTGCAAATAAAGGCATAATCAGAGACAACTGCATGACAGTGCAAGAAATAGGCAATAGTGCTGATATTGTGTTAAAATTGTACAGGCTCGGTTTAAAAATCTGATGATTATACGAAATTTGCTGTTCCAGAACATGTGTGTCAGACAGAGTGGTCAGCAGCACTGGGACTCCACAGGGGACTGTCCTGTCTCCCTTTCTCTTCACCATCTACACCTTGGACTTCAACTACAACACAGAGTCTTGCCATCTTCAGAAGTTTTCTGATGACTCGGCCATAGTTGGATGCATCAGCAGGGGAGATGAGGCTGAGTACAGGGCTATGGTGGGAAACTTTGTCACATGGTGTGAGCAGAATCATCTGCAGCTTAATGTGAAAAAGACTAAAGAGCTGGTGGTGGACCTGAGGAGGGCTAAGGCACCGGTGACCACTGTTTCCATTCAAGGGGTCAGTGTGAACATGGTGGAGGATTACAGATACCTGGGGATATGAATTGACAATAAACGGGACTGGTCAAAGAACACTGAGGCTGTCTACAACAAGGGTCAGATCTCTATTTCCAGAGGAGACTGAGGTCATTTAACATCTGCCGGATGATGCTGAGGATGTTCTACGAGGCTGTGGTGGCCAGTGCTATCATGTTTGCTGTTGTGTGCTGGGGCAGCAGGCTGAGGGTAGCAGACACCAACAGAATCAACAAACTCATTCGTAAGGCCAGTGATGTTGTGGGGGTGGAACTGGATTCTCTGGTGGTGGTGTCTGAAAAGGGGATGCTGTCCAAGTTGCATGCTATCTTGGACAATGACTCCCATCCACTCCATAATGTATTGGTTAGGCACAGGAGTACATTCAGCCAGAGACTCATTCCACCGAGATGTAACACTGAGCGTCATAGGAAGTCATTCCTGCCTGTGGCCATCAAACTTTACAACTCCTCCCTCGGAGTGTCAGACACCCTGAGCCAATAGGCTGGTTCTGGACTTATTTCCACTGGGCATGATTAACTTATTATTATTTAATTATTTATGGCTTTATATTGCTATATTTCTTCACTATTCTTGGTCGGTGTGGCTGTAACGAAACCCAGTTTCTCTCGGGATCAATAAAGTATGTCTGTCTGGGAATTCAAGCTTCCAAACCTCCGGCCTGACAGGTTGGAGAGAGAAAAGGGCATGATCTAGCAGTAGCCACTGACAGAGATGGGAAGCACTGTAATGGTAATGGATCAAGCTGTGCCTACTACTCTCTGCAGACCCTTGAGCTGATGTGCATTGGAATTATTGCACCATGTCATGACACTACTGGTGTGTTTTACTCATGATTGTGTCTCCCTGTATGTGCTGGATGCAGGACAGTTCTTTGAACACCTTAACACCCAGGGATCTGAAGCTGCTTCCTCTTTCCACCCCTGACCCACCCATTGTAAAGCTATTTGCTTTTTGGCTTTTAAGCCTTGCACTTGAGTGCATTTTATTAATATTGTAGCCTAGAACCTCTCTCATTTCTCACATCTCATCTGAAGAGCTCTGACAAAACAGGTATTAAATTTTCACTTGTCATGATGTGGAATCATTAAGATGTGCAGCAATAAGTTACAGCTATTCCCCAATATCAGCTGGGGCCTTCTTAGCACGAGAGATTTAAATGGGACAGAATTTGTCAGGTGCCAAGAGGGTTTCTTAAATCAATATGTTACAGTCCTACAAGAGGAGGGTTTGTAATGGAACTGATGTTGGGTAATGAGGCTGGCCAGGGGATCAACCATTCAATGGGTGAGCAGTTAGGGAACAGTGACAACAACTCCTTAAGTTTTAAAGTGGCAATAGATAAGGATAAGTAAGGACCTTGTGCTAAATTGGAAAAGGGCAAATTGTGAGAGCATTAGACAGAAACTAGGTAAATGAATTGGGAGACAATTCCAATTGCTCAGAAAATAGAACAGGTATGATTCAGTCAGACGAAAGAACAAGGATGGTAAGGTAAGAAACCTTGGATGTTGAGAGAGGTGAAAAAATTAGTCAAAAAGATAAAGGAAAAGTATGTAAATCTTCAGAAACTAGAATAAAATAGAGCCCTTGAGGGTTATAAAGAAGCCAGAAAATAACTCAAGAAGGGAATTAGGAAAGCCAGGAGAGATCATGAGAAGTCCCTGACAAGGTGGATTAAAGAGAATTTCAAATGATTCCATACATCAGAAGCAAGAGGATAACTAGGAAGAGGGTGGGACCATTCAAGGATAAGGTGGGGAAGATTTGCTTGAATGCCGTAGAAATGGTTGATGTCCTCAATGAGTACTTTAGATTAGTATTTACCAATGAGAAGTCCATGGAGGATCAGGAGATCAGTGTTGAGTGCATTGATATGCCAGGAGGAGATAGTGTTGGGTCACTTAAAAAGTGTCAAGGTGGTAAGTTCCCAAGGCTTGTTGGGATATACATCAGGTTATTGAGAGCGAACAGTGAAAAGATTGCTGTGGCTTTGATCAGTATCTGTGATCACAGGTAAGGGAACTAATGTTGTTTCATTATTCAAGAAGGCGACCAAGGATAATCCTGGAAATTATAGACTGAAGAGTCTTATATTAGTGGTAGGAAAGTTACTGGAGAGAACTCTTCAGCATAGAAGTTATGAACATTTGGAAGGTTTTAAATAGGGAGATAGCATAGCTTTGTGTGGGGCAAGTCATGACTTATCAAGTTAATAGAGTTTTTTTTGATGAGGTAATGAGACTGACTGTTGATGGAAGAGCTGTGGGTGCTGTCTACATGAATTTAATTAACGTATTTGACAAGGTCCATCGTGGAAGGCTCATCAGGAAGATTAAGATGCATGGGATCAATGGTAAATTAAACAAGCTTGCCCACAGAAGACAGAGGATACTGGTTGAAGGGTCATATTCTAGCTGTAGGTCTGTGATTAGTGATGTTCTACAGGGATCTGCACTGGCTCCTCTGTTGTTTGTGATGTTTGTGAGGCACCTAGGGGTGTGTGCTTAGCCCACTGCTCTACTCTCTCTATACCCATGACTGTGTGGCTAGGCATTGCTCAAGTACCATCTATAAATTTGCTGATGGTACAACCATTGTTGGTAGAAACTCAGGTTGTGACAAGAGGGCATACAGGAGCAAGATATGCCAACTAGTGCAGTGGTGTCACAACAACAACCTGGTACTCAACATCAGTAAGATGAAAGAGCTGATTGTGGACTTCAGGAAGGCTAAGATGAAGGAACACATACCAATCCTTGCAGAGGGATCAGAAGTGGAGAGAGTGAGCAGTTTCAAGTTCCTGGATGTCAAGACCTCTGAGGACCTAACGTGGTCCCAGCATATCGATGCAGTTAAATATAAAGCAGGACAGCAACTATACTTCATTAGAAATTTGAAAAGATTTGGTATGTCAACAAACAAACTCAAAATCTTCTATAGATGTACCATGGAGAGCATTCTGACAGGCTGCATCACTGTCTGGTTTTGGGGGGTGGAGTTGGGGGGGAACTGCACAGCACTGAAAGAAGCTGCAGAGGGCTGTAAATTTAGTCACCTCCATCTTGGATACTAGCCTACAAAGTACCAGGATCTCTTCAAGGAGTGGCATCTCGGAAAGGCAGCGTTCATTATTAAGGACCTCCACCACCCAGGGCTTCAATATACATTTATTGTAATTTATTTATTTATTTATTATTATTTTATTTTTTCTTCTATATTATGCATTGCATTGAACTGCTGCTGGTAAGTTAACAAATTTCACGACATATCCCAGTGATAAACCTTATTCTGATTCTCATATATAAATGACCTGGATGAAAATGTAGATGAATGGGTTGGTAAGTTTGCAGATGATATCAAAACTGGTTGTATTGTGGCTAGCACAGGAGATTGGCAAAGAATGCAGTGGGATATAGATCAGTTGCAGATATGAGCAGAAAAATAGCAAATGGAGTTTTACCTGCCCAAATGTGAAATGTTGCACCTTAGTAGGTCATTTGTAAAGAGGGAGTACATTGTTACGAATTAAGATCAGAATCAGGTTTAATATCTCTGGCATATGTTGTGGAATTTGTTGTTCTGCAGCAGCAGTACATTGCAATACGTAATAATAACTATACATTACATTAAGAAGTTAATATAAAAAATGAAAATTAAATTAAGTAAGCAGTGCAAAAGAAGACGGAAAAATAGTGATGCAGTGTCCATTCAAAGATCAGATGGCAGAGAGGAAGAAGCTGTTCGTGAAATGTTGAGTGTGTGTCTTTAGGCTCCTGTATCTCCTCCTTGATGATAGCAATGAGAAGAGGCTGCCTTCTTGAGGCATCATCCTTTTAAGGTTTCCTCAATGCTGGGAGGCTGGTGCCCAAGATGGAGTTGACTGAGTTTACAACTTTCTGCCACCTACCAGATGATGATACAAGTTGGAATGCTCTCCAAGATACATCAGTAGAAATTTGAGAGTGTTTTTTGTGACATACAAATTCTCCTCAAACTCCTAATGACTTCTTTGTAATTGCATCAATACATAGAAACATTGAAAACCTACAGCACAATACAGGCCTTTTGGCCCACAAAGGTGTGCCAATCATGTCCCTACCTTAGAAATTACTAGGCTTACCCATAGCCGTCTATTTTTCTAAGCTCCATGTACCTATCCAAAAGTCTCTTAAAAGACCCCATTGTATCCACCTCCACCACTGTTGCCTGCAGCTCATTCTGCTCACTCACCACTGTCTGTATAAAAAAAACTTACCACTGACGTCTCCTCTGTACCTACTCCCCAGCACCTTAAACCCATGTCCTCTTGTGGCAACAATTTCAGCCCTGGGAGAAAGCCTCTGACTATCCACTCGACCAATGCCTCTCATCATCTTACACACCTTTATCAGGTGACCTCTCATCCTCTGCCACTCCAAGGAGAAAAGGCTGAGTTCACTCAACCTCTTTTCATAAGGCTTGCTCCTCAATCCAGGCAACAGCCTTGTAAATCCCATCTGTACATTTTCTATGGCTTCCACATCCTTCCTGTAGCGAGGTGACCAGAACTGAGCACAGTACCCTGACCGGTACTGGTACTGGTACTATATAGGACCAGGGTCCTATAGAGGTCCTATATTACCTCTCAGCTCCTAAATTCAATTCCACGATTGATGAAGGTCAATACACCGTACCCCTTCTCAACTGTAGAGTCAACCTGCGCAGCTGCTTTGAGCGTCCTATAGACTCATACCCCAAGATCCCGCTGATCCTCCACATTGCTAAGAGTCTTATGACTAATACTATATTCTGTCATCATATTTGACCTACCAAAATGAACTACTTCACACTTACCTGGGTTGAACTCCATCTGCCACTTCTCAGCCCAGTTTTGCATCCTATCAATGTCCCGCTGTAACCTTTGACAGCCCTCCACTCTATCCACAACACCTCCAACCTTTGTGTTGGAGGCAAACTTGCTAACCCATCCCTTCACTTCCTCATCCAGGTCATTTATTAAAATCACGAAGAGTAAGGGTCTCAGAACAGATCCCTGAGGCATACCACTGGTCACCGACCTCCATGCAGAATATGACTTGTCTACAACCATTCTTTGCCTTCTGTGGGCAAGCCAGTTCTGAATCCACAAAGCAATGTCCCCTTGGATCCCATGCCTCCCTACTTTCTCAATAAGCCCTGCACAGGGTACCTTATCAAATGCCTTGCTGAAATCCATATACACTACATCTACTGCTCTTCCTTCATCAATGTGTTTTGTTACATTCTCAAAAAAAATACATTGGACCCAGGATAGAATCTCAGAGATGTTGATATCTAGGAACTTGAAAATGCTCACACTTTTCACTGCTGATCCCTCGATAGCAACTGATGTGTGTTCCTTCTAATTCTCCTTCCTGAAGTCCAAAACTAATTCCTTGGACTTGATGATGTTGAGTGCAAAGTTGCTGCTGTGAAATCACTCAACCAGCTGATCTATCTCAGTCCTGCACCGTTCTTCATCACCATCTGAAATTCTAGCAACAATAGTTGTGTCATTGGCAAATTTGTAAATGGCATTTGAGCTGTGCCTAGCTACACAGTTGTGGGTGTAGAGATAGTAGAGCATTGGGATAAGCTTGCTCCCTACATCTGGGCTGGTGTTGATTGTCAGCAAGGAGGAGATGTTGTTTTTGATTCACACAGACTGTGGTCTCTTGCTAACGTAGTCAAAAATTCTGTTGCAGAGGGAGGTACAGAGGCCCAGGTATTGGAGCTTGTTGATTTGAACGAAGGGTATGATTATGTTAAACACTGAGCTATAGTCAATAAACAGCAACCAATCTCTGTGACTGGAGGAATTCTTGGCTCGCTAAAGATTGACATCCATATTCTTCTTCATTTCTTCCAACAATGCCTCCAGCGACTCACTGTAAAATCATAAATACTGATACATCAGGTTTTAGTTTCTTCTTCTCAAACTACAAGATGAATTCTATCATGTTATGATTGCTGTCTCCTGAGATATTCCTTTCCTGCATTTCCTGCTTTTATTTGAAACCTCTAGCACTGGAGATTTTTTTTTAATGTTCAAGGAGATTACTACTTTGGACTTATATGCACTATAGTCTTTCTAGGCTGGAGCAAAAAATGTTTACGTAGTTCACATATGTTCTTTTAAAATGATTCCACCTCATTCTGATTTTTTTCCCAAAGAGCAAAATGTATAATTTTTCATAAATTTAAATGCATTTCTTTATCTTCATGTAAATGTCTGTAAGAAAATTAATCTCAGAGTAGTATATAATAACATATACATACTTTGATACTAAATTTGACTTTGACCTCAGAAAAGTGGACTCTGATTTCCCATGCCATGTGTTATGTTATCGAAGGCAAGCATAGCACTGTTGGAATATCACAGGCCTGTTTTGAGATGTCCTGTAACCAAGCACCTAGCACATGTATAGCCATTGGTAGAGAATCTTGCAGCTCACTCTTTGGTTACCTGATAGTAGATGTCAAATGTTCTGTTGCATTCCAGTGTACCATCTACAGTCCATTCAACACTGCTGATCATAAGTTGATCGCTGGGCTTGAAGGGTACCCGTGAGATGACTTGCAGGCCTGGTGCACAGTCCTTAAAGATTTTAGGCAGTGTGATGATAATGAATGCAAGCCTGTCACATGGAGAAGACAATTAGTGGTTGTGGTGAAGCATTTTGCAGTATTCAGCAGAACTGGTATCAAGGTTTATGATGGTTGGTTCAATGCTGACAAAAGTGACAGCATGAGGGCACAATCAGTGCCACCAGCTGAAAGGCAAAGAACCAAGAGTCAGGAGAAAGAAAACTACAAGTAAATGAAACAGCCTGCCAACTTAGAGCAGAAATAGGTCAAATATAACTTCATATTTCTGCTGACTTTTTTCTTATTCTTACAGAAAAGGCAGAGACTTTACAGAAGATATTTTAAATCTGCATTCATTGTAGAAAGTAGTAAATGGTAATGGTGGAAAATCCAAGAAGCAAAATAAAAGGAAATATAACAGAAAGTGCAACAAGTTTTGTTAAAACTAAAATTAAATATTAAACATATTTATCATACCTACTGTGCATTGAAACATCAAAACTTGTGTTGAAGTGCATTGTTTTGTGTCAACAGCCAACAGACTGAGAATTGTGCTAGGGGCAGTCCACACTTCCAGAGCCAACATAGCATGCCCGCAAATCATTAACCCTAACCACATATCTTTGGAAAGTGGGATGAAACTGCAGCACCTGGAGGGAATGCATGTGGTCATGCGGGGAATGTGCAGACTTCTTTCAGACAGTGGCTGGAAATGATCCCCAATCGGTGATAACTAGTGCTGCAAAGCAATTGCACTAACAGCTATGCTACTGTGCTGACCATGTTTTAATGAAGGAGTCTAAAGTTGTGAAGTGTTATGATAAAGTAAAAGAGAAAATAAGGAGAAATTATTTCCATTACTGGGATGATTTATAGAACCCCTGCCATGTTACAGTTTCGCTTATCAGTGTTGATAGCCCAAAAGATAAAAAATTAGGACAATTGACAAAAGACCCAGACAGAAAATGCTAGGATTTTGAATTGAATGTCTGAAATAGTGCTGGCAGCAAGTTCAATGGCAACTTACAAAGTAGAATTGGATGTTATATTAAAGTGTGAAAGTAAATGCAGGACATTGAAGAATGCGTAGAACGAATATTTTACATTTCTTCATGTCATCCTGCGTGCAATCAATTCGCATTTCAAAAAGAATTTGTTTTCCAGAAATTCATTTCCAGTTGCAAATACTAAGCATACTATACTGTAGTTCCAATTGTTATACTCAGTATCTGAAACTCTGAAATCAATGGAGTCAATTTCAGAGGCAGAGTACAATCTGTTACAAAGCATGCTCACTGCTGCTGATCAGGGGTTAATTTAGGTTGTAGTATCCAAATGATTTTTTTTTTCTCTGTTGCTCTTCATAAGGAAGTAACCAAGGATAGAATGATTATCAAAATATCACAGAACAGACAAGCCTTTGGCCCACAATGTTTTGTCAACCAATACCCTTAATTGAACATGGTCAATGCTTGACAAGCAGCAATATATCAGAAGTTGTGATACATGCAGTTCATGATCTAGCATGTGGAACGCTTTCATTGTGTCCTCCATCTGAAACCATCACCCACCAATCTTTTAACCCTTTTGGCTCATCTTTTTTTTCATCCTCCAAAGAAGTATCATATTTAGCTATGTTTGTGATTGGTGAGATATTGACATTTCAGTTGGGAAGTATTCTGTGATGTGCCCACAAGTGGAAGCATCAAACAACAGCCATGATGTGTTTCAGATCGCATTGGACCGGAGTTCATTAATTTACGCAATTGATTGCTATTGCTTTTCACTGCAGGTCTAAGGCTTCATTTTATGCAAAAATTTATGAAGGGGATTCATTCTGTGGCCAAGTTCAGTAAAACACTCTAGTAATATTGCAATACTTTAAGGAATGAGTTACATAATTGCCTAGAACCATCTATAGTTGCTCCCTATACATGAGAGGCATCTCCTCATTCAAGCCAGGTGCACAACTCCAAATGGCATGAATATACACATGTTTCATTTCAGCTGTACGCTATGGTGCTGTAGCTTCCTGAGAATCTTCCCAATCTTTTCAAATGGAAATGAGACACCCTGGGATCCTCTGAAATCTGTCATTCATTTTAGACTGAAACATCTGAGGTAAAGACTTAACTCCATATGAAAATTTGGTGTAAGCATGTGATCCGTTTGTTCTGTGTGTTTGTGGTCAGGTAGATCTGATTCCATGAATCCATAGTCATCTGGGCATTAGATTAATTTGAGTATAGCCCACTAAAATATCCAAAACCTGCCAGCTCCAGCCTGTGGCTTGTGTCCACTCTTGGACCTCAACTCTTTAATCTGGCTCAGTGCTTTACCAGCATGGAGAAGTGGGGCTAAACATATGTTTGCTCTTGGGCTTCAGAGTTTCAATCTAGTCCGAAGTCCACCTCAAGAATAGCTGACCTTCATCTTCAGGGTGCCGTACCTGCATTGGCAAGGGTCAAGTTTGGTAAATTCTTCAGCAGATTGTAAAATAGCAAGTTTGTTTAGACAGTGTAAAGGTGTATTTCTTAAAGGGAAATTACAGGATTGCAGTGCTTCTAGTCCAGAAGAAGTGTATCCAGTAGTTTTGTGAGCTGCTCACGTAACATCCTTGTATATCACCAGTGCCATCTTTCAGGGTGTGCAGTCCTGTAGCATGTGAACTGTGACAGAGAGAAAAAAAAATGCTTTCATAGCAGAAATGATGAGGGGATTGGAACAAGGTGTATTAACGAGGAAAAGATAAACACTGAGGGAAGTGTAACCTGTGCAAAAAGGACATGTTACACCTGAAACTGAGGGCAGCAATATCATTGCAGGCAGGTTTACTGGAGCTGCTGGGGAGGGTTTAACCTTATAAGGCAAGGGGTCTGAACCAGAATGATAGGGCTAAGGATTGGGCATTTGGGGTATGTGTAGATGAAGTGTATATTGAGACTGTAAGGACAGGCTGGCAGATGATAGGGCAAAATTGCAGTCAGTGGGATGAGTTGAAGTGTAACATGTACCAAAATTGAAAAGAAGTATAAACGGGGTTTCTTCGTTTTTTCTTTGCTACTGTTGGGAAAGGGCTTCTTTGTTTTGTTAAAAGCAGGAATAGTGTAAAGGATTTTCTTCTTTTTTCTTTGTTACTGTTGGGAAAGGGCTTCTTTGTTTTGTTAAAAGCAGAAATGTTTCTTTGTTGCAAGAGAGTGCTGGAAGATTGTTTGGGTTAAAATTTACTGATAACGAGAATTGTATTCCTTTGTAAACCAAATGGGGATTAATGTTCTTTCTTCTGAGTCTGTAAGCTTTTGTTGACGGGCTTTTGGGCAGATCGGCGCGAGGGGGTTGAGAGAGAGGACGTAATGCTGTAAGCTGGGCGAGGAACGGACCCCAAGCGGGGGTCCGAGGCCGGGAGGTACTCCGAGGAGGGGGGATGAAGCTAGATGTGCTTGGTTGACCACTCGGAGGGTCCTGAGCTGCGAGTCGAGGAGTTCAGAGGGGATCGAATGGTGGCCAGAAGACTTCAGTAATTGAGCTCCAACAGTTGTGCACGAAGTGGTTTGGACTTTGATAAGTTTGGCGCCTTTTCTTTTTTTTTCTTCCTATATACTATATCGTTATTAATCACTTAGTTATCGTAACCTTTATAAATTGTACTCATTTAATCGCATATGGTGTACTGTCTGTTTCTGGGCGAGGCGGGGACATCACACAGCATCCACACCAGCTGATTACCCAGTCTGGCGGGGCCGAAGGCTGCTCCCCCTAGACGAGAACGAGCTGAGCGAGCCTGAGGTGACCCAGGGGGTTACAGAATGTTGAGTACTATTGTGTTCTTATATTTATACGTACTGTGGGTTAACAATAAAGCATCATGTTCTGGAAGAATTAGAACTTTTACTTACAGCAACAAAACCAAACCACGTTTTTACCAGCCCGTGTTGCAGATCATTCTAACATTTCTGCACATGCACAGAATTCTTTCCAATCATGTTCTGACACAGCATATCACCACAAGTACAGAACTGAAGGCATCATATTTGTATGCAGGCAGTATATAGAATAAGACAGATGATCTTGAGCACAGTTGGAAATTGGCAGTTACAACATTGTGAATGTCACTGAGTTGTGGTTGAAAGAAGATCATATTTGGGAGCTTAACATTGTATTGAAAGGACAGGCAGGTAGGCAGAGGAGGTAAGGCAGCTCTGTTGGTTAAAAAGAATGAAATCAAATCCTTAGAAAGAGGTAACGTAGAACTGGAAGATGGTAGAAACCTTGTGGGTGGAGAAAAGAAACTGCAAGTAAAAAGACCCTGATGGGTGTTATATACAGGTCTCCGAATAATGGACAGGATGTGGGCTACAAATTACAATGGGAGATAGAAAAGGCATGTAAAAAGGGAAATGTTATGAGTGAAGGGGATTTCAATAAGTAGGTAGATTGGGAAAACCAGGTTGTTGCTAGATTCCAAGATGGTGAATGCCTACAAGGTGTTTTTTTAGAGCAGCTTGTGTTTGACTCCACTAGGGGAAAGGCAATTCTGGATTGTGTGTTGCATAATGAAAACTTAAGAGACAGATCATATGATGGAATTCATCCTGCAGCTTGAAGGGATAGTTAACATCAGATGTATCAGTATTACAGTGGAGTAAAGTGAATTAGAGGTATGAGAGAGGAGCTGGCCAAGACAGCACCCATAAGATGCTGGAGGAACTCAGCAGGTCAGGCAACATCTATGGAAATGCATAAATCTATGGACCTGATGAAGAGACTCAGCCCGAACATAGCAGTATACCAGAATTTCAAGACTATACAGGGTTAGAAGTGAGTGTAGTTTCTATTACTAAGGAGGAGGTCCTTGGGAAGGTGAAAGGTAGATAAGCCACCTGGAACAGATGGACTACACTGCATGGTTCTGAAAGAGGCAGCTGAAGAGATTGTAGAAGTGTTAGCAATGATCTTTCAAGAATCACCTCTGGAATGGTTCCGGAGGACTGGAAGATTGAAAATGTCACTCCAATCTTCAAGAAGGGAAGAAAGGAAATCATAGGCCATTTAGCCTGACTTCAGTGATTGGGAAGATGTTGAGGTCCGTTATTAAGGATGAGGTTTCAGGGTACTTGGAGCCACATGACTAAATAAACCAAGGTCAGCATATTTTCCTTAAGTTGAGAGCTTGCCTGACAAATCTGTTGGAATTCTGTGAGCAGGTATCAGGCAGGCTAGACAAAGGAGAGTTAGTCTATGTTTATTTGGATTTTCAGAAGGCCTTTGAAAAGGTGCCCCACATAAGTCTGCTTAACAAGATAAGAACCCATGGTATTACTGTAAATATACTAGCATGGATAGAAGATTGGCTGACTGACAGGAGAGAAAAAGAGTGTGGAGGGGGGAGGGAGCGTTTTCCGGTTGGCTGCTCATGACTAGTGGAGTTTCGCAGGGGTCCATGTTGGGACCGCTCCTTTTCATATTATATGGCAATGATTTGGATGATGGACTTGATAAGTTTGATGAAATGAAAATAGGTGGAGGGGCAGATTGTCTGCAGAAGGACTTGGACAGATTGGGAGAAGGGGCAAACAAGTAGTAGATCAAAAATATATTCAGAAAATGTATGATCATGCACTTTGGCAGAAGGGGTAAAGGTTTAGGCTATTTTCTAAATAGGGAGAAAATTCAAAAATCGGAGATACAAAGGGACTTGGGAATCTTCACGCAGGTTTCCCTGAAGGTTAACTTGCAGGTTGAGTCGGTGGTAAGGAAGGCAAATGCAATGTTAGCATAAAATCTGATAGCTCTGGAATAATACTGAGTCTTTATAAGGTATTGGTCAGACTGCACGTGGAGTACTATACATAGTTTTGCAACCCTTATCTAAGAAAAGATGTGCTGGTATTGGATAGGGTCCAGGGGAGGTTGACATGAATAATTCCGAGAATGAAAGTATCAATGTATAAGGAGTGTTTACTGGCTCTGAGCCTGTACTCAGAGTTTAGAACAGGGTTGGGCAAACTTTTTGACTTGAGGGCCACAAAGGGTTCTAAAATTTGACAGGGGGGCCGGACCAGGAGCAGATGGACGGAGTGTTTTGGTAATACACCTCATAAGAGAAAATAAAATATCATGGGATATGTAGAAAACATGTGCTTTAATTTCAATTGAAAATGAACAAATGCATTACAACAAAATATCTGTCTTTGAAGTCCCATGGTATTTAGCTATTTATTGAAATGACTTTTAAAACACTGAAAATTAAATGAATAAAATACAGCTTTTTTTAATAGGAACAGTTATTATTTTAAAGCACTGAAAATTCTGTTATCCTTCAAGATATTATCATCATCACTCTCCTCCTGACTGTCTTTATTTCAAAAATGGTAGGAGATGCAGGTCTACTTGTCTTGCTCCTTCTTATTCAATTGTCCCCTGTGCCAAAACTCAACAACGACCCGCACAATGATAAAGCAGGGAGAGTGCGCCGGTATGCGGAGCTCTGTGCTCGCAAATCCCCGCAGGCTATTTCCCTTAGCCAGAACGCTGGCTAATTGTGAGCCGGTTCGGATGTGCCAGGACATGGGTCGCCACAAGGTCACAAAGTAAAGCGCAAATGTGGAGTAATACGCTGCACCTCAACAAAGGTCAATGTATATAGAGTGAGTCATCTATTGGGAAAACGCCAGAATTGCGGGGAAAAAACGTTAACAAGGTTTATTAATATAATTTCATCAAGTTCTGCGGGCCGGATTAAAAAGCTTAACGGGCCGCATATGGCCCACGGGCCGTAGTTTGCCCATGCCTGGTTTAGAAGAATGAGGGGGAATCTCATTGACATCTATTGAATATTTAGAAGCATAGATAGTGAATGTGAAGCGGATGTGTCCTGTTGCGGAGGAGTCTAGGACCAGAGGGCACAGCAACAGAATAGAGGGATGTCCATTTAGAACAGAGATGAAGAGAAATTTCTTCAGCCAGAGGGTAGTGAATCCTAGATTTATTACCTTAGACAGCTGTGAAAGTTAAGTCATTGGAATACTTGAGAGTTGGGTCAGACTGCTGCTGAAACTATTGTTTCCTTTCTTCCCAGTTCTGACAATGAGTCCACAATCTGAACTGTTAACTGATTCCCCTTTGCACATTCCTCCTTCACTTATGAAGTATGGCCAACATTTCCTATTTCGTTCCAGATTTCCAGCATCTGCCGGATTTTCTTGTTATTACCTTTGAGATGTTTCACTGTCAACTATCTTCTCCACAGACTTCACTGTTATTAATGGAAGAGTATACAACAATTTTTCCTTTGTACAGGACAAAGGAACTTTATTTCTCAGGCTCACTGACAAATCTGCCACATCTCCCATATGCTATAACTCCTGTGCTCCCTTCCTTGCCTATTTCTTCACCTCAGTGTATAGCCCTGCTATGATAACATCCCGGACTATCTCCAGTGTATGGTCCATAATGTGTACACTTGGACAGGTAACTAGGAAATAACTACAAGAGAACAACTACATGGTACACACAGTATTTCAAGTATACTTAAATGTGTATGTTATTCAAAAATTAGCTCACATTTATTTTCTTGAATTGTTTAACTTCTAAGCATCCATGTATCTGAATTTATAAATAATACTAAAACTTTCAGTGTAAACGTCAATATTATTTTGTTCTGTTCATTGTTACTGCACTGTTTTGCCTTATTTTAAACCTGATCAGCCAGCAATTTCAGGACCTCCAACATCCCATAACTTTCTAATTATGTAGTTGTTCAACTAGGATTCATAATAGTTTTCTATTTATTCCTCACTTTAACAAGAGTTCCATGCTGATGTAATCAGTACACCTTGCTCAATTGCCATTACCTGATGGTATATAGTCACAATCCCTTTAAATATCTAAATTGGTTGGGGATTTGATGGATCTGATACATTTGAAGTCCTTTTATACTCTGTGTAGCTTAATCTATCTGAAATTTGTCAATTTAATCTGATCTATAATGTATTTGGTGGTCTGATAGTTATGCATTTGCTTGTCTCATGTAACTACTCCAGTGCCTGCAAATGTCTGTCTGACTTCTTCATTGTCTTATTAGCTATTGATTTATTCATCCAAGTTTTCAGGTTATCATGTGGCTCCACAATGTCTGAATTACTTGACAGCCTCCTGGTTTTGATGGTCCAGAATTCATTCACAAGTGTGAATAATACATACCGGTAGAAGGAAAATCTGAAACCGGACATAATGTATCATGTCCAAAGAATTTTGTTCTGGGATCGGTAGACGTACTTAAAGGGGAAAATGTGTTGCTTCAACAAATCCCATGCACTTTCAATAATGTCTGCTTATGAAAGCAAGACAGTGTTTTAGAAAGTTAAGCACAAAAAAAGCAATTGCCATTTTGTCCAGAATGTGGAGAATGATACGAAGATACAAAGGATTTGTGAGGATTCAGTACTCCGTATTTGAAGGCAGCTCATGAGGAACAAAGAAGTGTGAGGGTTACCTAAAAAGTAAGCATGTATTTCAGCAGAACCTTGTGTAATGTTTTATAACTCCAAAACATAAAGCTAACTGAAAGAAAAGCATGGGAGTCATGGATAACTCCTGTACGTTTAGTTTTCCTTCAGTGAGGTGCACACATGACATTGTGATAATGACGTACTGTATATTTGCTATTCATGTAATTTTACATGTAACTCATAATGCATTATTTAAACAGCCAAAGAACGCTTAATCAAACAATATAGTTACAATATTACTCAAATATTAAATATACAATGCTCCTCCCGGCTTAGCTATAAACCAACTCAATATAGATATGCACAGCATAGTAAATTTTAAATTGTCTCATTCAGGCCTAAAGGTTTCATTGTTATGGAGGATTTCTTACTCTTGTGGGATAATGTTTTCCTGACTAAGAGGTGTCAATTTGCTTGACAGCTGAGAGTTCTGGCTGGGAAACAACTTCAGGTTCTGGGGCCTCCATCAGGGTGGTTGGAGGAGTTGACTCTGGGACTGCAGGAAGTGATTCTCTCAATTCTGGACACCTTTCTTTCAAACATGTCATCCTGAACAGTGCTGCTCAATCTGCTGATCCATCCCACACCGCACACAGAGCTTTCAGCCAACACTTTCATCTGAACCAGGCTGAGATGACCGGCATATAGCTCCTCCAACATTTTAGCTCTCAGCTTGGATGGTACAACAACCCTCAATCCCCACAAGACAACTTCTGTCAAGGGTAAGTTCATCTTGGCACTGCTAAAAATAGGGAAAATGGAACTTCTACGGCACATTCCAGCTATTTTGGGTGGTCATGTAGACATGAGATATTGTGGGGTCTTTTCTTGTTTCTCTTTAGATCATCTCTGCTGTAGTAGGGAGGCTTCAAATTTAAATAGGGAGAACATGTCAAGTGGATTTCCCTGTTTTTGTAAATTTTTCAGGTATTTTCTTTTCCAAGATTAAATGGAACAGTCGATCAGCATTTTCATGATTAGTCATCCTCTTGAATTCAATCCTGTAATTCTGTCCTCCAACAAAGCGAACCCTTCGAATTAAAAATGGACAATGGTGGATGATGATCAGTAATGAGGGTAAACTCTCTTCCATACTAAGTAGAAATTGAAATGTTTTACACCCCAAACCAGGCTCAAGGCCTCTCTGTCAATCTGTGCATAATTTTTTTTTTCTGCAATGGTAAGAGAACGATGCAAAGATTATGGGATGTCCACTTCCATCACTCAAAACATGTGTGATGTCTGCACCTATACCATAAGACAAGGTAGCACAGGCAAGCTTCACTGGACTATATGTGTCATAATATGTGAGTATAGTGTCTGACATCACCACTTCCTTTGCCTTTTGGAAAGCATATTCTTCATGATTGTGGGAATAACGGTGTTAAATGCTGAGCTATATTCAATTAACAGCATCCTGATATAGGTGTTTGTTTTGTCCAGGTAGTCTAAGACCATGTGAAGAGCCATTGAGATTGCATTGGCCATTGATCTATTGTGGTGATTGGCAAATTGAAATGGGTCCTGATCCTTGCTGAGGCAGGAGTTCAGTCTAGTCATGAACAACCTCTCAAAGCATTTCATCACTGTAGATGTGAGTGCTAATGGGCAATAGTAATTAAGGCAGCTCACATTATTCTTCTTAGGCACTGTTGCGTTTTTGAAGCAAGTGGGAACTTCTGCCCATAGCAGTGAGAGATTGAAAATATTCTTGAATGGTCCTGCCAGTTGGTTGGCCCAAGTTTTCAGAGCCTTACCAGGTACTCCATCAGAACCTTCTGCCTTGTGAGGTTAACCCTCTTTAAACACAACCTAATATTGGCCTCTGATACAGAGATCACAGGATCACTGGGTGCAGCAGGGATCTTCACAGCTGCAGTTAAATTCTCTCCTTCAAAGTGGGCATAAAAGACGCTGAGTTCATCTGGTAGTGAAGCACCGCTGCCACTCATGCTATTGTAGGGAGTAATGTCTTGCAGATCCTGTCAGAGTTGCCGTGCATCCAGTGTCACTTCCAACCTCGTTCGAAATAGTCTCTTCACCCTTGAAATAGCCCTTCGCAAATCATACCTGGTTGTCTGGTACAGACTTGGGTCACCAGACTTGAATGCCACAGATCTAGCCTTCAGCAGACGACATTGTTCATCCACGACTTTAGGTTTGGGAATGCGCAGCAAATTTTTGCAGGCACATTCATCCACACAGGTTTTAATGAAGTCGGTAACAACTGCAGCATACTCATCCAGATTTGAAGATGAATCCCTGAGTACGGTCCAGACCACTGATTCAAAGCATTTTTTCCCCTTGATTTCAGTATCCAACTAGAATTTGTAAAATGTTATGTACAAAGTAGTCCTGGAAATGAAAAATAAGAGTCTGGATCACGTTATTTGTTATTTGCCATTCTGAAGAGAACAATAACTACTTGTAGCATGTGTGTCATTTACTTTTGTCAGTCATTATGGCACAATATTCAGGGATGAACTTGAGATCTGTTATCACTGACCTTGACAGTAAAAGAAAGTACAAGTAAATGTTTTGTATATTATATATACATAATTTTTCTAGTTGTGGGAAGTTACACCTCAGAAACAGATCCTTTGTCCCAGTGAGTGTGTCCTATCATCAACCATTGATTACACTAATCATATATTAATTCCATTTTATTATTCTGCCCACATTCTCATCAGCTCCGCGAGATTCCACCATTCACCCACAGACTAGTGGCAGCTTGTATTGTCAAGTAACTACCACGCTGCAAGACTTGGAGATATATTAGGCAATCTGAGCTCCTGGGGAATTCCCTCCTGGAAGCTGCAGGGAAAATATGTATACTCCATGTTGGTATCAATCCTGATGAAGGGTCTTGACCTGAAAGAAAGATTATTTGTTCCTCTCCATGGAGGCTGCCCGCCTTCCTGAATTTTTCCAACATTTTGGATGCTCTGGATTTCCAGCATCTGCAGAATTTCTTGTGTTTATGATTTACTTCATCTTCATGTGTTTAATTAATTTCTAACATCTATGTCTTAAATGACCAAATTACATTTTAGCAGATTATTCTCTTTAATTTTGTAAAAACTTTGTAACAGCCTCTGAACTATATTAAACTCTGATTATTTAAAAGCTTCACAGCAGAAAGTTGTGAAAGGCCAGCAGGTCAGACTAGTACATGGCTTCTGATCTGCCTACCTGGTGTCTGGTCACTTACAACTCACTTATTCTTGCAGAGAACTCAGGGAGGGGTTCAGTGCAAAGAAATGACAGCAGCAGGAAAAGTCTGGATAGTGAGCTTGGGAATAAGTTGGATCAAATATTGTTCAGCCCATTGAATATGAGGGACATAGAGACAGCGTTTTGAACCTTTGTAAGTTTAGTATGCATACTTTATGTACATTTTACATAACAACTGGTATTTGCTTTAATTTACTTCAATTAGATATTAGGATAAGTGTTATTACTGATGGTACACCGACTCACAGATCTAATTCATGAAGGGACATATATCAGTCTTTTCAGTTTTTGCAAAGCACAAACATTTTAAAGTCTTTGCTTCAATTCACTTGGAGCCTGTCCACTCAAAGGGACAAGGGCTCCCCTTATAAAAGGCTAATAAAATTGATTCATTATCAAGGACCCCCACCATCCATGTTATGTTTGTTTCCTGCTGCTGCCATCAGGAAGGAGATTTAGGAGCCTGAAGTCCTAAACTACCAGATTCAAGAACTGTTATTACCCCTCAGACATCAGGCTCTTTTGAACTAGAGTGGGAACTACACTCATTCCAACACCAAACTGATTCCATAACCTATGGACTCACTTTTAAGGACTCTACAGCTCCTGTTCTCAAAATTTATTGCTTATTTAGTTAGTACTATTGCATTTTTTCTCTTTTGTTGTATTTGCAGTTTGTTGTCTTTTGCACTTTGGTTGTTTGTCCATATCTGTTGAGTGTTTTTTCACTGATTCCAGTGGCATCCATGAGGTGGAGCAGTCACTGTAACGCAGACCGGCCTGTCTTCCTACCTCTGAAACACTCTGATGGCGTCAACATCTCCTCAGTGTCAAAGAACTTTCAAAGAGCTTTTCAACATCTCTGACTGTGGGAGATGCTTAAAAGCTGTGCAAATTGATTTAATAATTCAGGAAAAGTAAAAATACTTTAAGCATTAATTGTATGCCTTCAACTGAACACTTTAAAATTACCGTGAACGTTTTTAAAAAAGTAACATAAGAGTACGTAAACCTCTAAACTTCACTTTAATTTCTCATAGGATTAGCAAATCCATTGGTCTGCACTGCTTATGCCAGCCTGTTCTGGTGAAAAGCTTAATGAGCAGAGCCTCCAGCCACTCTGCTTATCGCACCAAGGCACTTCACTCTGCAATCTATACTAGACACAGGTAATTTCCATCCATTCTGGGCCACAGTACCCCTGTAGAAGAATTATAACTGAGAATATTCTCCTAGCTAGCTGTGGTGACCCAGTGTATATGTAGCTGCTACCAAAGTTATGAACTGAACTTTTTGTTAATGCATTTTCTTCCTTATCTATCTGGGCAATTTTATTGCTGGAATGAAATTAGTTTCGCAAATGAACCAAAGATTTGAACTTCTCTCATTATTTCAGTCTGGTTTAATTACGTAACCTGTGTGGTACAAGTACTCTAGATAATACATCTGAGCAGAAGAATTAACATCTAGTGCATTTTAGCTTACAATATTACAGAGAAAAGAATGAATTTAAATAACTTCAAGATTCCATTTTTAAACATTTGTGATTTTTGCTTTATTAAATATCATGGGTAATATAGGAAAGGATGGAGAACAATAGTAACTTTTCAACCTAGTTACCATCATTATTTTAGTCAATTATTTAGCCCACAAACCACAAAGCTTTAGTGTGTGTAACATAACTCAATAATATACAGAACCTGACAGGCCAGAAGTGGTTTTGCCATCAATACAATGTAAGCTAACCCATTTCACTAAATAGAGGCTGACTAAAATGTAAACATAATTGGATCAAACACCAGCACTAACTATACATACAAGAATGGTGGTGGAGTAAGGAAATATACTTGTCAAGGCTTTGTGGCTAAAAGTATTAATCATATGTCTCATTTCAAGAAAGAAGTAGAAAATCCCTTCTCTAGTCATTAAGGTACAATTTATTAAGTTACAATTTATCTGAGTGCCAGAAATCGGGACCAGTCTTTTGACATAAATCAACATGTACTTAGCACTGGTAAATGTAAAATGTGTAAGAAAAACAAATTATCATTGTTTATTATGAAAATACAAGGAATGCAAAACCAAACTCGAACAACCACAAGGAGCTATCATGAGATTACATGAGATTTCCCCTTCTAAAATGTCTGCAATATTGATGATAAACTATGTACCAGTTTTGGGCTCCTTCTATTCTTGACCTGGTAACATCTGGTCCCAGCATACAATATCAAATGGAAAATATAAATCAGCAGAATGTCTACTCCGTCTTAATGACAGTCAAAATGTTACAGATTAAATGGGAAACTAGTTGATACATTACAAGATAAAATGTACACCTAGCATGTAAGCACAAGATTAAAAGGTATACTGTGTGTCAAAGGATTAATATTACAAATAGCTGAACTGTTGAAAGAAATGATAGCATCCAGATCACATGTGGCACCGAAGAGTAATGAGCATACAATTGCATTAGTTTAAATGATCTCATCAAATTTATGAGCTTGGACATTACTGAGAACTCCTTAAGCCTCTAATATTGACTCTAGCATTTGCCTTGATTGGTAACTTTTAATAGTTCTGGTAAATTTACAAATTCATGTGAAAAGTATTAATTAAAAAAAAGTGAAGGGTTACCAGCAGTTCACTGATCCTACTGGCCAAGTACTATATGTATATAACAGCTTAACATTATCAGGGAGGGCAGGAACTTCCCTGAAGAATGAATAACCAATTGGTGATGAGCTATGTATGATGAATGCCTCTTCCAACACCATACTAATTATGCAAAAAATAGTGCTCCTGATTTTTGCATGATCTGTACATTTTTTTTGTGTGGGTGCTCACGGGTTTGAGGCCAAGTCTTTGAGTATAATTAAAGTGGAAAGCACATTCAAAATTTTGGATTCGAAGTACAAGGGTGTATATGAGGAAAATTAAATTTTGCTCAGAGTTGGGACCTGCAATTCATTCCTATAGGGGTGAGTAGATTCTTGACCAGTAAAGGGATTAACAGTTATGGGTAGAAGACAGGAGAATGAGGTGATGAGGGAAACTAAATCAGCTATGACCAAGTCTTGATTGGGACAAATGACCTCATTCTTATAGTCTATTATCTAAACCAAAAAACTGCTTGCAAGTAGGTGAAGTCCAGTTCAGTTGTTTGATATCATTATGTGGACAGCACAGTAAAGACCATGGAACACAAATTCAAAATTTTGGGTAAAACGTAAAAGGGTGTACATGAAGAAAAATAACTTTGCTCAGATTTATGAAGCGGAATTCATTGCATAAAAGGAGTGAATAAGTGACTTCAAAAGAGAAATTAATAGGCACAACAGAGAATAACTATATGAATTATGTGGGGAATAAACATACAGATTAATGGGACTGCAGGAATTGCTCTACTAGTATCCAACTTAGACCAATGAACTGAATGGTTTCCTTTTGTCCTGTAAGAATGTTATGAATCTATGATCATCAGTTTGCCTGACTTATCTGCTGACACAGATATACTTATGTTGTAAAAAATGAGATATATTTTCATCCAGCCAAGTTCCAATTCATTTCACAATACTTAAAACGCTCCTGCTAGGTAGAGAATTTGCAATTACATATTAATGACAAGAAAACTAAATTGATATTGCATTATGAAACAAAAATAAAAAGTATTGGGAACAGCTGCTGTGGTATAGTTACATTAGTTCAACAATGCATTAGTTATATTCAAAAGGGAGGAAAAATACTTATAATGACAGTAACAGAGAATCAAGAGCGGCTGCAACCTTTTGTCAACACGTTATTGTGAAAAGCTTTTTTATATCAAAGAATAGAATCTTCACAACTACAGTAAATGATTTAAATAATTAAATAAAAATTAAGATCTGTCTCCCACAATTAACTATAATTTAGTTCTCATCGGGGATTAAATGGTTTCAAATTGTTTCTCACAAGAACGTAGTGTATGAAAAAGGAAGAAGGCTGGTTAGTTGGAGTTTCTGTCTACTGCTCTGCGTTTTGTCAGAATTCTATTTTACCCCTCATCTGAGTGAAGCCCTCCCTCTCGATACAGTAAGAGCAATTCGTGCCTTGTTAGTTCAGGGTAGAACTAGCATGTGTTATGGCAGGTACAATGAGGGATGCTCCCCTATGTCAGATAAAATAATGAATGATGATGATCTTTGTAAACAGTTGGACATTGTTTGATTGTATGGCTGGTGGTCCCACCTTACGATACCCCATACATATGTTTTATTTCTTTCCACCTTTCAAATGAGCCTGAAAAAAACATTCAACATCATGGAATGTGTGGATGCTTGTGAAATAAATGTGTACTTTAACTCTATTGCTTGTCATCAAAATATGCTGTGCCAAAAAAGATCAACAGTATTCTGCAGTCAGAGCCGCTTTCTGCTAACTTTATGTTTGCAATAGCCATTAAAATTTGTATTTATTATTTTTCATGGGGAAAATAACAATCTATGAATTTGGAAAAATGAAGAGATTAATACCAGGCTGAAAGCATACTTAAAATTTTGTGGCAAAGTCATGATATCAGACAGAGGGCATGCATGAATTTGTTTCTTACTTGACTAAGGTTGGTGAGAGGTCAATACTACTTGGATCATTTAACATTGGGCTAGCAATAAGACAAGCACCAGTGATGTTTAAGATCTGCCAGGACAGGATTTTCAATATTCTTCCAGGCTTTGATTAAATTGCCCATTAACAGCTCAGACTGCTCTAATTTTGACTGTGGGGTTTCAATACATTACCTCAAATCACTCCTGCAATGTGTTCTCACCATGTTGTGCCCGTAAGAGACTTGGTTGAGGGAAAGACAGGAAAGGGTACTTAACGTTCCAGGGTTTTGAAGCTTTAGAAAAGATTGAGAAAGAGGGAAGGGAGGTGGAGGTGGAGGAGTTATACAATTAATCAGGGGCAATATCATAGGTGACATTATGGAAGCTCGTTCATTAAATCTCTAAGGAAAGAACTCAAAAAAATAGTGCATTCATTCTGATGGGATTATACTTCAGACTCCCTTGTGAGCCACTGGGACACTGAGGAACATACATGCAGGCAGATTAAGGAAAGGTGTAAAATGAATAGTGTTGTCCTTACAACAGCCAACTCCATCTTATCATCTCTTCCAAATGTCTCCAAATTGGCAGATTTTTTTTTCCGGGATCCAGTACCAGAGGAGCCGAAAGTTCCTTCAAAAACCTGTAAAATATATATATATATATATATATATATATATATATATATATATATATAATATATATATATAAAATATATAATTTTTTGCTGTAAATCCATTGACTCTTTGGTGAGATATGTTTTGGATTTAAAAGGTTTTTCCTTTATAACAAATAGAAAATAACTCTCTATGCAGAGAAATCATTACATCAAAATTCCAAAAATGCATTTTGTCTGGCCTTTTCAGTTTGCAATGTTTTACTTGTTATAATATTTTTTAAGAAATGAATTCTTCTGTACATGAGGAAATGGCTGTATTGAAATTTTTTTTCTCCCAACCTTGTACTCTATTTGTTAATCCTCACTTCTCTAGCTTCCACTGGCAAATGTCTAAGGCTGAAACACTGTTCAGAATCTTTGGGCTTCATACTTTAAGAACAAAAAGCAAATAAGAGGGAAAAGACTGTTCAAAGATATAATTATTGCTTTCTGGTCCTCTCTTTGCAATTTTGACTCTGCAAGTGAGTGGTTGAGCTTGGTGCCAGTACTGTGCTGTGTGCTATTCTGGTCACCTACAGGAAATGTATCATTAAGATTGAAAGAGTACAGAGAAAATTTACAAAGATGTTTCCAGGATTTGTGGGCCTGAGTTACAGTGAAAGGTTAGCACTTCTTTCCCCTGGAGTGTAGGAGAATGAGGGGAGATTTGATCGAGGTATACAAAATTATAAGTGGATTAGATAGGGTAAGTGTAAGCAGGCTTATTCCAATGACGTCATTGGTTAAGGGTGAAAGGTAAAATATTTAAGGGAACTTGAATGGGAGCTTCTTTATTCAGAAGGTGGTGTGAATATGGAATGCGCTGCCAAGTAGTGGATGTGATTTGATTTCAATAATTGAGAAGTTTTAAAAAGTTCATAGTTGGAAGGGGTATGGAGGGTTATAGTTCCAGTGTGGGTCAATGGCACAGGGCAGAGCAACAGTTAAGCATGAACTAGATGGGCTGAAAGGCATGTTTCTGTGCTGTAGTGCTCTATAACTCTATTGTTCAAAGTGTGTTGAGTGTAAGGTGCTGCCTTCCTTCTAACACTGCCAGCTGAGCCTATAACCAGTGAAATCCACTGTTCTCAATTGCTAAGTTTTAGACTTCCATTGAATGAGAAAGCCAGACAGTGACTCTTTCTCTCCCATATATTAAAAACACAAACAGAAACATTTCCAGGATATACCTGCACATCAGCAAACCTGTCAATTTTCAAAGTATTGACTCGGAATTTCACTCAGCATCTGCCAAATGCACCATTTATGCCTCCAACATTTTCCTCCAAAGAGGAAGGATCTTTGAAAAGCAGTGTGGAAAATTCCATCTCATTGAAGACTGGAAATTTTGTAGTTGATAAAATGCACTGAACTTTCTGAGTGACTAGGTTTCTCAAGATGCAACAATATGTATACATGCTTAATTTTGAGTACGACATTTAGGAGCTTAGCCTATAGGAAATCACTGGGAAGAGACCAGAAGTTACCATTAGGCTACACAATGGAAATGGTGGCACAATCTAAAGGTCAGCTTATTTATTTTTATTTGTTAGTCCAGTACATTTATATACATGTGTTACTGACAACAGCACCACAAGGATTAAGAAACATGATTAGAATTTATTTGCCTCCTGTACATTGAAGCATCAAAACATACAGTGAAATGCTTTGCTTTCCCTTCAACAACAACACAGCTTGAGTACTCTGCTGGGAAAGTAAGTGCCACAACTGACAATGTTGTGGTGTTTGCAGACTCCACGAGAGCCTGCAAGTTGATAAACTTATAGATGCACAGTTTGAATTTTTACAACTGTTTCAATTAAATGTCAAAACAATTATAGACTAAGCACCAACAATTTTCTGAGGTAAGCTCCCTCCAAAAGGTAGTTCCTTCCTGCAGAACTGCTTTGAAGAATTATCCATTTAAATATGTTGTTATGTTTAACTTTGATATATAGTTTTTGGCTTCTATTTTTAAAGCAGAAACAATAATATATTTTCAGGCTCCTAGCAAAGTAACCCAAACAGGCATTAAGTACTTGGAATATGCTTTTGAAGGCTTAAACCCATCTGAAGAAAACTGTTGTCTTTGGAGCAAAGTGGGCATTGATATAGACCATGATTTTCACTTTCAGGACAGTATCACACAGTCATTTGACCAACAGCTTAAATGAATTGTTTCCAGTGATGAAAACACTTCTATTGTTAAAGGTTTGAACACTGTGGGTGAGTTTAGTTGTGTGGATATTGGAAGATTCCAAGGGTCACAGATGGGTATACTTATTCAACAAGCTATACTGACATTTTATTGAGTAAATTGTCATGGGTTAATCTTATTTTAGATCTAATTTTCAATTGGACATAAGGAAAAATAGTCTGCCCATTTCCTATTACCATTTACCCATACTGCACTTGTTTCAAACAAACTTTTGAGGGCAGAAGAACGTGGGACACAAAATTTTGTTACCTGTAGTCTTTGAATGTTCTGAAGAATGAAATGATCCCAACATTTCTTGTGTAGTTTTCCAATTCCAAATTGAAAGAAACAAATAGATAAAATAACATATTTTCTTTTTCTTTGGAAAACTAAAGGGATGAGGAAGTAGGGGCTAGATTAGCTAGTGATAACAGCAAACTTAACCATGAAAACAGAAGGAAAATGAAGAGGAAAATGGGCTGAAAATAAAAACCAGACCTAATGCAAGACATACGATTGTAGGAATGCTTTTTATACTTTTGTGTTACCTGTTTGGAGTTGACGTTCTCTCCATCTATTTGAAGCCCATTGAAAACATAAACAGCACATTTGATGCATATTTTAGGATTGATCACAGTCTCTTTCTATGACCTGTAATTTAATATTGGAATCTATTTTTAGAACGTAAAGTCGACAGTATCACACGATGACAAGGGAAAACTGTTTTGGATATTGTCATAAAGCAAGGACAGAATAACACAGTAGGCAATGTAGAGAGCATAGCATAAGTGCAGAGACCATTTGTTGCATAGTCACAAAGTTATGCTTAAAGTGAGGATACAATAGATATGTTTGCAAGAACTAATGGTATTTCTACTCTATTTTGTTGCTATTTATTTTTTGCTCCAGATTCTTGTTTAATTTTGTATTTGTAATGCCACGGAAGGAGATTATTTAGACCATTGTTTCTGTGTCAGGTACCAGGGAGCAATTCCATTAGTCTCTTTCTCCCTTTGCGGATTTCCTGATACCCTTGAATTACTTGTATATGCTTCAAAGCTCCCCTCTGATTCTTTTATTTTGCCTTCAACCTGCTATAAAGGGTAATTTATAGCAGCCAAATAACCTACCAGCACATGTCTACAGTGTGGGAGGGAACAGGAGCATCCAGTGCAAAGTCACACATTCACAAGGAGGCTGAGCTAACTCTGCTTAGGCAGATTCCAAGGTCAGCAATGCCAATTGTTCTGCCACTGTACCACCCTATGGAAATTATTCCCATAATTATTGTGAGCTAGCTCCAATGTTGTTTATGAGTTAGTAATATGAAGTAATTCTCTTTTATCACCAATAAGATGCTTACGTATTTTTATGATTCCTGTTGAGCTATATGTGGGGAATGTAAACACATTAACCATCTGAATTTACACATTTGAATCTATAATGGACTACTTGCATAATTTACATAAACACTCACTATTAGGGTCATGGAGTTGTCAGAATACTTCATAAGTTCAATTATTTCCTTTTTGAGAAACTTGGTCATTCCTGCCTCTGATTTTTGTTTCTTTGCTGAAAGCTTGAATTGAAGAAATGTACAAACCATCAACACCAATGCTAATTTTGGATTTGAATTATATTTTAGTTTATAATGGTTCTGCGTACCAAGCTATGCAACATCCAAGATCAGGAAATCAGTTTTTGGAGCTGTAAGACAGCAATGCCAATTGATCTGCCACTGTATCACCCTAGAAAGTATTCAATAAAAATGTGATATGCCAGCTAGTCGAATGGTGTCGTGACAACCTTGCACTCAACTTCCAAAAAGGTAAGACGAACACACACACACAAGTCCTCAGATGGATCAGCAGTGGAAAGAGTGAACAATTTCATCTCTTGGGTGTCAATATCTCTGTGCACCTAACCTGGACCCAACATATCGATGTAGCTGTAATTAAGGCGCAACAACGGCTATATTTCATTAGGAGTATGTGGAGATCTGGTACGTCAAAAAAAAACTGCAAATTTCTACAGATGTACCATGGAAAGCATTCTAGCTGGCTACATCACCTGCTGGTATGGTGGGTGGGGGCTACTGCACAGGATTGAAGTAAGTTACAGAGAGTTGTAACGTTAGTCAGCTCCATCATGGGCAGTAGCCTTGATAACATCCAGGACATCTTCAAGAAATGGTGCCTCAAAAAGGTGGTGTCCATCATTAAGGACTGTCATCATGCAGGATGTGTCCTCTTCTCATTGCTACCATCTGAAAGAAGGTACAGAAGCCTAAAGTCACATGCTCAGTGGTACAGGACCAGCTACTTCCCCTCTGCCATCCAAATTCTAAATGGACATTGAATCTGTAGACACTACCTCACTACTTTATTATTTCTGTTTTTTGCATTACTTATTTAATTTAACTATTTAACATGTACTGTACATACTTACAGTGGTTCAGCTTTTTCTACATTTATCAGGTATTGCATTGTACTGCTGCCGCAAAGTTAACCAATTTTATGACATCAGCTGGTGATATTAAACCTGATTCGGAACTTGAAGATGCAGTAAAAAGCTTGAATGAAAAGCCAATGAAATGGCATCTGCCATTGGCCTGTCGTGATGGTAGGCAAACTGGAGCAGATCCAAGGTGCTCCTCAGGCAGGAGTAGATATGTCTCATCACCAATCTTTCAAATCACTTCATCACAATGGAAGTAAGTGCTACTGCACCATTGTCATCGAGGCAGGTTGCCATGTTCAGATGAAACCATCTCACATGCAAAATGGCAATTCCAGACCAAACAGGAATCACAGAAGGATGCTCAACAGATGTGGCTGGGTTTGAATGCTGTCACCCTCATAAAGTAAAACCAAATGACATATGTGACAACAAGGTTTCACTTCAAGATGAGTTCAATGCCTTCTATGCTCATTTTTAATGGCAAAACATGAAGGTACCTTCACGAAATCCCACACTTCCCGGCGACCCTATGATTTACATCACTGAGTCCAATGTGAAGGCATACATCAAGAGGGTAAATTCACAGAAAGCACCTGGTCCAGACAGGGTTGCTGGCTGAGTACTGAAGACCTGTGGTGATCAACTGGCTGGAGTGTTCACTGATATCTTTAACTTCTTGCTTTGATGGTCTGAGGTACCCACCTGCTTCAAGCAGGCTTCAATCATACCAGTGTCCAAGAAGACTGTGGTAACCAGCCTCAATGACTGTCATCCAGTAATACTTACATCCACTGTGATGAAATGCTTTGAGAGGATGGAGATGAAATGTATCAATGCCGGCCCGAGGAGTGACTTGGATCTGCTCCATTTTGCATACCGTTGCAAGACATCACCAGCAGATACCATTTCATTGGCTCTTCACTCAACCCTGGAACATCTAGACAGTGATGTTGCTCATTGATCACAGCTTGGCATTCAGTACCTAATCAATAATCTCCAGGACCTTGGCTTCAAAACCACCTTGTGCAACTGAATCCTCGATTTTCTCACTTGCCCATCCCAATCAGTTTTGATCGGCAACAACACCTTCTCCACAGTCACCATCAGCATAGGTGCACTGCTAGGCTGTATGCTTTGCCCCTGCTCTACTCACTTTACACATAAGACTGTGTGGCTAAGCACAGCTCCAATACCATATTTAAGTTTGCCGATGACATCCTTGTCATTGGCCAAATCAAAGGTGGTGATGAATCAGCATATAGGAGAAAGATTGAAAATCTGGCTGAGTGGTGCCAGAGCAACAAACTCTCATTCAATGTCAGCAAGACCAAGGAGCTGATTAGTGACTACAGAGGGGGAAACCAGAGGTCCTTGAGCCAGTCCTCATCAGGGAATCAGAGGAGGAGAGGGTCAGAAACTATAAATTCTTTAAATTCTTAGGCATTATCATTTCAGAGGATCTGTCCCAGGTCCAGCATGCAGGTGCCATTACAAATAAAGCATGGCACTTGCTTTTAGTGTTTCTGTTTTTTTTGAAGTTTGAGAAAATTCCACATGTCATCTAAAACTTTGCAAACTTCTATAGATGAGCGGGGAAGAGTATATTGATTGCTTGCGTCACAGTCGTCTGGTTTGGAAGCACCAATGCTCTTGAATGGAAAAGCCTAAAAAAAGTAGTAACACAGTTTTGTCCATCACGGGTGAAGGCCTTCCCACCATTAAACATATCCACAAGGAGTGCCGTTGCAGGAAAGCATCATCCATTTCACTGCTGCCATCAGAAAGGAGGGAAAGGAGCCTCAGGGCCCACACTAACAGGTTCAGGAACAATAAACTCTTCTTGGGCTTCCAGCTGGCTACAGGTATTGATTTTAACTGACATTTCAATGACAAATTCTACCATCTTCATCAGGGATGATGCCTGAGTAGAGTTTATTTATCATGTGTGCTGGGAAAACACTGGATCCTTTTTCAGGTTTGGGAACAGTTATTACCACTCAACTCTCAGGCTTTTGAACCAGAGGGGATAGCTTAACTCAGCTTCAATCACCCCAACATTGAACTCTTTCCACAACCTATAGATTTACCTTGAAGGACTCCTTATCTCACACTCTTGATATTTATTGCTTATTTATTTATTATTATTTATTTTTCTCAGCTTGAGCTGGTAATGCCTGAGGTATAGATATAGGTAAGCACACTCCTTTGTCAATTGCTAGGAGCTTTTAGACTATCCTAGTGGTGTTCAGTGTTGTTGCCTTCTGAAGATCTACATAGGTATTGCTGTGTAGCCCTAATGGTTTAACACAATTGTGTAGTGTCTTTGGGATGGTACCAGTTGTAGATATTACTATTGGGACAATGTATGTTCCAAATTCTTTCAATTTCCTCTTTTAATTCAGCATATTTCTGGTGCTTTTCACTTGTTGGTTTCTGTATGTTACGTGTGTTTGGGGTAGGGTTAATAAGCTGTTCCTGCTTGTTTCTCCTGCATTATTATATCTGGACAGTTATTATAGATTGTCCTATCTGTAATAACTGATCAGTCACAACATAATTTGTGATGTTCTGATTCTAAAACTGGACAAGGCTTGTATTTTGGATAAGGTGTGATTTCGTTTATGAGTGTATATTTTGAAGAAAGCTTTTGATGAATGGTGTTTGCCACTTCATTGTGCATGTGTAAATAATGAAATTGAGTTGAAGTGCTACAGGATCCTGTAAGGTGTTGAATTGTTTGTTTTTTTTGTCAGCGAAAAGTGCAGTGCAGGTAAACAATAAGATGAAAAATCATAACAAGTCAGATTGTGAGGTCAAGAGTCCATCGTATCATAGGAGAGTCTGATGGCAGCAGGACAGAAGTTGTTCCTGAGGCTGGTGAGACGTGCTTTCTGGCTTTTGTATCTACAGTCTGATGTGAGATGGGAGATGGAAGAAAATCTGAGGTGGGTGGGGTCTTTGATTATGTTGGCTGCCTCACTGAGGCAGTGAGAAGTATAGACAGAGTCCATAGAGGGGAGGCTAGTTCCTGTGATGTGCTGAGTTGTGTCACAATTCTCTGCAGTTTCTTGTGGTCACATGCAAGCAGTTTCCATACTAATCAGTTATGTATCCAGAAAGAATACTATCAATGATGCCTCAAGTAAAATTTTTAAGAGTGTACGGGGATATGCCAAATTTTGTTCACCTTTTGAGGAAGCAGAAACATTAGTGAGCTTTCTTGAGTGTGACATCAAAGCAGTTGTAATGTGACAGGCTATTGGTGATGTCCACACATATGAACTCTCAAAGCTCTGAGCCTCAACACTATTGATATAAAGTGTGTGCATGTTCCCCCCCCCCCCCCCCCGCCAACCTCCTAAAGTCAATGACCTTGAATGTGCCCAGCTCATATTTTTGGAAGTATTTTCATGTCTCCTGAGCACCTATGGCAAACATCTAGCCTCAATCATCCAATGTAAATGTCCAAGGGAATTTTCTTCGGCTTGTTCCTTCCCAACAGATTTGGTTTGGAGCCGCAATGGTATCTGGTTATAATGTGTTACATGACCACGGTTTCGTTTACTGTGAGTGTCAGTTTAAAACACCTGGATGAGGCAGTACTATGATGTCAGTATAACAAGCTGCGACAGACCGCTGGGAATTGCAGAAGGAGAAAAGAGACAGAGAGAGGAAGAGTGTGGAAGCTTTGGACCACAAGCTGCTGGTAGTAGGTTGCTGTAACAATGGGTAAAGTCTGATACTCTCCTATGCCCAAAGGATTGGGTTGATCAAAGGCACACAGTGCACATTGGATGTGTGACTGTCACATCGTGTGATCCATACGTAGATTTTGTTGGAGTGTCCTGTAGCGACCGCTTTTGTTAACCCTTACATGGTTTCGGGTATGTTATGTGGTAACCACTTATGCTGAGGAATAGTCTGTGACTGTCACCTTGTGATATTTCTATGTGGATTTCGGAATGACTTGACGGATAAGGTCTTCTTATTACTTCTGTTACTTTGTTTTCCCAGCAGGGAACCTGTGGAATTCTTCATGATCGCCTCCTCTCTACATTTTAATGTGGATTTACCAGTCCTTCCGCTCATTCATTCGTGGATTACTGGACCTTTCTAGTTTACCATCTTAAGATTTTTAAGAACTATTTAAGAAAGTTTGACAGTTTGGGAGCCACACACATAACACTGTTAACTTCTGTTTATTTCATTTAATTTTCTATATTTTGAGTAGATACTAATAAATATATAGTGGTTTAACATTATAAGCAGACTCGACTCAATTTGTGATTTATTGCTGCTGGTACATAACAAATGTTTTAACCTTTCACTAGTATTTCCTTGCCAGATCAACAACTCCAACTATTTCAACGCTTTCACTTGTATAGGGTTTTAGATTTCTCTGTGCAGTTTGAAGTTCAAGTACGGAGTTTTCTTGCCAATTCACTGCATATTCAATGTGGTTCATCAGTGCACTATTCAACAAAGTTCAAATCTTATGACTATCATTCAGTAGATATGTAGTGAACTACATATACCTGTCTGGACATGCCCCCCCCCCCCCCCGCTGACTGCTCCTGTGGCTCCTCCCACAGACCCCGGTATAAAGGCAATTGGGGCCTGAGCCCGGCCTCTCAGTCTCCAGGATGTAGCATGGTGGTCAATTGCTGTTTGTTCTTTCTTCCAGTCAATAAAAGCCGATATCTCGCCTCACGTCTCAGAGAGTTATTGATGGTGCATCAAGATGATAATTGGAAGTGTTATGTCAGCCCCTTTCTCATGAAACTTATGCATTACAGTCTTCACTTTTTTCTTTTCTGTGGTGCGAATGGTGAAAATTACGGAATTTTTGAATGTCTCTCCTTAAATTTATTTTCCTTTTTGTTTTGTATGTTTAACCTCCTGCTTGGAGAAACTGACTGCTCTGGTAATGTGGCAATTTGAACCATTTTAATGATAATTTTCTCACCTAAAGCAGCATTCAGATGGCATATTTTTCCTTCTGTCCTGATCCACTTTGCTTCCAGTTTAAGATGGTGCTGGTCAATCTCAGCAACTAATACCTGGTGGCAAATAAAACAAAGAAAACAATTGAATATTTCATTAATCACACTTATTTTCTGGTGAACTATCACTGCAAACAATAATCTGTAGCTTCCCTGTTGGAGTTCAGGTATTGAGTTGCCTGTAAATCCTGGCATTTTTGTGATGGGAACAGAAGTCTCGAAGGCGCAGGGCAGTTGTGGTGAAATGCTCAGGCCCGAGGTGAGGCAAAGCTGAGGTGCAGCCTGGGTCTGAGAGCAAGATATGGCCTGAGGTTTGGATGACTTAAGCAATGGGTCAGGATATCGAGGCCAGAGGCAAGCATCAGGCCTGCGTTCACCTCACTACTTGGGGAGGTTTACTCGTCTCTGCACTGAACTGAGGCCATGGCCAGCAACTAACTCACTTTTGTGAACTTCAGTTCTGAATACTATTTACTTACTTTTACTGTTTGTATGAATGTTTTTTTGTCTCTATGCACATTTGTTGTTCAACAGTCTTTCTTTGATTCTATTGCATTTCTTGTTTTGCGTCTGCCTGAAAGGAGACAAATCTCACAGTTCTATACATATTTTGATAATAAATGTACTTTGAACTTGGAACTTTGAACAGGGTGTGTTTACCTTTTGAAAATGATGTTTGGTTTGCTATGGTACATTACATTACACCACTTCACTCTGCAATATATTAACTGAAACACTTGGTCTCATTTGCAAGTACTACGTACTTGTACATGTGATTCCATTGTTTGAACAATTTTTTCACGGGCATTTCATTGATCCATCTCATTAATATACTCCTTAGTATCTGAAAGTTTTACAATGATTAGATTTCTACATGTGTACTTTGACAAGCATTCTGACTGGCTGCATCACCGTCTGGTATTGGGGGTGGGGGGGTAGGTGGGGACTGCACAGGATCGAAATAAGCTGCAGAGACTTGTAAACTTAGTCAGCTCCATGGGCAATAGCTTCCATATTATGAGCAATGCCTCAAAAAGGTGGCATTCATCATTCAGGATCCCATCAGCTGAGACATGCCCTCTCTCATGGTTACCATCAGGAAGGAGGTACAGGATTCTGAAGGTACACACTCAATGATTCAAGAACATCTTCCTCCCATCTGCCATTTGATTACTGAATGGACATTGAACCCACAAACTCTACATCACTACTTTTTCTTTTACTTTTTGCACTTCTTACTAACTGTAACTATATAATATATATTTACTGTAATTCACGTTTTTTCTCTATTATCATGTATTGCATTGTACTGCTACTGCAAAGACAACATATTTCATGACAAATGCCATTGATATTAAACCTGATTCTGAATCTTAAATTTCTGATAAATTTCCTAATTCAGAAATAAATTCAGAAGGAGCATTTAAGGAGACCATGGTTCTGGACTGCACAGAAGGCCTGCATAAACGAAAAGTTGGCACCAGCTTAGCAACTACCATCTGCCTGCCCTGCCCGCCATCGCCTCCCTGATTATGGGAAGAGTCTGTAGTTCCCATGTTGGTCTCACGACCCTCCTCAGAACTCACATAACCAGAATGATCCATGATCCAAAAGGAGTTGAGAAAAAGACAGAAATACCTTTTTCCATTATTGTCCACTACTGATAAGAACTTGTATAATCCTGCTATAGTTGATTTGGCATCTTCTTATAGCTTATCAATCAGGATATGCTTGTTGTTGACAGATGATCGCTGATAGTTTATAATGCATGCATAAGTTATACATTAGTTTTGTTTCCAATGCTTGTATAAATAACAAAGCCCACAGCAATACATGGCTATTGTAAACTGATTATTATTTCAGCCACAGTTTGTGTAAAATAATATTAATTCTGTTTGAGACATTTAAAGTGTTTTCATGGACTGAAAACTCACTTTATTAGTGGCATGAGTGGTAGCTAATTGTAACAAAGTGGTCGGCTGAGAATGAACTGTTTTAGTATAGCATGTCTTCATTTTAATTGTAGCTTTTAGGTATTTCTATTTTTTATCTTCTAAAGAATAC
Organism: Hypanus sabinus; assembly: GCF_030144855.1. Taxonomy (NCBI): domain Eukaryota; kingdom Metazoa; phylum Chordata; class Chondrichthyes; order Myliobatiformes; family Dasyatidae; genus Hypanus; species Hypanus sabinus. The sequence goes on from NC_082719.1 coordinate 72,511,056, forward strand.
CCTTAGGCAAATGTAAAATTTAAGTGTGTACACTGTTTTCCTTAAAAATATGATAGCTTTCATTTAGACAATTATAGGTCATATGAACATACGACATGAGAGCAAAATTAGTCCATTCAGCCCTTGCATGAAATATGCTGGTCAATCCACAGCATACTTATAGTTGTCATGTTACCAAGTTAGGAGTCAATTGGGTCTCACTGATACACAGCACTTTGCTTTTGGTTCCAGGCACAATTTAACTGCATTACTGTACAATCAATACTGTTGGAATAGTGTACATGGAAACAACATCATTTGAATGATATATTAAGATCTGTTTTAATTGATTGTGTGGATTTGAAATGTTCATAGCGTTACTGCACCAACAAAGATAAAGCATATACTTCAAACCAACTCCAGAAACAGGCTGTGTCATTTTTCTCCATTCCTCTTTGTAGGAGCTTGCTGTAAGCTAGGTTTCCTAGGTTACAACAGTAGTGCACTTCAAACATTTTTCAATGACTTCAAAGTGTTTTGGATTTGATCTGAGCTTGTACAAAGGTGTATATTATTGCAACAACTTTAAAAATTGATTTATTCATTTACTAAGTTACAATGTGGAATAAGCCTTTCCAGCCTTTCGAGCCATGCAGATCAGCAATCGCCCAATTTAATCCTAGCTTAATCACAGGATAATTTACAATGCCCAATTAACCTACCAACGAGTATGTCCTTCGACTGTAGGTGGAAAGCAGAGCACCTGGAGAAAACCCATGCAGTCACGGTGAGAATGTACATGCTGTTACAGGTGGCGGTGGGAATTGAACCCAGGTTGCCTGTACTGAAAAATCTTGTGCTAACCACTGTGCTACTGTGCTTTTTCTATAAATATTCATTTGATGTACATCTGCAAGAATTATTACTATTAATGGGTATTGGAAGTTCTTTTCTTGCTTTACATTCAACAGGGCCACTGCTAAGAGACATTTTGAAATTAAATTCCCATCAAGTCTCTTTTTATACAGCAGGTGCCAATCAAGTACTGAAGAAAATTATTATTATATGTTTCTCAACAATTGTTCATGGATTCTTTGAGAATTAAAGTAGAGCTAGAATTTTACTTGAATGGACATGTGCTTAATGAGCCATGTGATTGAATAGCAATTATTCAAAAGTTCAAAGTTCAAAGTAAAATTTATTATCAAAGTACATACATGCCACCAAGTACAATCCAGAGATTCTTTTTCCTGCGGGCATACTTAGCAAATCTATAGAATAGTAGCTGTAAGCAGGATCAATGGACAACAAACTGAGCAAAAGCGAGTATAAACAAATAGCACTAAATAACGAGAGCATTGTGAGTTTAGCTTTAATTATGCATAGAACATAAAGAAACTTCTGATCACATGATCACAAGTTTGGTCTCATAAGCCTCCTCAGAATCCACATAAACAGAACGGAAGCACGTAGTAAAAACTACTAGTGCATCAGTCAGGGATGGTATGAATGTATGTATGCAATTATGGACAACACAACAAAATCCTGGAGTGAGTTTCATTGGCCAGTCAGCACGTTCAGTACTTAAAATGGTTCATCATGTCTTTGCAAGTTTGAATTAAATTTGAGGGAAGTTCATTGCTTGAGCAGTTCGGAGGACAGGAAGGAATTTTGGTGAGTAAGGAGTTCAATACTGGCTTTTTTTTTTCGCTACAAATATGGGAATCTTTTCAGTGTTCCTGTGGGGTCTATAGAGCAAACAGGAACAGAAGCGGATGGACACAGGACAAAGCTCTCTTGCTGAGGAAGTTAAAAGAAAAGGAGAAGAAAGATGAACACATCCTGTCTGTAGAGGAAGTGGTCATTAACATCCTGAAATCATTTGCGGTAAAACTGCATTAAAACTGAAATTAAAATATAAATTGTATAATTAAAATTTAATAACACACTTACATTGTTCTCCAGCAGTGCAGAGCATCTGTGACCTCCAAAATGATCCGAGGATTACTGTAAAATGTAGCTATACCAGGAATTGCTATCTATAATGTTCCACAAGTTAAGTGGCTCAGGATGACAGTGGCTACCACTGTATTAATTAAAATAAAGTGAAAGAACAATTTGTTTACCTTCATTTTCATTTTTGGTGAACAGAATTAAAATGAATGGGACAGATCAGTGGCCAGAATAAAGCTGGGGTGTTTGATATAAAGTATATCTCATCCCTCAATAGTGAGTCCAGTGGTGGAGAGCACTGCCATCATAGAGAGCATCCTCACTTCAGCCATTACTGTCTGGCCTGGTGCCACACACACTCACAATATACGGAAACTATAGCGAACTGTCAGGTCGGCAGAAAATGTCATTGGCTGCGGTCTACCATCTCTGCAGGACTTGTGTATTTCCAGGACATGGAACCAGGCAGGAAAAATCATTGTGTTTACTTCCCACCCTGCACTCAACCTTTTACAACAGCTCTCTTCCGAAAAGCACTGTAGGACTATTAAAACAACAATGTCACACCATCTTAAAGATTTCTTCCCCCAGGCAGTTAATCTGATCAACCATTTTAGTTAGCCCCCCCCCCCCCAATTACTCTCATTGCTGCACTACACAGTAGGCACTTTAAAATTCTTTTTATAATGATTTTTACATTGTTAATATATGCTGGTATTTATGTGCTTATGCAGATTTTTTTCCTGATCCATACTTTCTATGTAATACTTTATAATTGTTGGATATTGTTTATTGATGCATATCAGATGCTGACCAACACATCACAGATCATTTCTAATACATATAGGGTGAATAGAGTTGATAGTTGTTCCTTGATCCTTGACTGTCCAGATACACCCACAATCATTCAATCCAATGCAAACTTTTTACAGAGTGGAGCTTCTCAGTTTGTCCATTTCATTCCATTGAATGCAACTGTTCCCTAGAACAAGACAGTTCCTATATCAAAATATTTTAACTATTTAAGATAGAAGATGTGATAATTTATCTCATGCCTATGTACAAAATCCTTCCATATGCATACTACCCAATGCTTTTCTTACTTTACAATCATGATAAATTATGGCACTGACAATAATTAGCACAAAGACCAAGAACAATATGAAGACATGATATGTATGTCTATGAAAAAGTCAATGAAAATATCAGATTTTTTCTTGTTCTTTCTTACTGTGTAATTCAAGCCTCCTACAAGAGTTTGATTTTAAGTAGTTGGCACTAACTGGGTTAATTATTTTCTGAGGAAGCATACATTCATTTTCAGGATTTCAATGCTTACAATCCAGATCGCGTCGAGTATTTTTGTAAGTTATCCTCATCTTGTAAGAGCATGTAAATGATTAACCAGAAAAAGCAAGTTGAACTCATCTTCACTTTAGATAATGATGAACCTCTGCATGAGGGAAATAGCAGGAACCCACTGGCAAAGTTGGTATCAAGACCTGAAACAGCATTCAAGCAATCACCAATTATTGGCCTGAAGACAGCCCTTTGGGACTTGATCATACTGGAAACCTATAAATATTCCTACAAGAAACCATATTGCAATTCAGCAAAGATTTGGACATTTCCATTTTTACGTATGAGTTCCTAATGGCTTATTTACATGCATTTGTTTCAGTGTAGGTTAGACCAAGCCACATTATTGAAAACAAATAAAACAAAACAATATTTATATATGCCCAGACACATGTGGCTTTATGTCTATTTGCAATCTTTTCACTTTGTAAGTAAACACAAAGAGCAGTGGATAACTACCTGCTTGCATCAATGCCCAGTTATGAAACTAAAGCAAACACATCTAAAAACCATTACAGCATAGTCTACCTCATATCTTATTCTTGTGTTACTAATGTGCATTTGTTTGAGCAATGTAATTTGTTCCTGTGTGGTTGTCTTGATGACTTCTGTGTGTTTTATTGCAAACAATAGAGTGTAAACACTTGCTTCAGCAATGAAGTTATTGAACATCTCATGCTAAATAGAATCAAGTGGTAGCTTGTACTATTGGTGATCACAGTAGTATTACACAATCCTTTGGTAAAGCAAATGATGGTGGTCAGGATTGTAAACACTGTTGAGGTTGAAAAGACAATGGCTAAAGTTGACATCACACCTTCTGGCCCTGGCAGAAAGTCCTGGGACATTTCAACTGGGAATCATGTACAGACTGAGGATGGTTTCTTGTGTGTGACGATGAAAAAATCTGGATAATTTCTTTGAGAAGTTGATTCAGGATCTATTGCTTTCATAGAGGTGTCTCCCTCCCCTATCTCTAAGAGCAGGAAGCCAGCAGGAATTAATTACTGCTCTAATATTAAATACCAGTCTGTTTATTTTTGTTGGAAGGACAAAGTTAAAATCAGGTCTTGTATCTCTGAACAGAATTGACCTGCTTTCATTACCAATCAACTTCATTTACAAATCTTGAACGAGTTTGTTTCTTGGTAATACTAAAGTACATACACTCCTTCTTTATCATTTGAACCCGGATTGTCACTATCTTTCAACTGTAAAGCACCAACAGCCTTTCACCACTTTGTTGAAAATCAGTCATAAACCTTAGTGACTGTTGCTCCATTCTTCACCTTCAAGTTCATTACAGAAATTAATGAGCCCAGTCATTTGGAATTCTGTAGTTTTGTGTCATAGAACATATACAGCACAGAAGCAGACCCTTCAGCCCATCTAGTCCATGCCAAACTATGATTCTGCCTAGATCCATTGACACTCACCCAGAACCTAGCCCTCCGTATCCACATACTTATCTAAATTTCTCTTAAATGCTGAAATCATACCCGCATCTGCCACTTCCATTGGCAACTCATTCCACATACTCACTGCCCTATGAGTGAAAAAGCTTCCCCTCATATTTCCCCCTCAATTTTGCTGAATTGCTTTACAGAGATGAGGGTATAAACATTTCTTTCATCAGTAAGGCTAAAGGCATATGTCATATAAAAAATCAATTTGTAAATTTATTTGCATAGTATTAACCTTTTAAGATTAGCAGGAATAAAACCCCCAATATGGGACACATAAAGGATTTTTCATATCTAGCAATAGGGAAGAAAATGATGTTGATGGTTCAATTTCAAAGCATATTTCTTATTCTTTCATGAAAGACACAAAAATATGGTGGATAATACAAGGAGCTGAAAGAGATTTTCATTTGTATTAAAATAACATAGAAAATATTAATGGGATTAAAAGGAGAGAAACGAATATAAATGAGGACCCTTCCCACCCCAGTCATTCTCTCTTTCCCAGCTCCATTGGTCAGAAGCTACAAAAGACACACCACTAGGTTCCAGAATAGCTTCAAGCACTGCACTTCCTTTACAATTCTAAATCTATATTCTGCATCCTGATGTATTTTTTCCTATTGTACAACCATAATGTACTCAGGTTTGCTACGAACTGACTGGAAGGCACATAAACAAAGCTTTTCACTGTTTCTCAGTACATTGACAATAACAAAGCAGCTCCTGATTATCTTCAGGGCCTGGTGAACTGTGTACCAAGGTTTCGAAAGACAAAGCAATTGAGATAATGTTTGGATTGGTTGTCACTTTCCACAATTCCATGGAGTTAAAGGTTCCCGACCTGGGGGAATGTGGACTCCTTGCTTAATGGCATTGGGCCGTGGCATAAAAAGTTTGGGAACCCCTGCGCAGAGTCAAGAAATATGTCCCATGTCTGAATGGCAGCAAATAGTTAGCCTGGGAAATTGCCTGAGGGGGAAAATGCACTTCAACAGAATCAACGTAAGTAAGGAAATCATGTTTTTTAATTCTTTCTGTGTTGTTTTGTAAGTTGTAACCAATGAAAAGGTAAGGAGGAACTGAGGTGTATTTGGACTTGCAGAAGGCCTTCAAAAAGGTGCCAAATAAAATACTGAACTAAATTAGAGTGAAGAGGATCTGGGGTATATGATGGTGATTGAGCATTAATTAATAGATGAAAAACAGAAAATTAAGAAGCAGATTATTTTTGGGTTTGAAGGTTGTGATTGACAGAATTATTGCTGAAGCTCTAGCTGTTAAGAATTTCTTCCAATGAAGTGGATAAGGGATCAAATCTACAATATATCCAAAAACAAATAAGAAAAGTCAGACGTTAAAACCGTAAAGTTAAAACAGAATATTCAGCAAGTCCAGCATCTTCTGCAGAAAGAGAAGTAGAACTAATATTTTGCTTTGCTGATCTGTTCTAATGAGTGGGTATCAACGTGAAACATTAACGCTGTTTCTCTCTTCATAGATGCAGGTTGGTGGATACTATATTGTTCCTGAATCCCAAAGGTGTGAAACACTGCTTTTCCAGTTTCTTGCAGCAACATGGTTAATGAGAATATTAGTCAGTCAGCTCAATTCACTTTGCCAAAGTCTGGGAACCAAAAAGGGACATCTAGTAATAGAATGTGTTTTTTTTTCTGATTAAATAGTTTACATTTTTGCTTCTATTACAAAGAATTGGCTTAGGAAATGTATCATATCAAAATGTACATATCAAATTGGATTTTTCTTTAAAGCATTCCTTGTTATACATTCCTGGTCATTCTGATTAAGACTTCATTTATAACTTAAAACAATGAACGTGGGAAAATGAGTTTTGAATGTCCTGAGTCTAATTTTCCTTATAGACAATTTAACTGTCATGCTTCAAGACTATTAACAGGAAAATACTTTCTCAGAATTATTACAAATAAAAATATATTATTTTCTGTTTTATGTTGATTTCATGAATCCTCTAAAGGATTCCAGCATGTTGAAAAGAAAATCAAAGTAGAAATTGTTGTTTTGTTTTTAGTAGTGCTATTTCTAGGAATGTTTCTTTGTAGGCAGTGCATGGTAATGAACACTATTTGTTTAAGATTTTCACTGGAGATGGTTCCTGGTGTCAACAACATTGTTTAGAAACATCAGTTTCAGGGAGGTTCTGTCAAACCTATGCCTTATGTACTACTTCATTTTCAGCTTTTCAAAATCTATGTTTATTTTGTAGTACCATTTTGGAGAAAAGAATTCCCAAGAATTATCAAACACATTACAGCATACCTTGCGTTAACTTCCCCTCAATCTCAAACCCAATTCTCACACGGTATGTACTTTTACACTTCTGTTTGAGCTGTGTTTCTAAATATTTATAATTGAATTTAGCTAACTAGAACCATGAATTATAAAGATTTGGCAAAATGATTTTTAAATAAATCTACCTTGCATTTTTCTGATCCTATATTATTTTCTCAGTGTCTTATTCCTGCTTCCTTAGCTAGTAGTAGGACTGCTCCCACCTAACTTATCTATACTGTAGCTCCCCATTAACTCTTTTCGTAAAAAGTGAATTTACACTTAGTGCATTCCATTATGTGGGAGTTATTCAGAAATGTATTTTGGAAAGCAACAGTGTCCCAATATCCCTACCTTCCAGAATGTGACAAGGCAGGTCATCGGGTTCTGGGAAGTTACCTAATGAAGAAAGGATCTGGATGCTCTTCACATCAGGTCCCTCAAAATCATAATCAGGTACAATGACTGCTCTGAAATGAGTGATGAATGCAAATGCAGCAAATAATCAGTCGATCAGGAAGCATTTGACAAAAGATAAACAAGGAATTATTTCAAATCGAAGACTCTTCATTGGGCTGGCAAGATCTACAGATGTTGAATTCAGTCAGCAGGTCAGATACAGAGTAATCCCCTGCAATGATAATAGAGTCTACTTTGCAGGAAATTACTTGAAGAAAGCCGTACACACAGAATGCTGATGGAACGCAGCAGGCCAGGTAGCATCTATAGGAAGAAGCACTGTCAACGTTTCCGGCCGAGACCCTCCGTCAGGACTAACTGAAAGAAAAGATAGTAAGAGATTTGAAAGTAGGAGGGGGAGGGGGAAATCCAAAATGATAGGAAAAGACAGGAGGGGTTGGGGTGAAGCTAAGAGCTGGAAAGATGATTGGCAAAAGGGATACAGAGCTGGAGAAGGGAAAGGATCATGGGACGGGAGGCCTAGGGAGAAAGAAAGGGGGAGGGGAGTACCAGAGGGAGATGGAGAACAGGCAAAGAGTGATGGGCAGAGAGAGAAAAAAAAGGAAGGAGGGAAATAAATAAATAAATCAGGGATGGGGTAAGAAGGGGAGGAGGGGCATTAATGGAAGTTAGAGAAATCATTGTTCATGCCATCAGGTTGGAGGCTAACCAGACAGAATATAAAGTGTTGTTCCTCCAACCTGAGTGTGGCTTCATTTTGACAGTAGAGGAGGCCATGGATAGACATATCAGAATGGGAATGGGACGTGGAATTAAAATGTGTGGCCAATGGGAGATCCTGCTTTCTCTGGCGGACAGAGCGTAGGTGTTCAGCGAAACGTTCTCCCAGTCTGTGTCGGGTCTCACCAATATATAAAAGGCCACACCGGGAGCACCGGACACAGTATACCACACCAGCCGACTCACAGGTGAAGTGTCGCCTCACCTGGAAGGACTATCTGGGGCCCTGAATGGTGGTGAGGGAGGACGTGTAAGGGCAGGTGTAGCATTTGTTCCGCTTGCAAGGACAAGTAAGAAGAAATCCATTTTTTTTTGAGCCAATCATTGTCAAAGATCATCAACTTCCAAATAAATTAATATAACTATTTTACAATTGATTTAGCTACTCACAAAATGGACTATTAGAATCTTATTTTCATATGTGTATGGTCTCAGAGTTTTTTGTCAGTATTATATGCATGACAAGTATTAAACGAGAAACATTTACATGAAATTGCAGTTACTAGAACTAATATACAGCCACATAACAGAACTGAAATATAATCTTTTTACTTTTTCTTCAACTATCACCTTCAGCACTGAAATTAGAAGAAAAATAAGTTAAACAAAAAAAGTTTTGTACAAATGTTTTCCATCTCTTTTGTAAATTTCAAGCTTAGTCAGTAACATGGCACTGGCCCATTAATTTGAAATGAAGATGTCCAGACAAACTGAAACAGCCTGGGTAGAAGGTGATGGCAAACATTAAAGGATGCTATGAATCAACCTGCAAGACAAAGTGAGTGCACTTACTCAATCCATCTCAATCAGTATTGTGCAAGTTATGCCTTTATCTCCGTCAGCTAAATTAATACAACATAATGCAATGTCACCTGAAGTAACATTTAACTGAAAATATGAGACTGTATATCATCTTGTCCTTTTACCTGCTTTGTAAATGACTCTGCTGAGAGTTGTTAGAGGAAGAGTAAAACTAGGCAGCTTCCAGTGAACATGCATGAAAAAAATCACCAAAATCATGGCATATGCAAAAGGAGCCCCAATACCAGAAGTGTATTTGGTCAACTTGAAACCAATTAAAAATAATACCAGAACTAGCCCAGTTAATATAGCTCTTGTGTGAAATTGTAAAATTAATTAGATTATAATGAATGGAAATAGTCTTTCTTGTGTTATTATTGATGGCAGGAGATATGACTTGTCACAGAATAGTTAACAAAAAGCAAATAATTTTCAAAATAGGAGTTTTTATAATAATGGCCTGGTTTTTGCATATGGACCTGCTCTTGTGAAAGTTCTCACTACAGCTGAAGGCTTTGCCTTTGAACATCAATTTGGCTTCTGGAGATCTATACTTGGCAGTTATGGTTGAGTGCATTAGAAAATGGTGAGCACACCAGCTTAATGCGGCATTGTTTGCAGATATAGTTTTAAGATTGGTTTAAGGTTTGAAAATTTGGATTTGCTGACTGCCAGCATTCACAGTGGACCTCTTATAACTATCTATACTTACCTTTGCAGATCTCCGGAGGCCAACTTGTTGAATGAGGCTGGTTTTATTCTCATTGATTGGGGGGTGGTGCTAGAACAAGTCCTGTCCATAAAACGGTTAAGAAGAAGTTATGTACAATTAAGCATTTAGCCATTGTTACACCTGTGGAAACAGGATACTTCTAAGTGTTTCTTCTATTCTGAACCATTAATAAACACAGATCTTAAAGAAAATCATCAATTAAATAACAATGATATTAAAAGTTAGGGATGTTTAAATAAATAAATGCAATTAAGAATGTAAATTGACTAAAACTAAGATTGGCCCGTTGTAGTCAATCATGCCTATTCAGAAGATTGGAGGTACTGCTCCTGCACCAGTTCTAATTCCATGCAATTTGTTGTGCTGGATTATCAGTTCTCCGTCAGCAATTCTGGATCTGGTTTCGTGTGTGTATACAAAGCAATCATAAATATTGTAGCACTTGCATGAGGAAATGCTGGCAGTTAAACATGGAACTGCTGGCAAAATCCTGTAAGATCTGAGCCAATGTATTCAATTAAGGTTTGGAACCGGAAGGTTCTAATAAGTGGAACTATACAGAAATATGCTGTACCATTCCCTTATGGTTTCAAGCCACCATAAAACCTAACAGTGTTGTAAAAATCAATCCGTGTTATAAACAGTGCTGGAAAATAGTGCTTTTAGGTTATACAAAGTTACATTAAGGAGTGATAATGCTCTGGTATTATAATAAATGACCACAGTAGATTTCAAAAGATTCTTCAGTCTCAGTATCAGCAGTCACACTACAGCAAGTGAAAACTGAACCAAGTGACCTCAAACCACAGTAAACTTGGATGTAATGTGATTCCTGTGGGAGCCACCTTAATTGAGCTTTGACAACACCTTTTGTGGCTTCATGGCATTCCTATTCCACTGAGAGTTCAAGCAGTGGGCACTATACTGGTCAGAGCAAGCACACTGATCCAGAAAACTTAAATACCTGTATTGTGTCTATAAATCTCTGCAGTAACAGAACTTTCATCTGCTGAGTGAAATATCTTGCCATTTCAGAAATTTGATAAACTGTTTTCCTTTTCTCTTTGATTCTGCTAACTGTACACCGCATTAAAATTGAACCATTAGTTTTATCTCAATCCTTATTTTTAGTTTTGTAATTTAACAGATTATTTGCCAGCAGTATTAAAAAATTTACAATGACATACACATTTATATTAATATACAGTGCAAACTTTTTTTCTTCACAATACAGAACAAAAATCAATTTTTGGGAAGATATACATTAAAAATTTTTGGAAGTCAGAAGTTCTGAGGTAGCAGAATATATACACAAAGTCGGTCTGACATATGAACATTAACATGAGACAAATTAGAAATCTAATCTGCCACGCAAAGCTTCTGTATTCTTAAGCTTCCAAACAAAATGGTACAAAACACATTGCATTGTGCACTGTGTGCACTGTCTCCATGCAATCACATTTTTCTGGCACAGCTAAGCTGACACATACCTTTGCCACCTCTTAGTAAAAAAAATCTGTTTTAACTGCTCATACTTCTCACTATAGTGCTTAGAATGATGCTGCAGTCCAGGAGAATATGGCACCCACTTTAAAACATGCTAAATTTTCAAGAGTTTATATTAAAACACAGATTTTGTGATAGCTTTGTGTATTTTAATTGCCCTTCTTCCAATTCCATCAAGAGTTCACAGCTATTTTTTGGCAGTTTTGAGTGGGAAGTAAATACTGTCAGCATTATCTCAATATGTTTCATTTTGCATTGCTTTAAAACTGTCCTATAAACCAAGGATGGAGAACACATGTGTTTTGGCCAGTGGAGTGCTTGTCTTGCACTAAGATTGGGTCATATCTTATTAGCTGCTTATGATGACCTTTGATTATTCAGAGAAATGATAATGGGGCCCAAATCAACAATCTTGTTCAAAGCCCTGTTTTCCTTTCTTTTTTTTTCATGGTTAGTTATTGAAATACTATATATAAGATAAACCAGCTACATTTTTACCTTTAAACACTCTTACTGTAGTTCACATGAAGGGCATCAGATAAGACATTCCTAGACGCAAAAGGAGTTCCAAATATTTACTTAGCGCTGAGAAACTGTGAAAATGTATAATGGTTAGTTTCACCACTGACTTTTGTTACATTCAATGCAGCGTTGAGAACTTTACTTTAATACACTGACATTCATAACTTTGATCATTTCTCTTAGTACACTTTTGTACACAGAAGTTCTAAAGCGGCACAATTGGCAAATTAGTCTACAATATTAAGCTGAATGTTGTTTGTATGTTCTTCTTAAGTATTTACAGGTAACACACTATATTTTGAGGACATAGGTTTAGATTTACAACTATTATTTCTTACAAAACTATTTAATTAGTAAGTCTGAAAGATGATGTGAAGTTTTAGTGCCTCAGATATACTGCAGTTGCTCAATTATACATGTCTCGAAGCTACTGACCTTATCCATTGACTTACTGCAAATTTAACATGACTGGAAGTTTTGTTGCAATTCAGAAGTAAATAACATGCAGTAAAAAGAACGTGAACTGAACCTCAAAATGGAACATAGTCTCCAAAGATCCTAGTTCTTTCCTTTAAAGAAGCAGTAATTTATTGTGCCCCTCTGGGCTGAGGCTTGTTAGGTCCACTGCAAAATAAGTTTTAATGTTGGTAAAATTGCACTTTGTTTCTTTTATCACTGATAAGAAGTAGACTGTATCAGTCTAAAATATGTTCACATTAGCCAATCCATTCTATGACATTTTAGCTTTAATGTCTCTTTACTGGAAGTAAATGGAACCCTTATTAAAACTCATTTATCTCACTGAATTTTAAATAAGCAAACAACATAGGTCTGTAAAGATCAGGAACTAGCTGTTTAGCCTATGTTTTCTGGTCAACCATGACTGAATCATCTAAAACACGAGTGGAAGAACATAATTCTATTACATTATTTTCTGTATAAGCATAAATTATAGCCTCAGTAGCCATTTTTTTATTTGCTCGTTAATGCAAATGTATAATCAGTAAATCACTTGGCAGTAAATCAATGCATAAAAGCAAAAATAATCACAGTCAAAAGATGCAGTTGTTCAGACCAAACATCAGAATGGGAGAGAAATGTAATCGAAGTGTCTTCGACTGTGGAATGACTCTTGGTGCCAAATGGTATCTCAGAAACTGGCGATCCCAGTGATTTTCATGTAAAATATTTTCTACAATTTATGGAGCATGGTGTAATAAATAAAAAAAAAGACAGTGAGCAGCAGTTCTGTTTGAAATGCCTTGTTGAAAAGAGAGGTCAGAGGTGAGTGGACTGGTTTATGCTGACAGGAAGGTGGCAGTAACTCAAATAACTACACATTACAGCAGAGGTGTGCAGAAGAGCATCTTTGGATGCAAAACATGTCAAATGTTGAACTGGATGGGCTACAGCGGCAGAAGACCATGAACATACACTCACTGGCTACTTTAGAAGGTGCACCTAATATAGTGCCTTTGGTGTATATGTTAATGACTATCTTGGTAAAGTAATCCCTTCAATGAGAAGCAATGTAATGATATTAAAATGATACAGAACACAGAACAGTACAGGACTTGTATGAACCCTTCACCCCACATCATTGAACTGACCTATAGAGACCTATTCCACAATTTATCTAAACTTCTTTCCTATACATCCATAATCTTCCAGTTTTCATACATCCATGTGCTTATTTAAGAGACTCTAAAATATCCCTATTATATCAGCCTCTGCCACCATCCCATACTGTGCACCCACCACTCTCTGTGTAAATAGTCTACCTCTGGCAGCCTCCCAAACTTACCTTCAGTCACCTTAAACAGATGCCTTCTTGTAATGTTATCATTAGGATATAATTATATCGATCCTAAATCTATCATCCTTCTCTTCCCAGTAATTTTTTTCATTCCAAAACATGTATAATTCCTACTCTCACCATCCTCACAGGCAGTGAATTCAGATTAAAATGTGGAAAAGAGAAAGAACTGCAGATGTGGAAAATCTGCAATACAAAGAAAGAAAAAAGCTGGAATCAATCAGGTGGTCAGACTTTATCTGTGGAAAAAGGAGTTGGGAGTTGCAGGTGCAGAGATCCTTCATTGCACTGAAGGAGAGAAGTGTCAGGAAAATTACATTTTATGCCCTTACTTTTGTTTCTGACTGATAAAAAAAATTAGCACTGACCGAACCCTTATGTGATGTATTAGCTTTCCTTTCTCTTTTCTGGAAGGACCATGATCCTTTACATTTCTCCTGGTTCTGATGGAGGATCTTTGATTTGATTTGTTTCTCTGTCCACACATACAGCCAGACCTGTGTTTCCAAAATGTTCTGTTTTTCCCTCAGTTTGAAAGTACTCATAGGATGCCACCCATCTCATCCTGCCTGCCATTTATAAATCTCCCTCTTATCTTTCTCACCTGCTCTTCCATCCTCAGAAAATTGCACAGACGTATCCCCAGTCCATCTGTTCCTGAACCTTCTTCAGAATATACCTTTTATATATTGTCTTTCTTCATTCTTCCCAGCAGACTTCACATTTCTTAGAATCATATTTGTCTTTTCCACCAATCCCATCAGTTTGTCTATGTCCCTTTGAAATCTATACTGTTATTCTGTCACTGTGCACCTGAAGCTATATCATTAATAGTTGTAATTGCAGCATTAACTCTCACAATAAACCTTCTTCCAAACCAAAAGTGAATTATCCTCCAAATAGTCTCTGTATCCTGTTCCCAAATCTGTTTCATATCCATGCTGCTACTGCCACTTTTATTCCAATAGCTTCAATTTTACTGACAAGTTATTATGCGGCACTTTATCAAACCACATCTGAAAGTTCACATACACATTCACTATAATGCCTTCATCAATCCATTCTATTACTTCAATAAAACCCGTAGCTATTCCGTAAGCCCAATTTACCCTCAAGGAATGATTTTCTTTCTTATTCTGCACTTATCCACATATTAATTCTACCTTTCATTGTCACTTTTAGCAGCTTTGTCACCACTATGGTTAAACTGATGGATCTATTTGACTGATTTCATTTTATCCTATCATACTCTTTTGGAACAAATGCCATCACTAATGTTAAACTTAGTTATTTTTATGAATATACTACTCAACTTAGGCTTGAACTAAATAGCACACCTTTCAGAATATACCCTTTAATATATTTTCTCTTCTTATTTTTCGTATCAGACTTTGCAATTTTGGAATTGCATCTGTTATGTCTCCAGCAATTTTTAAACAGAAAATTCTCTCTTCTTGGTAGCAATAATGACCTGGTAAGCAGATGTGGTGAAATCAAATCCAATGGAAACTATTACACAGTGATTGATATGAGGCTAGTCACAGCTCCAATGCCATATTTAATTTTTTTTGTTGATACCACTGCATTTGGCTGAATCAAAGGTGGTGATGAATCATACTAAAGGGAGATTCAAAATCTGCCTGAGTGATGCCACAACAGCCTCTTACTCGATGTCAGCAAGACGAAGGAGTTGATTATTGTTGAGGAAACTGGAGGTCCATGAGCCATTTCTCATTGGGGGATCAGGAGTGGAGAGGGTACTGTATGTAACTTTAAATTCGTCAGTGTTATCATTTCAGATGACCTGTTCTAGGCCCAGCACTTAAGTGCAACTACGAAGAAAGTACAACAGTGCCTCTACTTCCTTAGAAGTTTGCAAAGATTCAGCATGATATCTAAAGCTTTGATAAACTTCTATGGACGTATGGTGGAGAGTATATGGACAGGCTGCATTACAACTTTGATAGGAAAAGCCTACTAAAAGTAATGGATAGGTCTCAGTCTGTCATAGGTAAAGCCCTCCCCATCGTTGAGCACATCTATATGCAGCTTTTTCACAAGAAAGCAGCATTCAGCATCAGGGAGCTCCATCACCCACGTCATACTCTCTTTTCGTTGCTGTCATTAGGAAGAAGATACAGGAGCCTTAGGACTCACACTACCAGGTTCAGGAATAGTTATTACTCCTCAACCATTAGGCTCTTGAACCAAAGGGGATAACTTCACTCAACATCACTTGCCCGATCACTGAACTGTTCCCACATCCTATGGAATCATTTACAAAGACTCTTTATCTCATGTTCTTGATAATTGATGCTTATTTATTTATTATTATTATTATTGCTTTTATTCATTTCTATTTGCACAGTCTTTTGCACACTGGTTGTCCACCCTGCTGTATGTGGTCTTTCATTGATTCTATTATGGTTATTGGATTTATTTACTATATCCAGAAAAAAAAATGAATCTCAGGCTTTGTGTGGTGACATATATGTACTTTGATATAAGTATACTTTTGAACTTTTTAATGTAAACTGGCAGAATATGTACCCTATAAGTCAAATGGAATGTGGCCACCCTTCATTAGCATAATGCTCAGATATGGCACAAAATAAAATATTGCACAGTAAGAAAAAAAAAACAAAAAACACAGGATAAGATGAATATCCCTCATGCCAATGGGTCATGAGCACATGCTTGAGAATGCCGTGAAGTTGGGAATGGCACAGGATTGACATGCAAGAGTTTTCAAATGGGCACCTTCCTCCCTCGATGTTTCATTGATTAGCCAACTACATCTCCAGAGGGCCCAATGATGACTTCCAGTATCCCAGAGTCACCCCCCCCCCCCCACTCACCAGTTGTGTCTTCTCACTCACTTGTAGCTGTCTTCGTGCCTAGGAGATGTTTTTTGCTTGATCCAAAGTGACTGCTTCTTTCCACTGCCTCTGATGTGGCTCTGATGGTTGCCGTAGAGTCTGAACATGGATCCCAAGCTCCCTCAGCAATCTGATGGTGGGTGTGCCTATAAATCCCCTATAACTCACTTCCACAGGACAGACTTTGGTTTTCCAGCCTTGTCACTAAAGTTCAGCTGCTAGATCTGCATAGTGAAGCCTCTTGCAGACATATACTTCAGACACTGAGTCTTCCCCATGGGACTGTGAGTTCCACAATATAGACGATCTGTGATGAATTGGACCAGAGAACCAAGACGAGCACAAGGTTGGTGGCAGCGTTTTCTGGTAGAAAGGTAAATTGTTTGACATCCACCAGCATTTTCCAGTCACTGGGCACATTCATCTGTCTTGTATCTAGCTCAGGCAGGAGATTAGTTGTTCTTTTCCCTCCCTTCCAGACAAATGCTGCTGGTGTCAGAGTACTAGTTGATTTAAGGGGCAATGAGTTGGTTGCTATCCTTTTGGTCTTGATTGCTGTTGTCAGGCTCCAAGATCTGGTTGTGAATCTACGTGTACCTACCTTGTGTGAAGCTGGTTTTCGCAGCTTGCCATGATATACATGAGGTTTGCTGGAATCAGGTGCAGGACACAAGCTGGGTCCACACCTATACACTGGTGCAGGTTTTTTGTGAGGGAAGCACATCACATGTAGCTCTGATGAGAGAGTTAAGTCGTTTTGCTTCTATCGCCCGTATGTCCTTCCAGATGATTTTCCTCCTCTCAGTGTTTTCCCATTCCATCCATTGCCCCTGCTGAGCCAGGAAGACAGCCTTTACACTTCTGTTTTGCTCTTCTGTTTGCCAAACTTCATTGACAACCATCTTCCTTCATGCTGGAATTGTGGCCTTGTGCCAGGTGGGTCTACTTATTGCCAGACCAACAGTCCCCTGCCTTGTTGGACTTGCTCCACAATGTCCCTATGCCTAAGGGCAGATGTTGCTTGCTGCATCACATCAGCTGGGGTCTATCTCCGCTCAGTTGATAAATTTTGTGCAGTGTTACTGATGGTCTTGTCACCAGAGTCTTTGAGTTGTCACCTGTAGGCGCATCATAGAACACTTAAATTCCTCTGCAAGGTCAGTGAAAGGTAGTTCATGAACTCCTTTACCACAGAGACTGATGTTGCTGATATACCTTGGGACACTGAGTCACTTCTTTATGAATGATATGATGGTTCACTTGAGCTTCTTCACAGCTGTTAATAGGACCTCATGGATAGTGAGTGGCCACATCATCGAGGGTAGGAGTCCAAACTGTAAGCATCAGAGCTTCAGTTTTCTAGCAGCACGGTCATGTCAATGTTATCCAGGCCACTGGCGATGTGTTGCTTTAGTTGCTGCACCTGTTCTTTGTCTGTGAGGCTGGCGTTGTACCACCTACCCAAGCTTTTGACAGGCTATTGGAATTGGGTCATCACCAGTGAAGAACTTTATGTCTTTCTGCATTCTTTTGACTATGTGGATACTTTGTGACCTGCTGGATTTGATTTTCATTCTGGCCCACTTGATGTTTTCCTGCAGCTGTCCAAGTAGTCACTCGGTGCATGCTACAGTGGTGGTCAGTGTGGTTATATCGTCCATGTACAACCTGTTAGGGGGAAGACAAAGTCCAACATTTGTTCTACCACCAACTAGCACCCATTTGAAGCCCTGAGAATGACCTCTGTGGCCACTGTGCAGGCCAGGGGTGATATAGTGCAACCTGCCATAATACCTACTTTTAGTCTCTGCCATGGTTTGGTAAAATCTGCTGTTGTGAAGCACAATTGCAGGTTTTGAAGTACAACTTCACCAGCGCTGTGATGGGCTCTGGTATCTGGAAGAAGTCAAACGCTTCTCAGAGGAGTGCATGGGGAATTGAGCCAAATGTGTTGGCAAGTTCCAGGAAGATCACAGAGATTTCTTTTGTCATTCCTAATTGCTTGAATCTGGTGCCATATCATGCTTGTATGTTCCAAACACTTGGAAAACCCTGGAATTTCTACTTCCTGTACAGATATATCAATATACTCGTCTCTTCTCAGTTAGCTGGCCAGCCTCTGTGCTATTACAGTGAAGAAGGCATTCCCCTCGATGTTCAGAAGGCAGATTGGTTGAAACTGACTGATGTTTTCTGCAACCTTTCCTTTTGGAATCAGTACACCACCTTTACCACACCTTACATATTATTTGCCTCTGCCACACTATCCTCATGAGCCTCCAGAGAAAGCACAAGATGTCTGGTGTGTTCTTACAAAGCCTACATGATACTCCATTTGACCCAAGGGCAGATGCCACTCTTGCTCAGACTGCTTTCTCCACCTCTCTCCATTTGGGAGGATCAAAATCCAAAAATGGACATCACTTGTCAATTTTTTTGTGTTCTAGTACACATTATTTATTTTGAAGAAGAATGGGAAATTTATCCCCAGTGCTGTGACAAATGCTTAATCTTCAGCATTTTAAAACAGATTACCTTTTCAACATGAACTTAATTTGTAAGAGTTGTGTCCAAATTTATTAAAATACTAAAAGTAACTCACTGGCTTTGTAAGCACTTGGGGGTAACATGAAATCTGTGAATACCGCAATGTAATTGAAAGTTTTTCTTTATCTTTTATTGAAACTTTAGTGTTTTAAGACTGTTTGTTTGGGAGATTTTTGGCTGCTGATTAAGGTGTATGAGTTAAAACAATCCGAGTGTACTTACCTGCCAGTTTGAGCAAAATTTTTCCAGTTATTGCTTCAGATGCATATATCATGGTCATCATAAATATTTCAAAGCCAGGATCTAAAGACAATGCTTAGATCTTGAAGTAATTTTGATCCCAAGTAACATAATATCAAACAGCCATGGAATAGTAGCTGGATCCAGATCAAGTAAAATCTCAGGACCAAACAGAGCCAGAATGCCCCCACTGCTCCCTCCCTTTCACTACAGATACATTTTCCCCTGCTCCAACCACTACCCACATTCTCCCCATTCTTTGCACTTAATTTAATATTGGGACCTATTTGCTAGGCTTATTGCCTGGAGCATTCCTGCAACGCAGGCTGAACTGGCAGAATGCATACATTGCATTTCATATGGAATGTGGATAAGTTGCTTTAACATAATCAACACAGAGCTAAGATGTGATATAAGATCTGGAAATCACAAATGACTCCTAATGTCACTTCTGCTGAGTTCAGCTTGGTTAGAGTAATATTGATAAGATGATTACCAAATAATCCTTATCTACCAGCATCACCAAAGTTTGCTAATAGATCTGTGAGTTGTAAATACTGCTTCCAACAACTTTTTTACTACCCTTTATTGCGCATTTGCTGCACTCTCTAAGTGATCTCTAAGATGCATAAAAATAAGAGTATAACATAAAAATGGGACCAGGAGTAGTCCATCTGAGCCAGCAGACATTGTCTTGAATCTAATCAAGAGCAAAGCTGCTCATCTACCTCAGCTATATTTTCCTGCACTATTCCTCTATTGCCTGATTCTCTAAAACTGCAGAAATTTGTTGACCTCTGCGTTCAATGAAATCAGTCACTTCAGCGCCCAGAGTCCTCAGAGGTGGAGAGCTCTGAAGATTGTCATCTGATCTTAGTTAAAATTCAACTCCTCTGTCAGGGGTAGCATTCTCCCAACATCCAGCCTGTAGAATTTCTGTGAAGTCACCACAACCTGAATTATAAGTTTCTCTTTCAGATGTTTAATGACAAGCTATTCTAGAAGAAATCTTTCCATTTTACTGTTTTTCAACTTACCTATTTCCTTGATTATTGTCTTAAGTTTGCTGTTACTTCTCTATGAAGCTTCAATGAGTAACCTGCCACATATCCTTTTCAGAAAACTTTCCATTGCGTTCAACAACGTAAATTGAAATATGTAGAACAAGCCCCTTTGGCCCAAAGTCCACATGAGCAAATATTCCTAATCACAATTACGCAACCTGTTCCCATATCCATGTATTGTTTTTTCCTTCATGCACTTATCTAATCTAATCATTAATGTTGACATGAATTTTTCAAAACTCCTTAGATTCTGGACTAGTTCCTGAGGATTGGAGGGTGGCTAATGTAACCCCACTTTTTAAAAAAGTAGGGAGAGAGAAACCGGGGAATTATAGACTGGTCAGTCTGATATCAGTGGTGGGGAAAATGCTAGAGTCGGTTATCAAAGATGTAATAACAGCACATTTGGAAAGAGGTGAAATCCTCGGACAAAGTCAGCATGGATTTGTGAAAGGAAAATCATGTCTGACGAATCTTATAGAATTTTTTGAAGATGTAACTAGTAGAGTGGATAGGGGAGAGCCAGTGGATGTGGTATATTTAGATTTTCAAAAGGCTTTTGACAAGGTCCCACACAGGAGATTAGTGTGCAAACTTAAAGCACACAGAATTGGGGGTATGGTATTGATGTGGATAGAGAATTGGTTGGCAGACAGGAAACAAAGAGTGAGAGTAAACGGGAGCTTTTCAGAATGGCAGGCAATGACTAGTGGGGTACCACAAGGCTCCATGCTGGGACCCCAGTTGTTTACAATATATATTAATGATTTAGATGAGGGAATTAAATGCAGCATCTCCAGGTTTGCCGATGACACGAAGCTGGGCAGTGGTGTTAGCTGTGAGGAGGATGCTAAGAGGATGCATGGTGACTTGGATAGGTTAGGTGAGTGGGCAAATTCATGGCAGATGCAACTTAATGTGGATAAATGTGAGGTTATCCACTTTGGTTGCAAGAACAGGAAAACAGATTATTATCTGAACAGTGGCCGATTAGGAAAAAGGGAGATGCAATGAGACCTGGGTGTCATTGTACACCAGTCACTGAAGGTGGGCATGCAGGTACAGCAGGCGGTGAAAAAGGCAAATGGTATGTTGGCATTCATAGCAAAAGGATTTGAGTACAGGAGCAGGAAAGTTCTACTGCAGTTGTACAAGACCTTAGTGAGACCACACCTAGAATATTGTGTGCAGTTTTGGTCCCTTAATCTGAGGAAAAACATTCTTGCCATAGAGGGAATACAGAGAAGGTTCACCAGATTGGTTCCTGGGATGGCAGGACTTTCATATGAAGAAAGACTGGATCAACTAGGCTTATACTCACTGGAATTTAGAAGACTGAGGGGGGATCTTATTGAAACGTATAAAATTCTAAAGGGATTGCACAGGCTAGATGCAGGAAGATTGCTTCTGATGTTGGGGAAGTCCAGAACGAGGGGTCACAGTTTAAGAATAAAGGGGAAGTCTTTTAGGACCGAGATTAGGAAAAACTTCTTCACACAGAGAGTGGTGAATCTGTGGAATTCTCTACCACAGGAAACAGTTGAGGCCGGTTCATTGGCTATATTTAAGAGGAAGTTAGATATGGCCCTTGTAGCTAAAGGGATCAGGGGGTATGGAGAGAAAGCAGGTACAGGGTTCTGAGTTGGATGATCAGCCATGATCATACTGAATGGCGGTGCAGGCTCGAAGGGCCGAATGGCCTACTCCTGCACCTATTTCCTATGTTTCTATGTTCCTATGAATTATCCCTCCAGTACTAACCCAGGAAATGAATACCACTGCCTCACGAATCACATGTAGGGTAGATTTCATGCCCACTGTTATGGATCTTACAGATTTAACCTTTTTTATTTTGTGTATTTTCATTTTAAGATTTACATATTATACCCTTTGTAGTAAACCTGAGATTTTGAAAAGCATCATTCTGTTTTAGCAGTTTGAGGAGTTGCCTTTACTATCCCTGGAGCCAATGCATGGGAATTAAGAGTAAAAATGGGCCAGTGGACTCAAAGCCTACT
Organism: Hypanus sabinus; assembly: GCF_030144855.1. Taxonomy (NCBI): domain Eukaryota; kingdom Metazoa; phylum Chordata; class Chondrichthyes; order Myliobatiformes; family Dasyatidae; genus Hypanus; species Hypanus sabinus. Next base: position 72,533,446 of record NC_082719.1, read on the forward strand.
CTGCCATTAATTAAGATCATGTCCTCTTCTCCACATTACAACATGCTCCTGCTTATTTTCTTCTTGCTTATTGAGAAAGTACCCATCCTTGCCATTGTGAAAAGGCATATTAAAGACATAACATTTTGACAGAAATAAAAAAATCATGCTACTTCTGCCTTAAGAGGGCATTAACTTACTATAAGCAATCAGCCTCACTATTAGATTCTCGCACAAGAGAAAACATCCTCTCTGCATTCATCCTGTTAAGACTCCTTGAGATCATATATAATTTGGGCATTGCCTTTGTCGCATTTGAACTCAAGTGATGCAATCCCAGACTGTTCAAAGTTTTGTTGTAAATTAATCCATCGATTTCAGGGAAAAGTCTCCAGCAATACCTCCAATAACACATGTTCTTTCTGAACACTAAGACCACTCTCAGTCTGAGCACAATAACAGCAATGGTATTCTTATGAAGTACTGCCTTCCAAATCTTGAACAATTGCCCTCAAATTGACTTTTGGTAGTCACCATATGCTTCTTCCTTTCCAAGGTTTGTGGCACATCGACAGCAACCTTACCACTACATCACCAGATGCAATTGTTTGATGAATTGTCCTTAACTTCCATCCTCTGCCTACTTCTGTTAAAACAACTTTAAATCATGGTTCAATGTAATTCCACCACGAGAAATTTAATTGCCCTCCCCTTGAATATTTTGAAAAGACCTTTGCCTCTGTGACTGTCACTGCTATCAGCACCAGCCACTCCCCTTCTATAAGACCATAAGACATGGGGCAGAAGTAGGCCATTCAACCCTTTGAGTTTGCTTCGCCATTCCATCATGGCTATCTTATTATCCCACTCCACTCAATTTTCCTGCCTTCTCCCCATAATCTTTGATACCCTTACTGATCAAGAACATATTTACCTCTACTTTAAATATACCCAGTGATTTGCTTTCACAGCAGTCTGTGGCAATAAATTCCACAGATTCACCAACCACTGTCTAAAGAAATTCCTCATCTTCTCTGTTCTTAGAGGATGCCCTTCTCTTCTAAGGTTGTCCCGTCTTCTCCTAGACTCCCCTACAATAGGAAATGTCCTCTCCATATCCACTCTATGTAGGCCTTCCAATATTTGTTAGGTTTTAGTGAGATTCCTCTTCTCATTCTTATAAACTCCACTGAGTTAAGGCACAGAGCCATAAAACACTTTCTCATGGCACTTTCCATTCAGTAGCAGAGATACAGCACCTGTCCTTTTACCTATTCCCTGCCCGCCATCCAGTGACCCAATTATTTCTCATAGGTGAAGTGTGATCTGTTGCTTCCAGTTGCTGCCCCATTCCATTCATACCCTGATATCATTGTTTTTTCATCTCTTACAATATTCCAATGAAATGAACAGAAAATACAGGAAGCACTCTGCAGTCCAGACTGTGTTTGTGGAAAGAAAGACAATTTTCAGATTTCCAGCACTGATTTTTTTATTTCAATATTCCAATGAAGTGTTAAATTTGCCCAAGAGACTGTATCTTCCTCCCTAGATAAATTATAATCGTGGGGGCTCGATGTTAAAAATCAACAAATGTAGATAATTATTCTTTCCAATTTATAGCAGAATTAGCCAGTGCTGGTGGAATCATTAACCTGTAGTATTAACTCAGTTTTTCTTTTTCAATGCATGTTGCCTAATCTACAAGGTATTTCCAGCTCACTGACATCTTTACAGACATTTTCAATACTTCACTCAAATGTCCATCCACCTGGTGGTACGATCACCAATCATCATAAATTTGAATTTGAATTGCTGTTAATGGCACATCATGAGGGAAGTACTCCATTCCTGCCACATTGGATGCTCACCAATATGCTTACTAACAGAACCACTCTATGACAAATGCCATAGCATCTGTCATGCACCTGGTCCTGACACATCTACAAAGCAAGGACATTTATGTCAAAATGCTGTTTCTGGATTTCAGATTGGCATTTAACAAATTCGATAAATATACCACCTTATGCTGGACATGGGACTTCCTAACAACAGACCTTAGATAGTCAGGATGCACAACCACTCCTCCCTCACCACATTCTCAACAGGTGTTTCCCCAGGGCTGTGTGGTGAGCCCATTGCTTTGCACTCTACTCACATGTGACTGCATGGCCAAACTCCTGAGTAATCACATGAAGATGGCACCAGAGGGTGACTTCTGCCAGCTCATCTGCGAAACCATTTAACTTCTCCTCTCTGATGTTTGTTTTTTTTTCTTTTGAGGGTGGCCTGAGCCCTGTCGGACTCTGTGATCTACAGATGCATTCAGGCTGTGGTCCGTCAGAGCAGTGGGGTCCCGTTCTCAGAGCCCACTGAGCGGCCCAGCATTCGTGATATCTCCAGGATCAGCTTGCAAGTCTTGTGCCTTTGAGGCCTGGCTATGCCGTCGGCCCAATTCCTCACTGACTGAAGCATCGGAGGAAAGCAGAACAGCAAGACAGCAGTGTAATTTGTGTTGAAGTAAGCAGCACTGCAGACTGTAAGGTCAAAACAGCGAGCTGTTGGTTTCCCTCTTGCTGTGGCAGGAGCGATGCATCTCTTGCACTCATTAATGAGGGAGAGAGAGAGGCTGTGGCATGTCAAAATGTTGGGATGAACAGTGTTTGTTTGATGGACTCTAGATCATGTTATCTTTGGGGGGGGGGCTTCCCTATTGCTTGCATGGCGGATGGTGGGGGAGGGGGCTATTGCTTTTGGTGAGGCATGTTGGGGAGGGGGAGGGGGAGAGTTGATGCTTTGCTGCTGCTTGTGTGGGGGAGGGGAGGGGGAGTTTTCTGTGAAGAATGTATGTTTTCTGATATTAAATTGAACTATTGAACCATTGAACATGGTCAAATTTGTCAACAACACGACAGCGATGTGGCTCATCACTAATAATGATGAGATTGCCTACAAGGAGGAGGTTGAAGAACTCAAAGTCTGGTGCCAGGCACATAACCTCTTTGTCAAATGTCAACAAGTCAAAGGAGATTGTTAACGCAAGCATGAGGAAATCTACAGATGCTGGAAATTTGAGCAACATGCACAAAATGCTGGTGGAACGCAGCAGGGCAGGCAGCATCTATAGGAAGAAGTACAGATGACGTTTTGGGCCAAGACGTTGATTGTACTTCTTCCTATAGATGCTGCCTGGCCTGCTGCGTTCCACCAGCATTTTGTGTGTGTTGCTGAAAGCAGATTGTTATTGACTTCAGGAGAACTTGTATCACTCACACCTTCTTTAAATTAGTTGCTCAACAGTGGAAACTCTGAGCAGTTTCAAACTGGTAGTGCACATATTACACAGTCTTTCATGGGGCTAGAAAACATCCTACAGAATCAAGAAAGCTGAACAATGCCTTTGTTTTCTGAAGAGGCCAAAGAGAGTTGGACTATACACACATATACTCACTTCTTTCTATGGATGCTCAGTAGAGAGCATCTTAACATGCTGCATCACTGCATGGTAAGTAAACAGCACTGCGGAGGATAGAAAGGCTCCACAATGGGTAGTCAAAGCTGCCCAGTGCATTACCGGCACCATCCTACCCATCATCAAGGACATATATGCAGCAAAGTGCTAGTAACATGATGAGGGATCCCATCCACCCTGCTTATGGACTATTTGTCCCATTCCCATCATGTAGCATCCATGCCAGGACCACCAGACTCAAAAACAGTTACTTTCTCCAAACAGTCAGGCTGATCAACAGCTCCACCCATTAAACCATCCCTCCACAATCCCTACCACCACTACTTTATCATTTCATGTTGGTCACCTTATGTTCAGACACTCGTATACCAAATGTCACTTTATGAACAGACAATCAATATATACACATAAGCTATTTTATGTGTTTGTATTTACTGCATTTTTATTATTATATTCATTATCTTATTATGTTTTTGGTGTGGACCTAGAGTAATTATTATTTTTTCCTCCTTTACATTTGTGTGTGTGAAATCATATTAAATGATCTTGAATCTTGAAAAAGTGTCATTTACGTTACTATCTCTCTTGGGTCCATTCTGTTATTGATATCTACCTTCTTCTCAGATCTGATGAAAGATCAGCAATCTGACTGATCCTCTCACAAAAGATTCTGCTTGAACTACTTAATATTTCCAATATTTTGAGTATAACTTGTTATCCTTCCTATAATCTCATGTTTCTTCAATTTCAATTGTAATCTCTCATGCCATAACTTGCACAAAATTCACAAACACAACATACACAGCTTTTCCTTTAAAATCAGTTGTCTATGAGGTCCTGGATAAATGGTGTCTATCTTTAATAGAGTATTAAACATATGTCCTACCATAATTTTAGGCTGGTTGGCTCTCAATTATGCAATTCGCTTTCTCTTTTTTTAATATATCCACCAAACTGAACACTTTCCTCTGTGAACTTAATAAAAACCTAACAGAACTTCTAGGACCTCTGCAGCTTTCGTCTTCATTTCTCTCATGACCTGTCTTGATGTGTCTAACTAATGGATTCCTTATAAAATTGCTCATCTTACTGTTAAGTATTGGGCCAGACTGAAAAGGTGAGGTCAAGTTATTTATCTAGTATAAGTCTAATGCAAAGCCTTCTAAGTTGTGTCAACACTGCCATGCACTCAGTAGTCAATTTATTAGGTGCACATGTACAGCACACCAGCTTATTAATGCAAATATCTAATCCGCTAATGATGTGGCAGCAACTCCACGCATGCAAGCATGCAGACATGGTCAAGAGATTCAGCTGTTGTTCAGACCAAACTTCAGAATGGTGAAGAAGTCTGATTTCAGTGACTTTGACCGTGGAATGATGACTGGTTCCAGATAGGGTGGATTGAGTTTCTTAGAAACTGCTGATCTCCTCGGACTTTCATGCAAAATAGTCTCTAGACTTTACAGAGAATGTTCCAAAAAACAAAAAAAAACTAACAACAATCCAACGAGCAGCAGTTCTGAGGTGAAAACCCCTTGTTAACGAGAAAAGACAGAGAATGGTCAGATTGGTTCAAGCTGACAAGAAGGCGACAGTAACCAATAACCATTCATTCCGACAGTGGTGTGCAGAAGAGTATCCCTGAATGCACAGCATGTTGAACTTTGAAGTAGATGGACTACAGCAACAGAAGGCCATGAACATATATTCAGTGGCCACTTTATTAGGTACAGTGGTGCCTAATGAAGCAGCCACTGGGTATATATCAAAATATCTAAAGCATAATTAAACAAAATTTCCAGTCTGTGGAGCCATGTTGAAATGTTCTAATTAAGATCTTTGCAACATACAAGAGAGGCATATGAGCTATGGTGTAATCAATACAAGCTAGTTGAGGTATTTCATTAATATTATTAATGGATTTGACCTTAACATTTCACTCGCCAACCAATATTATATCACAATTTTCTATATTTGGACATGTAGATTGTTTTATATGTGGACAGGGATGTAATATGTAATATTAAATTCATATCATGAAGGTAGTTTGGCCACCTCACTGAATACTATTACATTATTATTCAGTACTGAATGACCATGACAATAGAAGTCCAATACAATCCATGGGTAATCTGTAATCATTTATTTTATGATTGCCAGAATTCACTTTGATTCCTTTATTCTTAGTTGAGCTAACTATACTTTTCTCCTTAATATTGACCTTTCCATGCAGTGCGGAACGAATTTGTTATCACTATTTACACAAAATTATCTCAGTTTGCAGTACGTAAAAGTCAAAATGTACATTGACAAAGGATCTGATTCTCACATGCATTATATCTCCATGGCTCATAGTTTAGATACCAAACATATGCCTTTTAACCCATTTTATGTAATCGGCACACAGGACAATGTTCCAGAGGTTCCTCTCTTAAGTGTTGGGACTGTATAGAATGTTAAAGTTAACAATCTCCTTTTTTAAATTAAAATATTACATGCCAGATTTATTATTGTTTATGATCTATCATTGATAATGCTTTATTTTGGTCATTTTTTCAAGCATTTTTCAATGATATTCAGCTATAACCTACCTGGAAGTTCACTCAGCACAGAGTAAGAATGGATTTTATTCTACCTACTTACCATTTCACAGGCATTTTTTTAATGGCACTCAATGGACTTGGGCCTCAAGCTATGGAGTCCCTTGCTTTCCAAGCGCCGGAGGAGAGAGATCTGTGTCATCATATTCTACTGTGGTGACTGAAGGTTTAAAATAAGCTGAGGGGCCTGCACTATATGTATATCTGTCTGGTTGTGTTTTGTATATGTGAGGACTTGGACTCAAAGCCATGGATTCGCCTAGAGATTGTCGGGGGCCAGTCAACAGATGATATTGGTGGGTTGGGTAGAATATGTATGTGTAGATAGAACATGCATATTCTGCATCATTGTATTTTTACTGATATTCCTTATGGGTTTGTTGATCTGTATGTGCAAGGACTGGTGTCGCCTAATGGGTGTCAGGGGCCAATTCACAGATTATATTAGTAGGTTGAAGTGGTCTGGATTTTTTATTTATATATATATATATATATATATATGCATATTCTCCAGGGTTATATTTTTACTGATATTTTCTATGGGTTTGTTGACCTGTATGTGCGAGAACTGGGCCTCAAAGCCACGGTATTGCCTAGCGGGTGTCGGGGGCCAATTGACGGATGCTATTGGTGGGCTGGGGTGTCTGAACTACTTATATACATAGTCATTGTATTTTTACTGATACTGTATATGGGTTTGATGACTTGTATGTGCAAGGAGTGGGTCTCAAATTGTGGTGTTGCTGGGGCTGTGTGAGGGAGGAGCTGGAAATGGGAGTCAGTCTTATACGTTTGTGATCTTGTGTGTGCTTACAGTGTGTGACTGTTGGCAATGGGTCTTTGTACCTTGACCCACTAGTAACACTATCTCGTTTGTCTGTATTCATGAGTATTCATACATGGTTAAATGGGAATTAAACTTGAATTGAATTAAATTGAATTTTAGCCAGGTTATTTGCTGGAGAAATTCAGATCTACATTTTTGTTACTTTTAAAATGTTCTAATCTAATCTGTTTTAAATTTCAGTTCATTCCAAATCTATACTGATCTGTTTAAAAGGAATAGGCAGTGTTGTATAGGAGAAGGTACAAATACATTATGCTGCTTTATTATTGTGATTCTACCTTGCTTGAAATTAAATTTGTTCCTGGTCATAAAATTTAAGACTCCCAAATTCACAGATCATCCAATTCAAGCTTCACATCTTTGTGTTAACAATCTTGCAATCTATCTCTGCATCATGCTTCAGAAATAAATTAACTTCATAATCTTTACATCCTAGAGTTGAAGTTAACTAATTTGAACTTTGGTAAAATATTGCTGGTCTTGCTGCTGAGAAGTGTATTAGCTTACTTGAAACAAAGTAAGCTTGGCTTTCTTTGACAGATCTTCATTCAGATCCAAATCCTTCTGTATCTGTCCACTCTCACCATTCAGATATGTTTATATCTTTTCCTGTCTAAAGGGCGATAACACATTTTTTCAATAAAGAAACCTGAAGAAAGTTCTCACTGTTTATTCATGTCGATTGTTTATTCTTTTCCACAGATACTGTCTGACCTGCTGAGTTCTTCCAGCATTTTGTGTATGTTGCTCTGCATTTCCAGCATCTGCAGAATAGCTTGTGTTTTGATAATATACTCCTTCTTTCCCCACTCATTTAACCTCACACCCTTTCCAATTACCCAATTACCCAGAATTTCTCCAAAACTAAAACCAGAGCTGCTTTCTTTTGTTGGACTTACTGTATATTGACCAATGTTCTCCAGAATACTTGCTAAGATAAACTACACTTCATGTTAATTCTATCTTCGTTTACAGTAAGGTAGTCAAAATCCTCCACTATAACTGGTATGGTTGTTTTGGAAATTTGCCTTCATACTTGCTCTTTTATCTCCCTCAGAATGTGTGGTGAGTTAGTGAGATGCCTATTTTATACTCAATGACTGTCAGCCTTTTTGTGTTTCCTCTGTATCAGTGTTGGGCCTGAAAAAGTTTGAACAGAACATTTTTGAGCATTCTTGAGTACTAAATGGTCCAATTCCATGTACTTGCATTTAAACATTGCATTTTCAGTGGCCATTTTAATCAACAGCTAGAAATACTGAAATAATTTGAAAGCATGAAAGAAGGAATTTTACCACTTGATGGTTAGGAACATCAAAACTGCCACATAAATTGTAAAGGTGCTTTGCTAGGAAGATTCTGGGGTTTTCAGTTTGATTATAAAGCATGGCATTGAAATTTTGTAATTTTTCTATTGAAGTTCATCATCAAACAAACATTTCCATAAGATGTATTTCAGTCATTGTACATATACAAAAAAAAAGCATGGCATTGAAGGAAACATATAGGATGGGGACTTTTTTGTTGACTGTTACTTCATGGATAATTATGGGAAAAGACTGAAGAGTATGACAATGCTGTAAATTATTACAGTATAGTTAAATTGGAAAAGAAGCTAACTCTCCTTTATGCAATATTGATATTGGGAAAAATAACAATGGAACAAATGAGAATATCTATTGTGACTCAAATCTGCTTTCATCCCTTTGTCTCCAAGTAGGATAGATATTGTGTTTCCTAAAAAGGACAGATCCATCTTTTAAATGATATTGCAACTTCAAATTATCTTGACCCAAGCAACGGGCATTTCACAGAAAATAGGCAATTTACATTCTCAGCTGTTATAATCTTAAAGCAAGGATGATATGCAGCATGGTTTTCTCTAATCTCCAATTCAAAAATCTCCAATAAGATGCACCAAAAATATAAATTAGCAGATCTAGTGCTTAAAGTATTTTTTCCTAATGTGTCAAGTCCTATTTCAGCAATGTCCATAAATATGAGAATACATTTCTAAATTTCCAGAGAGCTGGCAAACACACATGAATGCACTTAACTGCCAGTAAGCAACTGAAAAGTAGACCTGTAGGAAACTGTTGTAATAATGTACCCTTTGATTAATCTCTAATTATTTTTGTCATCCTAACAGGGAGGCAAAACTGTAACAGTTCTTCAGTGGACAAGTGCTTTCTGGCACCTAGCAACCACCAGTTCTTTTATATGAAGTACAGAGAACTCACTGTTGCTACATCAAAGGTGGCTGTGTGTCACTGATTTGTTATCTATAGATCATGGTTTTAAAAAAAACGCAAAATGCTGGCAGAACTCAGCAGGCCAGACAGCATCTATGGGAGGAGGTAGTGATGACGTTTCTGGCCAAAACCCTTCATCAGGATTGAAGTAACATGGGATGATCAGGGGGGATAAGAAGTGGGGGGAGGGATAAAGTTGAGAGCTAGGAAGTGATAGGTTGGAGGGAATTGGGCTGGGGGAAGGTGGAGAATTATGGGAAATAAAAGCGAAAGCAAGGTAGGGCTGGGGGGAGATATATTGAGGGGGGAAAAAAAGAGAGAGAAAGAGAACCAGACTGAAATAATAGATAGGGATGGGGGTAAGGGGGGGCAGGGATATCAACGGAGGTCAGTGAGTTGGATGATCATGCCAGCAGGTAGGAGGCTACCTAGGCAGGAGATAAGGTATTGCTCCATCGACCTGCGTGCGGCCTCATCTTGACGGTAGAGGAGGCCATGGACAGACATGTCGGAGTGGGAGTAGTCTGTGGAATTGAAGTGTGTGGCCACAGGGAGATCCCGCCACTGCTGGAGGACTGAGCGCCGGTGTTCGGTGAAACGGTCTCCCAGTCTGCAGCGGGTCTCCCCAATGTATAAATGGCCACATCGGCATGAACATCCAACTCACAGACCTCCGTTGATACCCTTGCCCCACTACCCCTTACCCCCATCCCTATCTATTATTTCAATCTGGTTCTCTTTCTCTCTCTTCCCCCCCCCCAATATATCTCCCCCCAGCCCTACCTTTCTTTCTCTTTTATTTCCCATAATTCTCCACCTTCCCCCATCCCATTTCCCTCCAACCTATCACTTCCTAGCTCTCTACTTTATCCCTCCCCCCACTTCTTATCACCCCTTGACCATCCCATGTTACTTCACTCCTGATGAAAGGTTTCAGCCCGAAACGTCGTCACTACCTCCTCCCATAGATGCTGTCTGGTCTGCTGAGTTCTGCCAGCATTTTGTGTTTTTATTTATTTCCAGCATGAGCAGATTCACTCGTGTTGCCATGGTTTTAAAAAATTGTGTTACCACAGCAGATAAACGAATAACTTAAGAAATTGTCTCAACACTGAAACATAATGTAATGTGGTGCATAAACCATGAAATTAAAATATGGTTTGTAAAATATCAAACAAATGTGTCGATTTGTGTGTTAGCTCAAGTCTGATTTACAAGAACATTATAAGGTAAGAGGTGGGCAGTTTGAGATTCATGGAGACCACAACTGATCATCTACCTCAGCACTGTCTTCTGCTCTTGCCAGAAAAAAGAAAGCAGTAAATTAAGTAGAGGATTATAGAATTGCTTTGATTCCCAGAAAACATTGCTGTGATACAAATAATTATTCAAAAATAACTCCTGTCATATCACTGCTTCACTTATATGTATTTTATTATTTCTAACTTGCAACAAGTAGAAAAGAAAATGCTGAAAGGTCTCAACTGGTCAGGCTCATAACTATGGAGAGAAACAGAGTTAAAGGACTTTCATCAGAACTAGAAAAGTCAGTCAAGCATAGTTTAAGTTGCAGAATGATTGGTGGGTGGGGAGAGGGTGGCAGTGTAAAAATTAGAAAACCATCTCTACAGAGTAAGCAATATTTTAGCAAATTGGTGTAAAAATGGCAGAAAACTTGTTTTGTTTTAAACTGCTTTCTCTTATTGGACTCAGAGCCAATCCTGACCTCTGACACACCTGTCTTGTATCCAGAAGATGACAATTAGGAAGTTAGAATTCAGGATTAAGATATTTTAGGAAATACAGCTCACCCTGATTTAAACCTGCTTTTGTCGATTAAAAGAAACTTTTTTCAATTGTTTTCACTAAAATATAAGATTCTTATGTTTCATAGCATTACACTACATGGAAATAAGGCCTTTTGCTCGACTGGTCTAAGCCAAGCAGCATGCCTCCTCCAAGCTAGACACATTTGCCAGTGTTTTGCCATAATCTTTCCGATCCATGTACCTGACTAATTTTTCTAACTTTTAGAAGTCATTATTATGACTGCCTCAACTATTTCCTCTGGAGCTTATTCCAAGCAAACACTGCCCTTTGTGTAAGCAAATATTTCTTGAGTAGGCTGCCCTATTCAGAAATATTAACTAATAAAAACTTCTTCAAATTGTAAAATACCAGAAAATAGTTCACAAGAATATTACAGGGCAAAATATAAGCTGCGATGATTAAGAAATTAAGCTAATTGACAAAAAAAGGATGGTTAAGGTCATGAGTCTTAAGGATCATCTAAAAGGAGGAAAGAGAGGAGGAAGGAAGAGGCCTTCAGAGATAGAATTCTAGGCTACAATCTTGGCTGCTGGTTGCATGGCCTCTAAATTTTTATGTAAAATTGATTACTGATGTGTTTTGTAACTCCAGAAACTAACAAAGTGAGAGGGTTTTGGCCCCGGTGTGATGACTTGCCTATAGCTCCTATCTATCACTTCCTCACTTTCCCTGACCTCAAGCTGAATCTCCAGTTCAGTAACCCGGTCCCTAAGGAGCTGCAGTTCGGGCCTTGTGAGACAGATAAGTGAGTAACAGTCAGGAGAGGGAAGGGCAAGATTCAGATACTAGAGAGTACCCCTGTGGCTGTCTCCCTAGACAATGAGTACTCCTGTTTGAGTACTGTTGGGGGGTAACAACCTACCTGGGGGAAGCAACAGTTGTCGCACCTCTGGCACAGAGTCTGACTCTGTGAATCAGAAAGGTAGGGAAAGGAAGTGGATGGCAGCAGTGACTGTAGGGACTCTATAATTAAGGGATCAGACGGGCAATTCTGTGGATGCAGGAAAGAAACACGGATGGTAGTTTGCCTCCTAGGTGCCAGGGTCCAGGATGTTTCTGATCGCGTCCACGATATCCTGAAGTGGGACGGTGAACAGCCAGAGGTCGTGGTACATATTGGTACCAATGAAATAAGTAGGAGGTCCTGAATGCAGACTACAGGGAGTTAGGAAAGAAGCTGAGATGCAGGCCTTCAAAGGTAATAATCTCAGGATTGTTGCTTGTGCCACACAACAGTGAGAATAGGAATAGAATGAGGTGGAGGATAAATGCTTGGCTGAGAGATTGGAGCAGGGGGCAGGGATTCAGATTTCTGGATCATTGGGACCTCTTTTGGGTCAGGCGTGATCTGTACAATAAGGATGGGTTGCACTTAAATATGAGGGGACCAATATCGTGGCAGGGACATTTGTTAAGGCTTTTGGGGAGGCTTTAAACTGGAATTGCTGGAGGGGTGGGAACTGAACTGAAGAGATGGAGGGTCACACATACAGAAAGCTTGGAGACAGTATGAGAGGGAGAATAGGCAGGTGATAGATAAAGGATGCACTCAGGCTGATGGTTTGAGATGCAAGGAGTATCATGAACAAAGCAGATGAGCTTACTGCGTGGATCGGTACTTGGAGCTATGATATTGTGGCCATTACAGAGACATTGCTGTCTCAGGGACAGGAATGGCTACTTAGAGTGTCAGGCTTTAGATGCTTCAGAAAGGACAGGGAGGGAGGCAAAAGAGGTGGGGGCAAAGCACTGCTGATCAGAGAAAGTGTCACAGCTCAGAAGAGGAAGAAGTTGTAGAGGAATTGTCTACTGAGACTCTATGGGTGGAAGTTAGAAACAGGAAGGAGTCAATAACTCTACTGGGTGTTTTTTTTTTATAGACCTCCCAATAGAAAAGGGACATCGGGGAGCAGATAGCAAGACAGATTCTGGAATGGTACAATAATAACAGGGTTGTTGTGATGGGAGATTTTAATTCCCCTAATATTGATTGGCATCTTCCTAGAGCAAGGGATTTAGATGGGTTGGAGTTTGTTAGGTTTGTTCAGGAAGGTTTTCTGACACAATATGCCTACAGGAGGAGAGGCTGTACTTGATCTAGTATTGGGAAATGAACCTGGTCAGGTGTCAGGTCTCACATTGGGAGAGCATTTTGGAGATAGTGATCACAATTCTATCTCCTTTACCATAGCATTGGAGAGGGATAGGAACAGACAAGTCAGGAAAGCATTTAATTGGAGTAAGGGGAAATATGAAGCCATCAGGCAGGAACTTAGAAGCAGATGTTCTCAGGAAAACATGGCAGAAACGTGGCAAAAGTTCAGGGGATACTTACGTGGAGTTCTGCATGGTATGTTCCAATGAAACAGGGAAAGAATAGTAGGGTACAGGAACCATGGTGTACACAGGCTGTTGAAAATCTAGTCAAGAAGAAAAGAAGAGCTTAAGAAAGGTTCAAAAAACTAGGTAATGATAGAGTTCTAGAAAATTAAAAGGAAGGAGCTTAAGAATGAAATTAGGAGAGCCAGAAGGGGCCATTAGAGGGTTTTGGTGTACAGGATTAAGGAAAACACCAAGGCATTCTACAAGTATGTGAAGAGCAAGAGGATAAGATGTGAGAGAATAGGACTGATCAAATGTGATGCCGGAAAAGTGTGTATAGGCCTGGAAGAGGTAGCGGGGGTAATTAATGAATACCTTGCTTCAGTATTCACTATGGAAAAGGATCTTGGCGATTGTAGGGATGACTTACAGCGGACTGTAAAGCTTGAGCGTATAGACATTAAGAAAGAAGATGTACTGGAGCTTTTGGAAAGCATCAAGTTGGATAATTCTCCACGACTGGACAAGATATACCACAGGCTAATTTGGGAGGTGAGGTAGGAGATTGTTGAGCTTCTGGCAATGATCTTTGTATCATCAGTGGGACAGTAGAAGTTCCAGATTGGAGGGTTGCAGACATTGTTCCCTTATTCAAGAAAGGGAGTAGAGATAGCCCAGGAAATTATAGACCAGTGAGTCTTACTTCAGTGGTTGGTAAATTGATGGTGAAGATCCTGAGAGGCAGGATTTATGAACATTTGGGAAGGAATAATATGATTAGTAACAGTCAGCATAGTTTTGTCAAAGGCAGGTCGTGCCTTATGAGCTTGATTGAATGAAGGTAGAGCCGTAGATGTAGTGTATATGGATTTCAGCATTTGATAATGTACCCCATGCAAGGCTTATTGAAAAAGCAAGGAGGCATGGGATCCAAGGGGACATTGCTTTGTGGATCCAGAAGGCAAAGTGTGGTTGTAGACAGGTCATAGTCCACATGGAGGTGTGCCTCAGGGATCTGTTCTGGGACCACTTCTCTTTGTGAAGTTTATAAATGACCCGGATGAGGAAATGGGGGGATGCATTAGTAAATTTGCTGATGACACAAAGTTGGAGGCGTTGTGGATTGTGTGGAGGATTGTCAGAAATTACAACAGGATATTGATAGAATGCAAAACTGGGCTGTGAAGTGGCAGATGGAGATGTGTGATATGGTTCATTTTGGTAGCTCAAATATGATGGCAGAATATAGTATTAATGGCCCTTGACAGTGTGGAAGATCAAAGGGATCTTGGGGTCCGAGTCGATAGGACATTCAAAGCTGCTGTGCAGGTTGACTGTGCGGATAAGAAGACATACAGTGTAATGGCCTTCATCAACCCTGGGATTGAATTTAAGAGCTGAGAGGTAATGTTGCACCTATATCGAGCCCTGGTCAGACCCCACTTGGAGTAATGTGCTCAGTTCCGGTCGGCTCATTACAGGAAGGATGTGGAAACAATGGAAAGGGTGCAGAGGAGATTTGAAAGGATGTTGCCTGGATTGGGGACCATGCCTTATGAGAATAGGTTGAATGATCTTGGCCCTTTATCCTTGGTGTGACGGAGGATGAGAGGTGACCCGATAGAGGTGTATAAGATGATGAGAGGCATCGATCATGTGGATAGTCAGAGGCTTTTTCCTAGGGCTGAACATGAGAGGGCACAATTTTAAGGTGCTTGGAAGTAGGTACAGAGGGGATGTTAGGGGTAAGTTTTTAAAACAGAGAGTGATGAGTGCATGGAATGGACTGTTGGCGATTGTGGTGGAGGCGGTTACAATAGGGTCTTTTAAGAGGTTCTTGGATAGGTACATGGAGCTTAGAAAAATAGAAGGCTATGCGTTATTTCTATAGTAAGTACATGTTCGGTACAGCTTTGTGGGCTGAAGGGCGAGTATTGTACTGTAGGTTTTGCTATGTTTCTATGTAATGATGTATGCCATTGACATACTTAGAGCCATAGAGTCATAGAAAAGTACAGCACAGAAACAGATGCTTTGGCCATCTAGTTCGTGCTGAGACATTTATACCACCTACTCCCATAGACCTGCCCTGGGACCATAGTACTCCACACCCCTCCCATTAATCTACCTATCCAACCTCTTCTTAAAAGTTGAAATGAAACTCACATGTACCATTTGCACTGGCAGCTCATTCCATTAACTCACAACCCTCTGAGTGAAGAAGCTTCCCCTCATGTTCTCCTTAAACTTCTTACCTTTCAACCTGAACTCATGACCTCTAGATGTAGTCCCACTTAACCTCAGTGGAAAAAATCCTGCTTGCACTTACTCTGTCTATACCCATTGTAATTTTGTATATCTGTATCAAATCTCACCTCAATCTTCTAAGTTCCAAGGAATAATGTTCTAACCTATTCAACCTCTCCTTATAACTCAGGTCCTCCAGATCTGGTAACATCCTTGTAAATTTTCTCTGTACTCTTTCAACCTTATTTATATTTTTTTCTGTAGGTCAGTGACCAATATAGCACACAATGCTCCAAATACTCACCAATATTTTATACAACTTCGCCATAACATCCCATCTTCTGTATTCAATACTTAGATTTATGAAGGCCAATGTGCCAAAAGCTTTTTTTTTATGATGCTATTTAGCTGTGATGCTACTTTCAATGAATTATGGACTATATTCCCAGATCCCTTTGTTTTACCACATTCCTCAGTGCCTTTCTTGCATATAACCCATAATGTATTATGTAAACAAATAAAGAATGCTTACTGAAATGGCATATTTACAATATTACTCAAGTATTACTGAAATATTGAATACTCTATAATAGCCACTTAAAGTGAAAGCATTTCTGGTTTCATTTGGAATGTATTTTTGTCGTCATGAACCACAGCCATTTTTTGGGGTTTTCTCGTTCGAAGTATATAAAATCAAACAAAAAATCGGCTTCACCCGGGTTGAATAGCATCTCATCTTGACATCACACAATGCCACCAATTGTTGCTATGGGAATTTCATAGGAATAGCTGTTCATTATTCGTAGTTAAAAAAGGGGTGATATCTAAAGTGAAAAAAGAACGTGCAAGGAAAATCACAATTATATTAATCTCTGCATTATGTTTTGTATACCTTACACCTCTGCAATTATTTGTTTCTCTTTATCTATTTTGTGCATTTGCTCTTCTCACTGGGTTCCTGGAGAATTTATTACGCATATTTCTGAGTAAATGCATAGAGGATTTGCTAAATCAGTTGCCCTGAAGTTCACAATTTAGAATAAATTAATCAATATTGATGTCAATTGTAAAGGTAACCCCCTTTTATTAGTGTTGGGGATTTATTAGAAAGGTGAAGTTAAAGACTGAAAAGAACATTTGACATTGAACATTCGGGTCACTGGAAAGGTCGCTTCAACACTAAACAGTAAATCTTGTATTGCTATAGAATTGATTTTGCAATCTTCCAATATCATCCGCTTTTTGGGTGATGTGAATGTACTCAGTTTCTTTGGTGTATAGATTTTATGATCTTGATGCATTTTCCATGAAATGATACAGAATAATGTTATGACACCTTCCCAAGAGTGCTCAAAGTAGGCATTGATTTTATTGTCCTGCCACTTTAAAACTCAGCAAAACAAAGAAAGAGAGTTCATTTATTTTAAAGTATTTTTTTTACCTAACTAAAAGCAGAAATAGAATACAATAATTGAGTGACTGCTTGAATGGTGGAACAGATTTGATGGGCCAATTGGCCTAATTCTGCTCCTATGTCTTATAGTGCTATGGTCTTTTGGTTATTATTTATTTATATGATATCAGAAAACACCAAGAGAAATTTGTTGCTTTTGCTGGTGACATTTAAGGAGCATGTTAAAGGAGAAAGCCTTGGGGTTCAGTGACAGAAATCCATACCACAGTCCTGGCAGCCAAATGCATACCTGCTAACTTCTTATGTAACAACAATATGAAACGTAAGCTAAATCTTTTCTTGTATCATTTGGACATGGTTTACTCCCCATGAACTCAAACCAATGTTTTTTTGGTGATCCTCTTAGAAATGTGAATGAAAACTGGAATTTGGGATTGATAGAGTAATTCCAGATGTGCAGTGTTAGATCCGTTGTACACCTGGTGCTGCAAAGCTACAGATTGATCTCAGATTATAATGCAAGGTCATCTGCATTAAATATTTAGGCAAAGTTTGAATTGCAAGGTTCTGGAGTGTGTGCTTTTGACCACTAGCAGCTGTTAAAGTTCAAAGATCAAGTTCCAAGTAAATTTATTATCAAAGTACATATACGTCACAATATACTATTCTGAAATTCATTTTCTTGTGGGCATTCACAGTAAGTACAAGAAACACAATAGAAGCAATGAAGGACCACACCCAACAGGATGAGAAAACAAACTATCTACAAAAGGCAAAAAATTGTGCAAATACAAAATGAAAGGAAAAAAAAAATAACAATAATTAACCAATGGGAGAGCATGGCCCTTCATGAAAGCCAGCCATGCGATCTGAGAGACTATATGTCATCTAGGAAGCTTTGAATGCTTGGCTCAGATTTGGAGACTTCTTCCCAAAAACAGAAGTGTTCCTTTTGGAAATACAGGACAGGTGGTTAACACAAATTGATCAAAAATACATAATAAAAGACCAACAAATTCAAAATGATAAAGGTAGAAAATGCCAAGAGAAACCTGAAACAACCCAACACATTACAAGATCCTGCAACATTTTGACTCAATCTGATTATTTACACAGGCACAATCTTTGGCAAAAAGCATTCGCCAAAATCTCGTTTTTAAATGCAAACTCATAAAGAAAATCATACCTTACTATAAATACAAGCTTTATCCGGTTTTAGAGTCAGAATCCCACAAATTATATTATGACTGATCTGTTATTACAGATAGCAGAATCCATAATAACCATCCAGATGTAGTAATATGGGGTAAATAAGCAAGGACAACTTACTTAATAGGTACAGCCATTCCAAATATACATAACTTACAGAAATCAGTATGTAAAAACCACCAGAAATATTCTGAATTAAAAGAGGAAATTCAAAGACTTTGGAACATGAACAGGGTATACACTGTTCCAATAGTAAAATCTACAACTGGTATCATCCCAAAAGCCCAACACAATAGCATTAAGCAATTATGGTTACATAACAATATCTAAGTAAATCTTCAGAAAGTCACAATACTAAATATCATGAGAATAATCCAGAAGTTCCTAGCAATTGAGAATTGAGTATGCTTGGCTATGCCCGTATCTCAGGTTTTACCAGCTTGAGCTGAGAGAAAAAAAATAATAATAATAACAAATAATTAAGCAATAAATATCAAGAAAATGAGTTGAAAAGGGCTTGAGAGTGAGTCTATTGTTTGTGGGAAGTGTTTAGTGATGGTTTGAGTGAAATTATTTATCCCCTATGGTTCAAGAACCTGATGGTTGAGGAGTAAAATTTGTTTCTAAATGTGGTAGTATGAGTCCTGAGACTCCTGTACCTTTGCCGAATGGTAGGAGTGAGAAGAGCATGACTAGGGTCATTGTGGGGCTCATTGATGATGGATACTGTTTTTATGCAATAGTGCTCCTTGTAGATGTTCTCAATTAAGGGGAGGGCTTTCCCTGTATTGGACTGGGCTGTATCCATTATTTTTTGTAGGCTTTTCTGTTCAAGAGCTTTAGTGTTTCTATACCAGGCTGTGCTGCTACCAATCAACATACTCTCCACCGCACATCTATAGAAGTTTGTCAAAGTTTTAGATGACATGCTGAATCTTCCAAACTTCTAAGAAAGTAAAGGTGCTGCAGCTATGTTTTTTAAACAAAATTCCTCATAGGAGAATGGCTTAGATCTTGAATTGAACTTGAGGTAATGTTGCAAAAAACCTATTGTGCAGACATTGAATCAATAATCGTCAGGCCTTGCAGACCTGATTTTGTACAGCCTTAGATAAATATATCTTGGCAAATTTCCTCATTATGTCATTGCTGTCCAGCCATATCAGAATTAGTTTGGCATCTCGTTCTGAGTTGTGATACTGCAACAATATTCAAATATTGAATTCATGAGTGAAATCAGTTGTTTCTTAATGTCCAGAGTATTCCACAAAATTGAATTGACATTAGCACTTACACGGATAGGAACCTAGGAGAAAACACAATTTGAACAATTCCAGTTGCGATTCCTTCTGATAATAAAGTAATCCAGTAAAGTAAAGTAATCTTAAAAAGTGATGCAAATCAATAATGGAGCTACTCAGCTCAGTCTTCACATCATCATTTTTAGGTTTCCTTTACACAGGTGTTGTCCAATCTTTAGGCCATTCTTGTCCTTTTAAAAACAACTTCTTATTTTCAAGAACATTCTGCAAATATTATAAGGCTAAGGAACCATCAATGGACATCTGTTCAAAGAGGAGCAGGACTAATAACTCAATGTTCCAGGATATACAAGCTTCAGATATGATAAAGGAGGAAGTAAAAGAGAATTATTGACCCGGAGATCATCACTGCAGTAATGAGAAGGGATGTTGCAGAGGACTTTTCAAATGAGGCCTTATAGGTTGGGCTTAGAAATGGAACGGGGGGAGTGATCAGTTTTCAGGGTGTATTCTACAGGCCATCCAACAGTGAGTGGGAGAGAGAGAAATTGGAGCAGTATCTTGGAGTAAAATCACAGGGAGAATTGAGAGTAATAGGGATCTACCAGATTATAGCCTGGATTATAGTTGTGTAAAAAGCTGAGAGAGGATGGAATCATTGAAGTGTATTTTGGATAATTTTTTGAACCAGGATGTTAGTAGATTTACTAGAGAAAAGGAAGTGGCAGAACAAATGAAACCAGGCAAATTTTTGAAGTGACTGCAGGAGAGCATTTTGAGAAGAGTGACACCACAAGATGCTGGAGGAACTCAGCAGGCCAGGTAGCAGCTATGGAAAAAAGCACAGTCAACATTTCGGGCTGAAACTCTTCAGCAGGACGGCCTGAAATATTTTCTATGCTTTTTTCCATAGATGCTGCCTGGCCTGCTGAGTTCCTCCAGCATTTTGTGTTTGTTGCTCAGATTTCCAGCATCTGCAGATCTTTTCTTGTTTGAGAAGAATGACCATAACTCTATATATTTCAAGTTATGAAAACAGATGAAGATGGTCTATAAATTAAAGTGCTGATCTGATGGAAGGTCAGTTTCAATAACATAAGACAAGGCGAAGTCAGGTGCAATGGAAAACTAACTTGCAGCAACATCATTGGTACATAGATTAGATAAACCGTATTCATAAGAAAACATTAATTAAATATAAAGTATACACAGTTGTTGCAAAAATGACAGTTTAAGATACAGAATGATAGAGATAAGCTGGATGAACCAATGACAGATGAAATTTAATTCTGATGAGTTCAAAATTATGCATTTTGCAAGATCTATTGTGGCTCGTACATGCACTTTGAATGGTAAGGCTAGAAGAAGTATTGAGGAACAGAGGGACCTTGGTGTCTGAGTAACTGTACCAATATGCTTTAAATAAATTGAACAAGTAATATTACTTGGATTAGTTCTGAAGAGCAATAGATGAGAAATTCCTGGATTTTTCCCAACTTCTGCTAATATTTATTGTATTTAAGAATATGACAAAAATTATTTTAGATTGCATGCAGAGTTTAGTCAAATCCTGTAAAGAGTAAGATGAATGGACAAGGGAGGAGTTCCACCAGCATTTTATTTGTGTTGAAAGAGTTTTATTGTTTACTTTTAAGTAGGGAACCTTTGTCCTCTAATCTGGTACTAGAGAAAGGAGAATGATACAAAATATTCAGTATACATGCACTGAGTGGTCGCTCGATTAGGTACCTCCTTCCTGTTCTTAATAAAATGGCCACTGAGTATATGCTTGTGACCTTCTGTTGCCGCGGCCCATTTACTTCAAAGTTCAAAGTGTTGTACATTCAGAGACACTCTTCTACACACCACTGTTGTAATATATAATTATTTGAGTTACTGTCCCTTTCTTGTCAGCTTGCACCAATTTGGCTATTCTCCTCTGGCTTCTCTCAATTTTGTCCACAGAACTGCTGCTCACTGGTTATTTTTTTGTTTTTTACACCATTTTCTGTAAACTCTAAAAACTTTTGAATGTGAAAATCCCAGGAAATCAGCAGTTTCTGTTATACTCAAACCCACCTCGTCTGGCACCAACAATCATTCCACAGTCGGAGCCACTTAGATCACATTTCCTCCTCGTTCAGATTTTTGGCCTGAACAACAACTGAGCCTCTTGACCATGTTTGCTTGCTTTTATGCATTGAGCTGCTGCCACATGATTGACTGATTAAATACTTGCATTAAAGCAACACACACAAAATGGTGGTGGAACGCAGCAGGCCAGGCAGCATCTATAGGAAGAAGCACTGTCAACGTTTCGGGCCAAGACCCTTCGTCAGGACTAACTGGAAGTAAAGATAGTAAGAGATTTGAAAGTAGGAGGGAGAGGGAAAAATCTGAAATGATAGGAGAAGACAGGAGGGTGAGGGGTGAAGCTAACAGCTGGAAAGGTGATTGACAAAAGGGATACAGAGCTGGAGAAGGGAAAAGATCATGGGACGGGAGGCCTAGGGAGAAAGAAAGGGGGAGGGGAGCACCAGAGGGGATGGAGAACAGGCAAAGAGTGATTGTGAGAGGGGAATTTTCCCCCTTTTTTCTCTGTCTGCTCCTCTCACAATCACTCTATGCCTGTTCTCCATCTCCCTCTGGTGCTCTCCTCCCTCCTTTCTTTCTCCCTAGACCTCCCATCCCATGATCCTTTCCTTTCTCCAGCTCTGTATCCCTTTTTGCCAATCACCTTTCTAGCTCTTAGCTTCACCCTCCCACTCCCGTCTTATCCTATTATTTCAGATTTCCCCCTCCCCTTCCTACTTTCAAATCTCTTACTACCTTTTCTTTCAGTTAGTCCTGACGAAGGGTCTTGGCCCGAAACATTGACTGTGCTTCTTCCTATAGATGCTGCCTGACCTGCTGCGTTCCACCAGCATTTTGTGTGTGTTGCTTGAATTTCCAGCATCTACAGATTTCCTCGTGTTTGCGTTTTCAAATATTTGCATTAACAAGCTTGTGTTGAGGTGTATCTAATAAAGTGGCCACTGAGTGTAGTGTCTAATAAATATTTATTATCACCCTTTGCAACACTTGTAAAAGTATCTCATTCTCTGCAAAAATGTCAGCTACATTCTCGAATAAGAACAATAAACTTGCTGCTTCATCCAGAAAATCTATTGACTGCTGTGTAATTCCAATATTTCCTGTGCCTATTTTTGACTTGCAACTATCCTTATATACTTTCATCGAGCAATCAGCTGTGAAAAACATGAACAGTTTCAAATTCCTGGGTGTCAACATCTCTGAAGGTCTATCCTGTGTCCAACATATTGATATACTGACAAGGAAGGCACCACAGTGACTGTTTTTCATTAGGAGTTTGAGGAGAATTAGTGTGTCACCAAAGTCACTAGCAAATTTGTACAGATGTACTATGGAGAGCATTCTAACTAGTTGCATTAATGTCAGGTAAGGAGAGGCCACAAGACAGGATCACAAAACCTGCAGAAAGCTGTAATCTCAGCCAATTCCATCATGGACACTACCCTCCCCGGCATCGAGGACACCTTCAAAAGGCAAAGCCTCAAAAAGGCAGCATCCATCATTAAGGAACACCATCACCCTGGACGTGCCCTCGTTTCATTGCTACCATCAAGGATGAAATACAGGAGCGTGAAGACACAAACTCAGGGTATATATACGCAGGGTATATATAATATAGGGTAGCAAGAAAGGAGCTTAAGAAGGGGCTGAGAAGAGCAAGAAGGGGGCGTGAGAAGGTCTTGGCGAGTAGGGTAAAGGAAAACACCAAGGCATTCTACAATTATGTGAAGAACAAAAGGATGACAGGAGTGAGGGTAGGACCGATTAGAGATAAAAGTGAGAAGATGTGCCTGGAGGCTGTGGAAGTGAGCGAGGTCCCCAATGAATACTTCTCTTCGGTATTCACCACTGAGAGGGAACTTGATGATGGTGAGGACAATATGAGTGAGGTTGATGTTCTGGAGCATGTTGATATTAAGGGAGAAGAGGTGTTGGAGTTGTTAAAATACATTAGGACGGATAAGTCCCCGGGGCCTGATGGAATATTCCCCAGGCTGCTCCACGAGGCAAGGGAAGTGATTGCTGAACCTTTGGCTAGGATCTTTATGTCCTCGGTGTCCACGGGAATGGTACCGGAGGGTTGGAGGGAGACGAATGTTGTCCCCTTGTTCAAAAAAGGTAGTAGGGATAGTCCAGGTAATTATAGACCAGTGAGCCTTATGTCTGTGGTGGCAAAGCTGTTGGAAAAGATTCTTAGAGATAGGATCTATGGGCATTTAGAGAATCATGGTCTGATCAGGGACAGTCAGCATGGTTTTGTGAAGGGCAGATCATGCCTAACAAGTCTGATAGAGCTCTTTGACCAGGCTTATAGATGAGGGTAGTGTAGTGGATGTGATCTACATGGATTTTAGTAAGGCATTTGACAAGGTTCCACACGGTAGGCTTATTCAGAAAGTCAGAAGGCATGGGATCCAGGGAAGTTTGGCCAGGTGGATTCAGAATTGGCTTGCCTGCAGAAGGCAGAGGGTCATGGTGAAGGGAGTACATTCAGATTGGAGGGTTGTGAATAGTGGTGTCCCACAAGGATCTGTTCTGGGACCGCTACTTTTTGTGATTTTTATTAACGACCAGGATGTGGGGGTAGAAGGGTGGGTTGGCAAGTTTGCAGACGACACAAAGGTTGGTGGTGTTGCAGGTAGTGTAGAAGATTGTCAAAGATTGCAGAGAGACATTGATAGGATGCAGAAGTGGGCTGAGAAGTGGCAGATGGAGTTCAACCTGGAGAAGTGTGAGGTGGTACACGTTGGAAGGACAAACTCCAAGGCAGAGTATAAAGTAAATGGCAGGATACTTGGTAGTGTGGAGGAGCAGAGGGATCTGGGGGTACATGTCCACAGATCCCTGAAAGTTGCCTCACAGGTAGATAAGGCAGTTAAGAAAGTTTATGGGGTGTTAGCTTTCATAAGTCAAGGGATAGTTTAAGAGATGCAATGTAATGATGCAGCTCTATAAAACTCTAGTTAGGCCACATTTGGAATACTGTGTCCAGTTCTGGTCGCCTCACTATAGGAAGGATGTGGAAGCATTGGAAAGGGTACAGAGGAGATTTACCAGGATGCTGTCTGGTTTAGAGAGTATGGATTATGATCAGAGATTAAGGGAGCTAGGGCTTTACTCTTTGGAGAGAAGGAGGATGGGAGGAGACATGATAGAGGTGTACAAGATATTAAGAGGATTAGACAGAATGGACAGCCAGTGCCTCTTCTCCAGGCGCCTCTGCTCAGTACAAGAGGACATGGCTTTAAGGTAAGGGGAGGGAAGTTCAAGGGGGATGTTAGAGGAAGGTTTTTCACTCAGAGAGTGGTTGGTGCGTGGAATGCACTGCCTGAGTCAGTGGTGGAGGCAGATACACTAGTGAAGCTTAAGAGAATACTAGAGAGGTATATGGAGGAATTTAAGGTAGGGGGTTATATGGGAGGCAGGGTTTGAGGGTTGGCACAACGTTGAGTGCCGAAGGGCCTGTACTGTGCTGTACTGTTCTATGTTCTATGTTCAACATTTCAGGAACAGCTTCTGCCCTTCTGCCATTTAATTTATGAAGCCATAAACACAGCTTCACCTGTTTTTGCTCTACTTCCCTCTGAGCCAATAGCCTGACTCAGATTGTCCCCCAGTAGATTGTCCCCCACAGCATCATCCAAAGCAGTATTCTTACTTTTGATAGGAATGGCCACAGGAGTGCTCTCACTGGCTGCCTATTCCTTTCACTCTCCTGACAGTCACCCAGCTACCTACCTCCTGTAAATTAGGGGTGTCTATTTCCCTGTAGTTTCATTTATCACCTCCTTATTCTCTTGGATGAGCTGATGGTCATTGCGCTATAGCCCCACTTCCTTAACATGTCTCTAGGGAGATGCAGATCAATGAAGTTTGTGCAGGTGTAATTATCAGGGAGACTGGAGGTCTTCCAGGGTTTCCACATCTCATGCTGAACATACCACTAAACTTGGAACCCTTTCGCAGCACAGCTATGTACTAATAGACAAAAAAAAAGAGGAAAAATCTTACTCAAAACTTAGAGCCTCCAGCTGTTCTCACTGACATCTGTTGCGCTAAAGCCTGACCACTCTAACACAGTCCACTCCAACCATGGCCGCTGCACTTAAATCCTGCTTCTTTTTATTTACCTTTGCTGAGTGTCTCGTAGATCATTATGATGGCAACCTACCAAAAAGTTCTGATAGGCCCACTCACTGCCTCAGCCAAACAGGGGCTTCATGCAATGATTGCAGACTGCTGAAAATTTCTGAAAGGCCCTGGGTACTTTTAAACCTTACACGGCCTCAGCTGAATAGCTCTCAATGATTTCAGCTGACCAAAGAGTGAAGTTTAACATCTATTATTGACAAAATTCTGGTGTTAATAATTGGAGGAAATAACTAGTAACTTAGAAAAGCTAGTAATTTGGAATATCACCAAACCTAGTCAACAGACTTTTATGAAAGGTAAATTACATTTGAAAAATGTGTTCAATTTCTTTGAATATGACAAGAGAAATGATCAATTGAAACCTGTAGATGTAGTGCATTTTGGTTTCCAAAAGACTGTTAATGAGGTACACATAAGACGGTGGCGCATTCAGAATCAAATTCATTTACTTATCACATGTACATCAAAACTTACAGTGAAATGCATTGTTTACATTAGCAATCAATGATGCAACTCATAAGTATTACCATGCATTTTGGTGCCAACATAGTCCACAATACTCAGCAGAACCTAAATGAAAAGCTCAAGATATTGGAGGAAGTGTCTTGATATGCTGTTGAATAGAAAACAGAGTATTGGAATGAAGCTGCCCAATTGTAACTTAGATCAGGATAAGGAGTGTTCATTTTTAACAATAAACTTGGAGGTTTTTGGGGAGACTGGTTTGTTGGTATCTTTTGAGTACTTGAGATATTTGCCTTATATAGACCATGTCTCAGGGAAAGCATGGAGGAGGGCAGGGTTCTTTGATGCTTAGTAGATCTTAAGTTTAATGCCAGGTCAAATGTCTCGGCACATAGAAGGATATGGTGAATTTTATTACTTGAGAGGCTGCACCCAAGATATGGGAAATGATCCACATTTTTCCGAGTCTGACCACGAACCTACTGAGCACACAGTGACGCACTAGC
Organism: Hypanus sabinus; assembly: GCF_030144855.1. Lineage (NCBI taxonomy): Eukaryota > Metazoa > Chordata > Chondrichthyes > Myliobatiformes > Dasyatidae > Hypanus > Hypanus sabinus. The sequence goes on from NC_082719.1 coordinate 72,560,100, forward strand.
TCCAGTGACCTGAATTTGTTCCTTGATCTTGAGTGCTGTCTGTGTGGAATTTACTTGTTCCTTTCACGTTGTGGGTTTCCCTAGGGTGGTTGGCTTCCTCCCACATTCCAAAGATGTGGAGGCTCTTAGGATAATTGGTTTTGCAAATTATCCCTAATGGGTTAGTGAGCGGTACAATCTAGAAGGAACTGATGGGAATGTGGGGAGAATAAAACAAAGGCAATTAGTAAATGGTTGGCGTGGACCTGTTGGGCTGAAGAAGATGTTTCCATCTTCTATGACTCTGACCGCATTGTCATCGAGGAGCACAATGCTGTTGGGAAGGTTCGCAGTAACACTCAGTGAAAATAACAACTATGACTTCAAAATTGGCCTCTCTAAATCATGCTCCATATGTTGAGATTTGGAATCGACTGTGCATTTTATAATGTAAGAGTATTGGGACCACATCCTGACATCTGTTAGCACTGTAGATTCAAAAGCAAAGCTATCACAAGGCAGATCATAGATGCAATTCTGCTACTGAAATTCATCAAAGTTAGCAGGATGCTTCTTTTTGCACATTGTAGGCAAAAATAGATCTTTGAAGCTTCGGGATCATTGGTGCTTTCAGGAACCCAAGGGGTTAAAATGTGTAGAGATTGTAGGATTGTTCAGTTTGTTCAGTTCAATATGTTTATTCTAATCAACATTGTCATCAGGATTGGTACTTGTCTGTAGTAAACTAGCAACAATTGCAAATTTGTATCAGACAAAAAATCTATAGATTTTTGGCACTGGAATAACTATTGGTGAACTGCGCATAAAAACCAATGACAACTACCCCTGAATGAGATAAGCACCAACATTATATTAAAAATAAAGCATGTATTCTTTTAGCTTTGAGTTGTCCGAAGTATAAATATCAGATATTTAAACTCACAAAAGCTATTGCTAGCTCAGCGAAAGGGATCACCTCTTTTTGTCCTAGATGACTGCAGACACACAAGAACTCAAGGCAGTGAATGGTGCAGGTAAAGCCACAGCTAAGGGGTCTCAATCAGATAAACTGACGTCTTTGACAGATAGCTCTCTTTAAACTGGAGCCATTAAACCTGCTCTCCTTTCTCACGGGAATGATGCACAACTTCTACAGTATCTCTAATGCAGCTGCTAAGACTCAGTTCAAGACTCTTTCACATTCTGAAACTGGATCATGGTTACACTGAAAAGCTGGAGTCTATAATAGCTTTGAGTCTGTGGTTGACTTCCCTTATCACTGGAGCCTGTTAGGCCAAAATCAAGCATGGCATTATTATTAGACTACAAACAATTATTCATTCCCCATGATTTTACATATTTCATTTTTAATGACTTCCTTTTCCTTTGAATGTTTTAGTACTCAGATAATAATAGTAACCATGTTAAAAATATTGCGGCTAGTTATTCCCTCAGGGTCACAGCTGATGTGGAAGACAAAACCTGTATAACTTCAAGACTCAAACCAAAACTGATTATTGATATTCAGGTCCATCATTCTCAGAGTGAGTATTGTGTATCAGCTGCACTGAAGCTTGGCGCCAACCTTCTTCTTTTATGCATCACTGACCAGAATTAATTGCAAGCCAATCGAACAAAGTACAACTGATCATTAAATCAATTAGTAATCTTAGATGTTCATCCCGTATTTGTTTACTTGAAAAGTTCAGGGTCTTTCTCAGGGACAGTACTTAAGAATTTCATTGTATTCTTCCCAACACCACCATCTCAAGCAATGACAATGTTAATTTCACTTTAAATTTAAATTATGCTTATAATTATGTTATTTTTAAAAAATTATTTTCTCATAATTCGGCACCCTTATTGTTTAGCTGTGAAAGTAATGCAAATTTTGCTTATGAAGTTTTTGAAGTAAAAAAGAGAAGTATAGAAAATGTAAGGACTGTTTTATTGATACTGTACTCTCACTAAACATTGACATGCTTTTACATTAATAAAAGTCTTGACAATAATCTTGTTTTTCTATGGGTTGTATTTGTTCTGCCATTTAATTTTTTTAAACACTTAGGTACATAATTTAGGAATTTCTGTTACTATTTTATTGGCAGTTTGGTAGAATTCAAGGAACCATTCCAATGAAACTGGCAGCAATACTATGGATTGAAATAGACTGCAGGAAAGGAAATGGGTGATTTTTCAATGCGTAATTAAATCTACTTTATACTTCTGAAAAAATCAAATTAAATTTACTGATTTTGATATCAGTTGCCACAACAAATAAATTAAGTGCAAACGTGAAATGAAATTTAGCGGTAAAGTTGCAATCGCAATAAAAAAATGACTTAGAAATAAATAAATGAGATGAAGTATGTGCAAAGTTAATCTTTAATAACTTCTTTCTTAATTCATATTTTCTTAATATGGAACTGAGTGAACATACAGCAAGACTCTTTTTAACAGGTTTTCTGGCTGGTGTAATTAAGGTCAGTGGGATTTGGAGAACTGATGAATGGTACCTCAAATTATACCATTCTTTAGGTTTTGGTTATAGCAGACTTTTTCAGACTGCGAAGTTTTTTTTACTTCTTCTAAAATACCATTATACTTTATTGTCACCAAACAATTGATACTAGAGTGTACAATCATCACAGTGATATTTGTTCCTGCGCTTCGCGCTCCCAGAAGTACAAATCAAAATAAATATAAAAAAATTCAAATTATAAATCATAATTAGAAAATAGAAAGGGATCTGACTTCCATTTCATTGAGCACATCAATAAGTTAAGTAAGTCCATATACAAGTGAAATCTGAATCACTGAGCATTCAGGTTTATTCAGATTAATTGTAGTCTTTTTTAAATGTTGTGGGCTAGGCATTTGCTCTGACTATGCATATTTGGCAAACTGAAGTGAATTGCACTGACACAAGTCAGTAATAATAACAGTATCCAGCGTGATCATGTTATCAATGACTTCTTTATTAAGAACTTGTGAAAGCAAACTCATCGGGCAGTAATTGGCTCATATAGTACTTCAATTACCAAGCTTAACTTTTTTATTCTTCAACAAAATAATCTTTCTCAAGAAATGTTAAAAAGTCAAGTTTGCATTTTATTGTCTTGTACTTTCAAATATAGGTATTAAAATACAAAATAATTCATAACATTGTTTACTCTCTAATAGCAATGTCCATTATATGTGTAGGATACTTCAAATAATGTAAGATTTATTGGAAGATCATCTAATAACTATATATTAAAGTGGTTACATTATGCCTAGCACTTTAAAAGCTTGAGAAATTCATGCTAATTAGTATAGATAAGGCCAGTTAGTACTGCCAATAAAATAAGACATGATTCTTCATGGAATTATTTAATGTTTGTTTATGTGGAAAATAAACTTACAGCAGTTTCATAGACTCAGTTGGTACAAGGATACCAGAAATGTATTCCTTACATTTATCAAATTCCCACTTAATTATGTTCAGCTCCCTTTACACCAATACATGCCTCAAAGGCACTTAAAAGGGGCATACTCTTTAACCCATCAAGAAACCCAAAACAACTCATTTACGCTTTTAACTATCGCTACTCTGTCAAGAGTTTTGTCAGACTTTTCATTGTAATAGGACTACCCTTCCCTTTTCCCAGCTGCTACCTCTTGTACTGAAGTAATAATTGTTTAGCTGTGTTGGCTAGTTGCCCGTGAATGGGCAAAGCAGTCTCAACACCAGGAGACCACCTATTTTGAACTGTTATTAAATGGCAAAGTGTTTTTAAATGGATCCAAAATAATTCTTGCATTCCCACAAATCAGCTTCTTTGGAGACTAAGTTTTCATTGAGAAGTGGATTCAATGAAAAATGTTACAATGTGAAGATTCTGCCACATTTTATATGATTGAAACAAAGATACTAACCAATTTATTGTAGTTTTTTAGTTGTAAAAAATCCTGACTACTACCTGGCTTTAATTAGTAAAACATTTTCCATTTTAAAGAGATTACAAATCAAAATCAGGATTATTGTTTTGAACAATGCACACAAAATGCTGAAAGAACTCTGCAAGCCAGGCAGTATTTAGGAAAAGAGTACAGTTGATGTTTCGGGTTGAAACCCTTCAACGGGACTGGAGAAAAAAGCTAGGGAGTAGATTCAAATGTGGAGGAGGGAAGAGATAAACACAATGTGGTAGGTGAAATCTGGAGAGGGAGGCATAAAGTAAAGAGCGGAAGTTGATTTGTGAATGAGACAGAAGGCCATGGAAGAAAGCAAAGTAGGGAGGAATACCAGCGGGAGGCAATGGGCGGGCAAGGAGATAAGGTGAGAGAGGGAAAAAGGGGATGGAAACTGGTGAAGGAGGCTGGGAGCATCCAGAAGTGTTAGGAACCAATATTCATTACTTAAAGTTACTTCCCTCTCTCACCTTAGCTGCTGTGGAAGGTTGTTTTGGGAGGAATTGTTCCTATCATTAGAGTTTTAATGTGAGTTCAGAATCAGAATCAGAATCAGGTTTATTATCACTGGCACATGACGTGAAATTTGTTGACTTTGCAGCAGCAGTCCAATGCCATACATAATTTAGCAGTGAGAGAGAGAGAAACAAAATAATAAATAAAATAAGACATAATAATTAAACAAGTAAATCAATTACGTATATTGAATAGATTATTCAAAAAAATGTGCAAAAACAGAAATACTGTATTTTAAAAAAAGTGAGGTGGCGTCCAAAGCTTCAATGTCCATTTAGGAATCAGATGGCAGAGAGGAAGAAGCTGTTCCTGAATCACTGAGTGTGTGCCTCCAGGCTTCTGTATCTCCTACCTGGTAACAGTGAGAAAAGTGCATGCCCTGGGTACTGGAGTTCTTTAATAATGGATGCTGCCTTTCTGAGACACTACTTACTAATGATGTCCTGGATACTTTGTAGGCTAGTACCAAAGATGCAGCTGACTAGATTTACAACCTTCTGCAGCTTCTTTCGGTCCTGTGCAGTAGCCCCTCCGTACCAGACAGTGATGCAGCCTGTCAGAATGCTCTCCACAGTGCAACTACAGAAGTTTTTGAGTGTATTTGTTGACATGCCAAATCACTTCAAACACCTAATAAAGTATAGCCACTGTCTTGCCTTCTTTATGACCACATCAATATGTTAGGATCAGGTTAGATCCTTAGAGATCTTGACACCCAGAAATGTGAAGCTGCTCACTCTCTCTACTTCTCATCCCTCTATGAGGATTGGTATGTGTTCCTTCATCTTACCCTTCCTGAAGTCCATAATCAGATCTTTTTTCTTATTGATGTTGAATGCCAGGTTGTTGCTGCGGCACCACTCCACTAGTTGGCATATCTCACTCCTGTACGCCCTCTCGTCACCACCTGAGATTCTACCAACAATGGTTGTATTGACAGCAAATTTGTAGATGGTGTTTGAGCTATGCCTAGCCACACAGTCACGGGTATATAGACAGTAAAGCAATGGGCCAAGGTGGACCCCTGAGGTGCACCAGTGATGATCATTACCGAGGCAGATAGCTTATCACCAATCCGCACCAAATGTGGTCTTCCGGTTAGGGAGGTACAGAGGCCCAGGTTCTTACAAGTCCTCAATCAGGATTGTGGGAATGACGGTATTAAAAGCTGAGCTATAGCCAATGAACAGCATCCTGACATAGGTGTTTGTGTGGGCTATGTAGTCTAAAGCCATATGAAGAGCCATGGAGATTGCATGATTACTTTAAAAATTATAGAGTAATTACTTTTCCTTTTCATTCAATATTAAGCAAGCTGTGTAATGGTTTAGTTATAGAACAACAGAGAGAGATGTGTATATAAATATTAACCATTGTCGTCAGTGAATTTTAAATCAGAAACCCAGCAATACTTTATATTTTCTGGCAACACTGGTAGAGAAATGGCTCTCATTGCACAAGACAATTCTAGGCCTGTCTGCAGTATTCCTTTGCTTGTCAGTGCATGCTTATGGACTATAACTGCAACAAGTAACAAAGCCCATCTGTCTCAAATTAAAATTCCCCAAAGTCAAATGATCCTGCTGCATTTGCATCCAACGCCATTTTTTGCTACTTGAATTGAAACACATGCTGGTCTTCAATGTGTGGACGTGGGAAATCCTAATGTAGGGTTTCAACCTGAAACTTATTTCCCAGTGTTGGAAGAATATTGAACAGTCAACCTTGTACAATAAAATTAACTCTAGACCTCACAAGCAATATCATCATGGCCTTGCACGTTACTGTCTGCCTGCATTGCACATTTCTGTATCCGTAACACTTCATTCTGCACTCTGTTATTACTTGTCCCTTAAACTACTTCAGTGTACTGATGTGATGAAATTATCTGCGCAAGAGGTTTTTCACTGTACTCACCACATAAAATAATAATAAACCAATTTACCAATTTATGTTGACAACGCCTTCGGCAAACCTGTTGACAATTGCACTGTGACATACAGGAAGGCTCTCCAACAGGTGGTCTAAACTGCCCAACTGGCACCAGCCTACCCACCATCAAGGACATATATACAGAAAGTTGCTGGTAAAGAGCCAGTAACATAATGAAGGACCCCACACACCCTGCTCATGGACTGTTTTTCCCACTCTCATCAGGGAGGATGCTATGTAACATGCAATCCAGGCCCAGCGGGTTCAAAAACAGTTACTTTCCCCAAGCAATAAGGCTGATCACACCTCTAACCACTAATTCCACCACTACTGTATTATTTCTCATCAGTCACCTTATATACAGCCCAGCGTCACTTTATGGACATACAATCAAAGAACAAAGAACAAAGAACAATACAACACAGTACAGGCCATTTGGCCCACAATGTTGTGTCGACCCTTAAACTCCTGATGCAACTTTATCAACAAATATTTATTTTAGGGACTTTCACTTCATACATATCTGCCCCCACCCCCCATTTCGA